>NC_060186.1:50139062-50829062 GCF_021184085.1 Oncorhynchus gorbuscha
GGAATGCTTTTCCAACCGTCTTGAAGGAGTTTCCACATATGCTGCTTTTCCTTCACTCTGCGGTCTGACTCATCCAAAACCATCTCAATTGGGTTGAGGTCGGGTGATTGTGGAGTCCAGGTCATCTGATGCAGCACTCCATCCCTCTCCTTCTTGGTCAAATAGCCCTTACACAGCCTACACAATGTTGGGTCATTGTCCTGTTGGAAAAACAAATGAAAGCCCAAACCAGATGGGATGGTATATCCCTGCAGAATGCTGTGGTAGCCATGCTGGTTAAGTGTGCCTTGAATTCTAAATAAATCACAGACAGTGTCACCAGCAAAGCACCCCCACACCATCACACCTCCTCCTCCATGCTTCATGGTGGGAACTACACCTACGGAGATCATCCATTCACCCACACCACATCTCAGAAAGACAAGGCGGTTGGAACCAAAAATCTCAACTCATCAGACCAATGGACAGATTTCCACCGGTCTAATGTCCATGTCTTGGGCCAAGAAACACGTGAAAGTCTCTTCATCTTATTGGTGGCCTTTAGTAGTGGTTTCTTTGCAGCAATTTGAACATTACGGCCTGATTCACACAGTCTCCTCTTAACAGTTGATGTTGAGATGTGCCTGTTACTTAAACTCTATGAAGCATTTATTTGGGCTGAAATTTCTGGTAACTGGCTGGTAACTCTCTAATGAACTTGTCCTCTGCAGCAGAGGTAACTGTGGGTCTTCCTTTCCTGTGGCGGTCCTCATGAGAGCCAGTTTCATCATAGCACTGGATGTTTTTTTCCGACTGCACTTGAAGAAACGTTCAGAGTTCTTAAAACTTTCCGTATTGACTGACCTTCATTGCCATAATATGAACTTGGTCTTTCACCAAATAATTCTGTATACCCCCACTATCTTGTCACAGCACAACTAATTGGCTCAAAATTGTGATGAGTTGTGGCCAATCCTTCTAAGGCTGTATGAAACCCCAGTCAGGCCGTTAGGGATGTGTGATGGCATTGTAACAGGCCATTGAAGGACCACACACAGAAACATTTGTCCTAAGCTGTGTACGAGGGCCAACAGTCTCCAGCCCCCATTAGCAGTGGTACTCACACAGCTGCAGCTCTAAAAAACACACACTTGCAGGCACACACACACACTTGTGGACACAGACCCCAATGTACACACTGTTAAACTGACTGTTGCTATAATCCCCCCAATCCCAATTTGTGATGCTAGAACGTGCCAAGTGCTGTGCCTCTAATGGATATTGACAAAAATTACAGGGTACAAAAACACATGACTGGATGTTCATGATGAGCTAGGGGAGGGATAGTATTGGTACTTTCATCTTCAAAACCAGAAAGAAATATGGATAGGGGCGGGGAAATCATACAGTAGTGTATTGCAATATCATTTTTTCCTATTTTATATCGATACTGTGACGCCAAGTATAATTTTATTTGTTTTTTATTTTCCAGTACTTTTGTATACTTTTTAGCCAGTAGTTATGTAATTAGTGCTCACGGGGGGGGGGGGGGGCTAAAAGCCATATCTCTCTTTTTCCTAACTTATGGGCGATTCACGAGATCTATCAAATTGTATTTGTCACATACACGTAGTTAGCATATGTTAATGCGAGTGTAGCGAAATGCTTGTACTTCTAAATCAAAATCAAATCGAATGTATTTATATAGCCCTTCGTACATCAGCTGATATCTCAAAGTGCTGTACAGAAACTCAGCCTAAAACCCCAAACAGCAAGCAATGCAGGTGTAGAAGCACGGTGGCTAGGAAAAACCTAGGAAGAAACCTAGAGAGGAACCAGGCTATGTGGGGTGGCCAGTCCACTTCTGGCTGTGCCGGGTGGAGATTATAACAGAACAAGATGGCCAAGATGTTCAAATGTTCATAAATGACCAGCATGGTCCAATAATAATAAGGTAGAACAGTTGAAACTGGAGCAGCAGCACGGCCAGGTGGACTGGGGACAGCAAGGAGTCATCATGTCAGGTAGTCCTGAGGCATGGTCCTAGGGCTCAGGTCCTCCGAGAGAGAGAGCGAGAATTAGAGAGAGCACACTTAAATTCACACAGGACACCGAATAGGACAGGAGAAGTACTCCAGATATAACAAACTGACCCTAGCCCCCCGACACTTAAACTACTGCAGCATAAATACTGGAGGCTGAGACAGGAGGGGTCAGGAGACACTGTGGCCCTATCCGAGGACACCCCCGGACAGGGCCAAACAGGAAGGATATAACCCCACCCACTTTGCCAAAGCACAGCACCCACACCACTAGAGGGATATCTTCAACCACCAACTTACCATCCGAGTATAGCCCACAAAGATCTCCGCCACGGCACAACCCAAGGGGGGGGCGCCAACCCAGACAGGAAGATCACATCAGTGACTTAACCCACTCAAGTGACGCACCCCTCCCAGGGACTGTATGAAAGAGCCCCAGTAAGCCAGTGACTCAGCCCCTGTAATAGGGTTCGAGGCAGAGAATCCCAGTGGAAAGAGGGGAACTGGCCAGGCAGAGACAGCAAGGGCGGTTCGTTGCTCCAGAGCCTTTCCGTTCACCTTCCCACTCCTGGGCCAGACTACACTAAATCATATGACCCACTGAAGAGATGAGTCTTCAGTAAAGACTTAAAGGTTGAGCCCGAGTTTGCGTCACTCTTACATGGGTAGGCAGACCATTCCATAAAAATGGAGCTCTATAGGAGAAAGCCCTGCCTCCAGCTGTTTGCTTAGAAATTCTAGGGACAATTAGGAGGCCTGCGTCTTGTGACCGTAGCGTACGTGTAGGTACGTACGGCAGGACCAAATCAGAGAGATCGGTAGGAGCAAGCCCATGTAATGCTTTGTAGGTTAGCTGTAAAACCTTGAAATCAGCCCTTGTCTTGACAGGAAGCCAGTGTAGGGAGGCTAGCACTGGAGTAATATGAACAATTTTTGGGGTTCTAGTCAAGATTCTAGCAGCTGTATTTAGCACTAACTGAAGTTTATTTAGTGCTTTATCCGGGTAGCTGGAAAGTAGAGCATTGCAGTAGTCTAACCTAGAAGTGACAAAAGCATGGATTAATTTTTCTGCATCATTTTTGGACAGAAAGTTTCTGATTTTTGCAATGTTACGTAGATGCAAAAAGCTGTCCTTGAAATGGTCTTGATATGTTCTTCAAAAGAGAGATCAGGATCCAGAGTATCGCCGAGATCCTTCACAGTTTTATTTGAGACGACTGTACAACCATTAAGATTAATTGTCAGATTCAACAGAAGATCTCTTTGTTTCTTGGGACCTAGGACAAGCATCTCTGTTTTGTCTGAGTTTAAAAGTGGAAAGTTTGCAGCCATCCACTTCCTTATGTCTGAAACACATGCTTCTAGCGAGGGCAATTTTGGGGCTTCACCATGTTTCATTGAAATGTACAGCTGTGTGTCATCCGCATAGCAGTAAAAGTTAACATTATGTTTTCGAATGACATCCCCAAGAGGTAAAATATATAGTGAAAACAATAGTGGTCCTAAAACGGAACCTTGAGGAACACTGAAATTTACAGTTGATTTGTCAGAGGACAAACCATTCACAGGAGACAAACTGATATCTTTCTGACAGATAAGATCTAAACCAGGCCAGAACTTGTCCGTGTAGAATTTGGGTTTCCAATCTCTCCAAAAGAATGTGGTAATCGATGGTATCAAAAGCAGCACTAAGGTCTAGGAGCACGAGGACAGATATGCAGAGCCTCGGTCTGATGCCATTAAAAGGTCATTTACCACCTTCACAAGTGCAGTCTCAGTGCTATGATGGGGTCTAAAACCAGACTGAAGCATTTTGTATACATTGTTTGTCTTCAGGAAGGCAGTGCGTTGCTGAGCAACAGCCGTTTCTAACATTTTTGAGAGGAATGGATATAGGCCGATAGTTTTTTATGTTTTCTGGGTCAAGGTTAGGCTTGGTGTACCACTTTTAGTTTGGTACACATCCGGTGGATAGAGAGCCGTTTATTATGTTCAACATAGGAGGGCCAAGCACAGGAAGCAGCTCTTTCAGTAGTTTAGTTGGAATAGGGTCCAGTATGCAGCTTGAAGGTTTAGAGGCCATGATTATTTTCATTTTTGTGTCAAGAGATATAATACTAAAACACTTGAGCGTCTCTCTTGATCCTAGGTCCTGGCAGAGTTGTGCAGACTCAGGACAACTGAGCTTTGAAGGAATACGCCGATTTAAAGAGGAGTCCATAATTTGCTTTCTAATAATCATGATCTTTTCCTCAAAGAAGTTCATGAATTTATCACTGCTGAAGTGAAAGCCATCCTCTCTTGGGGAATGCTGCTTTTTAGTTAGCTTTGCGACAGTATCAAAAAGGAATTCTAGTGCTTCTAGTTCCGACCATGCAGTAATTTCTAACAAGTAATCTATCTATGTGCGCGCATGCATGCAATCTGAAAGTATTGTGTTTTTTTATTTATTTTGGAAAATGTATAAAAAAAATAGTTGAAATCACATTTACAAAAGTATTCAGACCCTTTACTCAGTACTTTTGTTGAAGCACCTTTGGCAGTGATTACAGCCTCGTTGTCTTGGGTATGACGCTACAAGCTTGGCACACCTGTATTTGGCGAGTTTCTCCCATTCTTCTCTGCAGATCCTCTCAAGTTCTGTCAGGTTGGATGGGGAGCGTCGCTGAATAGCTTTTTTTTAGGTCTCTCCAGAGATGTTCGATCGGGTTCAAGTCCGGGCTCTGGCTGGGCCACTCATGGACATTCAGGCACTTGTCCCAAAGCCACTCCTGTGTTGTCTTGGCTGTGTGCTTAGGGTCATTGTCCTGTTGGAAGGTGAACCTTTGTCCCAGTCTGAGGTCCTGAGCGCTTTGGAGCAGGTTTTCATCAAGGATCTCTCTGTGCTTTTTCCGTTCATCTTTCCCTCGATCCTGACTAGTCTCCCAGTCCCTGCCGCTGAAAAATATCCCAACAGCATGATGCTGCCACCACCATGCTTCACTGTAGGGATGGTGCCAGGTTTCCTCCAGACGTGATGCTTGGCATTCAATCTTGGTTTCATCAGACCAGAGAATCTTGTTTCTCATGGTCTGAGAGTCTTTGGGTGCCTTTTGGCAAACTCCAAGTGGGCTGTCATGTTCCTTTTACTGAGGAGTTGCTTTTGTCTGGCCACTCTACAATAAAGGCCTGATTGTGGAATGCTGTGGAGATGGTTGTCCTTCTGGAAGGTTCTCCCATCTCCACAGAGGATCTCTGGAGTTCTGTCAGAGTGACCATCAAGTTCTTGGTCACTTCCCTGTCCAAGGCACTTTTCCCCGATTGTATATATTTTTTATTTTATTTAACTAGGCTAGTCAGTTAAGAACAAATTCTTATTTACAATGACGGCCTACCCCGGCCAAACATGGACGATGCTGGGCCAATTGTGCGCCGCCCTGTGGGACTCGCATTCACGGCCGGATGTGATGCAGCCTGGATTTGAACCAGGTACTGCAGTGACGCCACTTGCACTGAGATGCAGTGTCTTAGAACACAGCTTCACTCGAGAGCAACAATTGCTCAGTTTGGCCGGGCGGTCAGCTCTAGGAAGAGTCTTGGTGGTTCCAAACTACTTCCATTTAAGAATGATGGAGGCTACTGTGTTCTTGGGGACCTTCAATGCTGCAGAAATGTTTTGGTACCCTTCCCCAAATCTGTGCCTTGACACAATCCTGTTTCAGAGCTCTTACGGACAATTCCTTCAACCACATTACTTGGTTTTTCTCTGGACAATTCCTTATATAGACAGGTGTGTGCCTTTCCAAATCATGTCCAATCAATTGAATTTACCACAGATGGACTCCAATCAAGTTGTAGAAATATTTCAAGGATGATTAATAGAAACAGTATGCACCTGAGCTGAATTGTGAGTCTCATAGCAAAAGGTCTGAATACTCCCTCGTGTTTTTAATAAATTTGATACAATTTCAAAAAAGCTGTTTTCACTTTGTCATTATGGGGTATTGTGTGTTTTGTTTTAACACATTTTAGAATAAAGCTGTGCTGTAACAATGTGGGAAGAGGTCTGTATACTTTCCAGATGCACTGTATGTATATACAGTTGGTAGAACAAGTATTTGATACACTGCCGATTTTGCAGGTTTTCCTACTTACAAAGCATGAGCATAGAGGTCTGTAATTTTTATCATAGGTATACTTCAACTGTGAGAGACGGAATCTAAAACAAAAATCCAGAAAATCACATTGTATGATTTTTAAGTAATTAATTTGCAAAAAATGAAACGTCCTTTTTCAGGACCCTGCCTTTCAAGAATAAGTCGTAAAAATCCAAATAACTTCAAAGGTCTTCATTGTAAAGGGTTTTAACACCGTTTCCCATGCTTGTTGAATTAACCATAAACAATTCATGAACATGCATCCGTGGAACGGTCGTTAAGACACTAAGGTCACAGTTATGAAAACTTAGGACACTAAAGAGGCCTTTCTACGGACTCTGAAGAACACCAAAAGAAAGATGCCCAGGGTCCCTGCTCATCTGCATGAACTTGCCTTAGGCATACTGCAAGGAGGCATGAGGACTGCAGGACTGCATGTCCGTACTATGAGACGCCTAAGACAGTGCTACAGGGAGACCGGACGGACAGCTGATTGTCCTCGCAGTGGCAGACCACATGTAACAACACCTGCACAGCACATCACACCAGCGGGACAGGTACAGGATGGCAACAACAACTGCCTGAGTTACACCAGGAACGCACAATCCCTCCATCAGTGCTCAGACTGTCCACAATAGGCTGAGAGAGGCTGGACTGAGGGCTTGTAGGCCTGTTGTAAGGCAGGTCCTTACCAGACATCATTGGCAACAGAGTCTCCTATGGATACAAACCCACCGTTTTGTGGACCAGACAGGACTGGCAAAAAGTGCTATTCACTGACAAGTCGCGGTTTTGACTCACCAGGGGTAATGGTCGGATTCGCATTTATTGTCAAAGGAATGAGTGTTACAGAAAGGCCTGTACTCTGGAGTGGGATCGATTTGGAGGTGGAGGGTCCGTCATGGTCTGGGGCGGTGTCACAGCATCATCGGACTGAGCTTGTTGTCATTTCTGGCAATCTCAATGCTGTGCGTTACAAGGAACACATCCTCCCTCATGTGGTACCCTTCCTGCAGGCTCATCCTTTCACACATTAACAAGTCCAATACAGCAAATGAAAGATAAACATCTTGTGTATCTACCCATCGTGTCCAATCTTTTAAAATGTTTTACAGTGAAAACACAACATATTTATGTTAGATCACCTCCAAATCCAAAAAAAACACACAGCCATTTTTCCCAGCCAAAGATAGTCACAAAAGCAGAATTAGAGAATTAATCACTAACCTTTGATAATCTTCATCAGATGACACTCATATGACATCATGTTACACAATACATTTATGTTTTGTTCGACAATATGCATATTTATATCCACAAATCCCGGTGTACATTGACGCCATGTTCAGAAATGCTTCCAAAATATCCCGAGTAATTACAGAGAGCTACGCCAGATGACAGAAATACTCAACATAAACTTTGACGAAAGATACATGTTTTACATATATTTAAAGACACACTGGTTTTTAATGCAACCGCTGATTATTATTTTTTTACGTTACGAAAAAAGCATACCATGCAATAATCTAAAACGGCGCTAAGACGTAACAATATTACTCCGCCATGTTGGAGTCAACAGAAATATGAAATTACATCATAAATATTCCCTTTGATATTCTTTCATCAGAATTCAGTCCAAGGAGTCCTAGTTCCACAATAAATTGTTGTTTTGTTCCATTGTGTCCATTACTAGTGTCCAATTAGCTGCTTTTGCTAGCACGGTTAGTTCACATGTCCAAAAGCTGGCGCTGGTCCAGGCGAACTCGGACGAAAACTTCAAAAAGTTATATTCCAGGTCAAATAAACTGGTCAAACTAAGTAGAGAATCAATCTTCAGGATGTTATTTTCATATATATATATATATCTAATAACGTTCCAACTGGAGCATTCATTTTTGTCTACGGAGTAATGGAACGCAAGGCTATATCAACAGTAATATGCTCAACCAGGAACTGGCATTCTGACAGACCACTGACTCATTCCTCTCCCATCCGGTCCCACATCACACTAGAGGCTTCATTCCACGTTCTACTGACTGTTGACCTCTAGTGGAAGGCGTAGGAAGTGCGAACAGATCCATATCTTGTTTGGATGTGAATAGGCGATGACTTGAAATTCAACCAGCCCCAGAATTTCCACTTCCTGTTTGGAAGTTTGCCTGCCCTATGAGTTCTGTTATACTCACAGACATAATTCAAACAGTTTAGAAACTTCAGCATGTTTTCTATCCAATAGTAATAATATGCATATATTAGCATCTAAGACAGAGTAGGAGGCAATTTACTATGGGCACGCAATTCATCCAAAGTGAAAATGCTGCCCCCTATCCCTAACAGGTTAGAACAATGAAAACTCCTAGCTCCATTCCAACAACTGATTCGAGAAATAAGCTCAACTCCGCCTGCAGCAGACGTGATACCCTGTCATGGCATTGAAACGACTGCTCAACAAAAATGCCAACACAGACCGTTGGCCTAACTTGGAAAAGTACTCTACTAGAGGCTGTAAACAAGCGATTCGGTGGCATTCGCTGAGCCTCTACTGTGTCGCCACCATACTCGATGCTAGGTACAAGGACTGTTACTTCGACGCAGACAAGAAATAGGGTAGGGTTTACGTGAAACGTTAGACACACCTGGAAACATGACATGTATGATGAAATCCTGGTTGAGACTGAACAAACAGCACAGCAAGTCAATGAAATAGGTTTTGATTATGTTTTATTGGTAATGGGGACATAAATAAATGCCAACAAAATAACGTTTTGGTCAGTGTGTGTGTGTTTCAACTAAACTCAGCAAAAAAAGAAACGACCTCTCACTGTCAACTGCCTTAATTTTCAACAAACTTAACATGTGTAAATATTTGTATGAACATAACAAGATTCAACAACTGAGACAAACTGAAGAATTCCACGGACATGTGACTAACAGAAATGGAATAATGTGTCCTTGAACAAGGAGGGGGGGTCAAAATCAAAAGTAACAGACCCCCCCCCTCCTTGTTTGTTCAGTCTCAACCAGGATTTCATCATACATGTCAAGCAGGGAAGTTTCAGCTCTCTGTCCGTGGCCTCTCTTTCCCGGTGTGCACTGTCACTATGTCCGTTAACTGACACTAACTGTTAACTGACTTGTTAACTGTTTGATCTACACTGCAGACATTGTGGGCTAGGTTAGGAATGCCATGTTGCACATTTAGCACTATATATTTTTTGCGCCGTCTTTCAAACAGCTACCTACATTTCATAAGTATGCACGTCAGCTTTGACATGGGTTTTGCACATCGGCGTTAAACTAGACATCGGGCCGATACCAATGTTGGGCTTTCTAGCTAATATTGGCCGACTCCGATATGCTTACCGAGTTTTATATTGCGCATCCCTAGTAAGTAGTGGATGAAAGATGGTATTGCTGGCGAGTCGGATGCACAATGGTCACCATACCTTCCCCCTGCTATGGAGTGTCAATCAATAGCCTCACCCTGCTTGCTCTCTGAGGCTGTAGATATGAAACATGCTGTTCTATTGATTTGATGCTGTTTGTTGTTGGATTATTAATTCTGTGGACGTCGCCGGCCGCTGTTCAGACACCTTTAATGGCCTTGATGCTCTTCTCACACACCAGGAGGGAATCTATAGTAAACCAGGTTGCAGTCATTTGCTCTTGCCTTTTTAATCTGATGGTGATGAGCTATCGTCTTGGATATAACACACAGTTAGTGTTTAGATAACGATCCAATAGAGTGCTATTCAGTGGCTAAGCTAAAGGGTTCGAGAGGGTTTGATGGTAATGGGATTCCTTCTGTTTTAGGCTAAATCGATATGAAATATGTAGCTAATGTAATATAATTCATTGTTATTTAATGCAGGCAGACTCAGTCTCAGTAGTCTGCACGGTCAAAATTAATAAATGTATTTCTTTCTTGCACAACAAGTCTCTCTTTATGAATTTAGTATCTGTCATATTCACGCTGTTCGACATTAAAAGTAATGCCCGCCCAGGTGAGTTTGGATTTCAAGACACGCCAGTAGATGCGCTACATGATGAAAAGTATGTGGACACCTGCTCATCGAACATCTCATTCCAAAATCATAGGGATTAATATGGAGTTGGTCCCCTCTTTGCTGCTAAAACAGCATCTACTTTTCTGGAATGGCTTTAGATGTTGGAACATTGCTGCGGGGACTTGCTTCCATTCAGCCACAAGCATTAGTGAGGTCGGGCACTGATGTTAGCCAATTAGGCCTGGTTCACAGTCTGCGTTCCAAATCATCCCAAAGATTTTTGATGGGGTTGAGGTCAGGGCTCTGTGCAGGGCAATCAAGTTCTTCCACACCAATCTCGACAAAACATTTCTGTATGGACCAGGGTTTGTGCACAGGGGCATTGTCATGCTAAAACAGGAAAGGGCCTTTCCCAAACTGTTGCCACAAAGTTGGACGCAGAGAATCATCTAGAATGTCATTGTATGCTGTAACATTAAGATTTCCCTTCACTGGAACTGAGGCCTAGCCCGAACCATGAAAAACATCCCCAGACCATTATTAGTCCTCCACAAAACTTTACCGTTGGCACTATGCATTAGGGCAGGTAGGGTTTCCTGGCATTCGCCAAACCCAGATTTGGGTGTCTGACTGCCAGATGGTGAAGGGTGACTCATCACTTCACTGCGTTTCCAATGCTCCAGAGTCCAATGGCAGCAAGCTTTACACCACATTTACATTACATTTAAGTCATTTAGCAGACACTCTTATCCAGAGCGACTTACAAATTGGTGCATTCACCTTATGACATCCAGTGGAACAGTCACTTTACAATAGTGCATCTAAATCTTAAAGGGGGGGGGGTGAGAGGGATTACTTATCCTATCCTAGGTATTCCTTAAAGAGGTGGGGTTTCAGGTGTCTCCGGAAGGTGGTGATTGACTCCGCTGTCCTGGCGTCGTGAGGGAGTTTGTTCCACCATTGGGGGGGCCAGAGCAGCGAACAGCTTTGACTGGGCTGAGCGGGAGCTGTACTTCCTCAGTGGTAGGGAGGCGAGCAGGCCAGAGGTGGATGAACGCAGTGCCCTTGTTTGGGTGTAGGGCCTGATCAGAGCCTGGAGGTACTGAGGTGCTGTTCCCCTCACAGCTCCGTAGGCAAGCACCATGGTCTTGTAGCGGATGCGAGCTTCAACTGGAAGCCAGTGGAGGGAACGGAGGAGCGGGGTGACGTGAGAGAACTTGGGAAGGTTGAACACCAGACGGGCTGCGGCGTTCTGGATGAGTTGAAGGGGTTTAATGGCACAGGCAGGGAGCCCAGCCAACAGCGAGTTGCAGTAATCCAGACGGGAGATGACAAGTGCCTGGATTAGGACCTGCGCCGCTTCCTGTGTGAGGCAGGGTCGAACTCTGCGGATGTTGTAGAGCATGAACCTACAGGAACGGGCCACCGCCTTGATGTTGGTTGAGAACGACAGGGTGTTGTCCAGGATCACGCCAAGGTTCTTAGCGCTCTGGGAGGAGGACACAATGGAGTTGTCAACCGTGATGGCGAGATCATGGAACGGGCAGTCCTTCCCCGGGAGGAAGAGCAGCTCCGTCTTGCCGAGGTTCAGCTTGAGGTGGTGGTCCGTCATCCACACTGATATGTCTGCCAGACATGCAGAGATGCGATTCGCCACCTGGTCATCAGAAGGGGGAAAGGAGAAGATTAATTGTGTGTCGTCTGCATAGCAATGATAGGAGAGACCATGTGAGGTTATGACAGAGCCAAGTGACTTGGTGTATAGCGAGAATAGGAGAGGGCCTAGAACAGAGCCCTGGGGGACACCAGTGGTGAGAGCGCGTGGTGAGGAGACAGATTCTCGCCACGCCACCTGGTAGGAGCGACCTGTCAGGTAGGACGCAATCCAAGCGTGGGCCGCGCCGGAGATGCCCAACTCGGAGAGGGTGGAGAGGAGGATCTGATGGTTCACAGTATCGAAGGCAGCCGATAGATCTAGAAGGATGAGAGCAGAGGAGAGAGAGTTAGCTTTAGCAGTGCGGAGCGCCTCCGTGATACAGAGGAGAGCAGTCTCAGTTGAATGACTAGTCTTGAAACCTGACTGATTTGGATCAAGAAGGTCATTCAGAGAGAGATAGCGGGAGAGCTGGCCAAGGACGGCACGTTCAAGAGTTTTGGAGAGAAAAGAAAGAAGGGATACTGGTCTGTAATTGTTGACATCGGAGGGATCGAGTGTAGGTTTTTTCAGAAGGGGTGCAACTCTCGCTCTCTTGAAGACTGAAGGGACGTAGCCAGCGGTCAGGGATGAGTTGATGAGCGAGGTGAGGTAAGGGAGAAGGTCTCCGGAAATGGTCTGGAGAAGAGAGGAGGGGATAGGGTCAAGCGGGCAGGTTGTTGGGCGGCCGGCCATCACAAGACGCGATATTTCGTCTGGAGAGAGAGGGGCGAAAGAGGAAAGAGGTCAGAGCACAGGGTAGGGCAGTGTGAGCAGAACCAGCGGTGTCGTTTGACTTAGCAAACGAGGATCGGATGTCGTCGACCTTCTTTTCAAAATGGTTGACGAAGTCATCTGCAGAGAGGGGGGGGGGGGATTCAGGAGGGAGGAGAAGGTGGCAAAGAGCTTCCTAGGGTTAGAGGCAGATGCTTGGAATTTAGAGTGGTAGAAAGTGGCTTTAGCAGCAGAGACAGAGGAGGAAAATGTAGAGAGGAGGGAGTGAAAGGATGCCAGGTCCGCAGGGAGGCGAGTTTTCCACCGGCACTTGGCATTGCGCATGGTGATCTTAGGCTTGTGTGTGGCTGCTCGGCCATGGAAACGGCAGCTCTAGCAGGACAGAAATTTGACACACCAACTTGTCGGAAAGGTGGCATCCTATGACAGTGCCACGTTGAAAGTCACTGAGCTCTTCAGTAAGGGTATTCTACTGTCAATGTTTGTCTATGGAGATTGCATGGCTGTGCTCGATTTCATACACCTGTCAGAAACTGATGTGAAGGGGTGTCAACATACTTTTGTATACAGTGTAGAGTTCGAACGATGATGATTTTTCAACGCCAATACCAATTATTGGAGGACCAAAAAAAGCTGATACCGATTAATTGGCCGTTTTATTTATTTATATATATTTAAAAATTTAGCCTCATGTAAATAATGAAACATGTTCAATTTGGTTTAAATAATGCAAAAACAAAGTGTTGGAGAAGAAAGTAAAAGTGCAATATGTGCCATGTAAGAAAGCTAACGTTTCAGTTCCTTGCTCAGAACATGAGAACATATGAAAGCTGGTGGTTCCTTTTAACATGAGTCTTCAATATTCCCAGGTCATTGAAGAAGTTTTAGGTTGTAGTTATTATAGGAATTATAGAACTATTTCTCTCTATAACATTTGTATTTCATATACCTATGACTAATGGATGTTCTTATAGGCACTTTAGTATTGCCAGTGTAAAAGTATTGCTTCCGTCCCTCTCCTCGCCCCTACCTGGGCTCGAACCAGGAACATATTTTCAAGCTTTTTTAATGGCATAGTCAACTTAGTGTATGTGAACTTCTGACCCACTGGAATTGTGATTTAGTAAAATAATCTGTCTGTAAACAATTGTTGGAAAAATTACTTGTGTCATGCACAAAGTAGATGTCCTAACCGACTTGGACATAAAAATTTGTGGAATTTTTGAAAAACAAGTTTTAATGACTCCAACCTAAGTGTATGTAAACTTCCGACTTCAACTGTATATACATACAGTGCATTCGGAGAGTATAAAGACCCCTTCCTTTTTTCCACATTTTGTTACATTACAGCCTTATTTTAAAATGTGTTTATTAAAAAAACACACAATACCCCATAATGACGAGGTGAAAACCGTTTTTTCGTAATTGTATCAAATTGATTAAAAATAAAACATCTTATTTAAGTATTCAGACCCTTTGCACTTGGGTGCATCCTGTTTCCAATGATCATCCTTGATGTTTCTACAACCCGAGTCCACCTGAGGTAAATTCTATTGATTGGACATGATTCGGAAAGGCACACACCTGTCTATGTAAGGTTCCACATTTGACAGTGCGTGTCAGAGCAAAAACCAAGCTATGAGGTTGATAGAATTGTCTGTAGAGGTTCGAGACAGGATTGTGTTTAGGCACAGATCTGGGGAAGGGTACCAAAAAAAGTCTACAGCATTGAAGGTCCCCAAGAACACAGTGGCCTCCATCATTCCTAAATGGAAGAAGTTTGTAATCACCAAGGCTCTTCCAAGAGCTGACCGCCCAGCCAAACTGAGCAGTTGTGGGAGATGGGCCTTGGTCAGGGAGGTGAAAAGAGCTCTGATGTTATCAGTGTTTATTACCCGAAAACAATAACAGAGCTTTGTCTGATATCAGCACAGTCATCTAGACAAGGTCGACAGACAGACAGCCAGCATGCATTATGTTGGTCTGTCTATCTGACATCTAACAGTGCCGACGTCCAGAGAGCAGTTCTATGTCATTGAGCTCTAAGCAGGCGTCACGCTGTCACGGCCAAGGTTAGGAGAGCAACAGGAATGTTGCCTGGTACATCTAGTTCATAGTCTTTCTGCACACCAAGATGTGTGCATGCATACGTTCATGCCCTACCAATTCATCCAGTCTGGCCAAAGTCTGCCACAGCAGCTTTGAATAACAACAGCCCAGAGGTAGCTGCTAATTGAATCTCGTATTTCGAGGGTTAAGTAGAGGAGAGGACAGTAGTCACCCTGGCATAGTATTTCACAAACGCTGCTGTCTGGTGTGCCTTGGAAGGTGGGTGAGAGGTGGTGATAGTGTAGAGTGGGTGAGAGGAGGACCTGGGCCAGTGGGGTCAGAGCAGAGCAGTGTGTGCCAACTGGGTCATAACATAAACATGCTCTGTCTAGCCTCACTTCATCATCTGAATGATCCTGGCTGTCTTTCCACTCTACTGCTCTAACATGGAGATGTAGTCAGTTCTCTGGTAGTTTGGCTCCATATTTCACTTCTTTATTGACCATTTAATGTTGTCGTCACATTTTTTGCATAGCAGCCAAACTAATAATGAAGTGGTCATCATTGATGAAATTGTTTACAAAATTAGATTAGTCTCTAATCTATGTATTTCACATGACTCTGCAAGGGTGATCCATCCTCATTTTTCTCCTATCACAACCGTTGAACTCTGTAACTGTCTCGGCCTCGTGATGAAATCCCTGAGCAGTGTCCTTCCTCTCTAACTGCGTTAGGAAGGATGTCAATAGCTCTTTAGTGACTGGGTGTGTTGATACACCCTCCAAAGCCTAATGAATGACTTCACCATGCTCAAAGGGATATTCAGCGTATGCTTTTTAAATACCAAATCAGTGCCCTTTGGGGTTCCTGAGGGGTGCAGTGATCTAAGGCACTGCATCACAGTGCTAGAGGCATCACCACAGACACCCTGGTTTTATTCCAGGCAGTATCACAACCAGCCGTGATTGGGAGTCCCATAGGGCGGCGTACAATTGGCCCTTGCGTCGTTTGGGTTTTGCCGGTGTAGGCCATCATTGTAAATAAGAATTTGTTCTTAACTGACTTGCCTAGTTAAATGTATAATTTAAAAACATTTGCGAGGCATTGGAAAAACCTCCCTGGTCTTTGTGGTTGAATCTGTGCTTGATATTCACTACTCGATTGAGGGACCTTACAGATAATCGTATGTGTGGGGTACAGAGATGGGGTAATCATTAAAAACTGTTAACAACTATTGAACACAGAATGAACCCATGTAACTTATTAAGGCTTGCCATAAAAAAAGTGGATGAATACTTGACTAAATTTTAATAGGGATGTGAATATTGTATTTGTAAATTCATCACTGTGTAAATAAATTCAACCACCATTTACAACTCGACCTGCCTGCCTCCTGCTGAATCTTTGTCCTTACGAGTGGGCTGCTACAAGGCCCCAATTTAGATAGGTTTCTGCCTAGAATATCCAACATTTTGGTCAGCTATTTGTTAGTCAACTTGTCTATAATTAGATACATTCAACTTCTCTTTTGTCATAAGAAGACAAAATAAAAACCCTTTCTCACCAGAATGTCATAAATCGATAGAACGAATGCTTCAATCTACTGTAGTTGACGTCGTTACATTTTTCTCTGTCGTCTCTGCTTCTTTCGCGGAGCAAAGACATTTAGGGACCATTAAGAAATGTAATACATTTTGTTTTTTAAAACAGGAAATGTTTTCTGTAAAAATGTAATAAATGACATCAGTTTGACCAGTTGTAAGAAAATAGAAAGCTGTAAAAACGACCCAAAATGTTAAGATTTCAGTTTGGCATGAATGCATATTTTATGTGGTTGAAATAAAATCAGCTCTTATGATACTGCTAAACATAGCAACTTTACTAATTCCTAATTGCACATTCTCTCAAGATCCTCTCAAAGAAAGAAAGAAAAACTCTATGCAAACTCACACATACTACACTGGCACTCCCACACACACACACACACACACACACACACACACACACACACACACACACACACACACACACACACACACACACACACACACACACACACACACACACACACACACACACACACACACTCCTACATACATGCTCACACACATGCATATTGATGCCACACACACACACACTCTTAGTATACAGTATATCCTGATTGCCTAGTCACTTCTAACCCTACCTACATGTACATACTAGAGGTCGACCGATTATGATTTTTCAACGCCGATACTGATTATTGGAGGACCCCCCCAAAAAAAGCCGATAGCGATTAATCGGCCAATTTTTTAAAACATTTTCTTATTTGCAATAATGACAATTGCAACAATACTGAATGAACACTTATTTTAAATTAATATAATACATCAATAAAATCAATTTAGCCTCAAGTAAATAATAAAAAACATGTTCAATTTGGTTAAAATAATGCTAAATCAAAGTTTTGGAGAAGAAATTAAAAGTGCAGTATGTGCTACGTAAGAAAGGTAACGTTTCAGTTCCTTGCTCAGAACTTGAGAACATATGAAAGCTGGTGGTTCCTTTTAACATGAGTCTTAAATATTCCCAGGTAAGAAGTTTTAGGTTGTAGTTATTATAGGAATTATAGGACTATTTCCCTCTATACCATTTGTATTTCATTAACCTTTGACTATTAGATGTTCTTATAGGCACTTTAGTATTGCCAGTGTAACAGTATAGCTTCCGTCCCTCTCCTCGCTCCTGAAACGCTATTAACATGCGCTAACTAGCTAGCCATTTCACTTCGGTTACACCAGCCTCATCTCGGGAGTTGATAGGCTTCAAGTCATAAACAGCGCAATGCTTGACACACAACAAAGAGCTGCTGGCAAAACACGCGAAAGTGCTGTTAGAATGAATGTTTACGTGCCTGCTTCTGCCTACCACCGCTCAGTCAGATACTTAGATGCTTGTATGCTCAGTCAGATTATATGCAACCAGGACACGCTAGATAATATCTAGTAATATCATCAACCATGTGTAGTTAACTTGTGATTATGATTGATTGTTTTTTTTATAAGATAAGTTTAATGCTAGCTAGCAATTTACCTTGTCTTACTGCATTCGCGTAACAGTCTCATTGTGGAGTGCAACGAAAGAGAGAAAGGTCGTTATTGCATTGGACTGGTTAACTGTAAGGTTGCAAGATTGGATCCCCCGAGCTGACAATGTGAAAATCTGTCATTCAGCCCCTGAACAAGGCAGTTAACCCACCGTTCCTAGGCCGTCATTGAAAATAAGAATGTGTTCATAACTGACTTGCCTAGTTAAATAAAGATTCAATAAAGGTGTATAAAAAAAAATTGCCGCCCAAAAATACTGTTTTCCAAATGTTATGAAAACCTGAAATCGCCCCTAATTAATCGGCCATTCTTATTAATCGGTTCAACCTCACCTCGTACCCCACCTGTGTTACCTCACCTCGTACCCCTGCACATTGACTTGTTACTGGTTCTCCTTGTATACAGCCTCGTTATTGTTATTTTATTGTGTTACTATTTCCTTTTTTATTTAGCAAATATTGTTCTTACTTTTTAACTCTGCATTGTTGGGAATGGGCTCGTAAGTAAGCACGGTGAAGTGTACACCAGTTGTATTCGGTGCATGTGACCAATAGCATATTATTTTATTTAAAATCATTAATATTAAGGCTACTTGAGAGGTTTATAGACCTAGAGTCAGAGTTTCCATTTAACCCATCTGAACAGTAGGCTACAGTCTACTTGACGCCCCCTCCCCGTCTTGTGACTGTCGAACTTCTATAGCGCCTCACAATCATCGCACATAACAAAGCCGGCACTGCCCTCATCCTCTTTTACCTCTTCACCAAATCTGAAGTGGCTTTTCTGGATCTTCCCTTTATTTTCAACTCTCCTTTTCACAGCTTTTCTCTTTATTGAATTAAACTCCGACATTGTCCACAAAAGCATTTGGCGATTGGCATGTCGGCTATGTGGCGCGCATACAGTTAGGCCCTAAAGCTTAGGCTTACGCACTCATGGCAGATAGATATAAATTCCACAAGAATGATGATACATTTTATTTAAATCCATAAGTGTATTTTCTCTTTATTTAATCCACCCACCCACCCTTCATCACTCAATATGTCATGACCCTAAACCCACCCGGCCCGCGGATATAACCGTGGGGGCTGTGGGCTATAAGTCAACCCGCGCATCACTAGTAGTCAGGGTTTCTCTGGCAGTTCGGCTTTTAGACTGCGTTGACTCACTCTACACATTTTTCCACTCCCTAATAGTGAAGGAGTCATCGGAGATGAGATGGTGTTTATTCATATCATTGACTCTAGCTAGGCCTATACTGTTTTCACATTTTGTTGCGTTACAAAATGGGATTGAAATCGATTTCATTTATTCCACTTTTTGATCTACACAAAATATCCCATAATGTGAATGTGAAAAGAAAATTCTACAAATGTTTACGAATTAATACACATCTAATGTCTCAAATATAGTAACTATTCGCCCCATTTGTTTAGGCAAGCCTACATTAGTTCAGAAGTAAAACTTGGTTTAACAAATCACAAGTTTTATGGACTCACTCGGTGTGAAATAATAGGGGTCGACATGAATTTTTGAAGGACTACCCCTTCCTCTGTCCCCCATACATACTACATCTGTAAGGTCCCTCAGTCAAATATTGAATTTCAAGAATAGATTCAACTTCAAAGAGCTGGGAGCTTTTTGAAAGCCTCGTAAAAAGAAAAGAAGGTATGTGTTTGGTAGATGGGTGGGTACCAATAACAAATCAGACATTGAGCATGGTCAATAATTATGCTGTGGATGATGTATTAAACCACCCCAACACATCAAAGATGCAGTCGTCCTTCTGAACTGAGCTGCAGGACAGGAAAGAGACTGCTTAAGGATGTCACCATGAGGCCATTGGTGATTTTAAAACAGCTACAGAGTTCAATGGCTGTGATGGGAGAAAACTGAGGATGGATCAACATTGTAGTGACTCTACAAAAGAAGAATACAAATATACAGAATATTCCATAACATGCATGTGTATGCAACAAGGCACTAAAGTAATACAGAAGGAAAGAAACATGGCAAAGGAAGACACTTTTTGGCCTAAATGCAAAGCCTTATGTTTGGTACAAATCCAAACACAACACATCACTGAAATAACTGCCTCCTTATTTTCAGGCATGGTGTCGGCTGCATCATGGTATGGGTATGCTTGACATTGGCAAAGACTGGGGAGTTTTTCAGGATGAAAAGAAAGGGGATGGAGCTAAGCACCGGCAAAATCCTAGCGGAAAACATGCTTCAGTCTGCTTTACACCAGATTCTGGAAGAGGAATTCACATTTTCAGCAGGACAATGACATATGACACAAAGCCAAATCTACACTGGAGTTTCTTAGCGAGAAGTCGGTGAATGTTCCTGAGTGGCCAAGTTACAGTTGTGACTGAAATCTGCTTGAAAATCTATGGCAAGACTTAAAAATGGCTGTCTAGCTATGATCCCCACACCTTTTACAGAGGTTGGGGAATTTTGAAAAGAATCGTGGGAATAATGCCCAATACAGGTGTGCAATTGTAATCGCTGCCAAAGATGTTTCTAACATATATTAACTCAGGGAGGGGAATACTTAACTAAAGTGTTATTTTTAATTAAAACATTTTTTTTTAATATATAGCTTTTCTTCCAATTTGACATAACATATTATTTTGTGTGGTTCGTTGACAAAAAATGACAAATCCTTTTTAATGTCGCATTGTAACACAATAAAATGTGAAGAGATCCAAGGGGGGTGTAGACTTTCTATAGGCTCTGTATGCCCTGGCCCTCTGCCTAATGTCGTTTTTCTATTCTCAGTAGAAAGCTGCTCTCTAAAGGCAATTACCATTGTTCAAATATTGAATTGTAAAAAAGGAGGATTGGATTTTCACTTACTGCATTCTGTTGCGGGTCGACATTTTCATCTCAGATCTGATTGATTTTTATTGTATCTTTTTGACCTGTAGGTTAACTCATTAAATGGAAACAGAATTTGCCAGCTGTGAGTGACAGTCATAGTGCCTACACAGCTTTGAATTATTAGCCTTTGTGTGGAATGCCGAGTAGCTGGCGAGGTGAGTAACCTTGGTCTTGTTGAAAACCCTCTCTCTGGTCCTGGGAGTTCGACGCAAACTTTCGACGCAAACTTTCGGGTCCTTCCAGAACACTCTTCCCTGGCTAGAGTCATGTGACCTGGTCACCCCAATCACAGGCTGTACTTGGTGAGGATCTCAAACCCCCCAACACAGTCGGTGCTTTAGTTGAACAAGGAGATGCAGAGAGACAACCGGTCAGAAGAACTTTGCACCACTTCAACACAACTCACCAATGGAGTCTTCCTACAAGGACAATCCTCCAACCTGGACTTCCCAACTGTGTGATAGTGCATCGTTGATGATACAACCACTTCCACCATTACTTCCTGTTTCAATGCCGGCTGTCTTGAGCGTGGTATTAAAATGAAAATCTCTGTCTCCCACTGGTCATCCTAAGTTGCCTAACCGGGGAGCTGGGACAGTTGTAGCTATAATCAAAACTGGCACATATTTTGGAGACCACGCACATATATACACACCCACACACACACTCACAGCAGAACACACAACTGTGGCAGTCAGCTGCCGGCCATTCCAAAGCAGTTATCCAAGGCAGCGAAAGGGAAGAGGGTGGAGCTTGAGTAACCCCCTCCCTTTCCACACACTCACACACCCCTCCCCTCTTTGTCACAGAGTGAACGCAGCCTTCAGCCTCTCAGTTGACTCCCTCATTCACTCACTCCATCTCAGGCAGTGTGGAAGCTGTGTTGGATTTTACTACTCATCTGTTTGCAGTGGGGTAGAGCAGAGCGTGATAGAGAGAGGATAAAGACAGAGAGAGACAGGGGGCAGAGGAGCAGTGCGGCTATGGGGCAGTTGTGTTGCTTTCCCTTCTCCCGAGCAGAGGAGAAGATCCGTAAGTCCTTGGGTGTGGGTGGTATTTCTGTCTTCTGGTTTGCTTGTGGCTAGGACTCAGATCTATGGGAGAAAGAAAGGGGCTTATCATTTTACTGTATGTCTCTGTGAGAATGTGTGTTTGTATCCGGGTGTGTGTGTGTGTGTGTGTGTGTGTGTGTGTGTGTGTGTGTGTGTGTGTGTGTGTGTGTGTGTGTGTGTGTGTGTGTGTGTGTGTGTGTGTGTGTGTGTGTGTGTGTGTGTGTGTGTGTGTGTGTGTGTGTGTGTGTGTGTGTGTGTGTGTGTAAGTATGTGCTTTTGTGTGTGTATTTGTATTTGCACCTTAGGTCTTATCTTGGCATTGCGGAAGAGTTTATAGTCCACTATAAACGACGTGCAGATGCCATAAACGTGCGTGCTCCTATCTCTGTCACCGGTGTACTGATATCTGAACTTGGGGCTGTCTGTCAAAGTGCCTGTGTCTTTTTCTGGAGCTGCTATGTGCCAACAGCCTCTCCAACAATTGGCAATTCAGCACTGGAAGCTCCCATGCTGCCAAACAATTTATTTTTCATTTCTCTATTATAAATCCGTCCAAAGCTCTTGCCAGTCTGGCAAAGCTAGTCTTGTTTAATTTGGCAGGATTTTCTCTCTGCATTGTTTCTCTGTCTCCAACTCGATGGGGGACTTTCTCTGTTGAAACACTGCAATCAGTGAGCTGCCTTTTTCTGAGAGCATGTTTGCCCTACTTTTAATTCTAGCTTGGTGGAGGGAAAGAGAGAGAGCGAGTAGGAGTGAGAGGGAAACTAGAGGGGTGGGGAGGAAGGGAGGGAGGGGAAGAAAGAGAAGGGTGAAGAGGTTTGTCATGAGAGGTCAGATGCTCATTGGGTGATGTGATTGTGTTGTCACCGCGCCTCGTGAGCCCAGCTGGGTGCGAGGAGCGTGTCCTTGTTTGGCCGCTGGCTGGCCGTGTGAATACTGTGAAAGGGTGTCTGTGTTTTCCACGGAAAAGGGAGACCGTCTGTTCTTCCACGGGCACAAACTGTGAGCCATGAGCATCTGACAACCCCAACAGAGCTAAATAATAGCTTTGAAATTTTAAAAGGCAGCATGGTGGAGTGGAGGGGGAAGGGGGGCGGGGCGGGTAGTTGTAACCAGCTACAGCCGACCTGTCTGCCTGGTATTCCCAGTGTAGTTAGAAAAGACGGGTGAGGGCCTCAGAACACACTCAGACACATACAGTGCTCGTTAGGTTTGCTGATTCAAGCAGAGGCTTCATTGTGATCTGTATCCATATTGGAAGAGACCACTTGATTGTTCTCTTGCTATGGCATCATGTCAGCCTGAGGTGTGTAGCACATTCCTGCTTGTGTGTCTGATGAGTAAGATACATGACTGGCAGAGCGCGCTGTGTTGTTGCTGCCTGTCTGCACTCCTGTCGGTCTGCTTTTATGCAGCCACATGTGCATGCACACAGACACACACGCAGTGCACAGTCATGGAAAAACACATACACACGGCCTATTCTAACCCCGTCCAAGGACAGATTGAAGCTGGGACCCAATGGCAACCTTGTCAGGCCACCAGCACTAGGTCCCTATAGTGACGGAGAGACAAGCGCCCTGTGATATATGACTGCAGAAGGTCCAGAAGCACTAGGCTCCTCAAACACCCACTGTACGGGCTCATTTGATGCATCACTTTATCTTGTTGGAGAATATCCTAGTTGCTGTGTTGTGAATACTCATTTTTGTTTTGGAATGTGGCTTATCCATTATCCATGAGATAGATTCAATCTAGTGTGCTGGTTGATGAGGTGTGTGTGTGTGTGTGTGTGTGTGTGTGTGTGTGTGTGTGTGTGTGTGTGTGTGTGTGTGTGTGTGTGTGTGTGTGTGTGTGTGTGTGTGTGTGTGTGTGTGTGTGTGTGTGTGTGTGTACACAGCAGAGAGCGAGCAGAGCTAAAAAGATCCTTCCTCGCCTCATTTCCCTCAGATGACCTGGTGGTTTAGGAGGAGCTCTCTCAGGATCTCCCTAATGGAGCTGCCGTTTCCTCAGGAAATACCTCCAAGCAGACTCCACCGCACCACTCCCCCTACCAGGGGTGGAGGAAAACCACACACATTTACATTTTAGTCACTTAGCAGACACTTTTATCCAGAGCGAAGTACAAGAGCAATTACTGTCAAGTGCCTTGCTCAAGGGCACATCGTCAGATTTTTCCCCCCTAGTCGGCTCGGGGATTAGAACCAGCTACCTGTCGCCCCATTTGATAACACGTCTGATGAAATGTCTGGGCACAGGAGTGGAGTAGAGGCGGAGAGAGAGACTGCTGTTCGATACTTGCATAGTTTAATACTCTCAAAATCATTCTAATGCTATCGCCTTGACTACTACGTATGCTAGTCTGGGTTTTGGCTTCCCTTTTCTCAGTCCAATACAAAAAGGTGAACCACTTTGCCTTGTCTCTCAGGTGCACCCTGCTGGCTAGCTCTTAATCTGTCAGCCTGATCTCTCCTGCATTATTACCGGTGTGGATGTAGCGTTTAGTGCTCTCATAAAGTTCTCTCTGAGCCACAGCACTAACTAATGGACTAGAGTTTACCTTCACGCTGCTCACTGTTCGCGTGAGAGTGGGAGAGAGCGAGATAGAGAGTCTCTCTAGTCTACGATGTTCAGGTTTGGCGTCTGTCAACCCATAAGGGGTCTGTCTCCTCTGTGAGTTTCCCCCCTCTTCACGTGGCAAATGCAGACATAGAAATAGAATTACTAGTATCTAGTTCCGTGGATGTATGCACGCCCTTCTATGTACTGCACACTCTCTCACAGTGTGTTCTGTGGACTTCCATGGTACAAAGTGCACTCTTGCCTTGATTGAGTTGACATGTTTTGCTTCACACTTCTGATAACCAACTTCTCCATGTGTCACTCGTATCGCAGCACACGCTTCATTCTAATCTGCATAATGTAAGGTAGAATAAAGGTCATTACTTTGCCGTGTGAAGAAAGCTATTTATTTCTCCCCCTCTGCTGTAAGTATTCATTAAATGTCTTTGGAGAGAGACTCATCCCTTAGATAAATACACTTAACACTGATGAACCTTTCTTAATCTGACTACTTCATTCTGCAACGCAGTGGTCCTCTGAGTACGAGACCATAAAACACCACAGAAATCAAAATATGTGAGATTCCTAAATCACTGAGTGTTGAAATTCACCAAACCTATCATTCAGCACTGCAATCAAGGTATGCTCTCAGTCAATCAAAAATTTGTATGGCCAATCAAAATAAAGAATAGGCTAATCGCCGCACAACCGCCCCTGATTGTGGGAAAATGGAGTCTCATTTGTGTTGAAGTACTGTTCTGTTGCTAAACGGCTATTGTTTGTCTTGCAGATCTTTTTCAGAGCGGGCCCCGGGCTGCTCGGACAAGTACGTGTGTCTCTGTCTCTCAGTGGGCTCTCTGAGTCCCAAAGCACCATTTCATTTAAAGCACTGTACACTCCCGGACTTCCTCCTTTTGACATGTTCTTGTGTAACTAGCAGACTGTTTGACTCTAAACCATACTGGAACGAGAGTGTGAAAGGATGACACCAGTGTTTGTCTTGTTTTTAGCCTCGGCTCCTCAGTGTTCTCACTGTTAATGCCAAATCCCCCTGTCACTCTAATGCACCCTCCAACTCGAACATACTTTAATACTGGCAGACTGTCACTGATACAGTAGCTAACAAGAGAACTCTACTGCAGGCACAACATATAAAACTATAGCCACAGTAAATTCATAGCTTACCTTAATCACTTAAGTGCTCAAAATGTGAATTGTACTCCTCTGGGAATGTACTTAATTGACACTGTATGAGCTTACCATCACTGAGCTTTGAGGCTTGAAGAGCCTTTAACCAAGGGGCTGTTGTGTTGACAGAACTTGACACTGAGCTGGAATAGGGTAACAATCATGTAGCTCAGAGCTACTAGGCTGCATGGTGTGAGTAGTGACCGGGTGTAGTAGTGACGCTTGCTGTTGTGCTGTCATTATGTATGTGTAGGTGTGAAGAGGGGTCCGGAGCCTGACGATGAGGAGCTGGTGAGCCTGAGTAAGAGGCTGGTGGAGGACGCCGTGCTGCGGGCCGTGCAGCAGTACATGGATGAGACTCAGCACAACGGGGCCGCGTCATCTGACCTGGCGCGGCCCTCAGACAACCTCAACAGTAACACTGTCAACACTACCACCACCGACACCAGCGCCAGCAGCAAGTGACCACAGTCAATTCCCCCAGGCGGCACTGGACCCTAACCAGCCCAGGCAAGAACTCAGGCAGTCAGCCAGCCCAGGAGCCAAACGGGCAGTTGAGGGGTTTTACTTGACAAGGAAGGTGGGCTTTTTGGGGCAGAACACTGAATTGATCGTGGAATCCCTATGCAGCTTTTTGTGTATCTTTAACTCTGTCACCCACTACTCTCAGCAGTCTCCCTCCAAACAAGCCTCTGTCGTGTCTGTCTGCCCAACTGTCTGACTAGTTTGGACCTTCATTCTTTCCTCCTATAAAGAGTTTCTCTTTTGAAGGAAATTGCTGTTCTGATTTATTGGCTGCCAAAGGTCGCCCCAACATTCAGAGTGGAGCTGACGTGTCACGACACACACTACAGACTGATCTGGGACCTGAGGTTAGGTTGGGCTAAATCTCGGCCCTCCGCAAGGTGTGGTCAGTGCAAAGACAATCACCGTCTTTCTACTAAAGCTAAAACAAAACATCACTACAAAATGAACTGCAACTCAAAATCTTGAGGCCAAGGGGATTGAGCTGGACTATGCAGTTAGAAAATATGCTGTCAACTATGTTTACGTGATCCTGTCTCATCTGTGCTGTATGTGGTTAAGACGTGAAGGGTAAATGTAGAGTGGGTCCCATGACCTACCCGTGGTAAAAAATCTGCTTTTTAAAATCTAATGAATATACACAGCCAAAAAGGTTGACCTACTGGCGATGAGGATCACATTGGGTGTCTGTTAGTTTGTTTGTGTGTTTTGTTTGTCCCCTGTAGAAGAGGTTGGTTGATGCAGCAGACCTGGTTGGGAAGCCCCTTCACACACAGAGCCAGTGTCCGTCTCAGCAACTACAGGACATAAAGGAGCTTTTATCCCAGCCAGCTGACCAGGCTAGCATCCCCTGGAAGATCTCTGGAGGACGGGATCCATCTGCATCTGACTGACTGAACACTCCCAGTGCCCGCCTCCAGGGCGGCGACAGCACCAAGGAACTTTGCATGCTGTAAGAGTAGGTTACTGTAACACATACTGTAAGAGTAGGTTACTGTACTACACAGGAGAGAGACACCACAGTACAAACACAACAGAAAGTACATCCAGTTGTCATAGTGGAAGGTTTTTAGTATGATACTATTATTTACATTACTACAAAAAAAAAGATGTTTGTCATTTTGAAATGAGTAGGAAAAAAATAGTTGGCTGAAAAAAGGACAACTGCTGAATTTCAGTTTTTATTTTACATGCTGTTAGCGAAGTAGATGCTTAAATTACCACATCCGAACTGGCCTTAATGATGACTGAAGTGAAGTAGACCTTGATTTATTATTACCTTGCTCTTGGAGGCTTGTGTTTTGTTTATGTCTATATTCAGCTTTTGCATAAATTCACCAGAACCTTAACATATGCTTTGTGTCATGGGATGCTACAGCGTTGTCTGCTGCCTTGCTTATGGTCTCCACAGTCTAAAGGTTGTTCTATGTACCAGGTTTGCTAGATGTCAACGACAGTTTTGTGTGTCATGTCTAGCCACAATGAACAATAAAAAATTAAATTAAATCAGGATATGAAAATCGATCGAACAGACTTTGTTTCCTGTCAGGTTGACTGATGCCTTGAGGGTGTTTTTAATGGTCTATGGTGTTGATCTTTGGGGATGGTTCAAGGCAAAGGTCTAGGGCCTTTTGTGATGCAACCTCATTGGAATTTCCTGGTGGGACAGATGGGTCAGTGGGTAGTTCCTGTATTTTAAAAGCATCGGCCTCAAGCAGTTGTTTTACTCATATACTTTTTACATGTTTTCTCTTCCATTTATGGATAATGGCCCTCGAAGCTCCCGTTCGCCTGAGCCCTGGCACCATCTGCCCAAGCAGAGGGGGGGGTGGCAAAGAGAGAGGGGGAGTGGACGCTGCCCAGAGATCCAAGAAGGATTGGCGGTCGTGGGCTGAAACTATACTTATCACGGAGCTACCTGTATATGACCACTGCATTGAAGCCACCATCTGTCAGAGTGAAGGCATAACAGTCACACAAAGGTTAAATGTGTCATGATATCAGGCCCAGAGCAATCTCTTTCAGTATATTTGTAATCCATGTTTGATGTCAGAGTTGAGTATTTCATTGTTCATCATCTGGTGACTAAATTCCACTGTCTGCTGGGAGAAGTCGATACTGGGGTCATATACAGTGGGGCAAAAAAGTATTTAGTCAGCCACCAATTGTGCAAGTTCTCCCACTTAAAAAGATGAGAGAGGCCTGTAATTTTCATCATAGGTACACTTCAAAATGAGAAAAATAATTCCAGTAAATCACATTGTAGGATTTTGTATTAATTTATTTGCAAATTATGATGGAAAATAAGTATTTGGTCAATAACAAAAGTTTATCTCAATACTTTGTTATATACCCTTTGTTGGCAATGACAAAGTCAAGTTTTCTGTAAGTCTTCACAAGGTTTTCACACACTGTTGCTGGTATTTTGACCCATTCCTCCATGCAGATCTCCTCTAGAGCAGTGATGTTTTGGGGTTGTTGCTGGGCAACACGGACTTTCAACTCCCTCCAAAGATTTTCTATGGGGTTGAGATCTGGAGACTGGCTAGGCCACTCCAGGACCTTGAAATGCCTCTTACAAAGCCACTCCTTCGTTGCCCGGGCGGTGTGTTTGGGATCATTGTCATGCTGAAAGACCCAGCCACGTTTCATCTTCAATGCCCTTGCTGATGGAAGGAGGTTTTCACTCAAAATCTCACTATACATGACCCCATTCATTCTTTTCTTTCAGTCGTCCTGGTCCCTTTGCAGAAAAACAGCCCCAAAGCATGATGTTTCCACCTCCATACTTCACAGTAGGTATGGTGTTCTTTGGATGCAACTCAGGATTCTTTGTCCTCCAAACACGACGAGTTGAGTTTTTACCAAAAAGTTATATTTTGGTTTCATCTGACCATATGACATTCTCCCAATCTTCTTCTGGATCATCCAAATGCTCTCTAGCAAACTTCAGACGGGCCTGGACATGTACTGGTTTAAGCAGGGGGACACATCTGGCACTGCAGGATTTGAGTCCCTGGCGGTGTAGTGTGTTACTGATGGTAGGCTTTGTTACTTTGGTCCCAGCTCTCTGCAGGTCATTCACTAGGTCCCCCCGTGTGGTTCTGGGATTTTTGCTCACCGTTCTTGTGATCATTTTGACCACACGGGGTGAGATCTTGCGTGGAACCCCAGATCGAGGGAGATTATCAGTGGTCTTGTAGGTCTTCCATTTCCTAATAATTGCTCCCACAGTTGATTTCTTCAAACCAAGCTGCTTACCTATTGCAGATTCAGTCTTCCCAGCCTGGTGCAGGTCTACAATGGTGTCCTTTGACAGCTCTTTGGTCTTGGCCATAGTGGAGTTTGGAGTGTGACTGTTTGAGGTTGTGGACAAGTGTCTTTTATACTGATAACAAGTTCAAACAGGTGCCATTAATACAGGTAATGAGTGGAGGACAGAGGAGCCTCTTAAATAAGAAGTTACATGTCTGTGAGAGCCAGAAATCTTGCATGTTTGTAGGTGACCAAATACTTATTTTCCACCATAATTTGCAAATAAATTCATCAAAAATCCTACAATGTGATTTTCTGGATTTTCTTTCTCATTTTGTCTGTCATAGTTGAAGTGTACCTATGATGAAAATTACAGGCCTCTCATCTTTTTTTAAGTAGGAGAACTTGCACAATTGGTGGCTGACTAAATACTTTTTTGCCCCACTGTAAATTATATAGCAGACCTTTGCTCTTTATTTTCGACTTCTCTTCTCCAAGATTGTGTTGTATGATGCTCTAGCTGGCTGCTTTCCAGCCCTGTGTGGAAGAGACCATGTGCAGCTACACCTGTGCTCTATGTAAACTGTCAATCATGTGTCCAAAAACTAATTTCCATGCTTGACAAATCACCTCTATCATATCCCTATAGTTATCAGACTCTGAAACTACTGATGAAAGTCAATGTGGTTTGCAGGACATGAATGTGTAATGTCAAATGCAGATGTGATTGACAACATAGTTAAATGTTATATAGGTAACTGCCCTAATAAAGGAAACACCTGTGTAAAGTGTGTTAATAGAGCATTAGGCCACCACCAACCCAGAACAGCTTCAATGTGCCTTGGCATAGATTCTACAAGTGTCTGGAACTCTGGAGTGATGCCACACGATTCTTCCACGAGAAGTTCCATCGTTTTTTGTGTTTTGTTTATAGTGGTGGAAAACGTGTTCAATTGGGTTGAGATCTGGTGACTGAGACACGCACCCTTTAAACCCCCTATGTTCCTTTGAGACCCCTGTTGCAAGACCACTGAGATCTCTTCTTCTAGCCATGGTAGCCAAAATAATGGGCAACTGGGCATTTTTATACATGACCCTAAGCATGATGGGATGTTATTTTCTTAATTAACTCTGGATCCACACCTGTGTGGAATCACCTGTTTCCAATATATGGTACTTTGTATCCCATATTTACTTGTGTTTCCATGTCACCACAAATCCCTTGAATGATTTTAATTGTTCATGACAAATCCTGACAAGTATTCATAGACAATCACAGCATGCAGGTTCACTCTCCTAGCAGAAAGCATCTTTAATATGTGACTATTGTTTTCACTGGGAGGTAGGTGAGGTACTGCAATGTGAATATGTTTTGCTATTTGGAGCATTATTGAACTTTGGCTCATAGATCACCAATGTATGTATTCCATTCATAACATATTCATAAGAAGTTAATCATTAAACCAAGGAATGGCGCCAAATCTATTCTGGACTAAAGGACCTAAATGAGAAAGAGATTAGAGTTGTTAGACCTTTTGGTTTTTCTGTGATGGTCAACCGATCTGTGAGAGATTAGAGTTGTTAGAGCTTTTGGTTTTTCTGTGATGGTCAACCCCAGAATCATCATCATCATGCCTCATTAGGTGTGCATAAAGTAAGGTAGCGTTTTGTCTTTCCATGGCATGGATAAGGAAGCCATAGTGGCCCTGGGAAACCCTCCCGTCCCCCATAGATAATGAAGGCATTTTCACTTCCCAGCTGTACATTTTTTTAATGCTGCTGTTTTTCACAGCAACGACAAAGATCTATAAATTGATTGTGCAGAGTTCATTTTCTATCAAGAAAACAGAACATAAATATTGACATTGCATAATGACCCTGCATGAGGCTGTTTGAATTGTATTAAATGAGGGCAGAGCTGTTATTTTTCTACCAATTTCCTATTGCTATTAATGATTTTGCCAATACATGAAGTACAATTATCACATTTTCTATCCATATGTTTTCAACTTTTTCCTCTCTTTCATTAGAAAGATAAAAGCTTGTGGTCTCTTGTTGGCATTGGGTTTGTGTATTTTTCCCTGTTCCAGTCATATCCCCCCCAGGATGTGCATACATCTGCCTCATAATGCCATGTGTCAACCTCAGGACTCGAGAAACACACACACACCACCCAATCCTCAGAAATAAATCACGAACGGCAAGTTTTCTGCCTTTTTATTCCCCACATTCCTGACATTTTTGTCCGTCCTTTTGTTGATGCTTTCTGACCACAGAGAGAAAGATTATTGTCAGTTAGTTGCAGCTTGCACACATCAGGCTGAATAATGGCTGAAAACAGTGTTGTGTTGAAGTGACTATATTCATGAAATAGCGTTCTGTATGATGGTTTTGAAATACCATGCCTGATGGTAGCGAAATTATTTAAAAACGTTTACTTTCATGGGTGTGCGAATTCTTCCCCTTCAACAGTTGAAGAGGTCTGACATTACTCTTGCAGGCATTGTAGTAAACCCTCTCCCTCGCTCTAACAAAGCTCTCTAGATCATGGGAACCCCCAAAATTAGGCTAATGCACAATGAAAGCCCCCGGGCAAGTAGCCAAGCGGTGAAAGTGTTGGGCCAATTAACCGACTAGGTGAAAAATCTGTTGATCTACCCTTAATTTAAGCAAGGCACCAAATCACTCCAGGGTTGCTGTCGATAATGGCTGATCCCTGGCTGTGACTCCACTCTCCGAGGGTGTCTCGGGGGGGGGGGATATGCAAAATACCCATTTCCATTTCACACCACACACGTATAGTGTGAAACAAGAGAAATATATGCACCCCCTGTTTGATCCTGACCTCTCACATCTCTGGGAACACTTCAGTGCTCCACCCATTCATTCTGACCTGTGGCGTATGTCCTTGGGCTGTAGTGGTGGATGAGAAGGAAAAGAAAAGCCACTGCTTTCCCATGTTGCCACTGCTCCGACATGTCCATTAGCCTTGTGTCACCAGCCACTGCCTCCACAGCCTGACGACCCTGAGAAGATAGAGCAACACGGAACCCTCCCGCTCCCTCTTATCTCTACCCAGTCCAGTAATGAGGAGGGATAGAGGCAGCAGCCATGCCACAGCAGACTGACATATCCCCGTGATCTAAGCTAGCAGTTGGTATGGCTCCTGTTTCCACGGCAACCCGATAACATGATTAAGAGAGTGCCTCATCTGAATTCATTTATTCAAACATCACCTTATGCATCTGTTTACCTCCGGGGGTGGGGGACATTTGCCCATTCCCACTGAGAGGTCTGAAAAGATATGATGGAGACACACAGGAGATAGGGAAAGGGGATATCTAGTCAGTTGCAATTGAATGCCCAGGCCTTCAGCCTTGCTCTGGGACACGAGGTCACCCCCCCCCCCACACACACACACACACACACACACACACACACACACACACACACACACACACACACACACACACACACACCTCAGTGTATATACAGTATATCACAAAAGTGAGTACACCCCTCACATTTTTGTAAATATTTGAGTGTATCTTTTCATGTGGCAACACTGAAGAAATGACACTTTGCTACAATGTAAAGTAGTGAGTGTACAGTTTGTATAACAGTGTAAATTTGCTGTCCCCTCAAAATAACTCAACACACAGGCATTAATGTCTAAACCGCTGGCAACAAAAGTGAGTACACCCCTAAGTGAAAATGTCCAAATTGGGCCCAATTAGTCATTTTCCCTCCCTGGTGTCATGTTAGTGTTACAAGGTCTCAGACAGCAAATGGAAGTAGCCCCGTACCTGTATTAGCCGCTTGGGTATTTTTTTATATCAAGGAATATTTCACTTTCTCTGTTCATAAGAGTAACACCATGAATTTGTGCATGAGGCAAAAATAATGCATTGTGACTCGAGTTTCCCCATCAGCTGGAAGACCGTGTCCCTTTTTGGTCAGTGTCAGTGGAGGAAAGGGAGAGCGATGGGATGCTGATAGGCGGAGGAGCTTCTCTCTCCCTCCGCTAAGACTGACCATCAGATGCAGGCACCATCAGCCCAGTAAAATAAAAAGCAAATTATTGAAATGTATACTCAGCTGTGCCTCACAAGTAATACCATGAATATATTACCAAATTGTTTTATATAATTGCAAAAAAATGGCCCGGACAACGATGCATTGGCAGGGGAATTCAAGCAAAGCCAATATGCTATGATAATGTATTGGGCCTGTAGCTTACTGCACAAATCTCCTTGCTACAGTACTGTTTTTAATTGGTTAATGTTGCATAAGCTTACGTTTTTTAAGTCATGTTAAAAAAAAACCTGAGCTGCTTACATTTTGACTCATAAAGTGATCTTAACTCAGAAATGGTTGGTGACCACTGTTCTAGAGTTTTCCCTGTTAACACTATCAACGTCTCCATTTACTATGGCAATTTTGATAAATCAGTGCAATATTAGCCACTTTCAATGCAACATACTGAAACAAAAAGCTATGCAAGAGATTTTGTTGTAGGCAGAATGCATCAGAATAGGGTTCTATTATATTGACACACACACTACTCAGCCCGTTCTCTACACAGACCAGTGCGGCATAACCAATCAGTGCTGCAGTAGGCCTATATGCAAACAGACCATTGCCATATATGGATCTGTGCCCTTTACTTTGAACTGGACTGTGTTTACAGCATGAGAGGTCATGAGTAGATGCTCTTGTTCTGAGATTTAAGCAAAAGATGCATGTAACCACATGTGCACATATTGTTCATATCCTTTGCTAGTTAGTGAGTAAATATCCCAGTTATAGATCATTTGTAGTCAGCAATAGGGGAGTGATTGCTTCCAACAAGATCTCAAAACATGTACATTTCTAGGGATCTTTGAAAAGTGAAAAGTGTGTCAGGCACTGTGGCCGACTATGCGGTGGATTTCCGTACGTTGGCAGCGGAGAGTGCTTGGAATCCAGAAACACTGTTTGACATGTTCCTGTACACCATCTCGGAGGAGGTTAAGGATGAGCTTGCGGCTCGGGAGTTACCCACAGATTTTGACTCCCTCATCGCTTTGGCCATCCGCATTGATGGACGATTGCGGGAACAATGGATGGAGAGGAAATTCAATTTCACTCGCACATCCAGGGATTCCATCTCGCCTCCGAGTCATCCCGGAAGTCCCCGACAGTCCCGTGGCCGAGAGCACCCGAGATTTCCCGACCTTCCTCGAGAGTCACCGATGAGGGCTGAGGCACTGTTTCCCGAGTCCATGCAACTAGGCAGGGCTGGGCTGTCGCCTGTGGACCGGAACAGCACAAGGAGCGGTCTGTATTGTGGGTCTTTTGGTCATTTTGTGTCCTCGTGCCCGGTAAAAGACCAGACTCACCGGTAGGAGCGAGTACTCTGGTGGGCCATATGGGGAACTTTTCTGCTTCCCTTACTCGCACCCCTTTGCAAGTCATTCTGTTGTGGGGAAACCAGTCCAAATCTCTCCAGGTCCTCATTGACTCTGGGTCCGATGAGAGCTTTTTGGACGCCACACTTGCTTCCGAGCTGAACATCCCCACTCAGCCCCTTCTCCATTCCCATGGATGTTAGAGTGTTGGACGGGAGCTCTATAGGTTGTGTCACCCATAACACCACTCCCATCAACCTACGTGTGTCAGGGAATCACAGCGAGACTATTCAGTTCTTGCTTATCAAGTCCCCCCAGACCCTGTGGTTTTGGGATTCTCCTGGCTCCAGCGACACAACCCACTCATCAACTGGTCGACGGGTGCCATCATGGGCTGGAGTCCATTCTGCCACGTCCATTGTCTGAAGTCAGCGCAACCTGCCCTGGGACGTCTTCCTGTGTACTCTGATGAGGTTCCGGATCTCTCCGCCATTCCCGTTTAGTACCAGGATCTTCAGGAGGTGTTCAGCAAGTCCCGGGCCACTGCCCTTCTGCCTCACCGCCCCTATGACTGCAGGATTGACCTACTCCCAAGCACAATGCCGCCCCGGGTGCGTCTGTACTCGCTGTTGGGACCTGAAACCAAGGCTATGGAGCACTACATTTTGGACTACCTAGCTACTGGATTTATCCGTCCCTCTTCCTCTTCCGCTGGCCCATGCATTGACTACCGGGGACTCAATTACATCACTGTAAAGAACCGTTATCCACTACCATTCATTTCCTCTTCCTTTGAGCCGCTCCAGGGGGTCACTGTGTTCTCCAAGCTGGATCTATGTAACGCCTACCACCTGGTGCAGATACGAGAGGGGGATGAGTGGAAGACCGCCTTCAACACGACCAGCGGCCACTACGAATATCTGGTCATGCCCGTTGGCCTCCTCCAACCTTGCCAGTCCCTCATCGCCCCTGGTCTCACATCTCCCTGGACTTTGTCGCGGGTCTCCCATCATCTGATGGCAACACTGCCATCCTGACCATGGTGGATCGCTTTTCCAAGGCCGTCTACTTCATTCGTCTCCCCAAGTTACCATCTGCCAAGGAGACAGCTCAGCTCATGGTGCAGCACGTCTTCCGGATCCATGGACTGCGACCCTCAGTTCTTGTCCCGGTTCTGGAAGGGATTCCGCACCCTCATTGGGTCGTCGGCCAGCCTGTCCTCCTGTTTCCACCCCCAGTCTAATGGTCAGTCGGAGCGAGCCAACCAGGACATCGAGACCACCCTGTGCTGCCTGGTCTCCACCAACCCCACCACCTGGAGCCAGCAGCTGGTGAGGGTGGAATACATGCACAACACCCTTCCCTGCTTTGCCACGTGCCTATCACCATTTGAGTGTTCTCTGGGGTATCAGCCCCCGCTCTTCCCGGAGCAGGAAGAGGAGGTCGGTATACCTTCTGCCTAGATGTTTGTCCTCCGCTGTCATTGTACCTGGAGGAGAGCCCGGTCAGCCCTCCTCAAGACCATCTCCAGGTATCGACGACAAGCGGATCGCCATCGGGCTCCAGCTCTCTGGTATCATCTTGGGTAGAAGGTATGGCTATCCACCAACGATCTGCCCCTCTGGGTCTGCCCCTCCGCAAACTCTCCCCCTGGTTTATCGGCCCGTTCCCCATCTCCAATATCATTAACCCCTCTGCTCTTCATCTTCTGTTGCCCCGTGCCCTTCGTATACATCCCACCTTTCATGTATCCAGAGTCAAACCCATGTCTCACAGCCCTTTGTCTCTCGTTAACAACAAACGATCCCACAACTTTAGAGAACATTTCCTGAAGACTCTCATTAGGTCCTTACCTAAAGTTTTCATAGGAATGCCCCAGTGACGTGCAATGACTGTTTCCAAGAGACCATTCCCTTAATGTCAGAACTTACCCAGAACATGGTTACTATTTTCTCAGAATATTGAATATTACTGTTCTAGACACGTTTCATGGGAACGTTGCAAGAACATTCCCGTGTCCAGTTTTCTAAGGGTTAGGACAATATTCCATCCAGGTCACACCAAACAAATACAGAACATAGTTGCCATGTTTTCAGAATATGAAATTAATGTTCTGGTCATATTTCATGGGAACATTGCAAGAACATTGATGTGCCCAGTTTTCTGAGGGTTAGGAGAATATTAATTCCGTAAGTCTGTAACGTCAACGCCAGGATACAGGACATAGGTGCAGTTAGTGAGTTTAATAATAATGAACGTAGAACATTACAAAACAAGAGAAACGTCTGAAAAGGAAACATAACCAATATTGCCTGAAGAGTGATGCTAGATAAAGGGGGAGTAATCAGGGTAGTGATGGAGTCCAGGTGAGCTTCATGATGGGGCGCAAGTGTGCGTAATGAGGGTTGCCAGGTGTGCGTAATGATGGGTTGCCAGGACCGGTGGTTAGTAGACCAGCGATGTCGAGCGCTGTATAGAGGGGGAGTGAGAGTAGATGTGAATGTACCCCTCCCTGATGCGGTGCTCCAGCCGCAGGACAAGACCGGCCAGGAGCACGACGCCGGGCAGGAGGACAGCCCCGAGGGCGAGGCAAAGGGGGAATTACTGGATGATGTTGGGATCTAGAATGTCGTCCAACGGAACCCAGCACCCCTCCTCTGGACCATACCCCTCCCAGTCCACCAGGTACTGGAGTTGACCCCCACAACGCCGGGAGTCCAGGAGAGATCTAACGGCATAGGCGGGGCTCCCCTCAATGCCCAAGGCAGGCGGAGGGGTGTCGTGTGGGACTGCATCAGCCAGGGGACCAGGAACCACCGGCCTGAGGAGGGAAACATGGAAGATGGTGAGATCCGGTAGTTAGTGGGGAATTGTCATTGAGGACCTTGAGCGGCCCCACAAACCGGGAACTCAGCTTCTTACAGGGCAGGCAAAACGGAGGTTCCTGGTGGAGAGCCAGACACAATGACCAGGATGGGACATGGGAGCCTCACTGCGGTGGTGATCCGCCTGCTCTTTCTGACGGTGAATGCCTGAGTCACTCATCCACCACAGGACAGGGCCAGTATAATTAGGCCCTGTCCAGAAGCAAACCCTAACCTCTTCCCCCTATGCACTTGTGTAAATCTGAACCAACTGTATAGGTGTAAGCAATAGGGTGAATGCACTTCGAAGTAAATCTCAGCTCTATTAAAAGTACAATCAAGAAAAACTATTTTATATAGTGATTCAGGAGTAACATTAAAACAGGGTAAAATGCCCCACCACCATCAGATCACTATACAGAAAGCCCTAAAAACGAAAAATAATTACTGTATAATTAAACATGCACAACATAATCATGTCAAATATGTCATTTGAAAACACTGTTAAATGCACTGTGTGTCCCTAACCTTGGCCAACAGACAAAGAGCTGTGAATGTATTAGTGATTCACCAATCAGGGCCTTGATGGGCTCAGTAATAAGGTGTGATGTGTAAGGGAAAATATTTACGGGGAGGGGGAATGTTTCTTTGGGACCATCAGGTGACGTCCTGACAACTGATATACAGAAATGTTCCTGCAACGTTCCCATGAAAAGTGTCTAGAACATAAACATTAATATAATATAATAATAATATATCTTATATTCTGATGTGTTATGTTCAACCATGTTCTGTGTGTGTTTGTGTGTTTGGTGGGACATATTCTCCTAACCTTCAGAAAACTGGGCACAGGAATGTTCTTGCAACATTCCCATGAAGCGTGTCTCAAACATTAATATTAGATATTATGAGAACATGGCAACCACGTTCTGGGTAAGTTCTGTTTGACATTTAGGGAATCTTCTCCTAACTCTAATGACAATAATAACAGGTTCTCATGAGCTTTTTGCTAACATACACAGAAAGTTCCCCAAACTAACGTAAAAGTGGACACTCAAACATCTGGGGGAACATTATGGATAACATTACAAAAACTTTCTCTCTCCTTAGAATTATTAGCTGGGAGTCCAGCGTCCACATTATAATGAAAGGAGGGATGTTGAGGGAGGAGGGAGGCTGTTCTATTTCTCATTAGAATAATGATGTTGAGGAGAGCATTTGAGGCCCACACGACTCTAGCAAGCTTGCCTCCCTCCACTGTGTTGCTCTGACACACCGCAGGCTCAGTAATACATGCACGAGTCTCATATGCCTCGTCAAACCGTCTAAAGATGTGTATTTTATCATCCTACAGCATAACTAATCCACAGCATAGCATCGCAGATGAGCATAGTGTGGTGTTTCACTTTGTGTGTAGGTGTGAATGTGGGAGCGGTATCTATTCAATAGCTCAGTGCACCCTATAACCTATGCCATTATCATTTGAATCAGTGCTGTTCCTGTGGGATTGTGCTACTCCTGCAGGAGCTGTGATATCCACGTGACATTACCTCCCAAATTACAGTTCAGACACTTATCCTTAAACTCTGAGGAGACACAAATCCATCATGATGATACATACAGTATTCACCCCCCTTGGCATTTTTCCTATTATGTTGCATTACAACCTGTATTTAAATAGATTTTTATTGGATTTCATGTAATAGACATACAAGAAATAGTCCAAATTTGTGAAGTGAAATGCAAAAAATAACTTATTTAAAAAGAAAACATGGAAAAGTGGTGCGTGCATATGTATTCACCCCCTTTGCTATGAAGCCCATAAATAAGATCTGGTGCAACCAATTACCTTCAGAAGTTAGATAATTAGTTAAATGAAGTGCACCTATGTGCAATCTAAGTGTCACATGATCTGTCACATGATTTCAGTATATATACATCTGTATACACTTCAGAGTCTGCAACACCACTAAGCAAGGGGCAATATGAAGACCATGGAGCTCTCCAAACAGGTCAGGGACAAAGTTGTGAAGAAGTATAGATCAGGGTTGGGTTATAAAAAGATATCTGAAACTTTGAACATCCCACAGAGCACCATTAAATCCATTTGTTTTTTAAATGGAAAGAATATGGCACCAAAACAAACCTGAAAATAAAAATAAAAGAGAGCCGCACACTCTAGGTGCTCAGATGCAAAAATGTAATGCCAACGTTTCAAACGACAGCCAAACTATCTTCATCTTCACCAAAACAAACCTGCCAAGAGAGGGCCGCCCACCAAAACTCACAGACCAGGCAAGGAGGGCATTACTCAGAGAGGAAACAAAGAGACCAACGGTTACCCCGAAGGAGATGCAAAGCTCCAAAGAGGAGATTGGAGTATCTGTCCATAGGACCAATTTAAGCCGTACACTCCACAGAGCTGGGCTTTACGGAAGAGTGGCCAGAAAAAAGCCATTGCTTAAAGAAAAAAATTACCAAACACATTTGGTGTTCGCCAAAATGCATGTGGGAGACTCCCCAAAGATATGGAAGTAGGTACTTTGGTTAGATGAGAATCAAATTGAGGCCATCAAGGAAAGCACCATGTCTGGAGCAAACCCAACACCTCTCATCACCCCGAGAATATCATCCCCACAGTGAAGTATGGTGGTGGCAGCATCACATATGTTTTTCATCGGCAGGGACTGGGAAACTGGTCAGAATTAAAGGAATGATGGATGGCGCTAAATACAGGGAAATTCTTGAGGGAAACCTGTTTCAGTCTTCAAGAGATTTGAGACCTTCCAGCATGACAATGACCCTAAGCATACTGCTAAAGCAACACTCGAGTGGTGTAAGGGGAAAGATTTACATGTCTTGGAATGGCCTAGTCAAAGCCCAGACCTCAATCCAATTGATAATCTGTGGTATGATTTAAAGATTGCTGTACACCAGCGAAAACCATCCAACTTGAAGGAGCTGGAGCAGTTTTTCCTTGAAGAATGGGCAAAAATCCCAGTAACTAGATGTGACAAGCTTATAGAGACATAACCCAAGAGATTTGCAGCTGTAATTGCTGCAAAAGGTGGCTCTACAAAGTATTGACTTTGGGGAGGGTGAATAGTTATGCACACAAGTTTTCAGGTTTTTTGTCTTATTTCTTGTTTGTTTCACAATAAAAAATATTTTGCATCTTCAAAGTGGTAGGCATGTTGTGTAAATCAAATGTTACAACCCCCCCAAAAAACGATTTTAATTCCAAGTGGTAAGGCAACAAAATAGGAAAAACGCCAAGGGGGTGATTACTTTCGCAAGACACTGTAGGTTTACAAATAAAATAAACTTTTAGTTCATGATTAATCAAGCTCATGAAAATATAATTTATCTTTAGACTTTAATGATACAAAGATGGGGTTACTTGTCTAATAAATAATTACATAAAGCATTGTTGTAGTACTCGAGTTTGGTCTCGACCACACATTGTCTTGGACTTGTCTCTGTGTCAGATATATATGTACTCGGTCTTGACTCGGTCTCGGACAGTGAGGACTCATCATTTCTTCCCCAGACCAGCAGAGGAAAACATATCATAATTGTCAGCTTCTATTCAGTCAGCGTATAAAACCGATTCGCCAGGACAAATATCTACACTCCTTTCATGACACATAAATATCCTATTGCCTATTGAGAGTAGTGCAGCGGTCTAAGTTAATGCATCTCAGTGCTAGAGGCGTGACTACAGACCCTGGTTCAATTCCAGGCTGTATCACAACCGGCCGTGGTTGGGAGTCCCATAGGGCAGCGCACAATTGGCCAAGCATCTTCCTGGTTAGGGTTTGGCCAGGGTAGGCCATCATTGTAAGTAAGAATTTGTTCTTAACTGACTTGCCTAGTTAAATAAAGGTTAAATTAATAAATAAAATAAAATTGAAACCTGGGCTTCCTACTTTAATCGTATAATCAACAAAAATGGGCTTATGACCGCCAACAGGCTAGGGTTGGCTGTGTTAAGGATGTGGGTACGCAGACCCGCGAGCCACTGTGGTGGTGAGTTCAGATGTTTTGTGCCCCCCCATCAATGTTGCCCATCCTTGATCTAAACCATCCATATATTCTTCTGAAATTTGAACACAGAATCACGACAACTCTTATTATGGTGGCGATTTGACACAATTACAATAATGGTCTTGAAGTGGACATTTTTCTGGTCTCGGTCTTGGACCCCACACGCACCCCTCCCAGTCTCGGTCTTGACTTGGTCTCGATTTGCTCGGGCCTCCAAGTAGCAGAGTTGACTTTTTCCCAAACAACCAGGATGGCAGAACAAAATGTCTTCATCTGCAGAGAATGTCTTGACTTGGTTATTGTGGGAGACAGGGCCAAGTTTTCAGCTTCCCCCTGAGGCAATGCCTAAACCCAATCTGAGGGATTGCAATGAACAGAAATCTTAGAGCCATATACTGTTGCACGGATTTATGTTCATCTGGAAAAGCATCACTTTCAATGTAAGAAAAAGCAACCTTCAGTTGGAATCAAGCACACGGATCCCGGATCCACCTATTTCCCCAGGACTGTTCTGTTTTGTCCATGAGAGGTGCAAGTGTCTTTCCAACAGCCTTGCCTTCGCCGCCTCTCTGTCTTGATAAGATGTGTGTGGGTGGACTGGGCTCTATTCATCAAGTGTGATGACTGAAATGAGGGTTTGTCATCTCGAACGCTCCCCCAAAACTCCTCTCAACCTCAATTGAATTCCCTTACAAACCCTCCAGACCTGCCCGAGTGGCTGGCCCGCCTAATTACCTGATGTCTATTCAATTGTGAAAAAATTAAGCCTATATTACATCAACAATTACTGTGTTCCCGGTAGCCACACTGTGTATGAGTTGGAGGAGTATTTCTTCAACAGATCCACCATGTCATAATCATAATGTTATTCCGCCTACATGCCTCATTATACTACAGTGTGTCTGCCTGATATAACTGCACCTGCCAGTATTTAACCTTTATTTACAATGGGAAGAAATATCAAGAATTGTATTTCGGGAACAATACAGATCTATTGAATTTAATTAAACTGCCGCACTGAGCACAAACTGGTTGAAACAACGTTGTTTCAGCATAATTTGTCAACTTATTGCGACATGGAATCTACGTAGAAAATATATTGGAATTGAAAAAAACTGTTGTTTTTAAGTAGAAATTTCAACCACGGGATTATGTCATCGTGGTAACCTCATTTCAACATGGAAAAACCTTGTATAAAATATGTTGAATTTGTACCTTTAAAACAACGTCAGATCTTCAACATCACAGTATATACACTATCAGAAAATAGCTATCGTGAGAATGGTTGTTGACAAATCTCCACCTAAAAACAAAATAAATCTATTTACTTGCTATCGGAGTCATTCCAAAGGGTAGGTTTAACAGAGAAAATGAAAAGTGACCACTCATATACAGTAACATCAATGATGCTATTTAGGCCTATATAGCATTTGCAAATTCGTCAACAGCTATTGTTTCAATTCAACCCAGAAAATAATTGACAATAGAATAAGAATAGGGTTTCAAGCTCTGGTTGATTTAAAATGTAAGTATGTTTAGTGATATTGAATTGTGTTTGTCTTTAATTCCAAGTTTGTCTACAAATGAATGCCAGGACAACAACCTCTCCCTCAACGTGATCTAGACAAAGGAGATGATTGTGGACTACAGGAAAAAGAGGACAGAGCACACCCCAATTCTCATCGACGAAGCCACAGTGGAGCAGGTTGAGAGCATGAAGTTCCTTGGTGTCCACACAACCAACAAACTAACATGGCCCAAGCACACCAAGACAGTCTTGAAGAGGGCACTACAAAACTTATTCCCCTTCAGGAGATTGAAAAGATTTGGCATTGGTCCTCAGATCCTCAAAAGGTTCTACAGCTGCACCATCGAGAGTTGCCTCACTGCCTGGTATGGCAATTGCTCAGCTCATCCAGGACCTCTATACCAGGCGGTGTCAGAGGAAGAACCTAAAAATGGTCAAAGACTCCAGCCACCCTAGTCATAGACTGTTCTCCCTGCTACCGCACGGCAAGCAGTACCGGAGCGCCAAGTCTAGGTCCAAGAGGCTTCTAAACAGCTTTTACCCCCAAGCCATAAGACTCCTGGACATCTAATCAAATGGCCACCCAGACTATTTGTATTGCCCCCCTTTTACACCGCTGCTACTCTTTGTTGTTATCGTCTAGGCATAGTCACTTTAATAACTGTTCCTACATGTACATATTACCTCAACTAAACGGTGCCCACACACAATTGACTCTGTACCGGTACCCCCTGTATATAGTCTCACTATTGTTATTTGACTGCTGCTCTTTAATTACTTGTTACTTTTATTTCTTATTCTTATCTGTATTTTTTAAAACTGCATTATTGATTAGGGGCTTGTAAGTAAACATTTAACTGTAATTTCTACACCTGCTGTATTCGGCACATGTGACTAATAACATTTGATTGTAATTCATTTTGTATGTTGGATTCTCCATCTCAGCCAAAAATAAAAGTTAAAGAATAGGACTAAATCAAATCAAACTTTACTTAAAGTGCATTTAAAAGATAGATTTGTTTTGATTTAGTCCTATTCATTAACTTAGATTTTTGGTTGATATGAAGATGTGAATCCAAAATATTGTTTGCACCATTCATTATTTAAAACCTCTCTGGGATATGTGGGACGGTAGCGTCCCACCTCGCCAACAGCCAGTGAAATTGCAGGGCGTCAAATTCAAAACAACAGAAATCCCATAATTAAAATTCCTCAAACATACAAGTATTTTACACCATTTTAAAGATAAACTTGTTGTAAATCCAGCCACAGTGTGCAATTTGAAAAAGGCTGTACGATGAAAGCACACCAAACGATTATGTTAGATCAGTACCTAGTCACAGAAAAACACAGCCATTTTTCCAGCCAAAGAGAGGATTCACAAAAAGCAGAAATAGAGATATAATTAATCACTAACCTTTGATGATCTTCATCAGATGACACTCATAGATATTCATGTTACACAATACATGTATCTTTTGTTCGATAAAGTTCATATTTATATCCAAAAATCTGAGTTTACATTGGCGCGTTACGTTCACTAGTTCCAAAACATCCGGTGATTTTGCAGAGAGCCACATCAATTTACAGAAATACTCATAATAAACATTGCTAAAAGATACAACTGTTATGCATGGAATTTTTTTCTTTTGAATACCTGCATTGAAGAGTTTTACCTATTATCTAATGGAGAACAACAAAGGACTACAAAGCACAGGAATGGGGAACACGAGGATTCCTTCATAGTTTTAAGAGGATAAAACAAACCTTGAGTAAGGAGCTCAAAAAAGGTCTTCTTCAACTTGGAATCCTATGGAAAAAGCTTAAACATCGAGGACAGCGATTCATAAGCCAAAAGAGTCTCTCTTCAGCCAGTTTAAAAAAGTCTGTTCCACCTCTCACTGAGGCCCCTTTAAGACTGTTTAATGCACAGTCTCTAACAAATAAGACTACTATTACAAGAGTTAATCAGTAACAATTGCCAGAAATTGTGATTTCTATCTACACAATGAAACAGCTCCACCTGGTTATAAATATCTGGAAAATGGCACGGCTGGTGGTCTTTCTGTTTTCCACAAAGACTGTTTTGAACTGAAAATGTTGCTTGTCCATGCTGGCTTATCATTTGAGTGCAAGGCTTTTAAAATGAAGTCTCCCAGTCCCCTCACTGTGATACTTATCTACAACAAACACTGTCTCTTTTACTACAGAGTTTTCTAAGCTGATCACCTCTCTGTGTCCTACCCTCTCCAATGTTGTTATCCTAGGTGATTTCAACATACACATTGATTCAACAAAATGTTCTTCTGCCACTGACTTCCTGAATCTGCTTGACTGTTTCAACCTGGTACAGCAAGTCAACGTCCCCACACACAATCGTGGACATACACTAGACCTCATCATCACTGGAGAAGTTGCTGCCTCTGTCCTGTATGTACATGAGATAGGTGTATCTAACCATAGGGCAGTAACAATGCCTGTGAGTACGCCTGCACTTCAGCTCCGCTACAAGCGTGCAATTCAATTCAGAAACATCAAGTCCCTTGACATAACCGTCTCAAAGGAGTCTGTTTGCCCTACAAGCTGACTGTCATGAGTCCACCCCTGATGAGGTAGTTGACCTGTATAAAAGCGCTCTAAGGAACACCTTAAACTGCCTTGACCCTGAAAAAAACACGCAAAGTATCCTTCCAATGGTCCTCCCCATGGTTCACAAAGAAGCTGTGCAGCATGAAGACACATAAGCTAGAGCATCTGTGGAGAAGTACTGGCCTAACTGTCCACCTGCAGGCGTATAAGGACCACCAGGCTTTAAAAGCAAAGAATTAAAAGCAGCCCGCTCCACCTTCTAATCTGCCATTATAGACAACGAACGAGGAAATCCCGGGACCTTGTTTTCCACCATCAGTCGTCTCCTCCACCATACAGACGCTGACCCTCCCACAGCAACTACTGAACAATGCAAAAGCTCTGCTGAGTCTACAAATTAATATTTAAAAAACCCCGGATAAAACAACACATCAAGGAACAATGCTGACTGTGAAGAGAGAGACACACACACACACACACATTCTAAACTCTACACACACACTCTAAACTCTACACACACACTCTAAACTCTACACACACACTCTAAACTCTACACACACACTCTAAACTCTACACACACACTCTAAACTCTACACACGCTCACACTGCAACAGCCTAAAGTGTCAACATATCAAAGCACTTTAATGTTTGAGAATAGTGTTCTGAATTTATTTATTTTTCTTTGTTTTCTCTTTCTTGTTGTTGTTATTTTTTAAAGTAGTCCTGTAGGTTTTTGGTCGTGGTGTTCTTAGTTTGAATTTGTATTCTGTATTTTGTCATGTTCTATGTTTTGCATGGATCCCAGGAAGAATAGCTGCTGTATCTTCAACAACTTCTTCAACAGCTAATTGTCTCTGTTAGGGGGAGTGATGAGCTTGACAGGCAGAGTCTCACAACTCAATCGATTGTTAAAAACTGTTTTCTGCCCCTCCCAAAATATATAATTTATAGATAATTGGCCCTCTTTCAGGGACTCATCCACAAACAGGACCAAGCATCGTATCGTATAATCGTATAATTTTGTTTGTCACATGCGCCGCATACATCATGTGTAGGCGTTACAGTGAAATGCTTACGTACAAGCCCTTAACCAACAACGCAGTTTTAAAAAAAATGTAAGAGATAAGAATAACAAATAATTAAAGAGCAGCAGTAAATGACAATAGTGGGGCTATATACAGGGGGTACCGGTACAGAGTCAGTGTGCGGGGGCACCGGTGTCGAGGTAATTTAGGTAATATGTACATGTAAACTCTGGAAAAAAAGAAACATACATTTTTCAGGACCCTGTCTTGCAAAGATATGTGAGGGTAGGCAACAACATCTCCACCCCGCTGATCCTCAACACTGGGGCCCCACAAGGGTGCGTTCTGAGCCCTCTCCTGTACTCCCTGTTCACCCACGACTGCGTGGCCACACACGCCTCCAACTCAAGTTTGCGGACAACACAACAGTGGTAGGCTTGATTACCAACAACAACGAGACGGCATACAGGGAGGAGGTGAGGGCCCTCGGAGTGTGGTGTCAGGAAAGTAACCTCACACTCAACGTCAACAAAACTAAATCAAATCAAATCAAATTTTATTTGTCACATACACATGGTTAGCAGATGTTAATGCGAGTGTAGCGAAATGCTTGTGCTTCTAGTTCCGACAATGCCGTAATAACCAACAAGTAATCTAACTAACAATTCCAAAACTACTGTCTGATACACAGTGTAAGGGGATAAAGAATATGTACATAAGGATATATGAATGAGTGATGGTACAGGGCAGCATAGGCAAGATACAGTAGATGGTATCGAGTACAGTATAAACATATGAGATGAGTATGTAAACAAAGTGGCATAGTTAAAGTGGCTAGTGATACATATGAGCTTTGCGGATGTGTTGTTAGCTACCCTTACCACCTGGGGCGGCCCGTCAGGAAGTCCAGGATCCAGTTGCAGAGGGAGGTGTCGTCCAGAAAAGCTGATGCTCTCATGTATGTTTCAGTGTTACTTGCCTCAAAGCGAACACAGAAGTTATTTAGCTAGTCTGATAGGCTCGTGTCACTGGGCAGCTCTCGGCTGTGCTTCCCTTCGTAGTCCGTAATAGTTTGCAAGCCCTGCCACATCCGGCGAGCGTCGGATGCCGGTGTAGTACAATTTGATCTTAGTCCTGTATTGACGCTTTGATTGTTTGATGGTTCGTCAGAGGGCATAGAGGGATTTCTTATAAACTTCCGGATTAGAGTCCCGCTCCTTGAACGCGGCAGCTCTACCCTTTGTCTATCAACATAAACAGAGCTATAACTCCTCTAGCTGCACAATGAAATAGGGTGCAGGCCAGGCAGCAGGCTGTCAGCCAGCCTGCCAGCTTAGTGGAGTCTGCCACTATCATGGTCAGTGTAGTCAGTTTAGCTATCCCCATTGGGACAGTGTCTGTGCTTTGATCTAGGTTTGGCAAAACTAAACATGGTGGTGTTCGCTTTAGCAATCTTACTGGAATAAAGACCTCTTCCATTCCTGTCATTATTGAAAGTGATTGTGATATCTCACATATCAAAATAGGGCTACTTAATGTTAGATCCCTCACTTCCAAGGCAGTTCTAGTCAATGAACTAACCACCGATCATAATCTTGATGTGATTGGCCTGACTGAAACATGGCTTAAGCCTGATGAATTTACTGTGTTAAATGAGGCCTCTCCTCCTGGTTACACTAGTGACCATATCTCTTGCACATCCCGCAAATGCAGATTGAGTAGGCTGCACATATCCGATAGCAAATAAAAACATTTTTAATGACTGCGTTTTCGTCTTTTGATCTTCTAGTCATGAAATCTATGCAGCCTACTCAATCACTTTTTATATCCACTGAGTTCCCTCACTGAGTTCCCATCAGACCTTGTAGTCATGATAATATTCACATTTTTGGTGACTTTAATATTCACATGTAAAAGTCCACAGACCCACTCCAAAAGTCTTTCAGAGCCCTCATCGACTCAGTGGGTTTTGTCCAACATGTCTCCGTACCTACTCACTGCCACAGTCATACCCTGGACCTAGTTTTGTCCTGTGGAATAAATATTGTGTATCTTAATGTTTTTCTTCATAATCCTGGACCATCGGACCACCATTTTATTACATTTGCAATCGCAAGAAATAATCTGCTTAGACCCCAACCAAGGATCATCAAAAGTCATGCTATAAATTCTCGGACAACACAAAGATTCTTAGATGCCCTTCCAGACTCCCTCCATCTACCCAAGGACATCGGAGTACAAAAATCGGTTACCCACCTAACGGAGGAGCTCAATTTAACCTTGCATAATACCCTAGATGCATTCTCACCTCTGAAAAACAAAAAACATTTGTTACAAGAGACTAGCTCCCTGGTATACAGAAAATACCCAAACCCTGAAGCTGTCACATCTGCTCCCGCTTCACCCTCGTGTTCATCCGGTGCCTTCTTGACCTGCAGTTACTCCCCCAGTACACTCTCTCTCTCCCTCGCCCTCTCTGTGTGATTGTGTGTTTGGAGACAGGTGTGCTGGAGTCAGAGCAGAACCCTACCAGCTGCAACTCGTTCCATAATCAAGACCTCTACAAATACTCAGTCCTGCCACTTCCACTCTGCCAGATCCTAAGCTCTGTTCAGTCAGTTCATGGTTCTAGCTATTTGTGAGTATTCAAGATTCCTGATACTCTGCTGTGCCTGTTTCCCTGCCTGACACTGTTTATCCTCTCATTGCAGTTTACCGCTCTATCTCTGTCTCCCGTTCCACATCTAACCACCCTACTACCCTACCACCCTAAAAATGTTCTGGATTTAGCTCACCACCACTACCTTGGATTCCCCTCCGGACCTGTTTACCCGGTTCTACCCAGCTCACTCCAACCTCAGTCTCCACATCCGTTTTTCTACAACTCATCCGAGCTTCCGCGGATCTGCACTCCATATCTCCCTGTTACACTAAATATCTTGGTTCATTCATCCCTGTTTCCTCACCTGGGTCTGCTCTTGGGTTCCCCTGTGTCGCTTGGATTCCCCTGTGTCGCTCCGCCTAGCAAGCTTCCAGAAAATTGGGACGGAAATGACGCTCCACCAAACTGGAAGTCTTCCGACTAGCCTACCATGTAATATCGAAGAGCCCTCACTGCTGCTTGATCATCCTATTTTCCAACCTAATTGAGGAGAATAAGACCTTGTCACGGACCTGGTGTTTTCGACTCTCTCTCTACCGCACCTGCTGTCTCGAACTCTGAATGCGCGGCCATGAAAAGCCAACTGACATTTCCTCCTGAGGTGTTAACCTGTTGCACCCTCTACAACCACTGTGATTATTATTATTATTTGACCCAGCTGGTCATCTATGAACGTTTGAACATCTTGGCCATGTACTGTTCTAATCTCCACCTGGCACAGCCAGAAGAGAACTGGCCACCCCTCAGAGGCTCGTTCCTCTCAAGGTTTCTTCCTAGGTTCATGATTTTCTAGGGAGTTTATCCTACATATGCATTGCTTGCAGTTTGGGGTTTTAGGCTGGGTTTCTGTATAGCACTTTGTGACATCGGTTGATGTAAAATTGGCTTTATAAATGCATTTGATTGATAATGGGGATCTGAATATAAATTATATATCCTGTACCAGTCAAATGTTTGGAGACACCTACTCATTCAAGGGTTTTTCTTAATTTTTGTACTATTTTTGACATTGTAGAATAATAATGAAGACATCAAAACTATGAAATAACACATATGGAATCATTTAGAAACCAAAAAAGTGTTAAACAAATCAAAATATATTTGAGATTCTTCAAAGTAGACACCCTTTGCCTCGATGACAGCTTTGATGATGCCCGCCAGCTGTTGTGCCACCGAGTCATCGGGATTCACTCTGCTGACAATGAATACTGCAGTACGGCCTATCAGCATGGTATGGATATCTGTTCATCCAGGGTTTTTGGTTGGGCTTTGTGCGGATTGTTATTGTGGGTATAAAATCAACACATTTCCAAATTAAGCCTGACTGACAATATATATTTGTCAATGTTGATGGAGGAGTCCTGGGTGGACGATTCTTTGAACATAATTGCAGTCAGTATTCTCAAAATTCCTGCAGCATTGAGTCAGTCTCCTTTGTCCAGGCCTCATTGTGTTGGTGGCTTCCTCTTGAGTTGCTGCTTGAAGGAAAAGAGAGACGTGATCTGATAGTGATAACACATTGGAAATCCAGCTATCACAAACTTTTTGCTGTCTATTTGAGTGGGTGAATACAGGTTCATGTCATTGATCAACATCTCAACCAATTATTACCAACTTATCCATGTTGAATTGACGTGGTGTGCCCGGTGGGGCATGTCTATTGAATCCCTGTAACACTGCTTTGTGACCAGGTAGCTTTGACCTTCTGACTTTGCTGTGACCATTCTGAAAGCATGAACTCAGTTTGCTCTGGCTTTGTTTCTATCTCTTGTCCACATTATACTGTCCCCACTGTGGATTGAACTATGTCGTTGTTCATGAGATACTGCATTATCTCGCACTCTCTTATCTTTCTCTCTTCGACACACACAAGCACTCACACGTGGACAAATACACACTCCCCCAAAACACAATATCTCTGGACAGCAGCCCACATCTCCAGTCCAAGGCTGCTCTTTGGGGAGAGAGTGAAGGGAGGCTGGGAGAGATAAAGGCTCTTGTCGCTGGACTGAAGAAGCCTGTGGTTGGTGTGAGGGGTCTCGTCTGTCTCCTTCTCGTCCTCAGGAGGCTGATGTGAGTGCTTGTAGCAGAAGTAATGAAAAGCGAATGAGGCAGTTTAACAAGACACACGGTAGGGGCAGATTGGGCGGGCGGGGGGGAGGGGCAATGATAGACAGACAAACAACAGGTAGACACCGATCCCCCTCGATGCACCCCGTTACCATGGAAACCCTGGCTGGCGGTGAGAAAATAGAGCACTAAGGATGTCGGCATAAATATGCAGTTTCCTATTCAACTGCACATGACTGGAGTTGACTAGAGGCCAAAGACATATGTGGATGGATTTACAGTGCCTTCAGAAAGTATTCACACCCCTTGACCTTTTGCACATTTTGTTGTGTTACAAAGTAGGATAAAAATTGATTTTCAGAAAGAAAACGCCATGGGGAAATACAGTACGTTTATCCATTAATTAAGCAATGAATAATGCAAGTCTTGGCGCTATAGGCTCTGCTCCTACGGGTGGTGGTTGAAGCAAGAACTCATCGCATAGTAGCAGCAAGAGGCAGCAGGATGAGTGAGCAGACCCACTCAGCTTAAATAGACCACCAAATAAGGTAGGCGTGATTGATATTAGCCTCTAATAGATGTCATCTCAGCTGATGCGTCTGCCTGAGGCGGGGCATTTGGGTTTAGTTTCTGAGCTGGTTCTACTTCATTTTTGGTCAACGATCTACACAAAATACTCAGTAATGTTACAATTCTTACGTTTATTACAAATGAATGACAAAATAAAACACTACTATATCTTGATTAGATAATTCACCTTTCTCAATAAAATAGCGAACTGTATCCAGGCACTGGATGGCGGGGAAATGGTCCATCAGGTTAAGTAGAAATTGGTTACCTCAGTTCACATGATCAAAAAGAGACAAAAGTGAATGAGTTATGGGTTTGCTTTAATAGGTATGCAGTTCCTACTCCCTAAGTGTTTATACAGTACAGTCACAAGGGCAGGCAGGGAGATGGAATCAGGTCGACGGCTCGGTCATTATGGCTAAAGCTATTCAGACAGAATACAAATCGACGCAGAGATGATCATGAAACCTTGAGGTTGCAACAGTGTAAAATCAAATCAAATGTATTTGTCACATACACATGGTTAGCAGATGTTAATGCGAGTGTAGCGAAATGCTTGTGCTTCTAGTTTCTACAATGCAGTAATAACCAACGAGTAATCTAACCTAACAATTCCAAAACTACTACCTTATACACACAAGTGTAAAGGGATAAAGAATATGTACATAAAGATATATGAATGAGTGATGGTACAGAACGGCATAGGTAAGATGTAGTAGATGGTATCGAGTACATTATATACATATGAGATGAGTAATGTAGGGTATGTAAACATTACATTAAGTAGCATTGTTTAAAGTGGCTAGTGATATATTTTACATCAATTTCCATCAATTCCCATTATTAAAGTGGCTGGAGTTGAGTCAGTGTGTTGGCAGCAGCCACTCAATGTTAGTGGTGGCTGTATAACAGTCTGATGGCCTTCAGATAGAAGCTGTTTTTCAGTCTCTCGGTCCCTGCTTTGATGCAAAAGGCTACTTTAAGGCTACTTTTAAGACCATCATAAAAATGTATACAACTACGACTCAGTGTGTGAACTTTCATGAACTTACATGATCCTAAAATGGAAATATAGTTACTGTTGAATTGTGAGGGCATGAAGTCTCTGACAAAGGCAGAATCTGGCTTTTCAGGGTGCAGTCTACATTTACGTTGCCAGGTAACACAGGAACAGCAATCTGTGACGACCGACTAATGTGCAACGACGAGGCAGGCACCCCTGAATCACTGAGACAAACTGTAGCCTCAGAGAGCAGAATCTTGTGACATCACGCGCTCAGACACTATTCATCTCAGTCTGTCCAAAAAAATTCAATTGTTCACATCAGATGTGTCTCTTTCTGCAATTGTAATGTCATCAGGGGAGATTATAAGACATCAGTTTAAAATGTGACAACTGTGCCTCTCTCGCAGAGGCTTAATCATTGAATCAAGTCTAGACTCTATTCCAAGTAGCGACTGCATATCAACTATCTGTATCAAGTCAATTTGTTAAATGCATGCGCCTATTACATTCAGCAAGATTGGTATGGTCGGGAAAAAAAGCTCATTGACTTGTGCCATTCATGACTGTGGTGCTGAGGTTTTCCTTGTCACATAGTTCATGGCTGCTCCCCTGTCATCCGGAGCAGGGCTGTCTGTCTCTTCAGTCTTAATGACAGCTCTGGCTTGATTACTCTTCATTAGGAGTCCCAGGGGCAGAACGCTAGGCACAGAGGATGAGGAAGGCTGGGGGCTGAGGGGTTGGAGGAACAGAGAGGCCGAGGGACTGAGAGACAGGGGAGCTGGGGTGGACGTTCTGGGGGGCTGGGAAGAGACAGACAAGTCAGTCTGTCACAGATGCCCCACCTGACCATCTGAGCAGATTATCAACAGGTCTGTATAATTCATTCTTAGACCAGTGAGTGTGGCATTTCGAGAGAGGGCTTGTTGTACCCTGCTGGGAGAACATCAAGGACTGAGAACGCATGGCATTTTCAGAGCAGTGAACAAATAAATCCACTTGAGAGAATAAAAGTGGCATATCGCAAGGGAAATAATGTAGCTGTTAACAGAAACTGAATAGGTGGGTGGAATAGCAGCAATTACAGTGCAACCTACAATCAAACATCAGACACAGCAGGCATTTCCAGAAACGCAAATGATCGTATTGCATTTTGGATTAAAACATTTAAAATAACTCTCCTATATGTTCAGCCTGTTCCCTTCAACAGAGCAGAAAGGTTCAACCCTTGTACAAGGAGCATCATTTGCTTTAATGGAATGTCTCGACTTGAGCCAGGGATTACTGAAAGCAATCATACTTAATGTAGCGGCCATGCAACCCTACTGAGAGGGCCTGATCCTCTGGACACAGGAATCAGCAAAGCGCCTTACCCAGACAGTCCACACTCCCTCCATCCCTATCTTTGCCTTTCCCCTGCCCACTCCCCCAGGTCCCCTGGAGTCACATGCTATCTCTGGTCTGGTCTGAGAGGTCTGGCTGGTCACAGTGACCATGGCAACCGCATCATCAGCAGACCACAGATTGCAGGTCCTTGGGACTGTTAACAGGAAGTAGAGGTGAGGTGGGTTTCTCAAAAAATTGCAGTGGGAGATGAAGACATGGCCCTGTCTCTCCACAGTAACAAAGTCATGACTCTCTGTAAAGTAATAGATTTGTTCTGGAGACCTGGTTGTGTCGGAGAGTAAGGACTGCTACTGGAAGCCTTTGTGTAATTCTTTATTAGACAAGTGACACTCTTTACATAAACCCATAAAGTAGAAATCTGAACCGAACATAAAACCTATTCTCATTCTATTTGATCCACGGCCTGTGTTGCCTTTACCATGTATTTCTGCATTGTATTTTATCATACTGATAATACCTCCTATCAATGTCACCCAGCAGATTCATCTTACTGAGCTTCAGCAACTACTTGATTCATTTCAAGTGTTATTGAGTCAATTTCCCACATTTCCTAAATCTATGACAGATGAAGACACAGCTGCCCCAATGTCTGGAGCTGAGCAGCAGCCCAACTGTCAAATAGAATCACCTCTCTGGCCCCTATCTTCCAGTCTGAAAAGTCCACATGGTCTAGGCTAATGTAATTCTCCAGTGAAAAAAATGAATAGATGGGAGAGAAAAAAAATTCTAATGTATATGTTCAGCTAAATTTATACCAACAATATTGCTAGACAGCAAATACACTGCCCCAGTTTTTCCATCAGGCACATTTCTGAATTAGTGTGTCATTGCCTGCCCACTCCAATTACTGTACATTATAAACTGGATGCTGATTGGCTGATGACAAAACATTTTACTGCTTTAATTTCATTGGTAACCAGTTTATAATAGCATTAAGGCCCGAGGGGGTGTAGTATATGGCCAATATACCATAGCAAAGGGCTGTTCCTCTGCACGACGCAACACAGAGTGCCTGGATACAGCCCATACCAACGTAAATAGAGCAGTAAAAATACATGTTTTGTCATCAGCCAATTCTCATTCAGGCCTTGAACCACCCAGTTTATAATGTACAGTAATTGTATGGTGCAGTACGCATGCAATGAGACGCTAATTCAGAAATGTGCTTGATGAAAAACTGTGGGGGGTTGGGGGGATGTATTTGCTATCATACCTCTAGCAATATTGTTTATGGAGTCCGCCAGGCCAGAGGCAGTAGGGACGACCACGTGTTCTCTTGAATTTAACAATTTCCCTGTCCTGCTCATTACATTCAAAATGTAACAAGTACTTTTGGTTGTCAGGGAAAATGTATGGAGTAAAAACAATATTTTCTTTAGGAATGTAGTGAAGTAAAAGTAGTCAAAAATAGAAATATTAAAGTACAGATAGCCCAAAGAACAACAACTTAAGTAGTACTTTAAAGTATTTTTACGTTACACCACTGCCAGTTAGCACAGGGCTTGCATCACCCATTCCCACACTGACTACTAGTGCTGTCATGCTGTTTGCCAGAGACTACTCTACAACTTGGTAATGTCTTAAGAGACTGCTTTAGCAACAACACCTAATTTACTGTTGATATCTGAAAAATAGTTGAAAGCTGCCGGCACTGAAGGCAGCAGGGCATATTTGATATTGAAGGCATGATTGACTCAGTCCTTTATAGCCAAATTATACTTGAATTTATGGGAGATATTATGCAAAGCACATGCCTTCACAACACAAATTACATAACTAAAGGACTCTGATTTAGCCACTTATCATAACAGGTAAATAAAAACATTGGCAGTCATCCCCTAACAACAATACGTTTTATATTCATAAGGGAGAATACTAAGGACAAGAGAAGGGAATCCACAAGAGGGTAAATAAGAATTAATTCATATCCACTTCAGTGGTTCTTATTCTGCTTGAGGAGTTCTAGAGGGTCCTCTGTGCCCAAACTCAGTCCTGCCCCTTCCCCTTGCACTACACAGCTGATTCAAATTACAAACTCGTCAAGCTTTGCTTATTTGAATCAGCTGTGTAGTGCTAGGGCAAAAAAAAACTAAATGGGAAGGGGGGGGGGGTTAGGAAACGCTCCTCTGAGCCTGTCAACCCGTCCTCATTAAAAATCCATGCTCATGTTTTCACACCATGTAGAGATAGTGTTTTAAGCACCTCCAGTCCAGTTTGTGTTTAAAGAGTTGGGAGTTGTTGACCCTGTTCTGACCTTAAGTGTTTGTGCAGCCATAACAACATTCAGAAACCTGGCGGAGGTCCTGAGCGGACAGAATACAGGTCCTCTCGACAGAGCAGAATAGCAGGGGATCAGACAAGACGACAAACCAACACAGAATACTAAAGACGTTTTTATTGTTTCTTTACTTTGTGTGAAAAACACAACATAAATCGCCTCTCATGATTAAGTGGGGAGTCGCAAGGCACTGGACCATCTCATGTTATGACAAAGGGAGAGCAACAACAGAATGAGCCGCCACCAACTCCTTTTATATACATACTCCAGCAGACCAATGATTGCAGAAACACTTGTCTTTTTCCAATACACTCAACAATAAAAAGCACTACAAAGCTAAAGGTTATAAAAAGGTCATGTCTGTTGTGTAACAGTTCATGTCTGTTTTCTTCTATGCTGCTTTTCGGGACTGAATGGCTGTTTAAAGCTTTGGAACACACCACAGCATTGGGGTGTTGCAATGTCAGCCTCAAGAGACCAGACTCTCGGGGTCATCTTGTCTGTCTCGACCCTGACCTAAACATTCGTGGAGTGTGTCCATCTCAATACTCCAGCTGGTGACAGTGGGACCACAGCCATGGGGCTGACAGACTCCTTCCTTGGTGTATGTGTTTTACTGGGCCCCAGACAGGGGGAGGTTGGAGGGGCCAGGGTTGCTCTGTGGGGCGGGTGAGGACACAGAGGAGGAGGGCTGGGGAACGCTGGCGGCTGCAGGCTCCATCTTGCTGGTGTGGGTGATGAAACGCAGACGGAGCTTCATGGCCGGACGCAGGGTCAGGATGATTTTCTCCACCTGGGAATACACACACACACACACACACACCATTAGACAACACTAGGGGAGACAAGGGATAAGCTGGGAGGAGAATTCAACTCAACTCTTCTGTACTACTACTACTACTGAGGAGAGAAGCCAACTTCAGCCTCAGACCCCGAAATGAAGCGGGACGTGCAGCAAGTGACTTCAAAAGTAAAAGTGGGAATGTTTGGAGGACAAACTAATTAGAATTTCAAATTCAGGGTGTGTTGATATAATTAGGAGGAGGAGAGGCAGAATACCAATGCAGGACATGACAGAAAACCAAGTGAGCAAACGTTGAGGAAAGGCATAAAGTACACATTATTTAGGGGCTAAAGCAACAAAAACATCCCACAACTGAAACTTAAGTCAATCTCAGATCGATTGTCTGGGGCCAAGTGAACCTCCCCTTTTCATGTAGGAAAGTCACGACCAACATGCTTTTAGGGAAAGAGGATCATTTTGTACATGTATTAAACTGCGATTTGAACAATTCCAGGCGCATGGCTTATGGGGTCCGGGGGTCCTTTTATTGTAGAAAGACTGAGAAGATCAGTTCAGGTGACCTTTTAAAAGGACAGGAAAATAAAATGCTGCTGACACCATCTTAAATATAATTTCCACCTCCAGAAATGGGCCCAGTAACATATTTGTAATAATTCAGTAAAAAACATTGGAACAATCTTATAGCCTAAGCACGGTCTGTATTATCAGGATGTGCTATTAGCAATAAACATTATCGCCTGTAGCCCAACTGATGAAGCATAGTGACTATAAAATGTACAGTGCCTTCAGAAAGTATTCACACCTGTTGACTTTTTGTTGTGTTACAGCCAGAATTTAAAGTAGATTATTGAGATTTTGTGTCACTGGCCTACACACAGTACCCCAATAATGTGAAAGTGGAATTATGTTTTTAAAAATGTTTACAAATTCATAAAAAACGAAAATGTGAAATGTCTTGAGTCAATAAGTAGTTCAATAAGTAGTTGTTATGGCAAGTCTTTATAAGTTCAGGACTAAAAATGTGCTTAACAAGTCACATAATACGTTGCATGGACTCGTGTGCAATAATAATGCTTAACATGATTTTTTTAAATGACAGCCCCCATCTCTGTACCCCCACACACTATCTGTAAAGGCCCCTTAGTCAAGCAGTGAATTTCAACCACAAATTCAACCACAAAGACCAGGGCGGTTATCCAATGCCTCACAAAGAAGGGCATCTAGTGGTAAAGAGAAAAAAATATATTCCAAAACATGCTTTCTGAATGCAAAAAGACACTTAAGTAAATCTGCAAGAAATGTGGCAAAGAAATGTAATTTATGTCCTGAACACAAAGAGTTGTTTGGAGCAAATCCAATGCTTTATCTTTTCTGGAGGAAAACCAGAGGAAAACCTGCTTCAGTCTGCTTTCCGGCAGACGCTGGGAGACAAATTCACCTTTCAGCAGGAAACACAAGGCCAAATATACACTGGAGTTGCTTACCAAGACCACATTGAATGTTCCCAAGTGGCGGAGTTACAGTTTGACTTATGTCTCCTTGAAAATCTATGGCAAGACTTGGCTCTTTTTGAACAACAACCAACTTGACAGAGCTTGAAGAATTTTAAAAATAATTTTAAAAAGAATGTGCAAACATTTCAAAAACATGTTCTCTCTCTTATCAATTGACTCCATTTTGAATTCAGGTTGTAACACAACAAAATTACAGAACATTTCAATCCCTTCATCTGAACACCAGTGGCGAAGAACATTAACCCCTGAGTATTTCTCGAACCTGGTCTTTGACGCTGTCCCCGGTGAACATGTACTTGATGTGGTAGAGGAAGTCACAGATAGGATCCATGTAGGACAGGTGTTGACTGTGCTGGTCCACAGCCTGCAGCATCTCATAGAACGCCACTCCAATCTGCAGTTCACGACACACACACACACATAAATGCGTAGTTCGTTAAGAAAAGGCACAGACAAAAATCAGTCATTGATTAATGGTGAATGGTGGGTCACACATCTGATTAACACAAAGCCAGACTGAAAAACAGAATGAATGGCTATTTCAGAACAGATATTCACGACACACACACACACATAAATGCGTAGTTCGTTAAGAAAAGGCACAGACAAAAATCAGTCATTGATTAATGGTGAATGGTTTGGTCAGAGCCGCTCCAGGGGGGTGGCAGGCTGGTCAACAGCAGAACTGCAGATTCATTAGAGCTGTCCATGGGAAGCCACAGCACAGAGCCACTGCCTCTTGGGAGAGGAGACCAAGGACCTTCACTCTCCCTCTCCACAAATAACAGGATTTCTCAGTGAGCCACCTAACCAGCTATTGTCCATTTTCACACACACACACACACACACACACACACACACACACACACACACACACACACACACACACACACACACACACACACACACACACACACACACACACACACACACACACACACACACACACACACAATCAGTTCTATCCTCTTTAATGGTCAAGGGAGTGTGAAAGGGAATTTAATTGACAGGCCTTTTGTGTGGGATTGTATGGTGTAATAGGGTTGTACTGGGAGATGGAGGAGAGGAGGGGGGGTATATAATGACAGGAGTAGTCAGTACCTCCAGCATGCAGCGGGTCCTCTCCTGTTGGAAGCGCTGGAGGAAGGGCCCCACTAGGTGGTACACATAGAGGAGCTGGAACTCTGTCTTTACTATGGGCTTCAGCACCTCAGACAGGAACCTGGGGAGGGAGGGGAGAGAATGTTACACTTCTCGTAAAGAGACAGACTGAATAGAAGACTGACTGCGCTCGTTCAAAGACATGCTGGGATGGAGGAGAAAAGGACTGAAAAATCTCCCCAGAAATGAAATAAAGTGATTTGTAAAACCAAGCACCCGATGTTCAAAAGTGACTAAGGCTCTAACTGCGAGAGCTGTATGCAAATGGAGGGAAGACAGTGGAGGCACTGAACTTGAATGATAATTGACGGGGCTTTTCTGAATGAACAGACAGTGGAATATAAACCAGGTACAGCAGGACCAAAGCCTCTGTGTTTGTAGACGACAAGATGGATCCCACTGGGATCTTGTCATGTGTGATCTGTGTTCCAGAAGCTTCAGCGTGAGGCGTACCCACTCGGCTGCCTGAGCCATAGGCGGTGCGTCTCGTCACCGGGCTCGGTTGTCAGAACGCTGTGACGCCTGCTGAGATCTCCTACGCGTCACGGTCCACAATGATGAAGAGAGCTTGGGGATAGCAGCAACCTGCCCGTCGCAATAATGTGATAGCGCTTCCACACTAACACAGGCTGAGAGCCGTCACAAAGGTAATGACTGTCTGGCAAGGAGAGGTCATCGTATATATCTTGCCCACTCATACTGATGAGCTTTTGAATATAAATTGCTTTCGTAGTATTTCTGGTTGCTTTTCAAATTCAATCTCAAAGATAAACAATATTGGGCCTCCAGAGTGGCACAGCGCTCTAGGGGGTCACTACAGCCCCGGGTTCGATCCCAGACTGTGTAACAGCCAGCCATGACCGTTAGACCCATGAGGCGGCGCACATTTGGCCCAGCGTCATCCGGGTTAGGGGAGGGTTCGGCCGGCCATGGATATCCGTGTCCGATTGCGCTCTAGCGACTCCTTGTGGCGGGCTGGGCGCCTGCAAGCTGACACCAGTCGCCAGCTGGACGGTGTATCCTCCGACACATTGGTGCGGCTGGCTTTCCGGCTAGAGCGGGTGTGGCTTGGCAGGGTCGCGTTTCAGCGGGACATGTGGCTCGCAACTTTCACTTCTCCCGCGAGGCCGTGGGGCGATGGGAAAAGACTAACTGACAATTGGATATTACAAAATTGGGGATAAAAGGTTACAATATTTAATCATCAGTGAAATCTGAGATACTATGCAAGTAGAACATGTACAGAAATTTTATTGGACCAAAGAGTATGAAGGCATATATGCACCAATTCCTGAAATTAGAATCCCCGTGCCCAGTCCAATTTACGGGCACATTACTAATCTTAAACAGTAGCATCAAATAATGTCAGAAAGCTGTAGCCAGCCCAGTACATAGTGTACTGTACTTCTCGGTCTCATCCCAAGGCATTTCCATCTGCTTCATTGTAATGTAATCCCAGCAGGCCAGGGCTCTGCTGTCATTTCACATGACAGTCCAGCAGACACACAGGAGCACAAGGGCACTTGCTGACACATCAGGGAGCATAACTATTTGGGCTTGAAGTCCAGCAAAGCCTGAACACAGTGTTATAGGGGAAGATATTCCCAGGCTAGATGAGAAGGCCTACTTTGCGAAGCCTGAACACAGTGTTATAGGGGAAGATATTCCCAGGCTAGATGAGAAGGCCTACTTTGAGAAGCCTGAACACAGTGTTATAGGGGAAGATATTCCCAGGCTAGATGAGAAGGCCTACTTTGCGAAGCCTGAGCTGGGAGGCAGCAGGACTATCCCACTGTGTCCAGATAAAACACAGGGTAGGCTTGAAGCAGACAAATTCTTAACAAAACCCCATCTGATATAAGTCAGGAGTGAGCAGCTTGGGCCGAGGGAGGAGACAAGATGGTGGGGATGGAGGGAGGCAAGAGGGGCTCTTTCCTCCCAAATTGTACACTTGTTCACTTCCCTTCAGTCATTTGAAAGTAAATGGCCTTTTGTCAATTAGATTTGCTCACCTCCTGCGTCCTCTATCCCTTCCTTTGAAGGTCAAAGTTAATCGAGAAGAGTCGCTGAGAGTGAACATGGACAAAAATACGCTTGCTTGAATTGAGATGGGTCCTTCTCCGCGTCGTTAGGAAAATTACATTTACAGGGCTGATCCCAATATAAATGTGGAAAGTGATGGAAACAAATGAGGTTAGTTGTTCCAGATATGTTATAGATAGAAACGATATGCTACTTATTGTTTTATTTTATTTTAAAGAGGGCATGTTTTCTCCTCTGACAAAACAAAAGTTGATTCAATGTGGGTGTGGCAAATGTAAAAAATATTCTCGCGGTAGGATATACATGAGTATCCTCGCTGAAAGGTGGCTATTGAGGGGAGAACACTCTTCCGTTCACCTACTAATGAATTAACACTTTCCTCGACCACTCTACCACAGTGAGATGCCGGTGGACCAGGACTAGAAGGCTGGAGAATAGCTAATCAGGGGACTGCTGGTGGACCAGGACTAGAAGGCTGGAGAACAGCTCATCAGGGGACTGCTGGTGGACCAGGACTAGAAGGCTGGAGAACAGCTAATCAGGGGACTGCTGGTGGACCAGGACTAGAAGGCTGGAGAACAGCTAATCAGGGGACTGCTGTTGGACCAGGACTAGAAGGCTGGAGAACAGCTAATCAGGGGACTGCTGGTGGACCAGGACTAGAAGGCTGGAGAACAGCTAATCAGGGGACTGCTGGTGGACCAGGACTAGAAGGCTGGAGAACAGCTAATCAGGGGACTGCTGGTGGACCAGGACTAGAAGTCTGGAGAACAGCTAATCAGGGGACTGCTGGTGGACCAAGACTAGAAGGCTGGAGAACAGCTAAATCGGGGGACTAATGTTGGTTCTTACTTGGGGATGAGGGAGAGCTGTCCGATGCTGGAGTGGTGCCACACGGCGTGGGCCAGGGCCAACACGTAGCTGCAGTACATCTCAGAGTAGGACTGGTGGCAGGCGGTGAAGTCCAGCAGCGCGAAGGGGTAACCCACCCACTCAGTCTCTGTGGTGAAGCACGGACTGCCCAGCACACTCACGATACGGTCCTGCAAGACCACCCAGTAAGGCTCCTAGAGAGAGGAGAGAGACAGGCAGACAGACACGCATACCGTTTAGCTGACTTGTCAGACCTCAGACAGTTCTCTGGAGTCTGCAGGACGGCTGAAGGATGAAATGGATGTTTATTTGGGTAAAGCTGTCACTACTGTCTGGCTGCGCAGAATTACACTGTGAGCAGTAAGAACAACAATTTATGAACCTCGTTTTTCATGGATAGTGGAAACTTGACCACGCGAATGGAAAAAACAGGTTTGCTGTGTGCCGTGAACTTGAGATTTCTGGCGCAATAAGTTGCTGATATGTAACTGATATGTGTGTGTGAACAGAGAGGAAGGAGTCTTACAGGCAAGGCGGTGATCACCAGGCCGATGGCGTTCATCCAGGCGGTGATGTTCTCCCGAGGCACCAGCGGTTGGCTGTGAGGGAGGTCACATGACATCAGGAGGACAATCAATCACAACAACATACAGATACAGACGCTGTCATGCAGAGGGGCACACTGGTCTAACTGAGCTCTGCAGAAAGCTAACACATTGCATTGATTCAGCACCACTTTGAGATGACTCATCGTCCATTCCTCGCACAAGAACTTCCGCATAAAAATGAACACATTTACACGTGCGTCACGAGAGCACACAAGACTGTGCTTGTTTACATAGCATAGAGACTTTACAATCTCCCCTCTAATTGGCTGCTTACTGCCCCCCGTTTGATCTATGACCCCATTCTGACCTCTTGAGGACGACGCTGAGCAGGGCGTTGCCCACGTCCTTGCCGGGCACTGCCAGGGCCATCAGCTCCACGCAGGTGACGTGGAGAGCGTGGGCGGCCGGGTTGGGGAACTCGTTGAACCTCCAGTCACAGTTTGGGAACGGCCCGGGGGACTTGCCAGCCATCGGTGAGACAGCAGGTCAAGGATGATACACCAGCTACACAACAGTGTGTGAACACATCATAGACTTTAATTCTAGGAAAGACCTAGCAACCCAGCACGTCAACTACTCCCTCGTAGATGTCGTGAGACTACTGTCATCGGTCTGAACATCCCCACAGCAGGACAGAGACATAGAAAACTGTCTGATAATGATTGACAGGTCAAATGTGCTCGGGAACAAACTGCAGCAAAGGATATTGTCGACGAGGCGTCCGATGAGCTTGCAGTAGTAGGTGTCATCGGGGATCCAGACGTTGTCTTCGCGGGGGTTCATGCCACACTTGATGTAGGTCTCACTCAGGCACCAGCCTGGCGCCCGGTTGTCCTTCAGAGAGCTCATGATGGCGTGCACCAGCTTCCTCTTCAGGTTGGTGCGGTCGCGCAGGTGACGCTCGTAATAGTGGAGCGTGTTGTACAGGTAGGTCACCGGGCGGTCTGGAGACGACACAGAGAAACACAAAATTCAATTAGACTGTCCATCTGAACTGACCTCGTCGCATAACATCATTCCAAATGTTTCAAGTGCAAGTGTAACATTGACTCATAAAGGGGGTCTATCGGGGGCTCTTTCGTGATGTCCGTATACCTCCAGGCTGTATGGCCAATCAAAGCAACAGACCAGAACTCGTCCCCATGGTCTTGTACCCTCTCCTCACCGTGGAACTTGTAGAGTCCTCCCAGGTGGTCCAGTAAGGTCTCCAGTGACTTGGAGACAGGCAGCAGCTCCAGGAAGCGGTGGATGACGATGTCAAAGACGGGCAGGAAGCGCAGGCAGACGTTACCAAAGTAGATGGGCAGGTAGTGGGACTGCTGCTGCATGGGCGGGTTCACCTGCTCGGCCAATCCCTCAAAGTACAGCTTCTCCGGGTATTTCTGTTACAATAGGGAAGAAAACAAGAGTCCAAGTCAAATGGAACTGTATCACCTGCAAGCTTTAATGAAAGAGCAAGCTTGGGAGCCGTGAAACAGTGAGTGGAGGTCAATCACCACAGCAGAACAGATGGAGACTTAACACAGCTAACACCACAGAAAGCTCAGTTGAGATCCCAGCCCAGCCAATGTAAATGTGACATTTAAAAAAGGGCCAAATGTCAACAGGCAACGGTGCAGGCTGATCTATAGTGGCCTCCCGTTGACATTTCCATTCGTATCGCCTTGAGCCCCTCTCTGGTTCCTTTCAGACTGTCTTTGGGGCAGAGCTGCTCTTTCCGTGCTGGAGCTGTCAGTCAGAGCTCCAGGGTCGGGGGCCAGTACGGTACCTTGTGGTAGGTCATGTGCTTGGTGTGCCAGTCGCTCTGCAGCCAGTGCTCGGGGGCGTTCTCCTTCACGAAGTCAGAGACGCGATTGCGGAAGTCGTTGGGCTTGAGGAGGAGGAGCTGAATAATGAAGTAGCAGACCTGGGCCTCGTTACCCTCATGACTCCTCATGGCCTGGAGAGGGAGATCAGAGCGAGGGAAGCGATGGGAACGAGAGATTAGTAGGGAACTAAACATTGTTATCGAACACCTCAACCAGTTTCATATTGAACAATGAGATATTAAATGTCTGTGATCTGAAAACGTAATTATTCATAATGTGATTGAAGCTTTCAAAGGCTTCATTTGAGGTGAACCATATGACTGGCCCATAGTTTCATCTCATCCTTACCAGGCACAGGATGAGTCTGTCCAGCGTGACAATGTTGTACTTCCACACCATGTCGTTGAGGATCTCGATACACTTGTTGAGCTGCTGGCCACCGGCCGACGTGGAGAACTCATAGACCAGGAAGTCTGCAAACGTCCTGACATGGGCCACCAGTGCCCGTGCCCCGATCCTCTCCAGAACCCTGGGGCAAGACAGGACACACGTTGGGTTAGGAGGATGGCCTTGTGTCACAACACACAGACACCTGCACAGTCACGCACATGTCAAATTGACAATGTACAGTACCATTGCTTGTTTACCATGAGTCTTTATAACGAGCGAGCATTTATTCCTCTTAATTCAAAAAGGCCATCTGTCAATAACACAATTACTTCATGATTCAATGCAAAGCTGTTCTCAAACACCATCAACACCCTTTACAGCAATCAACACAAACAACAACCAGCAAACAGCCTTCTGACACCATCTGCTTCAGTGTGTTCCTTTCAACAGCATCCAGAAGCTGAGAGCCAAGCCTAGGGCCCACAGTAGCCGTTCCCAGTGGTAGTGGCCCCCTGTGGCAGCCTTCCTACCACCCCACCTGGCCGTACCACAACCACCACCACTGCTCTCTCCCAATCCCCCAGACTCTGGCTTCCTAGCACAGGCCCTATTTAGAGGACAGAAGGAGAGCAGTTTTACTGTACCGGCTCGGTTGCGTTAACAGGCTGTCATTAACAGCAGCCAGTTACCGCAAAAGCAAAGTCCTTAGTCACTTAAAAGCCCCGTTGCAAAATACCTTTCACTGGCGGTAAATCATATTACAAATGGTGGTGTGCGGTGCATGACTGCCTACTCAAGGAAAGCCATCACTCTCGACTGGGTAGTGACGTAAAGAGCCGGAGGCAGGTTTACAGTAGACAAGGCTATTCGCATTCCTCACACTCAAACTCTGTTGGGGAGAGGCCATAGATTCTTTCCTACAGACAAGACATGGAGAGAGAAAGAGGGAGAGTTTGAAAGAAAGTGTCAGGGAGAGAGAGAGAGGGGTATAGAAGGTGCTTGGGAGAGAGTCATTGAGTGTTTAAGAACCTTTACAGAGACTCCCTCCGAAGGGTTACGCAAACAGCAGCCCTTCACAGCCATTTCACCCCTCCCGCCTGGTGATAATTAGAAGAGCTCTGCACTACAATCGCCTCAAACCCCTGGCCTGCAGAGAGAGCAGATAGCACATACAACCAATCCCTTGAGCCGGATTGCGGGTTGAGGCTGTGCTGATTTCCACACAAAGATGGAATCAGCAACAGCACTTTAGCAGCTCGGCACTGGCTACAGGTTGTCAGGCAGTCGCCACAACTTCTGCTTCAGAAAGCACTTTAAAAACTGCCTTGCTGGTACAGACTGTGTCTGGGGGGGGGGGTGGGGGCTCAGTGAAATAAATTAAAAGATGAGATGATAGCGGCAGCAGAGCTGTATTGGTGCTGTCGGAGCGTGCGGGGAGTGTAAAGATCATCATCTCTCAGCGCTCGTGATTAGAATGACAAGTGGGACGTGTGTGTGGGGTCAGGCATCTCCATCCACACAACTGCCCTCTGTCTGGAGAAGGAGCAGCTGCAGCCCAGAGAAGCCACACCCCCTCTGTTCCCCACCCACTTAACATTCACAGGGCTCAGCCAATCAGAATGTTGACCTCCTTAAAAACAGTCCCAGGTTACCTTATAATATTTATTAATGACCATATAAAATCAGCAGGATAATGAGAAGAAATCCACAGGACGTGGCCCTGCTACCGTTAAAACAGGAACTGATAGCCTGATGTTGAATCGGAAACGTTGATTCATGTGCGCTGTCCCTGTCGAATACATTTCATAAATGGTTAAGTGTCGTGCAACCGTAGAATAGAAAAGTAGTGAATACTTTGTGGTGTACCTGAAGCCGATCTGGTTGATTTTGTCAGTCTCCAGCAGCATCTTCCACAGCAGACACAGGAAGAGGGGCGGCGATCCCTGCATGGAGAAGTGGGTGATGATGTCGTTCTCGTTGGTCATGCTCTTCCACTTCCTGTATTCCTCCTCCACGTTCTTCTTCAGGTTGAAGCGGCTCTCCTGGGGAACGTTGTTCTGCTTGAAGAACGCCTGAGGGAACACGCACACAGATGTCTTTTTTTCCCTCCTTTCCTTCTGTGTAAAATGATAAATATTCATATGTTCCACTGGGACTTTGTGTCAGTCTGTCATCTGAAAAATATGAATGGGCTCAGTCTGTGTGTAGGTACCATTAATATAACATATTCACTTTAGCCGGGTTGGGGCGGTACCGTCGTGATATGTTGCGTTTGAAATAGAGAATTATTGACTGAGAGAATCCTATGGCTGCCCCCTGTAGAAATAAGCCCAAATTGATTCGCTCTCTCTCTCTGTACCTGAAGAGGAGCGGGGAAACAGCTCAGGGTGTGAGAGGCCCAGTTGTGAGGAGTAAAGTTCATGATGGTCTGCAGGATGTCCTTACACCACGTACCCTGGATGGAGTCGGAGCCTGTGAAGAAATCTGGACCAGAGAAAGCAGTGGAAGGAAAATGAGTCTCGGGTTAGGTGAACGTTTTGTTAATGCTGACCTACTAGTCAGCGTTACGCTGAGCTATGATGAGTTTCACGGGCATTATCAGACACGTGTTAAATGTTGAACTGACATTACGTATACAGTGCCAGTCAAAAGTTTAGACACACCAACTCATTCAAGGGTTGTTCTGCATTGTATAGTAAGTCAAGACATCAAAACTAGGAAATAACACATATGGTATCATGTAGTAACCAAAAAAAAAGTGTTATATTTGAGATTCTCCAAAGTAGCCACCCTTTGCCTTGACAGCTTTGCACACTCTCGGCATTATCTTAACCAGCTTCATGGGGAATGCTTTTCCAAGTCTTGAAGGAGTTCCCACATATGCTGAGCACTTGTTGGCTGCTTTGTAAAAAAAACATTTATTTTGTATTTAACTAGGCAAGTCAGTTAAGAACAAACTCACAATGACTGCCTACCAAAGGCCTCCTGCGGGGACAGCGGCTGGGATTTAAAAATAAATAAATAAACATATATACACCACGACGAGACAACACACAACACTACATAAAGGGAGACCTAAGATAACATAGCATGGCAGCAACACAGCATGGTAGCAACACATGACAACAACATGGTAGCAGCATAACATGGCAGCAGCACAAAACATGGTACAAACATTATAGGGCACAGACAACAGCACAAAGGGCAAGAAGGTAGAGACAACAATACATCACGCAAAGCAGCCACAACTGTCAGTAAGAGTGTCCATGTTTGAGTTTTTTAATTAAGAGATTGAGATAAAACTGTCCAGTTTGAGTGTGTTGCCACTCGTTCCAGTCGTGAGCTGCAGCAAACTGAAAAGACGAGAGACCCAGGGATGTGTGAGCTTTGGGGACCTTTAACAGAATGTGACTGGCAGAACAGGTGTAGTATGTGGAGGATGAGGGCTGCAGTAAATATCTCAGATAGGGGGAGGCCTAAGAGGGTTATATAAATAAACATCAACCAGTGGGTCTTGCGACAGGTATACAGAGATGGCCAGTTTACAGGGGAGTATAGAGTGCAGTGATGTGTCCTATAAGGAGCATTGGTGGCATATCTGATGGCTGAATGCTAAAGAACACCTAGCCGCTCGAGAGTACCCTGCCGATCTATAAATTGCAATCGTCATCACACTGCCCTATCCCACCTGGACAAAAATAATACCCATGTAAGAATGCTGTTCGCATTCTTACACGTGCTAATCATGTGTATGTGACCAATAAAATTTGATTTATAAATTACATCTCCGTAATCTAGCATGGGTAGATTTTCCTTCCAAACCATCTCAATTGGGTTGAGGTCAGGTGATTGTGGAGGCCAGGTCATCTGATGCAGCACTCCATCACTCTACTTGGTGAAATAGCCCGTACACAGCCTGGAGGTGTGTTTTGGGCCATTGTTCTGTTGAAAATCAAATGACAGTCCCACTAAGAGCATACCAGATGGTATGGCGTATCGTGGCAGAATGCTGTGGTAGTCATGCTGGTTAAGTGAGTCTTGAATTCTAAATAAATCACAGACAGTGTCATCAGCAAAGCACCCCCACACCACCTCCTCCATGCTTCACGGTGGGAACCACACATGAGGAGATCATCCGTTCACCTACTCTGTGTCTCACAAAGACACGGTGGTTGGAACCAAAAAAAACTCACATTTGGACTCATCAGACCAACGGACAGATTTCCACCAGTGTAATGTCCATTGCTCATGTTTCTTGGCCCAAGCAAGTCTCTTCTTCTTACAGTTGTCCTTAAGTAGTGGTTTCTTTGCAGCAATTTGACCATGAAGGCCTGATTCACGCAGTCTCCTCTGAACAGTTGATGTTGAGACGTGCCTGTTACTTGAATTCTGAAAAATGTATGTGGGCTGCAATCTGAGGTGCAGTTAACTCTAATGAACTTATCCTCTGTAGCAGAGGTAATTCTGAGTCTTCCTTTCCCTTGGCGGTCCTCATGAGAGCCAGTTTCATCATAGCGCTTGATGGTTTTTGTGACTGCACTTGAAGAAACTTTAAAAGTAGTTGAAATTTTCTGGAATGACTGACCTTGTCAAAAGTAATGATGGACTGTTGTTTCTCTTTGCTTATATGAGCGGTTCTTGCCATAATATGGACTTGGTCTTTTCCCAAATAGGGCTATCTTCTGTATACCACATCTACCTCGTCACAAACACATTAACGAGGAAATAAATTCCACAAATGAACTTTTAACAAGGCACACCTGTTAATTGAAAGCATTCCAGGTGACTACCTCATGAAGCTGGTTGAGAGAATGCCAAGAATGACAGCTTTGCACAATGTCGGATGTGGCAGGTCTTGCAAACTATTACGGATTACAAAAGGGAAACCTAGCCGCCAGCTGCCCAGTGACGCAAGCCTACCAGACAAGCTAAATGCCTTTTATGCTCGCTTCGAGGCAAGCAACACTGAAGCATTTATGAGAGCACCAGCTGTTCCGGAGGACTTTGTGATCACGCTCTCCGTAGCCAATGTCAGCAAGACCTTTAAACAGGCCAAAATTGACAAGGCCGCGGGGCCAGACGGATTACCAGAGCGTGTAATAAGAGCATGCGCGGACGAACTGGCAAGTGTCTTCACAGACCATTTCAACCTCTTCCCGACCAAGTCTGTAATACCCACGTTTCAAGCAGACCACCATGTGCCCAAGAAGGCGAAGGTAACCTGCCTAAATGACTACCGCCCCATAGCCCTCTTCAGTAGACATGAAGTGCTTTGATAGGCTGGTCATGTCTCACATCTACACCATCTCAGAAATCCTAGGCCCACTCCAATTCACATACCGCCCAACAGATCCACAGATGTCGCAATCTCAATAACACTCCATACTGCCCTTTCCCACCTGGACAAAAGGAACACCTATGTGAGCATGATATTCATTGACTACAGCTCAGCGTTCAACACCATGGTGCCCACAAAGCTCATCACTAAGCTAATGACAATGGGACTAAAACACCTCCCTCTGCAACTGGATCCTGGACTTCCTGACGGGCAGCCCCGAGGTGGTAAGGGTAGGTAACAACACATCTGCCACTCTGATCCTCAACACGGGTTCCCCTCAGGGGTGCGTGCTTAGTCCCCTCCTGTACTCCCTGTTCACCCACGACTGTGTGGCCAAGCACAACTCCAACATCATCATGAAGTTTGCTGATGACAACAGCTGTAGGCCTGATCAGCGACAATGATGAGACAGCCTATAGGGAGGAGATCAAGGACCTGTCCGTGTGGAGCCAGTCCAACAACCTCTCCCTCAATGTGAGCAAGACAAAGGATCATGGACTACAGGAAAAGGAGAGCCAAACAGGCCCCCATTATACATCGACGGAGCAGAAGTGGAGCGGGTCGAGAGTTTCAAGTTCCTTGGTGTCCACATCACCAACAAACTACCATGGTCCAAACACACCAAGACAGCCGTGAAGCAGGCACGACAACACCTATTCCCCCTCAGGAGACTGAAAAGATTTGGCATGGGTTCCCAGATCCTCAAAACGTTCCACAGCGGCACCATCGAGAGCATCCTGACCAGTTGCATCAACGCCTGTTATGGCAACTACTCGGTATCTGACCGTAAGGTGCTACAGAGTGTAGTCCATCCAGGACATATATACCAGGCAGTGTCAGAGGAAGGCCCCAAAAAATTGTCTAAAACTCCAGTCACCCAAGTCAGACTGTTCTCTCTGCTATCGCACAGCAAGCGGTACTGGAGCGCCAAGTCTAGGTCCAAAGGGCTCCTTAGCAGCTTCTACCCCCAAGCTATAAGACTGCTGAACTAATCATCAGATGGCCACCCGGTATATTAACATTGACCCCTCCCCCTTTGTTTTTGCACTCATGCTACTCGCCGTTTATCATCTATGCATAGTCTTACCCCTACCTACATGTACAAATTACCTCGACTAACCTGTACCCCAACACATTTACTCGGTACCGGTGCCCCCTGTATATAGCCTTCGTTATTGTTATGTAATTCTACTGTGTTACTTTTCATTTAGTAAATATTTTCTTAACCATTTCTTGAACTGCACCTGTTGGTTCAGGGCTTGTAAGTGAGCATTTCACTGTAAGGTGTTGTATTCGGTGCATGTGACAAATACAATTTGTTTGAAGGCAAAGGGTGGCTACTTTGAAGAAGCTCAAATATAAAATATATTTTGATTTGTTTAACACTTTGGGTTATTACACAATTCTATGTGTTATTTCATAGTTTTATTGTCTTTACTATTATTCTACAATGTAGAAAATAGTAAAAAAATAAATAAAAATCATTGAATGAGTAGGTGTGTCCACACTTTTGACTGGTAATCTAGATAGAGGCAGACCTGTGACGTGGGTGGCTCTGGCCAGAGTCAGAATGAGGGCACGGTTGAGCTCCTCAGATTCAGCTGACAGCACCGTTTTGGGGTCACTGAGGAAGCGGGTGAACTGAGGCTGAACCTCAGAACTCCCCAACGCTGTGATCAACCTTAACGCTGTGCTCTCAACACTGAGGACACAGAAACAGAAATACAAAAAAAATGTTACTTTTATTTCAGTGAAAGCTCGTGGTCATGTACAGAGTTACGTCTTTGCAAAACGCTGACCCATTTCTATGTAACGTTCTTATTAAATTGGCAATGATTGAATAACGTCCGCTCAATAGCACATCATTCCTCTTATAAACACCTTGGCTTGCACTGGCTTGACCACAGAGTATAGACTAGTACTAAATCCTTTCTGGTCTTATGTATCTGTGATTGTAATGAGCCATCACTGCCTGCGCAGGAGCTCAAGGACCTGTAACCCCTGTGGTGCTGACCATGTAGGTGAAGGAGTTTTTAACTGGTCAAATGTCCTAACCAGGAAATATTCAGGCCTCTAGTTACAGTATATGACTACACCTAGGGTGTTCAGTGTTTCCTGGTCAGATTACAGTTGCATAAAACATCTTAAGTGTTTCCCTTAAGGAATGATAATGTTCTCTTACCTAAGGGAAATAGAGTATTGCATAGAGCTCCTAAAATATTACCTTACGTAAGGGCACACTTCAAGGGGTTTTATGGTAGTTTGAAAGCATGTACTGCAGAAAGAGTATCTGGTTACCACGGAGACAGCCTGAGTCACTGACTAATCATCTTGTCAAATAAATCGTATTTATTTTGTGAGATAGTAAAACAGGATCAACATATTGCTTCAGATGAAAAACCATTACTCTACTATGCAACCAGGACCTGGCCCTAAAAATTGTGTCTGACTGTGCCTCCTCTTGTAGTTACTGACCAGAGGTGTAGCTGGTTCTGGTTGGTCTGGGGCACGGCGGCTAGCGAGTGCAGGTGGCTGAGCAGCTGGACGCGGTAGTGGGGCTGGATGTGGTGCATACGGTAGCTGAACATCTCCAGCAGAGTGTGAAGGATGCCCCAGGCGTGGGACTTGAACACGTTGGGCAGGAGCTGGCCTGGTAAAACAAGACAGACACCATGTCGTCGCAGTTAGAACATCTGTGATGCATTTGGGAATACAATTAATCTGGCCATGCTGCTTGCTCAGGCCAGGGTTGTGTTCAGGTTTTGTTATGGTGTGCCTTTCGGAACATGAACCAGGTCTCTTTTGGGAAAGAAATGCAGGCAGGGATTGATAAGCTCTGTAAGGGGATTCAGAGTTTGCAGGACTTACTGATGAATCCTTTGATGCCCAGAGATTCTATCTCCATGTAGACCAGCAGTCTGCTGTAGGTCTCCACCAGGGCTGGGGCCAGGGCAATGCTGGACTTGGCGTGGGCCAACTTGATCACCCGAGTGGCGATGCTATGGATCAGGCTTAAAAGTACAGGGGAAATGTGAATGAGACTTGACCAACGTATGCCGTTTTCACCTTATATATTATGCTTTGATCACTAAACTGTCAGAATACTGCTTATGCAAGTAAAAATGTTCAAGGCTTTATTGGCTCAGAAATTGCAGATGGCTTTATTGTAAAATGAATAAGCACTGAATCCACTGTAAAGCCGCTAGAGCAGATGATTTTTCATTAGCGACAACATCTTTTCAAAAAAACAAAACCCACTCATCTGTATAAAAAGTCAAATTTAAAAAATAAAAAGCTTTTAGGTTGAAATGGGTGGATGCTGTTTAAACTCATTATCACTCTCCATTCTTTCGATTGTAAATGGCAACTAACAGCAGGGAGAATACAACAGTGATCAACAGATGAGGGAGGAGACACCACGCTTAAACACTCATCTGTTCTTTGTAATTTAGCACAGAGCCATTTCATACACCCTGGGCTACACTAAACCAGAGCGAAGGAAGATGACTAGAGTTGAAATGTTAGACGTTTAAATAAAAAAACAAATTTTCCAAGCCTTCTTGAATTTTAAATAGGGCAGGATATAAATGTGAATAAAATTGCATTATGGCGTGTCCTTAAAAAGAACATGGCAGGTGTCTAAAATAATGCATTTTAAAGTAGATTATTTTTAGCACAGCATTTCAAGCGGTTTTTTAAAATTACTTAATTAAAAACCTCATAGGACGCATCCTCAAGTTTTCATGTATGCCTCGGAAGACTGAGGATGCTCCATTCTTACTTCAATAACCCCTAGTAAGAGCTCTAACTAAATGAAGTATTACTGGTGATGTTGCTGTGATATCCTGACAGCACCATTGAAAGGAGCAGTAGTAGTCGTTGTAGGGACTATAGATATACAGATTCTCTCTGTGTATAGCCCACCTCATCTTGGCGTGGACGGTGAGGGAGTCTAGGAGGTTCATGGGTAGTGGTGTGACGGAGCCTGATGCGGTACAGTTGGTGCCAGGCAGGGTGATGCGCATGCTGCCGTTGCCATAGATAGTCTCCACAAGCACGCCCATGGGCAGAGTGAAGCACTCCGAGTTAGTGGAGTAGGCATTACACAGCAAGGCGATCTTATAGTCTGTCATCCCCAGGGACTTGTTCCTCAGGCTCTGCTGGAGAAACCTAAACACACAAGGACAGGTGAAATATTATAGGGGGTAGGAGGGAGGGGGAGGCAAGCAGTTTAAATGCAATCGAACCCTAGATTTGAGATATTGCTTTTTATCTCAAAGGCATCACAAATCATGCATCTGTGAGTTATATTGCAAGTTGTTGACCACTGACTAATATATGCCATTTAGCAGACGCTTTTATCCAAAGCGACTTACAGTTATGTGTGCATACATTCTACGTATGGGTGGTCCCGGGGATCGAACCCACTACCCTGGCGTTACAAGCGCCATGCTCTACCAACTGAGCTACAGACTACAAACACTTTTCGACTGGCTGCCCAAGTGATTCCTTATGAGAGTTCTAGTAGACAACATGACAGACAAGAGCTGGTGTTAAGTACATACTGGCCTCTAAAGGTAGAACTGCTGATTTGACACTCTTTTTCTGTGGGACCTGCTGCCTGGACCACTGAATGCTCGGCAACTGACATTTATTCCAGAGGTGTTGACCACTGTGGTTGTTATTTTACCCTGCTGGTCATATATGAACGTTTGAAAGTCTTCAAGAACAATCTGGCCTTAAATGGCCATGTACTCTTATAATCTCCACCCGGCACAGCCAGAAGAGGACTGGCCACCCCTCAAAGCCTGGTTCCTCTCTAGGTTTCTTCCTAGGTTCCTGCCTTTCTATGAAGTTTTTCCTAGCCACCGTGCTTCTACACCTGCATTTCTTGCTGTTTGGGGTTTCAGGCTGGGTTTCTGTACAGCACTTTGTGACACTTTGCGGATGTAAAAAGGGTTCTATAAAATACACTTGATTGACTAAGACATTCTCTTACTCATGGTGCAGCTTGAGGGAGTGGGGGATAGGAATCTGCAGCTTGGAGTTGTCGTTCTGAGCCTTGCGGTTCAAGTGGATCCAGATGCAAGTCATGGCGAAGGCGTGGGTCGACTGGGGCTTGCTGATGTCTGGCACCGGGATGCACTGTAGAGACACACACACACACATCACGATGTCGCCAGTCATACCAATAAAACTTTCAATAAACATTCAATTTATATCAATATCTTCTAAATTATGTAGACACCAAGTAAATGGTTGTATCACCTGACTAGTAAAATGTGTTGTATCACTAATAAAATGTATTATTTCACTAAATACTTCACTCATTCATTCACAATTGGCTGTATCATCATTGGTCAGAAAGCTAATAAATATCCACTTAGCTCTGGACTAAGCGGGACAAGTAAGCCATGATTCTTTGTTAGTGCAGCGTTAGTAAACAGATCCGGTATTTGCATGCTAATGGAAGACATGGCTAGAAGTAAATTGGGGTGAGATGGGGCTGCAGATTCCTTCATTGCGTCCCCTTGGAGACAGCAGCTCTCAATGCAGTTCAGAGTGGAGCCTCCTGGTTCCTGCAGCGATGCTCTGACAGATGGAGGAGCTGAAACGACAGACACACACACACAGTGGCTACCTCTTTCTCTGGGTAGAGAAGATCGAACAGCTTCATGACAGGGAGAAAGTCAGCCAGGGCGTTCTTCTGAATGCTGCCAGATATGAACTGGAGGAGGACCCACATGAGGTGGTCTCGGCCTTTGATCAGACCTCGACCGGCCAGCTGAGGAGCAACGCACACAAGACAGACATTTTAGACATGATCTGTATAACAGTCTCTCTGTCTCACAGACGAACAGTGTGGAACAAAAGAACAAATTCAAATTGCCAATGGTAAAAATGAAGCAAGAACAAGAATAGAGCATTCACGATAATAGGACAAATGACTGTGTCCACTTCTCTGAAAGTTTTGTGTCGGTTTCAAAATCAACACCACCTCACCTTCTGGTGAAGCGAGAGCACCATGTGTGGGAAGCTGGCGAACTGGAAGAGCACAAAGAAAATGAGCTGGCTGGAGAGGTGCTGCCACAGGAGCTGGCTGGTGCCGCCGTCGTCAAATTGCTCCTCGGTCTCAGAGCGCTCCATGGCGTACACCACCAGGTCCACCAGCTGGTCCTCGAGCACCGGGCAGCGCTGCTTGTGCTGGGGGAGCCCAAAGAGACGGGTGTCAGAGGGGTGTGTAAACATTTTCACAAAAAAAAGTCAAATGTACCTCACACAGGGAATTCAGCACTGGCCCATACCTCACCAAAACAAGTGAAATCAGCACACAGTGGATTCAGAAATGTAGTTGAGTAAAAATATATATTTTTAAATGGGGCCCTTGACTAGCCTCATTGAATGCTTCATTTTAGTTCCATTCCCTCTTACTCCACTCCAAACATGGTCTCACACCAACATCACTCTAGACACTTGGCTCAAACGGGAGTCTCAAATGTTGGGTACAAACAGAGCTTGTCCCGGGCACACAGAGGGTACACACTGACTCAAACACACACAAAACAGAGCATGACATGAAGACTACACCACTGCCAATGAAAGCCCAGATCCCAGAGTAGCTGCACTATATCACCACATTGGTCACTTTTGCCATCGTTGATAAAAGTCATTTCAGTAATCTATCCAATGTAAATCACCTGTTAAGACAATATTTACTCAACAGGTGGTGCTCTGCACATTTACAATCAGTCTTACACTGAATAAATAATGGCTTGTGGTCAAAACGTTTACTGAAAAACAATGCTGATAGACTGAGAACAAGCGTCGATATACCCAGTCTGTTCTGACACCAAAGAGTACCCTCTCTTTCTGATATACTGCAGCTGCCCCCTGAAAGTGACATGCAGGTATAGAACACACTGCCATTCATCAACACCACACTGTGAGCAGAGGGTAGCATCATCTCCAAAGGGTGGGGGGGGGGACAGTGGAACAACGCATGCTCTTCTGAGATGGGGGTTTCTTTACTGGATTAAGGCTGGTCTGATGAGTGTCTAACCAATGGAATTGGTTTATGGAAACGAAAGAGTTATAGCCATCTTCGATGGAATTATGTATACAGTAGGTTCTTTTGAGCCTTTTAGTACAATGTTCCGATAGAGGGCCAGGACCAAAGATAGGTCCAAGTAAATCATTCTTTTGAAAATCATTCTTTTGAAACATAAGGATAATTTTAGTAAGGCTCAGGCCATTGCATTAGGAAAACAACTCAAAATCAGGAGATTGTCTGCCAAAAGTCATGGTGAAAGCAACGTAATTAGTCAGTCAGCACGATTCATAGTAGCTTTTGAACCAAATCATCCCTGTTGTGGTGGATGTGTCAAAATCCAATAATGTAACCTCAATGGCAAAAGATACATTTGAACATTTGATCATGCTCCTATGGGAACAAAGACATGGTCAATTCCGGACATTCCCGGAGTGCATTTCAACCTAGTACCTTGAAACAACGTAGCCTATCTAGTGTTAACATTCAAATGGAAAACTCTTGCAGTGCAAACGTCAAGATACACCTGAACCACAGTTGAAAACAGACAGGACTATACTACATTCCGGCATGCAGCAGATCAGGGCTTGAAATTAACATGTCATTCTCAGGTACGTACACCTCTAGTTTCAAACAGAAAATGTCCGATCCTCTTTGCTGATTTGGTAATGTTGCATGTTTGAAATTGTAAATGAATAATGATTTGTAACATGCTTTGGTTTCATTCAAAATGAATATAGAAATATATATAGGCTACTAAATTCAAGGACATTGGAATAGGGAAGGAACTAGTGTATTCAATAATATAACACTCCAAAGTAGATTCTAATAATATCAATTTTGCAATTGTATCAATTGGTGGCAATTGATACAATTTGTTCACATTTTACTACAATCATTTTCCCTTGAGATCTCACGAGAGCTTTTACAATGCTGTTCTGCACATTCTTAGAATTGCAAAATGAATTCAACAAAATGAATTCATAGTCTAATGCAGGGAGACTACAGGGGCAGTGGAGTTAGCCACCATAAAATGAGAATCTAAGTAAATCACTTAACTAATTTTGCCACAGTGTACAGGCAGTTGAAAGTGAGTTTCAATTGTGTCCAACTATGTATAGAAAATTTGAAGTAGAATAATCTATGAAAGACAGAGAAGCAAAATAATTGTCAAGCTGCTGTGTTTCTGGACTTGTATACAGGATCTTGGGACGGGAGATGGAATTCTGAAACCCAAGACCGAACACAACGCATCTGTGGGAAAGTATGTTCTTACAAAACAGCTTTGAGAGATGTCTTGACAGACAGCAACAGCCACAGCATTAAAACTCCAATGAGATGTGACGTCTACGGACCACACTTCGTGGCCAACAAGGGGAGCTGAACTGTAGACCCTTGCACATCCTGTCAATGTGATGCATTGTCATATCAGCTCTTTCACATGCTCTTGGACATCGGCCTCTAAGGTAATTTCAAGCCCTATGTTATGCTTTATTTGTCATTTTTCGGGTTGTCTAGACGTGATCAGTGTAGCTAGGAAGCTGCGTCCAGTAACTGGTTAGTCACAATACAACAGGAAGATTGTGAACATACCTGAGCAATGTTCAAGGTCTAGAGCATTGGAGGATGGGCAAGACAGGACAGAACAAAAAGAAAGGAAGAAAAAAGGAGAAGACAAAACAGTGACTAGGAGGCCAGCTCCAAGTTCCCCTGTCAGTCAGTAAAGCCGGAGTACTCCTAAGAGACACATCAAGCGAATGTGACGGGGCATATTAGCTGGTGTATTCCCTTACACCAATACTCGTTGTTGTGTGTCCCTGGGCCAAAGGGGCAGAGTCAGACAGAACTTGAAACACTGTTGATTTGAGCTGCCAAGCAGGGCTGGGGCTAAACATAGAGCACTGAATTGGCAGGGAATAGATTGGAGGCTGGCCTTATAGAAACAAAGCAATGCAAACCATTGTTGTTTGCCTTCATCTGGATTCTACAGGTAATCAGATGCACTAAATACAGTACAAGACACCTCACGTGATAGGCTGGTCATCTGGAGTGTCCTTGGCTTGTGTACTGTACCTGTGTTACCAAGAGCAAGGGGGGAGGTAGAGGAGGAAGGGGAGAGCTGACAGGGCAGGAGAGGAGAAGTACCTGCTTGTTGAGCCCTAACATGTTGCAGACCATGTCTCGAGAGTAGGGCTGCTCCAGCACATATCGCAGCAGCCCTGTCTGTGGTTCAAACAGGTCCTGGGGGGGGGAAACACCCACATCCTTTGACAAAAGCTTTGAAAAACAGGCTTTACACTGTCTGGGTAAAAGATTTCTATGGAGGTGATAGGTATGATAGGTTTAGGAGTAGTACCTTGTCGAAGGGCAGCATGCCCCTGAGAGGGAATCGTAATGTGGTGGGGTCCAGCTTCCAGGAATTGCAGATAGCTCCAGAGTTGTTGACCACTGGAAGGAGGCTGCATCTCCCTACAGGTCAAACATATGATAGGTCACTTAAAGGTCTCTGAGCAATAGTCCCAAATAAATATATGCATCTCACTGCTCAATACCAGGCAGGTTAGGTGTAAACGGTGGCCTTACCACAGATGGAGTTAATTCTTGCAGTGGGTCGAAAACTGTCAACAAAATCTGACATGAGACTGCCCAGAAGCTAGAATAAAAGAGAAGGATAGCGTGAAAGACTGACCAGCTCAGATGCTATGTATCTCAGTTCAAATCGATTCATCATCCACACAAATGACATGAACATAGCCTGGTTAAAAACATACCCAGTGTGACAACATCCCCTCGGGATAGAGTTTTCTGATCTCTGTAATGGCAAAGTAGGCAGGCAGGAGGCACGCGTTCCTGTCGAGGATGTACTCCACCACCTGCGAGGAGATACAAACATTTCAGCAGGTTATTTCAACAGGAAATCCCCAAACTCTTGTGAAAAAGCCTATGGCTGGAAAGGAGGCGTACCTCTCGTGCAGCTAGCAGCTGCTGGACCACAGCTGAGCTAACAGTGTTGGGGATGGTCTGAATCTTATCCAGCAGAGCCTTCAGTAGATCTCTAACTCCCTGTGATGGAACACAATGAAGCACATCATTCATGTCAATTAGTAGAGAATATCCTATAATACACATGTAATAAAACTATTTACACTGTTGTATATATACAAATCACTCTGGAACTGCAGGGAAATGTATTCGTTTAACATAAGAAGGAGTCCACATTGCATAGAATGTGTCTATAGACCCATTGAGTGTGTTACATGTTTTCCAACTTTATGCAATTCAAAACAGATTTAATGCAAAGAGCATGAGAAGGGGCTGCAGATGATTTCCATCTAAGTAAAATTAACTGTCTCGCTAACAAAGTGACAAAGGCAATTTCATCCTTATTCATTTTGGTCAATTGTATTGTGGGCAAGGAAACCCCAAATAGTGCAATAAAAGGGTCTGGCTCGATCTGTGTGCCGCTTAATTCCGAGAGTGTGTTAAAAATGTCTTTCCAGAAACCAACGAGATGGGCAACACCAAAACATGTGTACATGACTAGCAGGAGACAGATTACGTCATACACAATTTGGGTTCACATCCGTGTAAATGTTGGATAATCTTGCTTTGGTCCAGTGGACCCTATGAATGAGTTTGCATCGAATGAGGCCGTGTCGAGCGCAAATAAAAGAGCTATGTAACCCTTTTGAGTGCCCCGTCCCATAGTTCATTAGATATTTCCTCACCCTGTTCCTCCTCCAATGAGGATTTAATATTGTTTAATGAGATAACTTGTAGTGAGAATTTGACTATAGATTATTGACACGGTGCCTTTCAGAGTGGGAAGTGGGATAACAAATGTGTCAAACTGGGTTTCACCAGGAAGGGTGAGGAATCCTGGATCTATGCTGTGGATTAACTCCGGACTTGTAAGAACCTAAAATAAATTGATGGGGAGACCAAATTTAGCTGATAATTGTTCAAACGTATTAAATGTATTGTTAATATACAGATCTCTATCTTCTAATGCCGAGACGAGACCACGTTGAGAAAGCACCAGGAAAATCTGGGTTTGAGGCTACCGGAGCCAAAGAGGTTATTTGAAAGTGAATGTTTTGACATATTTTTTGGTGAAGGAGGAGGCCTGTAACGGAGGAGTGAGCAAGGTAAGACAATGATGCCGGTATAGACGAGGCAGCCTCCATCTCTAGCCAAATTGGGGGTGGGAATATCTCTCTGCTCTGCAACCAGTAGTGAATGATCCTAAGGTTCATAATAGATTCTGAAATCCGGGTGAGCTAGACTGTTGTCTGGTTTGGGCCTCTGCAAAAGCTGTTATCGCATCCTGGGGCCTTTTTGTCCCATATAAAATGGTAGTAATTAGGCAGTCGATCTTTTTGAAAAATGTATTGGGAAGAAAAATCAGAAGGAACTGATAGAAGAATTTAGGGAGAGTAATCATTTTAATAGAATTAATTATTGCGACTAAGGAGAGTTGTAGCAAAGACCAGCGTTCCAAATCGTCCTTCGTACGGGTTAAAAGAGGAACAAAGTTGGCTTGATTTTTAAAAAGAAATCTGATTGTGACATGTACCCCGAGATAAATAAAACTACTGTGAGCAATTTTAAATGGCAAATTATGTAAAGGATTTTTTTTCTGCCATATTCAGTGGCATCAACTGGCTTTTACCGAGATTCAGTTTATACCCTGATAAGTGACCGAAGGATGCGAAAGAGGCAAGGGCAGCAGGAACAGAAAGGTTGGATGTGTATAATAATAAATCTGCATATAAAGACAGTTTGTGTTCATGTCCATATCCGACTATACCTTTGATGAGGGGGTTGGAGCGAAGTGTTATTGCAAGTGGTTCTATGGCGAGGGCAAAAGGTAAGGGACTTAAAGGGCAACCCTGGCGTGTCGAGCGATGCAAAGCGAAGCAGTCTGAGTGTTATTAGTCCTGACAGAGGCTTGAGGGGATGAGTACATAAGTCTTATCCAAGCCATGAATTTGGAGCCACAGCAGAATTTATTTAGAGTGTAAAAAAAGGTATTTCCATTCCAAAAAAACAAAGACAAACGACAAGGCACAAAAGACATAAAAACTATATACAAATAAAGAGGTTAAAACCCCTTCCAGAAGCATCTCCCCAACTGAGATGCAAGCAAAACCCTAAATAGAAAAAAGTTGAGCAAAGCATGATAACTGTTACCCTGTGCTACCTGGGATTTGTGACCATTTAACTAGAGTAAGCCAAACATACATAGATTGGCCCCCAACAGAGTCTTAAGGAAAACTAGCCTCGGTTAAGAGCGGTTTAACAGCAATACAGATGGTAAAACTACGACTGAACCATGAAAACAGCCAGATATTGAAAGAGGCGGCAACCTGGGTTAGAATTTTTTAAATGAAAAAGATAATGACATTCAAATGTCGATGAACCCAGCAAAATTGGCGTCGATAGCAAACCATTCGGGCTGCTAACAATATCAGCTAACCAACCATTTGTTCCACACCATGCGGTACAACAAGCGATGCTTCTCCCGATCTCCTCAGTGTGTCATTGCGAACGTGAAAGAAAGGCACCCTGATGACTAATGGTCGCGGGGGTTCTCCATCCCGTGGTCGGCTACGCAGAGTGCGGTGGGCCCGGTCTAGCAGTGAGTTCTCCTCCAGACCGAGCAGCTCCTGAAGCAGCTGGGCTATGAACTCCGTTGGTCTTGGGCCCTGCACTCCCTCCGGTATTCCCAGTAGACGAATGTTGTTCCTCCGCATTCTACTTTCCATATCTTTGCATCTATTGTCGAGGTATGCCACCTTAGTTGTCAGTGAGCCAACGTTAGCCTCTAGCTCGCTAATGCGAGTGCTGTGGTCTGCAGCATCTCGTTCCAAATCCGATAAGGCCACTCCGTGTGCGTCGAGCTTATTCTGCAACGTTAAACTCTCAATAGATTTTTTAAGCTCGTCTTTGACCATTGATATCTCTGACCTGAGATTGGTAGAGAGAGAGTCAATTTTGCCGAAAATATCGGTTTTGAGGGTGCCTATCACGGATTGTAGCATCTCCACAGTCAGGGTTTCCGTGGGGCCGGCATTAGCAGCGTCCGGTGGCGAATCAGGAGAGGGCGCGGGCTTGCTGTGGCCTGCTCTTGCAGACTTCGTTTTTTTCCGTGTCGACGACATTACAAACTTAAAATTCTCAAACTTGATCTGAATTGTTTACGGGTCTCTTCAGACTCCTGGCCAAACAAAAATATATACAATTTTGCAAGGTTAAATATATAAAGTTGGTCACTAAACTCAGGAGCTATAGGGCAACACGTTGTACATCCTTGGCTTTCAACAGCGCCTCTCCAAGTGCATTGTTTCTTACCTTGTAATCCACACCACCGATGATCTTTCGTATGAGTCGAAAAGTCAAGGCCCATAACTGTGTCCGCTCCCACTCCAGGTTATCTGAGCTTATGAGAGCCTGACACACCATCCTGAGAAAACATGACATTTAATTTGTCTGTCCGCAGCACAATACACAACACTAGTCATTATCTCACAGAGAAAAACACATCCTTACCTGGGAGGTAACAGACTGGTTTCCACTGCCATGGCGAGGCAGTCGTAGAGAAAAGAGATCCGTTTGGGGCTGTGCTGGCCATGAATGAATCGGACAATCCACTGCACACACTGGTCATGGGAATCCTGAAAAAAAGCAGCAAACTTTCTTGTTACTACTGAGGAATTACAGAAACAAGTGCAATGTATAAGGTTTGAATGATGTTTGATGCTGCATGTGTCAAATCTTGGGCATCTCTCTCACCGGAGGAAGAGTGCTCCAATACTGACGAAAGGCACCTAGACAACTGATAAGTTTTGTTCTCTCATCCTCAGGTGTGTCCATAAACATGCTGAGAAGACAAATGCGAAGTCATTAAAGACAACTATGAAAACATAACCCCTCCACAAGTACTACAACAAATTGTATGACACTGAAGTGTTTTTTATACTGTACTTAATCTTTAACTGGGATGCAGACAGTGCACATCTGGCCTAGCTATGTCTTCACAAAACAAGTCTGCTTCAGAAGTCATACCCTGCAAAGGCTTCCTCAATAACTTCTGTTTTCTGAAAAAGAAAATGATGCATTCAGTGAATAGACAATCAATGGAGTAATGGTTAGAATGTTACACTCGACAAATTAGCTAGCTATCACATATAGAGTTAATGACCTGACAAAACGTGCACGATCTAAGGATGTATTCATTACGGAAACCGTTTGCCGTTTAAGAGCCAAACGGAACTAAACGGGGAGGGACCTACCTGACTGTCAAATATAACCTCTCGTTTTCGGGTTTTGCTACAGAATCAGCATAATGATTACACCCCTGTTGTCATAGGCTAACGTTGTATAGCTAAAGTAGAAATGTTGTATAAAGTTAGCTAGCGGGTTTTGGCATTGCTATTAACATGTATCATTAGCTTGATCAACATGAGGCAGCAAATATTAGGCTAAGTGGAATGCATGCTGAGATTGTTGTAAAATGTGGCTAACCAAAAACTATTCGGCCATAAGTGAATTAGCAAAAAAGCTAGCTAGCTAAACCAGTAACGTTAGCTGCTAACAAAAGGTAAGTGGCTAACGTCAGCTGGCTATCTAAAGTTAGCTGTCTGATACAGAATGCACATACCACTACATCCTCGAATATACTCTGGAGCTGGGTTTCCATTGAAATCGCCATGCTTCAACGATGAACACTACAATTTACCAATTCATGTCAGAAATCACATATACACTTTGCTCCATTCAATGATTATGGATGGTTTCTACAGCTATAAGGCTAACGTTTGTTAACCGGAAGTTGGTGCAGCCTTAAAAACAAACCGATATGACACAGTACATTGTTCCATGTCTGTGGTGCCATTTCGTTTAATAAAACAATACGATCTACGTTTCAATGGTCTGTGGTATATCTAAAATGAAACTATTAATCATACTGATACATTTAACATGTCTAGATCAGTTTAAACTAAGTAAACGTGCTTATGCAAAATCATAATGTAAAACGTCAACGTCATCAATAACCTCAAGTGGAGAGTTGGCATTTATGCCACAAGGTGGTGATCTATGACAATTAAATAAACTATTCACACCAGTCAAACAAGTCTTCAAACATGGAAATATTTGCAATGTGGCCTATACAAGTACATTAATCACTGCACTGCCATCTCAAGAATGTTGTGGGGTGGTCAAAAGTGCTATGCTATGGTGACCCAACACAAACAAATATGTTTAAGTTATTACAACATTTTACACAAATCTGACAGATGTTCCCTACCAGAACAAGTGTTTTTCATATCCATACTTTAAATGTTAAAACATTGAATCACATCAAATCACAAAAATTATCATCCCATAACCTGGGTTTAAAAATATATGGAAAAACACTAACGTCTAGGCCTAGTTTATTTCCCCATGTGCACATGTGCTAGTGTTCCGAATTCCTAATATCTTACAGTAAATAACTCCGCCCACGTCACTTGACTAAGCGACCTGGCCAGTGTAAGGTATATCAGATAAGAATTACCACTCTGCGTGAACAACATGGAAGCGATGTGGAAGAACGAGATCCTAGAACTGAATAATTTACTTTAGCCTATCGGTTGAAATGTCCATGAGCTCAATTCTCCTTTTAAAGGTGTCAACACTTTTGTTATGACAATGTTATAAACTATTTACCAACAATTCTACGGGAAAGAATGGTCAAATATCTCTACATTATTTCTCTATGGACCGCAGGTAGGCTTAATTTTCATTTGCAGCTCATAATCAATTTAAGAAAATGTTTACTACTGCTGTGCAGTCCAGTTGATCACATATCACCTGGCAATGTTTTTGAGAACACCGTTGGCTTGGTTTTATGCCCTATAGACAGTATACTCAATATTTTGCAACTACAATGTATCATTTGCTACTGTCAAGCTACAGGAATAGTTCAGCTATCATTGTTCAGCTTGTCATTGTTCAATTAGTTTCCCCCTTTCTCCCTTAAAAATACATTTTAAGCATGTTTAACCAATGCAATACTTTTTTGTTACTTTGGAACTCACCCAAACACGTTCATCGTTATGTGGGTGGCATTTACTTTGGTTTACTTTTGTTTTCACTCACTTTACTTGTGCTTGATGTGGAACCTCACACTAAATGTATTCTCCATCAGCATACCCAGCAGATGTAGATAGGGAGTTGAAATGGGAGAGAAACGTGTTACATTTCATGATAAGTTGATACTCAAGGCATTGATCAAAGCTATTTCAAAAAGGTTGTTGGCATGCATACAGAAAAACAGCGCTCAATGACATTTATGATGCACTGAACAGGGTTCATTTTCTTTTATCTAATCAGGAGATGTCCTTGAATTACGTGATCGTGTGGTATTCTGAATCACACAGGAAACAAAGATGTGGTCTCGTACAGTCAGAGGAAAAGCAGGGTGTCTTTTTGAGGGTTTATGAAATCTTTTATTGTTCAAATTTCATCACAACATCCTGTTCTATAAAACAAATATATATTTTCAGTCTCCAAAAGAAGGGTCTAAATCGCTCTCTTTATTTCTCTATAATATAATTATATTATTTTAGAACTGTTTACTGTTTAAGGACTGATGCTCCAGCAGTCATTTTGAAATGACCTTGATCATCTGCTTTCTGCTCTTCCTCCTTTCCTAGTGGTCTCAGACGTTACCTCTGTAGCGCGTCCCGAAGGAGTACACTTCAACTCCATGAACCTGAGGAACATTGTAAAGTGGCATCCTGGGAAAGACGCACCAAATGACACCAACTACACAGTGGAATATGCAATGTGAGGACACTTTAGCCTTTATCACGATCTCGGCACCCAGAACCAAATCAGCTACTCGGTTTTGTCACGAGAGACTGAGCTTTCCATGAACTACTTGTAAATAAATGTCCATGATCCATGGATTTAAGGACACATCTCATTATGTGTTAATTTGTTGTCTCCTAGCTATGGTGACCGCATGGATGGTGGAGCGAGACGGGTGCGCTGGAGGGTGAAGAAGAAGTGCAGAGACATCCCTCAGACCTGGTGTGATCTATCCAACGAGACAACTGACCTGGATGAAGTCTACTTTGCTAGAGTCAAGGCTTTGGGCAAAAATGGATCCTCCAAATGGACACTCACAGAAAAGAGTTTCGAACCCAAAGCTGACAGTAAGTTGAGATCCTGTTCAAAGATCATTTTCCTTATCTATGAAAGAGGAGCCAAAGTGAAACACTCAATCGGAGAATGTGTCAGGCCACATATGATAGGACATGTTTTATACCTTTCTCAAACAGCAACCTTTGGACCTCCACTTGTCAAACTTGTGGTGAAAGAGAATAGTGTTACCGTTAAGCTGAAGGGTCCAATGAGATGGAAGACTGGGAATATGACAAAAGAGTACTCCTTGTTGAAATTCTACCCTCAGATGACTTACAACCTGTCTGTGTACGACAACACAAGCAACAAAACGGTCGGTGTTACTTAGGTTACTGTAACTCTCTGTAAAGAATTAAATGACATAATATGTAGGACTGTCTACAGGGACTTTAATCAGTGAAAGTTGCTGCATTAATAGATTGTGATCTACAATTATATATTTTTTGTATTATATATTTAGCTAAGATTAATTATGATTGTTAGTTTTATATTGTGTATTTTAACTTTCTGTATACATTTTGTCTTTCAGCAACACTTCACTGTGGAAAACAGATCCTTTGAATATAGGCTGCTTGCCTTTGAAACCCAGTATTGTTTCTCTGCTAAGGCCCAGGTCCTATCACTTCTTTTTGCTTGTCATGCATCTGAATGGCAGTGCCTAACAACCTCAAAGGGTAAGATAAGACTCGATTTAATCTTGCTCCAATGACCTAGTTCTTTTCTATCTGTCAGGATAAGTCTACTCAACAGGTTTTGGTACAGCACGACAAAACAATCGAGAGGACTTGAGGAATGAGACAACTTGAGGTGTTTTCCCAGGGTGTATTTTCTCTTCCTGTTAGAGAAGGAATTATGTTGATGTTTCAAGGGATGTTTGTGTGTGTCTGTATGTGCGTGTGCTAGTGAGTGAGTGTGGGTTTGTCTTCTCAGCTTTATCCTATGGGTTTTCCCTTTCCTATAACTGCTGTGTACTGTATAGATCTGTCTTATTTTACCTCTACCTCACCACTGTCTTTACAGATCCCTTTTATGGCCAGCTGCTACTGATGTTGCTGGGAGCCGTTGTCCCATCAGTCATCTGCCTCTTCATGCTGATCCTGGTCGGATGCCTTGTCTACCACTTTGTCTGTGGTAATAAACAGAAACGCCCCCCTTTCCTGGTAAGAATTGTGTGACTTATGTGACCAATAGAAGACTTCAACAATGGCTATGAAGTGCAGTTTACTAAACTGCATGTCCACTTTTTTCCTGTTTTAGGAAATATCGGACATTCCGAACCCACCGCGGACCTTCTGTCCTGAGCAAGCTGTGACAGTGAACTTGGTACTGGTCAACATGGCCAAGCCCATGGAGATGATGCCCATAAATCCCAACACTATCCTTGCCCTCATCCAACATTCAGAGGGGGAGCCCATACTACCCTACGCTGCCCAGCAAGCCCCTGGCAGAGAGGATTGTAAGGAGGGATCATGGGAAGATGACTTCAGGGAGGCCCAACCAGAGCCCCTAGAATACGGCTTCATTGGAGCGTCCCCAAAGATTCCGGAAATGAGGGAAAGTGAGGCATCTCGCAGTGAGGAAACCCTGCAGCTGCATCTCAGCCAGGTCAATACGCACATAGCACAGAGATCTGCACCATGTTCACAGGGGCCTGTGGAGAAAGGGCTCTTTGGAATTCCACTGCTGTCTGGTCTAAAGATGGGGGAGGAGAGCATGAGTTACAAAGAGCCTGATCGGGTGGGTCCCTACGCACCGCAGCACTTCTCAGTCAGAGAGACCCCTGAGGTGGACTTTTGGGAAGACAAGGCTGAAGATCCCCAAAGTTACCCCTCAGATTACGAGACACAGTCTAACAGGAGGGGTACTCAGCCCCTGCGGCTATCCCAGGTCAACCTGTACAGAACCCAGAGGCATACGCTGTTTCCACAGGAGTCTGAGGAAGAGGATGGATCTGGCGGTAACTGTGTTGACTGGAGCCCTACAACAGGGATTCTCCAGATCCCTCTGCTCTCCAAGCCTATTCCAGAGGTGGAGATGAACAGGGAGTTAGAGCAGGTGGAGATCTTACCCTCTGTGGTGGTGAGGCAGTCAGAGGAGTGTGAGGGTGAGAGTGATCTGATTGAACTACAGAACAACTGGAGCCTAGTGATCAACATGGAAGAATAACCTATTGGGCATTTACATTGGGTTTTGGGGGACACACTACTAAAGAGTGGTATAGCTATTCATAATGGCAATTTGTTTATGTTTACCGTATGTGGAAAAATTGCCAAATCAAATGAAGGAATTTTTTAAAACTCATCTGAAACACTTAACTGCTTTAGCACTGTGATTGTAACTAACATATTTTTGAGAGTTTATTTTTTACTTTGTACTTTATCCATACTTTTCTACTTACTTATTACGATTTATATATTGCCAGATAGCTTTTTTTGTGTAGAGCTTCATACAACATTTAATTGAATGCACATGCAATGTCACTTTACCTCATGATGATTAACAACCAGGAAGGAGTGTGGCTGTAATGGTCTCTAACTATGTTGCTTTATAACACACTAAAGCTTTACTGTCCTCCACCTGCAGAGTACATTATGTACAATATGTACTTCCCTCTGACTATGAAGACAAAGCTTTTCAGGGAAATCGTTGGACTGACCTGTCTATGCAAATGAAGGATGCATTAGTTTTTTCCTCAAATATTTTCACACTTCGATGTCATACAATTACCGTTAACCCATTTGTTCCCACATTGTTTCTCAGGCACGCCACTATGCAATGTTATACCACTAGTAACCCTAACTTGTAATCCAGATTGTTTAAAACATTTTTTTACTGAAAAGTATCTTTTTTTAAAATAGTTTTATTCTTGGTCACAATTGTGACCGATGGGAACATTCTGTGCTTTGCCTATAATAAAATAAACAAACAATTAGCTATTTTTCTCAGCCGCAATATCTATATACACCTCTTAAAAAGTGTTTTTGTTATTGACACGTACACCAGATAGGTGCAGTGAAATATGTTGTTTTTATAGGGTCATCCATAGTTGTATCTTGCTCAAGAGCACATTTTTCACCTTGTCGGCTCGGGGAGTCAAACCATTGACCTCTAACCGCTAGGGGCAAACTGCCAATCTTACTGCTACCCTCACTTACCCACACAAACCAGCCCTGTTACCCCCTTGTCCAAAACCTAACACCCACATGCCAATACTGTTACGATCGTCATAATGAGTAGACCAAGGCGCAGCGTGCGTAGAGTTCCACATATTTAAAACATTGAAAAACTCACCAAACAAAATAATAAAGCACAAACGAACCGTGACGCTACTTGTGTGCACACAGGCAACTAACTGTAGACAAGATCCCACAAACATAAATGAGGAAATGGCTACCTAAATATGATCACCAATCAGAGACAACAATAAACAGCTGCCTCTGATTGGGAACCATATCAGGCCACCATAGAAATACAAATTCACCCAAGTCACTATCCCACCCCAACCAACACAGAGAATAAACAGCTTACTATGGTCAGGGTGTGACAAATACCCTAATATTGATACAATCAAGTACCCATATTCTAGCCCCAAATGCCATATTTGTTACTCATAGAGTAGTTGCTTTGCCAATACACCTCATCCATGTTACTTGCCTATCTCAGCCATGTTACCCACTTTCATTAGGCCTGTATTCCCCACGTCACCAACAGTAACCTATCCAGCTAGTCGCTGTACATCCCAACCCTGTCATTTGCATATCTTAGTCCTACGACTTTAACCTGTACACGCTAATAATTTACTACCACAAAATTATTGCCAGAAAGGAATTTAATGGGCAATAGAGGTCCATCCAGACCCATTGCCTGAATTGAGCCTTGTGTATCTCCACCCCATGACACATATAAACCAGATCAATACATGGGTTCTCATATAAAACAGGTCTACCCCAGTGCCCAAACATTCATACAAACCTGGTCGACACTTGTACTTCAGCCCCAATATTCTTACAGACCAGGTGTACACCTGCAAGTCTAACCCAATATTATTACAGACCAGGTATACACCTGCAAGTCTAACCCAATATTGTTTACAGTCCAGGTGTATACCTGCAAGTCTAACCCAATATTCTTTACAGACCTGGTGTACACCTGCAAGTCTAACCCAATATTCTTTACAGACCAGGTGTACACCTGCAAGTCTAACCCAATATTCTTACAGTCCAGGTATACACCTGCAAGTCTAACCCAATATTCTTACAGACCAGGTGTACACATGCAAGTCTAACCCAATATTCTTTACAGATCTGGTGTACACCTGCAAGTCTAACCCAATATTCTTACAGTCCAGGTGTACACCTGCAAGTCTAACCCAATATTCTTACAGTCCAGGTATACACCTGCAAGTCTAACCCAATATTCTTTACAGGCCAGGTATACACCTGCAAGTCTAACCCAATATTCTTACAGACCAGGTGTACACCTGCAAGTCTAACCCAATATTCTTACAGACCAGGTATACACCTGCAAGTCTAACCCAATATTCTTACAGTCCAGGTGTACACCTGCAAGTCTAACCCAATATTCTTACAGTCCAGGTATACACCTGCAAGTCTAACCCAATATTCTTTACAGGCCAGGTATACACCTGCAAGTCTAACCCAATATTCTTACAGACCAGGTGTACACCTGCAAGTCTAACCCAATATTCTTACAGACCAGGTGTACACCTGCAAGTCTAACCCAATATTCTTACAGACCAGGTGTACACCTGCAAGTCTAACCCAATATTCTTACAGTCCAGGTATACACCTGCAAGTCTAACCCAATATTCTTACAGACCAGGTGTACACATGCAAGTCTAACCCAATATTCTTTACAGACCTGGTGTACACCTGCAAGTCTAACCCAATATTGAAAAACAAAAAGTCTACTGCTACATGTCAGCCCCATGTGTCATAGAAATAGGTGTACTTCTGCATTTCAGACATACTATTCATACAAACCAGGTCTACACCTGTACTTCAGATGCAATTTACATACTTACAAAGTCTGCACCTATGCTTGAACTCAACTAAGCCAGGTCTAAATGTGTTGAAGCCTGAACACTCAAACTGTAAACCAGATCTATCCCTGCACCTCAGCTCTACACCTTTGACCGAGTCCCAACACTAATATAAACCAGATCCACACTAATTCAGTATTATGGGTCTATATATGGCCAATTCCTTCTGAAATAACAAAATCACTGATTTAAACATACACTACCGGTCAAAAGCTTCAGAACACCTACTCATTCAAGGGTTTTTATTTTTTACTATTTTCTACACTGTAGAATAATAGTGAAGACATCAACACTATGAAATAACTCATAAGGAATCATGTAGTAACAAAAAAAAAGTGTTAAACAAATCAAAATATATTTTATATGAGATTCTTCAAATAGCCACTCTTTGCCTTGATTTTTTTGTGAAATCCAATTGGTAGTTAGTCTTTTCCCATCGCTGCAATTTCCCTACGGACTCGGTAGAGGTGAAGGTCGAGAGCCATGCGTCCTCCTAAACATGACCCTGCCAAGCCGCACTTGTTCATATAAGGAAATCAGTCAATTAAAATCAATCAGTCTATTCTATGGATTTCACATGACTGGGCAGGGGCGTAGCCATGGGTGGGGCTGGTAGGGCATAGGCCCACCCATTTGGGATCCAGGTCCAGCAAATCAGAATGAGTTTTCCCCCACAAAACGGCTTTCTTACAGACAGAAATACTCCTCAGCACCTAAAAGAACAAAATGCTCACTAACAGGGATGTAAACAGATTTGTGCATATGGAACATTTCTGGAATCTTTTATTTCAGCTCATGAAACATGGGACCGGCACTTTACATGTTGCATTTATATTTTTGTTCAGCGTAATTACTGGTGTCTGTGTGACTGTGTGTGACTGCCTGCATGCATGAAATGCCCCCCCCCCCCCCCCCTAGATATGTTTTTATGAACAGTTGACTGTCACATGGATGTGAACATTCTCATGATCTCTTTGAAGAAGTCGACAGATTAGAAGATGAACAGACAGACCTTTTGTTTGTTTTTCTTCCCAAAAGCCACATTAAAAAGGATTTGGTTGATGTCGCCAAAAGGCAACCACAAAGGTCAACAAAGATTTACCTCAGAGAATCAATGGGTGTTTGATATTTAACATCAAAAACAGATTTGTCTTTATAGCGCAGAATGTGCACTTTCCTGAAGTCTTTTCACGTGACTCACCCAGTCAGATGTTAGTGCCAGATATTAGATGTTCGTACACGCTGATAACTCCCGCTTGCATCTGCAGGCTCGTTACTGGTAAATTATAATATGATTATATTATGATATAATTATACTAATATGACACCGTGGTGCGCATCATTAATGATTAACCCACACTAGGTGTAATTCAATGAGGAAAATGACCATCCGTGCGGAGCAAAACCTAACCTATTTGGTAATAATAGTCCATGCCTTGACCCATAGCTGAGGGGTCTTCATCCACATATTACCATGGAATCTTCATGTATTTTCAATTGAACTGAGTAGATAGGACTTGAGGAAACAGACTAAAGAAGTCATGTTGGTTATGAAATAGCTTGTCATCTTTGGCAAAGAAGGTGCAGTTACTGTTTTGAGTAAGACCATGAAAATGATAAGAGCAAATAACGGCCAAGCTATAAAGTTTCGTTTCTTACGGCCCCGTGAAGGCGACAGATTTGAAATATGGTGTGAATGTGTGATTATCTGTGTGTGTTCAAGCAAGGGTTTAGAACCATTATATCAGAAGGGCAGTGACTCAAGAGAAGAGTTTTAAATCATACATCATTGTGTGCACAAAAGCGATGCTTGATTGTTGTTCTCAATAAAAAAAAATTTAAATGATGTATGCTTACAACATATTCTATAGTATTAAAAAACATGGAAAATACTACCTGAAGCATAATGGTTGTTCATTGTGAGGTATAACACAAGCAAGCCACACTCTTTCATGATGAAAGCTTTTGAAAAGAGGAACTGAAAAAAAGGAAGGATTAACATCATCTGGTTGGTGCTAATTAATTATTAACTGTGTTGTGCCGTTTACACTGCGTGGCCTTACTCTCGCCTTTTAGTCGCCCAAAATGCCCCAATCAGGATTAAGAAAAGAGGAGCTGAGTGGATGTTAGTATTTTATCCCCATTATTCAGACATTCTTGAAATTGTAACATTTTAAATATTAGCACTAGCTCAGTGTTGATATAAAATAAACAAATGCATGTAATACATGGCTACTGTACACATCAATGCCCTCAATCTGTTGCTTACAAGTGAAACCAAAACTTCATATCTATCACCAAAACAGAATCATAGATGTACACTAGATGGGTCTCTTTTCCTATAAAGGCACATCTGCAGTCAACCTGGTCTCAGAGCATTTTGTATCATTATGTACGTACATTTGGTACACTCCATTCAGTATAAACTCAGCAAAAAATAAATGTCCCTTTTTCAGGACCCACTCATTCGAAGACAATTTGTACAAATCCAAATAACTTCACAGATCTTCATTGTAAAGAGTTTAAACACTGTTTCCCATGCTTGTTCAATGAACCATAAACAATTAATGAACATGCACCTGTGGAACAGTCGTTAAGACACTAACAGCTAACAGACAGTAGGCAATTTGGGTCACAGTTATGAAAACTTAGGACACTAGAGGCCTTTCTACAGACTCTGAAATACACCAAAAGAAAGATGTCCAGGGTCCCTGCTCATCTGCATGAACGTGCCTTAGGAATGCTGTAAGGAGGCATGACTGCAGATGTGACCAGGGCAATAAATTGCAATGTCCATACTGTGAGACGCCTAAGACAGTGCTATAGGGAGACAGGACGGACAGCGGATCGTACTCGCAGTGGCAGACCACGCGTAACAACACATGCACAGGATTGGTACATCCGAACATCACACCTGCGGGACAGGTACAGGATGGCAACAACAACTGCCTGAGTTACACCAGGAACGCACAATCCCTCCATCAGTGCTCAGACTGTTTTCAATAGGCTGAGAGAGGCTGTACTGAGGGCTTGTAGGTCTGTAGTAAGGCAGGTCCTCACCAGACATCACCGGCAACAACGTCTCGTATAGGCACAAACCCACCGTCGCTGGACCAGACAAGACTGGCAAAAAGTGCTCTTCACTGACGAGTTGCGGTTTTGTCTCACCAGGGGTGATGGTCAGATTCACATTTATTGTCGAAGGAATGAGCGTTACACCGAGGCTTGTGCTCTGGAGCGGGATCGATTTGGAGGTGGAGGGTCCGTCATGGACTGGGGCAGTGTGTCACAGCATCATCGGACTGAGCTGGTTGTCATTGCAGGCAATCTCAACACTGTGCGTTACAGGGAAGAGATCCTCCTCCCTTCCTGCAGGCTCATCCTGACATGACCCTCCAGCATGACAATTCCACCAGCCATACTGTTCGTTCTGTGGGTGATTTCTTGCAAGAAAGGAATGTCTTGCCATGGCCAGTGAAAAGCCCGGATCTCAATCCCATTGAGCACGTCTGTGACCTGTTGGATCGGAGGGTGAGGGCTAGGGCCATTCCCCCCCAGAAATGTCCGGGAACTTGCAGGTGCCTTGGTGGAAGAGTGGGATAGCATCTCACAGCAAGAACTGGCAAATCTGGTGCTGTCCATGAGGAGATGCACTGCAGTACTTAATGCAGTTGGTGGCCACACCAGATACTGACTGTTACTTTTGATTTTGACCCCCCTTTGTTCAGGGACACATTATTCCATTTATGTTAGTCATATGTCTGTGGGACTTGTTCAGTTTATATGTCTCAGTTATCAATCTTGTTGTGTTCATACAAATATTTACACATGTTAAGTTTGCTGAAAATAAACGCAATTAACAGTGAGAGGATGTTTATTTTTTGCAGAGTTTGTTATATTTTGTATGATAAGTTACAAATTACAATTCATATTATATGCTGCGAATTTACAAATATGCAAAACTTACAATATGTTACAAAAATGAAAAATGTATATGTTATGAATTCTAGCTAGGTGGCTAACATTAGGTAGGCTTGGGGTTAGGTTTAAGGGCCAGGTTAGATTTAGGAGTTAGATTAAAGGGTTATGGTTAGAGGAAGGGTTAGCTAGAATAGTTAAGGTTAGGGGAAGGGTTAGCTAACATGCTAAGTAGTTAAAAAGTTGCTAATTCGCTAAAATTGTCCGTGATGAGATTTGAACTCACAGCCTTTGGGTTGCTAAATGCCAGACCAACCACCCTACTTTCATTTTTGCCTTCAGTAACCAATCGGTCTTATGTAACCATACCAAACGTAACACAATAAAATAATTTGGTGTCCCAGACTTGATTTACTATGTTACGTCTGGTCTATGAGACCAGGCTGGTAGTCTTTCATCTGTACTGACTGTGAATTGGAAGATATGGATTTGGAAGGTGCACTACTGAGAGACAATTTCATGCTCTGCAAGTGTCATTTCTGTACAAATGTTATAGCTTAAGGCAAGCTTATCTCATTGTCTCTGTCCACATTCAATGTTTGATTTTCACATTTTCAAACAGAGGTTGTATTTAAGAAGGTTTATTTCTCTTTGAGCATTCATTTGACTTATGCAGAAAACATAATTCATATGCTTATTAAAGAAAAACCTAGGAAGATCCTATTTAGCCAATTTAGAAAAGCTCTGCTGCATCTCATAAGCCTGGCAAATGTGGATATGCAGAATTACACAGAGCTCAAATATGTAGGCTCTGCTTCCAATTGGTCCACCCACGGCAAACACCATCAAAGTAAAGTAATCACACACTCCTCTCACAGCCAGCCACACTCTTTTGAGGAAGACTAAGGAGCACTTTCCTGTTTGTCATAGTGCTTATTTTGCACAAACGAGGGGTTAGTGGGGTGATATTGAACACAGTGCTGAGACTAAACATAAATTCTGCACAATTGCCTCGTGCGCCTGCAGCGGATCTTCACCAGTCCAAGCTTCCAAGTCTGTCATCCTCCCAGCCTGACCCATGGGGTAATATACTGTACAAGTCTGAGCTGAATATATCACACAGCCGCTCCAAAGCCCTTTCATTATAGGGAACTAGGTTTTATGGTTGGTGAATGATCATATCAGAGATTCATGACCCCAGTCTGTCATTGTGCTCTTCTTTAAAGGAAATCCATATTCACAGCAGAACTGGTTAATAGACAGCTATGGACAAAGCACTTAAGGCTTAATGCTGATAGATGATCTATAGGCCAGTCTAGGCAATAAAACAGCTTGGAACCTTCCCTAGTGTAAATCAGAAGGTTGTAGGCCCTAGTCCCCGGTAGGATAGTGCGGTATTGAAGTACAGAATGGGGACAATGTCAGCTGACTCATAACCTGACAAGGACCGTCATACATTCGCTTTGAATCATGGCTGTTATTGCTGGATATAACACATTAGAACACCTTCAACAAGGAGTCGCTAGAGCGCGATGGGTCAAGGTCATCCCAGCTGGCCAAACCCTCCCTTAACCCGGACGACGCTGGGCCAATTGTGTGTCGTCTCATGGGTCTCCCGGTCGTAGACAGCTGCTACACAGCCTGGGATCGAACCCGGGTATGTAGATGCCCGGGTTCTATATTGTATATTTCTGCTATAAAATAAACTTACTGTGTGATCCACAGAAAGGTTGGTGGCACCTTAATTGGGGAGAACGGGCTCGTGGTAATGGCTAGACCGAAATAGGTAGAATGGTATCAAATACATCAAACGCTGATGCCATTCCATTTGTGTCGTTCCAGCCATTGTTATGAGCCGCCCTCCCCTCAGTAGCCTCCACTGGTCTGATCATCTGGTAAATGGCATCTTTCAGTGCATAAAGACAGCATTAACTTTCCATGAGCCACAGACTCAAAGGTGAAGCCCCATTGTACTGGTAAATCAAATCAAATTGTATTTGTCACATCCGCCAAATACAACGTGTAGACCTTACAATGCAGTTAAGAAAAAAAGTGTTACGTATTTACTCAAATAAACAAAATAAAAACAAATTAAGGAGCAACAATAAAAGAACAGTAGCGAGGCTATATACGGGGGGTACCAGTACAGAGTCAACGTGCGGGGGCACAGGTTAATCAAGGAAATTGAGATATGTTCATGTAGGTAGAGGTACAGTGACTATGCATGGATAATAAACAGCAGCAGCGGTGTAAAAATGGGGGGCCGGGGTGCAAATAGTCCAGGGAGCCATTTGATTAGCTGTTCAGGAGTCTTATGGCTTGGGGGTAGAAGTTATTAAGAAGCCTTTTGGACCTAGATTTGGTGCTCCGGTACTGCTTGCCGTGCAGTAGCAGAGAGAACAGTCTATGATGGCTGGAGTCCTTGGCAATGGTATAGAGTTCCTGGATGGCAGGAAGCTTGGCCGCCGTGATGTACTGGGCCATACGCACTACCCTCAGTAGTGCCATGCGGTCGGAGGCCGAGCAGTTGCCACACCAGGCGATGATGCTCTCGATGGTGCAGCTATAAAACCTTTTCAAGAGCTGAGGACCCATGTCAAATATTTTCAGCCTCTTGAGGGGGATTATGGGTTATCATGCCCCCTTCACAAATGTCTTGGTGTGTTTGGACCATGATAGTTTGTTGGTGATGTGGACCATGATAGTTTGTGGGTGATGTGGACACCAAGGAACTTGTAGCTCTCAACCTGCTCCATTACAGCCCCGTCGATGAGAATGGGGGCGTGCTCGTCCTCCTTTTCCTGTAGTCAGGTCTATAGTCATTTAGGTAAGTTACCTTGGGTGTTCTTGGGACAGGGACTATGGTGGTCTGCTTTAAACATGTTGGTACAACAGACTCGGTCAGGGACAGGTGAATATGTCAGTGAAGACACTTGCCAATTGATTCAGAGTACACGTCCTGGTAATCCGTCTGGTCCTGCGACCTTGTGAATGTTGACCTGTTTAAAGGTCTTACATCGGCTATGGAGAATGTGATCACACAGTTGTCCGGAGCAGCTGATGCTCTCATGCATGCTTCAGTGTTGCGTGCCTCGAAGCGAGCATAGAAGTTATTTAGCTCGTTTGGTAGGCTCGTGTCACTGTGCAGCTCGCAGCTGTGCCCTGCCACATCAGACTAGCGTTGGAGCCAGGGTAGGACAATACCATTTTAGTCCAGTATTGATGCTTGCCTGTGATGATTTGTCAGAGGGAATAGTGTGATTTCTTATAAGCGTCCGGGTTAGAGTCCCCCTCCTTGAAAGAGGAAGCTATAGCCTTTAGCTCAGTGCAGATGTTGCCTGTAATCCATGGCTTCTGGTTGGGGTAAGTACATATGGTCACTGCGTAGACGACGTCAGATGCACTTATTGAAGACAGTGACTGATGTGATGTACTCAATGCCATTGGGAGAATCCCAGAACATATTCCAGTCTGTGCTAGCAAAATATTCCTGTAGCTTAGCATCTGCACCACCTGACCACTTCCTTATTGAGCGAGTCACTGGTACTTCCTGCTTTAGTTTTTACTTGTAACCAGGAATCAAGGGAATAGAGTTATGATCCGATTTGCCAAATGGAGGGAGAGGTTTGTACGCGTCTGTGTGTGGAGTAAAGGTGGTCTAGAGTTTTTTTCCCCTCCAATTACACATTCATGTTGGAAGAACTGAGGTAAAAACAGCTTTAAGTTTCCCTGCATTAAAATCCCTGGCCACTAGGAGTGCTACCTTTGGATGAGCATTTTCTTGTTTACTTATGGCCTTAGAGCGTGTTGGGTGCCATCTTAGTGCCAACATCAGTTGTTGGTGGTGAATAGACAGCTACATTTAATTTTGCACAGACAGGAACAGTGTCAGAACCGGGTAACACAACAAGATACGACAATTAATGCAGAAGCTGGGAACAGACAGATGTATGATACCTACGCCTCTAGGAAGAGGGAACGCAACACCCTGCTACAACTCAACTCCCCATGGAGTAAAAGAAGTATGGGGCTGTAGGTGCGAGTAAGGATGACAAAGGCAGAGATTGGTACCGTTTACAGAGAAGTTATTCTATCACACGTTCATTTGGGGAAAAGGGGCTGGACGGAACCAAAGCAAAGTCAAAAAGCCTCTCCTACTTTACTTTACCCACTACTTACCTATTTTAGCACCACCTGGTGCACTAGCCAAAATACAGGGGGTGGTCTGCCCAGGTCTTACCTAGTGTGCATAGACAGTAAATACTACAGGTTAGGTATGCCCGCAGGTCTCTTGCCTAAGCACTCCCTAGGTGCCTTCCCCTTCAGGAACAAATGAAACAGAATACAAAATATTTCACAACAAAATCTGAGAAAAAAACTAAGGACATTAAAGAAGCTCTCTCGCTCTGAGCAACAAACTAACACAGAACATAACAATCAGCTCTCTTCGCAACAACCAACATATTATATATATGCCTCAGCTCTATTCTCTCAGCAATCATCTCTTTTCTGAGCAACAGAACACTGGCTTATATTACTTCAGAAGGAGTCTGTAATTGAAGACAGCTGTTTCTGACGAGGGGGCGGGGTCAGCTCCAATCATCAATGGGGCCGACCAATAAGCTGCTTGGGGGAATTTCAGGAAGCCATCCTGAAACACACACATACAAACAAAACCACAACACAGAAACTGGGAACGTAACAACGTTGGAGAGGTAATAACACAGGTGATTGAGTCCAGGTGAGTCCAATGAATTGTTGATGCGCGTGATGAGTGAAGCAGGTGTGCGTAATGATGGTGGCAGGAGTGCATAATGCTGGGAAGCCTGACGCCCTCGAGCGCCAGGGAGGGAGAGCAGGAGCAGGTGTGACACCACAAACTGTTTGGGCCTACATAAAGCTGTCCCAAAAGCAGAGTCCCAATACCTTACCTCTGCTACAGTTCATTCAGCCTCATTTACTGTGTTACAAAAAAAACATAGCTGATATGGCTGACTTGCTTAAACAAATGTGGTTTCTACTGACAATTGAGATGTCGTCTTATAACTCTGACAGAGTTATATATAACTCTTATAACTCTGACAGAACACAAGGGGCTAACATTTTTGAGCTCTAACCTTAGAATTGGGGATGACGTACTGTCCCATGAGTGACAGAAAACTGAGCCAATCATGACAGAAAACAGCCGAAACGTTCTGTATTTTCTGCTAGCTAGCCCCACCACCAAAGAAAGAACTGAGCTAGGCTGAAACACCTGCATTTTGGAGCTGCCTTACATAAGAAAGCAAAAAAGAGACCATGTTGGTATGTGGCTTTATTAACTCAGTTACATGTTGTTGTTGTTTTTTTACATTGTTTGCAAACTGATATGTGACACGTATTAATGCCAAAATATCAAACAACACAGGCAAGTGTGGGGCTCAAAACCCTGAATGACGGGTCGCCACTGCTATGAGGGCATAGCAATGGAAGCCAAAATAATAGCACAAAATAACGGCCTACACAGCATTTTTTTACATGACCCTAAGCAGTGGTGTAAAAAGTACCCACTTGTCATACTTGAGTAAAAGTAAAGATGAAAAAGGACTCAAATAAATGTCAAATTAAGCAAACCAGACTGCACAATTTTTTATTTGTTTGTCTTATGACAGATGGGCAGTCCAACACTCAGACATAATTTACAAACCCACTATGTGTTCAGTGAGTCCGACCAGATCAGAAGCAGTAGAGATAAAAATGTGTTATATTGATGGGTGTGTGAATTGGACCACATTGTTGTCCTGCCTGAGCATTCAAAATGTAACGAGTACTTTTGGTTGTCTGGGAAAACGTATGGGATTAAAAAGTACATATTTTCTTTAGGAACGTAGCGGAGTAAAAGTAAAAGTTGTCAAAAATATAAAAGTCTAACAAAAAGCATGAGCTGGAGAAAATGGTTTAGTGTAAATGTGCTGACTAATGGTGAATAAACCGTAAGCTATGAAAACAAAGAGAAGGAACAGTGATGCAGAAACGTTGGTGGTTTACCCAGTAAATTACTGTGAGTATATACATAGTGTGCGACTCTTTGTTTTCAAAAATATAAATAAGTAAAGATACCCCCAAAAACTACTTAAGGAGTACTTTAAAGAATTTCCATTAAGTACTTTACACTTTACAGCCTTCCAGTTGCTAGTCACTCCATGATTCTGCTACCGCTTGTTCAAACAAACTTAGTACTTTTTCAGTTGTAAGAGTAATCAAAGAAAACATAAGCACGAGAACAGGTAGTCTAGAGATTTCATGTACCTTTTTCAGGAGGGGAGTTTGCCTACATGCAGCTATTTAGGCAGGCTATATACAGTGGTGTAAAAAGTACCCAATTGTCATACTTGAGTGAAAGTAAAAAATACCTTAATAGAAAATTACCAAAGTAAAAGTGAAAGTCACCCAGTAAAATACTACTTGAGTAAAAGTCTAAAAGTATTTGGTTTTAAGTATCAAAAGTATAAATAATTTCAAATTTCTTATATTAAGCAAACCAGACGGCACCGTTTATTTTTTTTACGGATAGCCAGGGGTACACTCCAACACTCAGACATCTTTACAAACAAAACATTTGTGTTTAGTGAGTCCGCCAGATCAGAGGCATTAGAGATAACCAGGAACGGTCTCTTGATAAGGGTGTGAATTTGACAATTTTCCTGTCCTGCTAAGCATTCAAAATGTAAGGAGTACTTTTGGGTCTCAGGGAAAATGTATGGAGTACAGAGAATCTTTTCGCCAAAAGATCCAGAGTGACAGGAATGTACTGACGGTCTTCCAGGTATTCATAGAACCATAGTTACATTTGTAACTTCCGTTCTACTTCATACCTTTCAGACCGCCAGTACGGTTGAAAGTATGGATGACTCATACCATCAAGGTTGCGAGGAGTAGCACTACTAACCTCTGATTAATGCGCCAGTGCCACTCGAAGAATCGCAGAGCCCATGGTTTGGCAGGATGTGACGTTAACCTTGTTTAATTTTGAAAACATGCAGGGCGACGATCAGGCAGCAGCTGCGCATATCTCATTCAGGGGGACGCCTCTCAGCGCAGCCCAGGATGTGGCGACATATCACACGTTCTGGGACAGGGAGCTCTAAACCCTTGTAGGCCTGAGCGATGATATTCACAACCCAGTGTGAAAGCCTCTGCTTGGACAATGGAAGGCCTTTTGACTTCCCACCGAACCACAGAAACAGCTGGTCTGACTTCCTGTAGTGCTCCGAGGTTTGCATATAGTGTTTGAGGGAACGGACTCGACACAGGACATTTGCTTGCTCCTCCTCCGCATTCTGGAAAGAAGGGGGCAGTAGGCCGCCAGTTCGATGGCTTGATTGATGTGAAGGGATGATAAAACCGTAGGTAAAAAGGCCTTATTGGGTCATAAGGTCACGCCTAGGTCGTCTGACTTCCATCGTAGGCAGACAGGACTCACAGAGAGCATGTGGAACTCACTCACACGCCAATCTGTAGAGGGTTGGGCTCTTCAGAGGCCACATCCATAGCTGTAGTTGGTCTGGGATGCCATTTCCTGACATCCAACTGTGAGAGCAGGTCCTGTCTGTGAGGGAGCTGCCAAGGTTCTTCCTCTGGAAGACTGAGGGTTGGAAACCAGGGTCTCGCTGGAAATCTGGGGGCTACAAGCAGCAGCCTGTGCTGAGCTTGAGAGACCCTGTGCAGCGTTGCTAAGATCAGGGGGGTCAGATGGAAAGCATACAGTAGGCCCTCTATGGGCTAAGGCATCCATGCCCAGGGGGCTTTTGGACTCTGACAGAGAGAACCAGAGGGAGCAGTGTGATGTTTGCTCTGAGGTGTGCTGGTCCAAACTGCTGCTATATCATCTTCACTACTTGCGGATGAAGTGTCTAATCCCCCCAGGAGCGGCTTCTGGCATGATAAGAAGAACACCACCTCGTTCACCTTGCCTGGGAGACGAATTGCTTGTTGGGAGGCCAGATGTGGTAGGGCCCATGTCAGCAGTTGTTGGACTACTTCTAGGGACCGTACAGAACTTGTTACCACTTGATGTTGATGTGGAACACTGTCGATGTATTGTCTGATCATATCAGGACATGTTTGTGTTTGAGAACCGACAGAAAGTGATTCAGGGCGAGAGGTAAACTGTCTGAAGTTCTAGCACGTTGATGTGCTCTTTCCTCCAGCGAGGGGCACCACTCTCCCCTTACAGATCTGTGTCGCCACACTGCTCCAAGCTTAGGTCGTCGCTACTTCCCGCCTTGCCAGAATTGATCCGAGAGGGACACCTGTAGTCAGGTAGGCACTTCCTCCACGGCCACAGGCTAGAGTAGCATGCTCTTGTCACCCGTATTTTGGCATTTCTGTCCCGCTTGGGGTCCAAGCAGAGGTCGTTAAACCACACTTGTAGTGGCCTTAAAGAGAGCAGGCTTAACGGTGTCAGCGCAGAGGCCGCCACGAGCATGTCCATCAGTTGTTGGAACATTTGTACCTTCAACGCATTCAACTGGAATTTTTGCTGAAGAAGAAGGCTGTCCACGCGCTGAGGTGTTATACATGCTCTCATAGTGTGTGAGTTCAGAGCCATGCCAATAAAGGTGACCTTCTTTCCTTTTAGATGGTCGCCTATGGGCTTCACATATTTGGGCATAATGGTGGATGGTAATCTGAACAACCTCTATAAACTCAATCTGGCCAGTTTGTTGCAAAAGGTGGAGGGTGACCTTTGTAAATGGATGGACTTACCTCTCACTCTACTGGGTAGAATCAATGTAATTAAAATGAATGTCCTGCCCAAATTTCTATATCTGTTTCAATCTCTCCCTATCCCTGTTCCTGCAGCATTTTTTTCCTCTCTCGACAAGCTGACCAGACGGTTTATCTGGCACGGCAAAACCCCGAGGGTTGGCCTGGATAAACTGACCCTTGATTACAGTCAAGGGGGCTTAAACCTCCCCAATTTTAGAATGTACTACTGGGCTGCACGGTCTAGGTTTCTGGCTCAGAGGTTTGACAATGGTCCCTCTCCCTCATGGTTGAACATTGAAAAGCTTGAGGTAAATGATGACACTGGGGCAGAATTGTTTCACAAATGGGACAGAAAATCTATAAAAACCATCACAGACAACCCTTTAATCTTACATTCTGACCTGCCATGGTAAACTGACTGAGCTGTTCAGATGAGGGGGATTCCTTTCCCCTAAAACCCCTTTATGAAACAATCCCTATGTTTTTTCCAGAATAGTAACTTTAGACCATGGTCGGATAAAGGGGATCACTCTTCTGGAACATTGCTACGAGGAGGGAGTTCTTATGTCTTTTGATCAGCTGAAACAGAAATACCACTTCCCTAACAGGGACTTCTTTAGCTACCTACAACTACGAAACTTTATTAGGGTGACTCTCAAGGGACAATGGAACCTACCTAAGATGTCACCTATTGAACAACTCTGCCACGCAGACCAACCACTGTTCAAGACCATTTCCCGTGTTTACGATGCTCTTATGTCAGGAATAACACTGCCTGAGCTAGATAAACCCCGACTTAGATGGGAAAAAGATCTGGGTATTGATCTTTTTTTTATTTTAATTTTATTGTATTTATTTCACCTTTATTTAACCAGGTAGGCAAGTTGAGAACAAGTTCTCATTTACAATTGCGACCTGGCCAAGATAAAGCAAAGCAGTTCGACAGATACAACGACACAGAGTTACACATGGAGTAAAACAAACATACAGTCAATAATACAGTACAAACAAGTCTATATACGATGTGAGCAAATGAGGTGAGATAAGGGAGGTAAAGGCAAAAAAAGGCCATGGTGGCAAAGTAAATACAATATAGCAAGTAAAACACCGGAATGGTAGATTTGCAATGGAAGAATGTGCAAAGTAGAAATAAAAATAATGGGGTGCAAAGGAGCAAAATAAATAATAATAATACTAAAAAAATACAGTAGGGAAAGAGGTAGTTGTTGGGCTAAATTATAGGTGGGCTATGTAATCTGTGAGCTACTCTGACAGCTGGTGCTTAAAGCTAGTGAGGGAGATAAGTGTTTCCAGTTTCAGAGATTTTTGTAGTTCGTTCCAGTCATTGGCAGCAGAGAACTGGAAGGAGAGGCGGCCAAAGAAAGAATTGGTTTTGGGGGTGACCAGAGAGATATACCTGATGGTGCGCGTGCTACAGGTGGGTGATGCTATGGTGACCAGCGAGCTGAGATAAGGGGGGACTTTACCTAGCAGGGTCTTGTAGATGACATGGAGCCAGTGGGTTTGGCGACGAGTATGAAGCGAGGGCCAGCCAACGAGAGCATACAGGTTGCAATGGTGGGTAGTATATGGGGCTTTGGTGACAAAACGGATGGCACTGTGATAGACTGCATCCAATTTGTTGAGTAGGGTATTGGAGGCTATTTTGTAAATGACATCGCCAAAGTCGATGATTGGTAGGATGGTCAGTTTTACAAGGGTATGTTTGGCAGCATGAGTGAAGGATGCTTTGTTGCGAAATAGGAAGCCAATTCTAGATTTAACTTTGGATTGGAGATGTTTGATGTGGGTCTGGAAGGAGAGTTTACAGTCTAACCAGACACCTAGGTATTTGTAGTTGTCCACGTATTCTAAGTCAGAGTCGTCCAGAGTAGTGATGTTGGACAGGTGGGCAGCTCTATAAATATTCCTTCATGGTGCCAGACTCTCTAGTTAATTACATTTACATGATTAGCTCAATCAGGTTATATTAATTACGGATAAATTATTTTATAGAATAGCATGTCATACCACTTAATCCGACATAGCCAAAGACACAACACTAGGTTCCTGCCTTTCTAGGGAGTTTTTCCTAGCCACGTGCTTCTACATCTGCAATGCTTGCTGTTTGGAGTTTTAGGCTGGGTTTCTGTTGATGTAAAAAGGGCTTGATAAATACATTTGATTGATTGATATTTTGACACGGTCAGTACCGGAGTATGTACACACACACACACACACACACACACACACACACACACACACACACACACACACACACACACACACACACACACACACACACACACACACACACACACACACACACACACACACACACACACACACACACACACACACACACACACACACACACAAGCTGGTGGGCTAAGTCAGCACAATACAAGGACGACCAATATCCTATGATAAAAGGGATATGTAGGGGAAAGCTGTCACACAGACTTGGACGGTGAATTTCATGCTCTGACCCACAGGTCACAGACTGTTGGTGGCAGACTGACAATACACACAACTCAGAGTTTATCTTACACTACCGGGACCTGGGAAGATGCAATCCAAAGAACGGGAGCAGTGGAGCAGTCAACTTGCGCGATATGGCTAAGCTAACTTTGCAAAAAATATAATTTAGTTTATTAACCATAGCTAACCCATTACTGTTCTCTTAATACATTTTATAATTTCACATTGGCAAGAGAGAAATAGTAGCTAGTTCGATATATACAGTATATTTTATATTTTTCTGCAAAATGGCGAATCGCTTGCTAACGTTAGCTAGCTACTGTAGATCAATAAATCAGATTCTGCACGTGCCAGAAAAATAGCAAACAGTAGCTAGCTAATCATTCAGGACAACGCATCTGAGAAAGCAGAGGAGGTATTTGTTTACTTGAAGAGCTAGAACACGGATGAGCATATATGAACAGAGTTTGCATAAATTAATGTACTGCATTGTTACACTTCAAACGAGCTAGAACCAGGTGTTGGAACTGAAATTATTTTACAATCGTTTTGTTTTGAACAGAACCATCACCAGGCAGACATTGGAATTAGTTTCTGAGTGACAGTGAGGACAAAGCAGGGTTCCCCCAACTTGCTGGATGAAACTAGCCCATGGGCGGTTTTATTTGGCCCTCCGCTCAAGAACGAAAGACACTCGGCTGAATCTAGTTGATGATCCCTGGGATAAAGGGAATGTATGACTCTCCTTTTCTCTGTTTGTTTTTGTTCTCTTCACCAGGATAGTGAGATGGGGGGAAGGCCTGCAGCAGCATGGCTGCATTGGTAAGGCGGCCAAGAGAGCAGAGAGACCCAAATGTGGCTTTCAAGTCTGCATCAAAGACTTCAGTTCTGGGTTCCGCCCTATAATCTCCCTGTCCGGGAGGACAATGGCAGCAATCATAGTGTCCATGGTTGGGTACTCCCAGAGGCCGAGTGACTCTGCGCCCGTAACATAGCTCCATGGTCCATTCTCTGCTGAGTCGGAAGCGCCCCCTGGAAGAGGCCCAGCTCTCCTGCAAGGCCGCACGGAACTCAGCAGGGATGGGGACAGATGGAGAGTCATCACTGTCCACCAGTTTGATGTCCAGTGCAGTGGCTACCCGAGTGAGTAGGCTCCTGATGACCTGTCAGCCCCGCTCATGGTGGGGAACAGTGCCAGCATCATCCCCCAGGAACAGCCTATCACTGGCCAACAGGGAACAGCTGTCGTCGCTATTGAAGCTATCAACCTCCTGACACAGGGCATGTGCCCTCCATTCAAGGTGATTCCAGTGGTCCGACTCCTGCCCCCGTTCAGGACTGGCAGCAGATGGGCGGTGGCTCCAGCCACACTTCCTGGTAGGGGTACTGGGCCCAGCAGAGGGACTAACAGCTTGCTGGCATACCACTCCTGAGGGAGGGAGCTCATTCCCAGGTGAGCCTGAGCCTGGCCGACCCACTTGTGCATGGCCTCCAATCACGCCAGGCGCAGGCGTTCTGAGAACACCACACAAAATAGGCATCCAGTAGGGCGCTCCACCGCCCTTTCCACGTGGCTTAAATCCAGGCAGTGCAAACACGAGGTATGCAGATCCCCAGGGGGGATGCCTACATCACACTTGCCACAAAGGGAAGCCATAAGCTCAGCCAAGCCAACAAGGCCATGGAGCAGGGGTCCGATGCCCTGGGAGAGCTTATGAAGTGACCCGCTTGGAGGAATAGGAACCCGGTGAGGGATAAATTACCCAGTACCTCTGCAAAAAATGGGACCTGTGTGGGAAAGCAGGCAGACAAAAAAAACTGCAACCAGGTAATGGATTTGATTTATTTGTTTTACGCCAAACTGCAATATTTACCTACCGGTTTAATATCCAAGCAGTGAAAACAGCACCATATGATGGAGTAACTCCGTTAAGGAACTCCAAAGTGAATGTCTCAATGTAGTGGAAAGCCCACCACTCTACTCTTACACTCTGCAGGGGAAAGAACAAGAAAAAAGAGCTGCAGGGTAATCAGCAGAGAACAGCATGTTAAAGCAATTCACAACACACACATAGAACAAGTCAGTCGGCAAGTTGTGTAAAATAAATTATAGTTTGTGGCAGCAAGAGCCACCATTCTAATGGATGCACACAGAGTCGTAGTGTAACGCTAACAAAACCACGGGTGGGAAAAACAGATCAACCGGCGCAGAGAGTGGAGCGCTCAAAAGGAGGGGCTGGCCATATGGCCAGCTTCTCCAGAATGCAAACAGCCAGTGAGTATACTTCCACACAATCTATTACACTTACCAGTGACTTACCAAGCAAACCTCCGAAAGTTTCTACCTCAAACCATACGGACGTCCGCCGAGAAAATGAAAGAGAACGTGTGTCGTCGCCATGGGGTCTATATATAGGGGCGGACCCCAGCCGTGACACAGGTGTACAGGGAAGTAAATCTGTAAATCCTCACCTTGGATGTATCCCTCTGCTGCGGAGTGATACCAATATATTGGAGTGATCCAATATAGTGAAACAAGCAATAGTGCGGGCAAGGTACCAATGGAGGGTACTAGGGATGGCAGGATAATTTTTCCTGCAGGAATGGAAGGACTGTTGTGGTACAGCTGTATTCTAAGTTGTTTCATCTCCACGGAGAACCTCCGCCCTCTCTTATTACTCTGCACACTGCAATGTAGTTTGAAGTAGTCCTTTAGATGTGGAGGTAGTGACTCCATGCCCTCCAACATTGGATCTTATTTTGTTCTACAAATTATAAAGAGTATATATGCATAATGAAATCACCATATAATTGTATAATCAATCCTATGTGTGTTATTCCAATCTTGACGAGCTCCCCCCCTCTCTCTACCATGGCATTTCTTAGTAAAATACTTCCAGTAAACTGTTTGCTAGCAAAAATGGGAAATGGGAATGAAAGTCTCCTAAAAAGATGGCATTTTTATTAAAGTACCTTTTGCCTATCACATAAAAGGGGATGAGATAGAGGCTGTGTTGATGGGCAGGCCAACATTAGAAAGTGTAGCTGTATGGTATGGATTGTATGGAGAATCCATGCAGAGTTGGTTAATGAGGTGTTTAACTATCACTCTGTGATTGATTCCACAATCAGTGGTCTACATAGAGAAACACCTAGATAACATAATTGAAAGTAGACAATACTGGAGTGCAGCAGACGATCCAATGTTGAATATTGTTTAATTCAAAAACCACTCCGATGTGTGCATGTTATTTCCCTTCCTGTACATTTGTCTGAATTCATCTCTATTTCCCCCCAAAATGAGAGGATGCGGAAAAAACTCCCCTTTTTCTCAATCAGAATCGCCTATTTATTTTTATTTTCCAAGTCCGGTTATTTTTTCCCCTGGTCTATATGTACTTCCAGAGTCCCACTGAAGGATTTCAAAGGCACTTTGGGATGGATTTTCCTGCAGCTAAAGTGCTGACTGCAGGCCTCTTTCTGGTTGGTAAGGGGGACAGATTGCTCACGCTTCTCCCTCTCCTCTCCACTGCAGGTACTCTGGAAGGACACAAACATCCTCTCACTGCATGCATTTAGATAAGGAAGTATTCTAAAACATGCTGGAAAATGCATTAGCTTTCAGATATGTATACAGTATTACTTTGAATCACGACACAGGAATCCTCCTTGGGGGTGATGTGAAATAGCTGTGTTTTCTTCAACAGCTCAGATCTTCTCTACGGGAATTGTTGTGGTTTACTTTGACTAATGAGCCATGTGTTCTGTAGAGACAGAAGTAATTCTCTTTCCAATCTAATATTGACATTAAGGATCGATGTAGTCTACCCATAATGATGTCCTCACAATCTGCCCCTGGGAGATGCTTTCAGTGCGCCTATATAGTGTTGATAATAAGTGAACCTTATCACAACAGCTATCTATTGTTGGTAATTCAAAAAGATTCCTCAATGGAAAGGCAATATGGCTAAAACAATTACCATGCATTTCACTCTAATGGTTTTATCATAAAGAAGAAGCCAACTTCCCAGTGGAACAGTTTCATAAAAATGGTTTAAATTGACTTTGCATTGTTCATGCAAATGGCAGTTGCTATTGTTCTTCTCACTTGCCAAACATCACAATTCATGGACCATACAGAATCAGGACAGGCAGTAACATTACGTGCAAATAAATTATTCATATTTTTTTTTATAACATGTCATAACATACCAATTTCAACCTTACACGATGTACTATCAATTATTCACCTGTTATTAATATGACTGATAAAATCAATATAAAACATTTAAACAAATGTTTTTTTTAAGAATAGTCAGTATTTTTATCCAGTTCATATGAACATTCCATCTTCTTAAAAATATTTTTTGCTTCCATAAGAGCATGTTTGCTCAAAAAAAAAAACGATCTCAAAACATTCATCAGTGTGCAATGTCAAAGCAGTCTTACAAACAAATAGAAACATAAAGGACTGACAAAACATGCATCCTTTGAAAATAGAGATTCCCCATCAAGGGCTCTGCACCTCCATATTATCTATTAAGGTGTCTTTCTTGAAGAACTTCAGGTTACGGATGGACCTCCATACCCCCACGTAACTGTCACTCACAGACGGGCTGGCCCGGTTCTCGCTATGGAAGGCCTCTCTCTGGAGTTCTACAAACTCCATACTGTTACTGGTGTCTTGAGGTGGGTAGTCACCTAGGCGCTGATCATTGAGTAGGTGCTCCTGTGTGGGGATAGATCCTTCAATCAATCCTCCGTCAGACCCTCTGCGACCATTGTGCAGGGGCTCCAAGTCTCCGTTGGGTGGCTTCTTATCGATGTAAGGCTGTCCAGGCAGAGTTTCGTCCTTGCTTTGCTCCTCCAGGTCCTGGTAGAGGGTCTTCCTCCTGGTCTCAAAGTACTTGACGATACAGTAGGTGATTGAACCCACCGTGTTGACCACCACGCCGGCCACAAACAGCCTGGTGGGCTCCACGTCGCTGAAGGCCACCATGCCCACTGTGATGGTGGCGATGCTCTTTACCACGCCCACGAAGCTGGTGGTGACGGCCGAGTTGATGTAGGTGCACTGCAGCGTGGTAAAGTTCATGGCACAGCCGATGAGGATGCAGATGGAGAAGATGCCAGAGATGAAGGGGTTACTCCAGCCCGTGTAGCTCCACATGTTGATGGAGTCCATGCTGACGATGGAGCAGATTAAGAGAACTGGGGAGGCCATGATGGCGATGGAATACTGGGCCGTGAGGGGGCCATATTCACTGTCTATGCTGGTCTTCTGGATCAGGACCAGGTAGGAGGCGTGGATGATCACAGCCAGGACGCCCGTCACGTAGCCAAACGGGTCACCCGTCACGTCACCAGACCCTGAGTTAACACAGACACCGTGTCACAATAAGAACCGCAGTGGTGAGAGAACAGCAAAAGAAAATACGCAATTACTTTTTTTCCTCAAAACTTTCTTATTGTCAAAAATTATCCTGTGTTTGATCAGCTCTCTGAGTGTTAAATATAACACTTTTTCAGTCTATATGGGTCCACACTTTACTAACACTTTGCTTAGAGCTAATGCTATTACTCTCAGTGTTAGAGAATTAACCCCTGTAGTGTTGTAGTAACTCGTTTTGGGGTGTTGCTTTAACACTGTAGGGTGTAAAGCCTTATTTGCATATTTCCCAGTGTGCTTTTCCATGAATTGTGGAGTTACCAGTACCATCCATGACTGTGTTTGATAGTGACATAGTTATTACATTCCATGGCATTCAGTCCTGTAGCCTTCATCAAGTCAGTGCCCGTGTGAATATGTTATCATTGAAATTAAACTCTTTATGGCAACACATTACATATATCATAAGACCTGTGGTCTGAAACTCCTTGTTTGGAGGTCAAATCAGGCAAGTTTATGCTGGCTTGCAAAGTGATATGTAATTCCTATTGGAATCTATCCACAGTGGCTGATGATATCCAACAATTTTAACTTCTAATCACCTGCAATCTGCATTCAGAATGACTGCCAAGGTAAGGAAGATTGCTCAATGAGACCACCTAAACCATCTAAACTGGAATAACCATCTCAGTAACGGGTGTGATAAGTCCAACTCCACAGATAACTCTTGAATCAAGTCTAGAAATTTTACACTGAAAAACCAACACAAGGTAACACTGGCCAATTTGCGGTGCGGATGTAATGGCTCTTCTGAAAGTTATTATAATGTAGTGTGGAGACATCTTTAACACATCCTATCCATATGATGGCGCAATGGGGACAGAGCAAGGTGGCGCATTTTCCTCACAGTATCAGCAACATTCAGAACTTCTGCATCTGTATACTTTACAATGGCACCTTTTTAGAAAACAGGAATCACTTTAACTAGTTTTTTTGTAATCCCCAGTAGGCAAAAACTGGTTGAATCAAGTTTCCACGTCATTTAAAAAAACGATATACATATGTGATGACATTGAATCAACGTAGAAAACTGATTGGATTTGCAAAAAGTAATCAACTGAAAAGGGGAATTTTGATTATATATATATCCAATGACATAGTGACTTGTGTTTTACTTGAACTCAAGTTAGTTGAGAACTCAACCAGACTTAAATCACAACAAAACCTTGAAATGACGTCTGTGCCCAGTGGGCAGGTTGGTGTATTTGTAATATTGGCTCTCGGATGAATTATCGCTTGTATGCAGTAATTTGAAGCCCATACACTCACCACTTTTAACTGCGTAATATGCACCATGTGGATAGGCAATTTAGAATAAAGCATAATGTTTCGTTCCTACTTAACTTGATGTATAAGTATAATATAACACGTGTAATTTTACCAGCTAATGCTGCTCCCCCGGTAGTGATGAGCACCGCCGTTATGACCCCCACTGATGGGGTTCCGTTCTTCAGAATGCACACGCCGATACCCAGGGTGGCCAACGGTAGACAACGTTTGAAAACCACATACATGGGTAGACTCAGTCCTCTGAGAGACCATAGTGTCAGAGTGGACTGTAATGTGGACAGAATACAAACACTTCCGAAGACTTTGGCTAGTTGAAGGCTGAACGGGGGTATGTCTACTTTTCCCAGTCTCCTTAGTATCTCAAGTGTAACCGCCGCCAATGTGCTGGTGAGGCACTGGATGAGAGTGAGGTAGTTGAAGTTATAAGTCGTGATGAGAAATTTTAGCAAAATGTTCAACGATCCCGAGAAAAATCCATGAGCAACAGCGACGGAGATACCAAGAAAACGACCTTTACAAACTTCCATGGTTGCCTTGAATTTCCCTTTACGCAAGAGCAAGGAAAATAACGGTGAGTCCTTATTGTGCGCTCAGTCCCTTTGAATAAAGTGTATACTGTACAGCCTTTCTCCTTGAGAGCACAGCTGTAAATGTCCAAGTTATTAATGTCAAGAAAAAAATCGATTGCAAGCAGGACCTTTCAATACAACGGGGTCCGTAAAACAAATAGAGGCTGGTCCCAAAACGTTGAAGATAAAAAAGCTTGGGAATGTTGACGCAAATGTTTGAATATGCGTATTTCATCAATTAAATGACCTTTTCTGTTCGTGAGGTTCTAGCTTACTTACTTTGGTGTCACATGCTGTTGGATACAGCACAGAGACTGCGAGGTGAGCTGTTGTGAAAGAACTAAACTACAGTGCATATGGGTAAACGCGACAGTATATTACCTCTAGAACAGAGCTGCATGAGCGCAACACTTGAGCGCTTAAGTTGCCACGTTGAATAACACATTTGCCGCAACTGTGGTTGGTTGTCTTTTACCCACAATAACGGACGTAGGAACCAGCCTACTTACTTTGAAGGTCTTTACCAGTCTGTTTTATTTACATATTGCAGTCCCCGGACCAATTACAACGCTTTGCAAACGCATGAAATCGGCGTAAATTAGACTAAATTGTAGTGCCACGATGAACGGGGACCAGGGCACATGGACCCAGTTAATTTTCTTCAAGGGACATAACGTTTTGAGGGGAACCCTCCTCTATAGTGTTACCTCAACCATGCATTACGGTGTCTGATGTATTTAAAACAAAACTCTGTAGATTGATTTTGACCACGACAATCCAGCTTCCAGTGTGAAAAATCCAAATGATGGAGGATCATTATAGGCATAAAGTTAGTATGTTTCATGATAAAATCCCATTTTAAGCAAAGAAAGGCACACTCTGTTTATATATTTCCCTTGTAAGTTTTCCCATGTCGACCAGTAGGAATTATGTGTGATAAGAATGCATCCAGTGTGATTGCAAATGAGTCCATAGCGCTAAGCAAATCTTGATGAGACAAGCATAAAGAAACCAAAACAAACACTCAAATAAACGTAGCCCTATAGGCAAAATAATAAACCGGTGAAAGACAATGACTTCAGTCTATATGCAAAAAAATAAGTAATAGCAAAGAAGATTGTAAAATACTAATTCCAAGAGGGTTGGAGCCCATTTCAGATTGGTGCAATCAATGCCAGACAGCTCGCCTGTGTGCAGTCACTTTTATTATGAAATGTACTCACACAGAAGGAGAAGAAGAAAAAAACAGTCTCCAGAGAACATTTGGTTCAGGCCTCAACAGCTTTTATTTTTTATTTAACCTTTATTTCACTAGGTAAGTCAGTTAAGAACAAATGATTATTTACAATGAAGACCAAACTCTAAATCTATTGGTCTCCCAATCACGGCCAGCTGTGATACAGCCTGGAATCGAACCAGGGTCTGTAGTGACACCTCTAGCACTGAGACGCAGTGCCTTAGAACGCTGCACCAATCGGCAGCCCAACTCATATGCATAAAGCAGCATAAAGCTGGGATTGATGAGGGCTAAATTAGGGCTCTCTCCCCTCACCTCTCCCACCAGGGCATTCATGACGTTTACTTTCATAACCGTAGAATGAACATTTTAATGCAATGGAAAGTCTGACAAGATCATGGATAGAGTTCAAGCCTGTGTGTCGAGGTATATGGCCAGGTTTGTTTCTCCTCGGTCGAGGACGCAGAGAAATTAAGTAAATAATCAAATGCATTTCAACCCCTCACTAAATCAGTACACTATCACTAAATACACCAATATGACCATAAATTCTACCGACAATAAGGACAAACAGCAGATCATCAGGCATTTTGTTGGCACGTGTTTGAGTTGAGCAACCTTCATATAAAACTCTCTCTCTCAGACGGGGAGGAATCCCCCTTCCCCATCTGTATTCAGACTCTGTTGTGTGTGCGGGCTAGGATGACGCGTTCCCACAGCACCCCTTTTAGTAGAATCATTATGAAAGCCGCAGTGAAGCTTTGGCAAACGCCACGGCCATGATTGCAACCCACTGCCGTCCTAAGAGTCCTCTCTCCTGTTCCTTGCGGCAGGGCAATTATGAGCTCTCTACCGTGCGCTAGGCGGAGGGGCAGCCAGGCATAGAGGTGTGTAGATTTTCACCGTCTCATCCCAGGAGCAGTCCACCACCTGTGGACAAAAAGACAGATTGCACAAATCAAAATTAGATTCCACGTGATCCGAGTGATGGAGATGACGTCCTCATGTGATTTCATATGATAAGACAATGTGTCTTTGTTGGGTTTCAAACTGGAGTCAGACAGAGGACTATGATATATTAGGATGCATGTGACTTGTTGTATGGTCAGTCACATTCATACAATGGGCGGGATTTCAGAGTTGGATGGAGAGTGTCGAGGGTAGTTTTGGTCCACAATTGTCTGCTGTTCCTATAATAGCAGTGAACATTTTATGGTGTCTCGGTGTGAGGACACCATTTTTTGTTGTTCAGACAGAATTGCATACTGTTTAGACATTTTCAATATTACTCTGTATACTGCGAGTACAGTGTCTGAGTGGAGATTGGCTTTTCAAGCAGTCATTGCATTGATGCCTCAAAAGGCGTTAAAGTGCTTTTTCAACAATGTGGAGACATGTTTTTGAGCCTTAGTGGGGTTCGTTATTAGTTTGAACACTATCAGAAGTACAGAATGTCATGGTTATCAACTCAATTACACACGGTCCACTTTCATTTAGTCTTTATAAAGACAATAAAAATGCTATTCAATAGCATGGCAAATTGATCAGTGCTTTTTAGCTCCACAGACCGAAAGCTCCGTGGCACGGCAGTCAAAAAAAGTCTTCACACACGACAAATTATATACTGGCCTATCTGTCCACATATATTTAAATAAAAGGCTAAGTTTATTTAGCTTTTATGAACAATAAAGTATGGAGGGTCATAAAATAACAAACACGGTGCTATAGAATTCTGCCAGTATGATTTAGTTCTGAAGACATATGTCTCCAACAGAGCGCCATACTTCATTTAGCTCTTTCCTCTCCTCTCCGTACCTTGGTGGGAGGGGGGAATTCATTATTCTTGAGTACTACAGAGGAGAATCTGCCTCACTGCCAAGCAGACCAGCCCGTGACTCAGCCATTGAAGGAAAAAAATGTCCTCCATTAATTACTTTACTGCAAAACAAAGTGAAAGCCACAGAGGCCAGCGCTGCAGCAGTCTGGAGGGTAAAAGAGGAAGAGGAGGAGGAATGACCTCTGAGGGGTGTCCCTGTCCCCAGTCCCTGCTGGGTGGCAGAGAACAGAGAGGTCCAATCCTATACTTCAACTTTCTCCAAAACCGGATTTCTCCAACCTATTCTAGGGGAGGAAAACTTTGAGTCTCTCCCTGAATTTCATCTGGATGTTAGAATATCTGTCATATTCTCCCCTCTGTGATGTATTACCCCTGCCTGGCATCCAAGCAGCTTAGCTCCTGCTCCTCTGTAAGGAGCTGTTAACATGTAATTACTGCAGTTTGGAGGGTCTATGCAGGGGAGGCTGCTGTGCTGTGTGGTGTGGTGCGCTTCACAGCACAACAACAATAGAGCTGGTTAGAGGCTAGCACAACCTGGAGAGAGGGGATCAATCAGACACGCGTGACTGCATGCAGCATTAGTCTGTGGGAGGGTGGGGGACCACTCTGCACATTAGCTGGGGTGAGGGTAAGGGGATGCGGGTGTGTGCAGTGATGTGCTGTGTGTTGGTAGAGGGAGACAGTTGCGGGCTGTACTGTAGGAGACTTCCAGTCATGTGGAGACTGGAGAGGGTAGTGGGCTGTGTCAAGGCTGTATCTTCTTGGCATGTTGAGATGGAGGTTGTGTGCGTTAGCCTACGGTTTATTCTCTCCACTGGTAGGGGGGCGGGAGAGAAACACTGCTGTAGGAGTTTTCCCCCGCTCCGATACTGCATGCTCCCTCTTCTTGGCACAGGTAACCGTACCCTCCTGCACCCCCGCAGGTTGGCAACAGACAAACCTGTGCCTGAAAAAATAAATGAGGAAAAATTTATGCTTGAAAAAATACACTTATCCCAACAAATTGGTTGGAGTGCCAAGCAAGCTTTTGTGTAGCTGTGCTGGGTAGGCACGACTTCCATTGGTAGCAGTAGATGTGCAACTGGCAAACATCTGCCAGAAAGAGATTTTCAGCCCCCAGACGAGTTTGGCTCAGGGGACGTCATCATTCATAATAATTAGAAGCGGGGTATCTGAGTAATTTTGATTGCTGTTCCAAGTTAAGGTATATCCTTAAAAAATGTTTACATTTACAGAACTTTACGGGGGTAACTGAAATTATGTCAAGTACAAGACCTAAATGGATGACTGAGATGCCATACCCACTGCATAAAAAGAGAATGTTAAATGCCATCTACTTTTCTACGAAATGTACTTCTGCCAGAAGAAGGGGAAAAAATACTTCAAGATCATCCTCAAGGTAATCCAAAAAGGATACGCTGACACAAACATTGAACAAATATAGGATGTCTTAGTCTAATTCCTTTACTAATATATGCACAGTTGAGATATCCTGTATTAGTGTGTGATGTAGGTGGAGAAGTGAACTGTGCAGTAGTTGATTGCCGTTATCTGAGTCACAGCCTAGCTGTGATGTCTCACTGACAGTTCTGACCTGCTGTCTTTCATCCATCACTATGTGCTGACGTCAGGCCTGACTGTGGAAACTACCGTCCAGACCCCGCAGACTGCACCACAGGCAGTCCCCTGTGTGTGTGTGTAGGGTTGCAAAGCTGAATGGTCATTTACTAAAGTTACCGGAATCTTCAGTAAATTTGGTAATTTAACAGAAAATGGATACATTTTTTATCGTAATCTATCGGAACTATGGTCAAAATATTACGGTTATTTCATGCTGAAAGCCTCATGAATACCAATGGTATTCACTGAGTTGATTGTTAATTTTTTATTTTTTTTACAATAATATACGGAACAAAAATATAAACTCAAGATGCAACAATTTCAAAGATTTTACCGAGTTATAGTTCATATAAGGAAATCAGTCAATTTAAATAAATTCATTAGGCTCCAATCTATGGATTTCACATGACTGGGCAGGTGCGCAGCCATGGATGGGCCTTAGAGGGCATAGGCCCACCTACTGGGGAGAAGGGCGACAATCTATGCAGCACTCCACCAATCAGGCCTTTATGGTAGAGTGGCCAGATGGAAGCCACTCCTCAGTAAAAGACACATGACAGCCCACCTGGAGTTTGCCAAAAAGCACCAAAAGGACTCTCAGAACATGAGAAACAAGACTCTCTGGTCTGATGAAACCAAGATTGAACTCCTTGGCCTGAATGCCAAGCGTCACATCTGGCACCATCCCTATGGTGAAGCACGGTGGTGGCAGCCTAATGCTATGGGGATGTTTTTCAGTGGCAGGGACTGGGAAACTAGTCAGGATCGAGGGAAAGATGAACAGAGCAAAGTACAAAGAGATCCTTTATGAAAACCTGATCCAGAGCGTTCAGGACCTCAGACTGGTGCGAAGGTTCACCTTCCAACAGGACAAGGACCCTAAGCACACAGCCAAGACAACGCAGGAGTGGCTTCGGGACAAGTCTCTGAATGATCTTGAGTGGCCCAGCCAGAGCCCGATCAAACATCTCTGGACAGACATGAAAATAGCTGTGCAGCGATGCTCCCCATCCAACCTGACAGAGCTTGAGAGGATCTGCAGAGAAGAATGGGAGAAACTCCCCAAATACAGGTGTGCCAAGCTTGTAGCGTCATACCCAAGAAGACTCAATGCTGTAATCGCTGCCAAAGGTACTTCAACAAAGTACTGAGTAAAGGGTCTGAATACTTATGTAAATTTAAATATTTTGTTTTTTTGCAAACATTTCTAAACACCTGTACTTGCTTTGTCATTATGGGGTATTGTGTGTAGATTGATGAGGAAAAATAACAATGTAATACATTTTAGAATAAGGCTGTAACGTAACAAAATGTATAAAAATGCTTCGGGTCATTGTTCATTTGGCAGACCCATTTGCGACCAAGCTTTAACTTCCTGACTGATGTCTTGAGATGTTGCTTCAATATATCCACAATTTTCCCTTCTCATGATGCCATCTATTTTGTGAAGTGCACTAGTCCCTCCTGCAGCAAAGCACCCCCACAACATGATGCTGCCACCCCCGTGCTTCACGGTTGGGATGGTGTTCTTCGGCTTGCAAGCCTCCCCCTTTTTCCTCCAAACATAACGATGGTCATTATGGCCAAACAGTTATATTTTTGATTCATCAGACCAGAGAACATTCTCCAAAAAGTATGATCTTTGTCCACATGTGCAATTGCAAACCGTAGTGTGGCTTTTTTATGGCGGTTTTGGAGCAGTGGCTTCTTCCTTGCTGATCGGCCTTTCAGGTTATGTCGATATAGGACTCGTTTTACTGTGGATATAGATACTTTTGTACCCGTTTACTCCAGCATCTTCACAAGGTCCTTTGCTGTTGTTTAGGGACTGATTTGCACTTTTCGCACCAAAGTATGTTCATCTCTAGGAGACAGCACGCAACTCTTTTTTGAGAGATATGACGGCTGCATGGTCCCATGGTGTTTATACTTGCGTACTATTGTTTGTACAGATGAACGTGGTACCTTCAGGTGTTTGGAAATTGCTCCCAAGGATGAATCAGACTTGTGGAGGACTACAATTCTTTTTCTGGCTTATTTCTTGGCTTATTTCTTTTGATTTTCCCATGATGTCAAGCAAAGAGGCACTAAGGTTGAAGGTAAGCCTTGAAATACATCCACAATTACACCTCCAATTGACTCAAATGTTGTCACTTAGCTGTTGTCACTCAGAAGCTTCTAAAGCCATTTCTTGCATGGAATAGCCTTCATTTCTCCGGACAAGAATAGACTGATGAGTTTCAGAAAAAAGTGCTGTTTTTCTTGCCATTTTGAGCCTGTAATCAAAATGCTCCAGATACTCAACTAGTCTAATGGCCAGTTTTATTGCTCCTTTAATCAGGACAACAGTTCTCAGCTGTGCTAACATAATTGCAAACAGGTTTTCTAATGATCAATTCGCCTTTTAAAATGATAAACTTGAATTCGCTAATACAACGTGCCATTGGAACACAGGAGTGATGGTCGCTGATAATGTACGCCTATGTAGATATTCCATAAAAAAATCTGCCGTTTCCAGCTACAATAGTCATTTACAACATTAACAATGTCTAGACTGTATTTCTGATCCAATTTGATGTTTTCTTTGAAAAACAATGAAGTGTATGAATGACCCCAAACTTTTGAACGATAGTGTGTGTGTGTGTGTGTGTGTGTGTGTGTGTGTGTGTGTGTGTGTGTGTGTGTGTGTGTGTGTGTGTGTGTGTGTGTGTGTGTGTGTGTATATATATATATATATATATATATATATGTTTTACAGCTTTGTCATTCTTTATTTACATTTTTTCTTATTTAATAGGTGATAAAGCCACACAGAGGACTAGATATTATTCGACACCTGTGATCATCTGAAGTACCCTAAAGGGCCACTAGATGTCGTGTGATAGATTACATCAAATCCTTGAAAGATACCAACATTCTGGTAGTTTACTGGTCAACTTTGAAAGTTTCCAGGAATGTGGGTGTGTTTGTTCGATGTGTGTATGTGTGTGTAGATCCACAGGCTATATGGACACTGTATACCCACAGTCGTGTTTATGCCAAATTGTGCGTGACGTTTTTTTTCTCCAGAGAATAATACAGGAAGGCTATCAGCGTCATATGAAAAATGACAACCCCAGTAATGACTAGTCTTTACAATAGAGCTTATTACATCCTATCAGTCAATTTTCCAGTCCTCTCAGGCTGAACAATGTAAACAGCCATGAGAGACCCAACAGTAGAGGCTAGGTACGGGTTAGGAATAAGAAGAACTGAGAGTGACATTTTCAATTATATGGCTCCTCAGCTAGATTGATACCTGGACTGATATCAAACACTTTGTGAGGGAGAATGTGATGCTGGCTACTGTAATGCAGACGGATAGATAGATAGATAGAACAGCACTGCAGTGGACTTTATAAGGATACATTTACTCTATGCAACGGTTTTCTTCAGTACAACATATACCTCAGGAAAAGGCAGAAGTAGTGTTTTCTCTAAGTGAACGTGCTGGGCCTGCAGGGGTAAGTGTCCACTGTTGTGTTATGTCACTGTGTCGGAACCCCTAGAAGCGTTTTCCCCCCACAGAAGTTGGGTCCAATGGCTGAGTTCTGTGGCTGAGATAAATACATGGACCAGTGAGATGATAGTTAGACAATAGTGAGACAGACCTGGTTGGGGATTTGCAGATTGAAATCCAGGCCACAGACAAACTCTGAGTGGTGCTCCAGGGTCTCCAGCAGCGGCTGCTCGGTCCTGGAGTAGTCCCAGAGCCTGTGGAAGCAGACGCAGCCGAACATGAGGCAATCCCACTAATTGAAACGCCGTTTCTCCCCTTCTGACGCCCGGCGATGGCTCAAAGCCCTGACGCAGCGCGCGCCAGACTGAACCACTTAGCAAATGTAATTAAATGATTTCTTTTGAAAATATTCCGGGCCTATTTATGTGTGCCAGGGGAGTCAGTCATTTAGAGTTATTATAGAAAGAGAGCTGTTAGTGCCAATCAGCAATAGGCCTCTCCCATACTGCAACTGCATTGTGGGTCTGGAGCCCATTGGATGTTAACAGGTAGGATTGCATTCAAGAAAAAATCCACTTAGACCATTAGAGTCAAAAGGAAATAAGAGGTTTGCGAAAGCAATGCGGATGATGAAAACAAACTCGGAAATTAGCCTCGAAAAATAAAACATGTGTTGATTGTTCTCTAGTCTAAATGATACATCAGTGTTCAACAGAAGAATACAACAAATCCACAAAGAGAACAAGGCTGTTAGTGTCTATGTACATTATATTTTCAAAAGTATGTGGACATGCCTTCAAATTAGTGGATTCGGCTATTTCAGTCACACCCGTTGCTGACAAGTGTATAACATTGAGCACAGCCATGCAATCTCCATATAAACATTACTAAAGAGCTTAGTGACTTTCAACATGGCACTGTCATAGGATGCCACTATTCCAACAAGTAAGTTTGTACAATTTCTGCCCTGCTAGAGCTGCACCGGTCAACTGTAAGTGCTATTATTGTACAGTGGAAACGTCTAGGAGCAACAACGGCTCAGAAGCAAAGTGGTAGGCCACACAAGCTCAAAGAACGGGACCGCCGAGTGCTGAAGAGCGTAGTGTGTAAAAATCGTCTGTCCTCAGTTGCAACACTTACTCCTGAATTCCAAACTGCCTCTGGAAGCAACGTCAGCACAAGAACTGTTCATGAAATGGGTTTCCATGGCCAAGCAGCCGCACACAAGCCTAAGATCACTATGCACAATACCAAGCGTTGGCTGGATTGGAATAAAGCTTGCCGCCATTGGACTCGAGTGATGAATCATGCTTCACTATCTGGCAGTCAGACGGACGAATCTGGGTTTGGCGGATGCCAGTAGAATGCTACCTGCCTGAATGCACAGTGCCAACTGTAAAGTTTGGTGGAGAAGGAATAATGGCCTGGGGCTGTTTTTCATGGGTTTGGCTAGGTCCCTTAATTCCAATGAAGGGAAATCTTAACACTACAGTATACCAGACATTCTAGATGATTCTATATGTTTCCAACTTTGTGCCAACAGTTTGCAGAAGGCCCTTTCCTGTTTCAGCATGACAATGCCCCTGTGCACAAAGCGAGGTCCATACAGAAATGGTTTGTCAAGATCAGTGTGGAGTAACTTGATTGGCCTGCACAGAACCCTGACCTTAACCCCATCAAAAACTTTTGGGATGAATTGGAATGCCGATTGCGAGCCAGGCCTAATCGCCCAACATCAGGGCCTGACTTCACATGCTCGTGGCTGAAGTGAAGCAAGACCCTGCAGCAGTGTTCCAACATCTAATGGAAAGCCTTCCCAGTAGAGTGGAGGCTGTTATAGCAGCAGGTAGTGGGCCAACTCCATATTAATGCCCATGATTTTGGAATGAAATGTTTGATGAGCAGGTGTACCACCCCATTCACTTCAAGAGTAGTGTCAGTAGGACTCAAAAGACGACACGATCCATCTCCATAACTCACACTCAGTACGTTTCTGTGGGAACAAACAGTCAGATCCAGGCCCAGTGGCGAAGCGCTCTAGCTTAGGTACTGTAGATGGCTCTCCTTCTCGTTCCTCCCACAATACCCAGCCAGCGTTCCGGCTAATTGAGGTGAGGCCATATCCTGCTCTAATTAGCCCTACAATAACAGGTAGCAGCAGCAAGCGCCATCGTTTACCTTCCGTCCCAACACTCCTGAATGAACAGAGCCAACCATGGCAACCCAACCTCACCTAGCACTGTGAATCAAACAGGACACCTAATCTCATGTAAACACCAGGACCTGGTAGAATTCTAAAGACACCCAAACGTAACTTGGAGTGAGTAAACAGAGGCCTGGGATGAGGTCTATGTTACAACAGGTGCCATCGCCTCTACCCAGTCCCATGCCTGTAATGAATGGACAGTACATAGGAAAACAAACCTTTTGTTCAGCAGTGCCATGACGATCTAAGGAAAATCATTTCCGTTGATTACCTTTAAAGCATAGGTGATCAGTGCAGTGCTAGAAATAATTACCTGGTTTCTTCACGGAATATGACACAACCCCATGGCTAAACACGCTCCACATCAAAAACAGTATTGAGTTTACCCAGTCATATGTACATAGAGTTAGGCTATTAGCTCTGTAGGCTAACGTGGGCTTGAGTTGCACTGACAATTCTGGTTAAATATCCATTCAGTAACCAATATCATATATAAATCTGAATGATAACTGCTAATTTCTCCCAAACGTGTACAGGCCAGCACAACATAATTGGGTTGTTACATGAAAACAGTGCCTATGATATTTTAACTAGAAATTGTGCGCCAATATTGAATTTTAAAATACTGTTATATTAAATGAAGTGCCTTTTAATATAGACCATATGGAAAATTATATAAATCATAAATATAAATAAATATTGGTAAAGTGCCAAAATTCTGCATTTTGTTCAAACAAAGCCAACAACAGAATTCTGCATTTTGACATGTCCCCCAACCATGTGTCACTTCTAGGACGATTTTAAATCCAAAAATGTCTCCAAGTTCCATCATTGCCTTAGTTTTTTTGTTGATTTTACAAAGTCATTTCTGAAGATTATTATTTATTTTTATGTGATTAGTGATTCATTTACGTCCCTCAATTGGGAGACAGGTAGCCTTGTGGTTAGAGCGTTGGGCCAGTAACTGAAAGGTTGCTGGATGGAATCCCCGAGCTGACAAGGTCAAATTATGTCGTTCTGCCCCTGAACAAGGGAGTTAACCCACTGTTCCTAGGCCATCATTGTAAATAAGAATATGTTCTTAACGGACTTGCCAAGTTAAATTTAATTTAAATTTAAGGGAACTTAAAACATTTTTTTTTGTGAAGCTTGCATTCAATTGCCACTTCCCTTTGCACACAATAAGCTTCCATTCCCCGTCAAAAGGGGATTCATGACTGATTTCAGAAGAAATCATCAACTCTGTTACTATTACTTTATTTGGCACTTAATAGGCACATTTTTGAAATAACCTCTTGAGATGGGAGAATGTAAAAATCAATCTTTTTTTTGACCAAGTTACACTTCTCAAAAGTCTTGAGGCTGAAATTCTGTGAGAGACTCATGATCCTGCTCTGTGTGTCTGGGCCTATAAGAGCACAGAGGCACCAGTGTGGGACAAGGGCTTGTAAAATATACAGAGAGGGGCTTTCCCATAGCCACTGACTTCCATGTGACATCGGAAACAAAAAGCCAAGTCAAGGGAAGCGAAGTGAAGTGTGAACAGCAGCTAGAACAGAGATAGATAGATCAGGTAGGCCTTCAGCAAACAGTATGACAGTAATCCAGTGAAGGCAATGCCGAAGAAAATCTCCCCAAAATGACTCATTCCGATCAGTGGCAAGTGTGTTACTTCCGTTTTACCTAAGGGTACTTGCATAACATGGCATAACTTTCTGTCAGACAGATCCAGCCAAGTCGTCAACAAAGAGACCAGGTTCCCCACAGAGTCAGAGAAAAACTGTGTTTATCCAACACCAAGAATAAAATGTTTTTAAAAAATAGTGTTGATTTTTTTCACACGAAAGCAATTGACTCGATTTCAGACTTCAAACAACAAGATAAGGCTGGCCTTGGAGGGGCATAAAGAAGCCTGGTGTCGCATAAAATGTCTCTGTGTAGTCAGCGATAGTTTCTAATGAAATACACCACCACAGTAATCTGCCTGAATTAACCAAGGCAGTCTTGCCCCAGGCCAGATCAATAAAAGTCAGGTTGGCACTGGTCCAAACCTCAGCAGCCAACCAAGCCCACTGAACACTGCACTGCATTGCACACTGCACTGTAAACAGCACCAGGTAGCCAAGCAGTTAGATCGTTGGGCCAGTAACCGAAAGGTTGCTGGTTTGAAAACCTGAGCTGACATGGTCTGTCGATATGCCCTTGAGGAAGGCACTTAACCCTACTTTGCTCCAGGGTGTCACACTATGATTGGTGTCCCTGTAAAACACCACATTTCACTGCATCTATGCAGTGTGTGACAATAGAACTTGTAGAGATACAAGACAATAGCGCTGGGAATTGCCAGGGACCTCACGATACTTAGGTGCTGATACGATATGTATGGTGATTCTCACGATTCTATACGTATTGTGATCCGATACTGTGATTTTATTGCCATTCGATGTTCCAAACACATTGCTCACCATGTCTGCTGCAGAGAGATGAGAGAGAACCATGAGAAAACAAGATTTGATCAGTCATGGAAATAAAAGTGCTGAAAACAAATTAGCTCCATCTTTTTTTTTTTTTTAAAGATGGAGAACAAGCTATGAAGGAAATATACTGGTTTTGGTGCAGGTACAGCCAACTAGTGCAAAACAATACGATGTAGCATCAAAAATAAATGTCCCGATATGCAACTGTATCAATTCTTTTCCCCCATCACTACAAGACAACCTTCCCTCTCTTTGGAGGACCGGCGATACCTAGATCTTAAAGGGGCGATACAGACACATTACCTTACAACCCAACTTCCTGCATCAACCTCAACAGGCATCATTAACATTATTCAAATAGATCTAAGGTTGGAAAAAACTGGAGGAATAGAATAGGATCTCAGTACAGGATAGCATCGGACTATTTTAATTCTGTCTCAAGGAATGATTCTAAAAGACGACAGCATACACAAAAGTGATTTATGGGTCATGTTGTCGCTGCTCTGATTATGTGAGGGGGGGGGGGTCTGTTGGTGGATGCATGACACTAAACAACACACCCTTGACTGACGGCATTGTTTGGGATTTAGGCTCACATATTCAAACTCTGATATGGAGAATACGCATTGCCAAATAAAAATAAACCAGTCTACCTTGAAATGACAGATTTTATGACCCTACTCAACATAGTACGATTGAGGTTGGTATTTCCATTGCTTGAATGTATATTTTACACATCTTTATACAGACCTCTCAAACACGAGTGTTCCTGGAGGTCAATTATTTTAAATAATTCAAGGAGATTGCCCTTCCAGGAAACAGTATCATCTAGTGATCACGCTTCACTGACTCCAATGGGTTTTAGTAAAGGTTTCACAAATGAAATCTTGTTTATGGCGTTTGTCTTTAAACATTGTTCATGCACAGTGGGATATTATTGCTCAGTTTGCATTACAAGCTGAACAAGAATGACACAGTCATGATTAGAATGTCTTACCTGACTGTGAAGTCATAGGAACAGGAGGCCAACACGGTCTGGTTGAATGGAGAGAACTGTGGGAAAAGCCACAAGAATACGATATAAACTTTAAACTGTTAAACTTTATTAACAGCTGAGGGATAGGGTGACCACATTTAAAATACCCAAATGCGAGACAACGGAATGATTTTGCAGTACATTCGCAGGACAGTGTAGCCTACATTAATAAAAACAAATTAGCCTACTCTACTGCCGTGCGCAAAATTTGGTTATGTAGAAATGGAAGAATGAATGAAAATATGGGAATATTTGGCAAAGGAAACATTGCTGGTTAGTCTCTGGGAATGTACAACAGTTAGGAAAGGAGACGTTTAAAAACGACATTAAGTGTTGAATGAGCAACTAATGAGCAGGGCGAGCCTCACAAGTTTAGCTGAACTACCTTATATATTTCAGTCTAAAACAGCTATTTACTTACCTTTGTAGCTCTTCATTACGAGCATGCTTTTTGTAAGTAGTTAACTGTCCTCTCCAAGTTCAGCTGAAATTTTGCCCGAAAGGACTTGACAAATGTGATTGGCTGACGATATGACATTGGCCTACGTCCCTACTTGCTCTGCGCAGAATATCAGATCTCAACAACGATTGGAGAAGTATTTTACCACATCCTTATGATACAGTTTATTAGGTGCATCACACCGTTCATGAAAATGGTCTGTTCCTACAGACAGTGAGTAACGTGGCTGTGGCTTGCTACACAAAGCAGGCAGACGGGCATCGTGGCATTCAGTTACTGTTCCAATGAACATTAGAAATGGCCCAACGAGTGACCTGAGCGTGGAATGATCGTCGGTGCCAGGCCCGCTGTTTCCAGTATCTTAGAAACATCCGGCCTCCTGAGCTTTTCACGCACGACTGTCTAGGGTTTACCGAGAATGGTGCGACAAACAAAAAACATCCAGTCAGCGGCAGTCCTGTGGGCGAAAACAGCTTGTTGATGAGAGAGGTCAAAGGAGAATGGCAAGAGTTGTACAAGCTAACAGGCAGGTCACAAACAGGAAAATAACAGTGCAGTACAACAGTTGCATGCAGAACCGCATCTCGGAAAGCACAACGCGTCGTTCCTTTGCAGCAGACAACCACACGGGGTTCCACTCCTATCAGCTAAAAACAAAAAGAAGTGGCTCCAGTGGGCAGGCGATCACCAACACTGGACAATTGAGGAGTGGAAATAAATCAAATCTAAATCTAAATTGCATTTGTTACATGCACCGAATACAATAGGTGTAGACCTAACAGTGAAATGCTTACTTACAAGCCCTTAACCAACAATGCAGTTAAGAAAAATAAGTGTTAACTTCTTCGAGATAGGGGGCGCTCTTTTAATTTTTGGATAAAAAACGTTCCCGTTTTAAACAAGATATTTTGTCACGAAAAGATGCTCGACTATGCATGTAATTGACAGCTTTGGAAAGAAAAAACTCTGACGTTTCCAAAACGGCAAAGATAATATCTGTGAGTGCCCCAGAACTAATGCTACAGGCGAAACCAAGATGAAATTTCATACAGGAAATGGTCCAGATTTTGAATGCGCTGTGTTCCAATGTCTCCTTATATGGCTGTGAATGCGCCAGGAATGAGCCTGCACTTTCTGTCGTTTCCCCAAGGTGTCTGCAGCATTGTGACGTATTTGTAGGCATATCATTGGAAGATTGACCATAAGAGACTACATTTACCAGGTGTCCGCCCGGTGTCCTCCGTCGAAATTATTGCGTAATCTCCAGTTCCATGCGCGTTTCCATTTTCTTCAGAGGAGAAAGTCAACTGCCACGAATGATTGATCATCGATAGATATGTGAAAAACACCTTGAGGATTGATTCTAAAAAACGTTTGCCATGTTTCTGTCGATATTATGGAGTTAATTTGGAAAAAAGTTCGCGTTGTAATGACTTAATTTGGGTTTTTTTCTTACCCAAACGTGATGAACAAAACGGAGCGATTTGTCCTACACAAATAATATTTTTGGTAAAACTGAACATTTGCTCTCTAACAGTCTCCTCATTGAAAACATCTTCAAAGGTAAATTATTTTATTTGAATGCTTTTCTTGTTTTTGTGAAAATGTTGCATGCTGAATGCTAGGCTTAATGCTATGCTAGCTATCAATACTCTTACACAAATGCTTGTTTAGCTATGGTTCAAAAGCATATTTTGAAAATCAATAGGATCCCGGATACGGGATTGCTCATCGCAACAGGTTAAGCAAAAAATAGATAAAAAATTCAAGTAACAAATAACTAAACAGCAGCAGTAAAATAACAGTAGCGAGGCTATATACAGGTGGTACCGGTAAAGAATCAATGTACGGGGGCACCGGTTAGTTGAGGTAATTCAGGTAATATGTATATGTAGGTAGAGTTAAAGTGACTATCCATAGATAATAAACAGAGTAGCAGCAGCGTAAAAGAGGAGGGCAATGCAAATAGTCTGGGTAGCCATTTGATTAGCTGCTCAGGAGTCTTATGGCTTGCAGGTAGAAGCTGTTAAGTCTTTTGGACGTAGACTTGGCACTCTGGTTCCGCTTGCCGTGCGGTAGCAGAGGGAACAGCCTATGACTAGGGTGACTGGAGTCTTTTAGGGCCTTCCTCTGACACCGCCTGGTCCGACGAATCCGAGTTCTTGTTGCGTCATGCTGATGGCAGAGTCAGGATTTGGCGTAAGCTGCATGAATCCATGGACCCATCCAGCCTGGTGTCAATGGTACAGGCTGGTGGTGGTGGTGTAATGGTGTGGGGAATGTTTTCCTGGCACACCTTAGGTCCCTTGATACAAAATGAGTAATGTTTCCATTCCCCAAAGAATTCAGGCTGTTCTAGAGGCAAAGGGCGGTCTGACACGGTACTAGATAGGTATACCTAATAAACTGACCACTGAGTATATATCTTGTCATAAGCGCAAAATGACTGCAAAAGAAACAGGTTGGAAAGTAAATTCTCATCAAATTAAATGGGGAGTCTGACTGAAACAAGGGTCAAATCGGCCTTTCTTTGTAAATTAGTGTTTTAATTTGTTGATAAAATGTAACACATGATTGTTTGGTTGCGGGTCAAAGGGCCAAAATGCGGAACTGTCCCACACAATCCGGGACAGTTGGTCACCCTGGTGAGGGGGGAAATTGTGTGTGTGTGCCAGCCACACACACAACCATGACAAAACACTTTTACCTTTACACATCTTTCAAGTTTGGGCTTTGATGTTGTTAAATGAAAGCAATCAAATCTCCGCTCGTATCTACAGTATATTACCTTTCCAATATGGAAAAGCACAAGGGATTTGCCAAGCGCTTTTCCATTTACTTTGAGCACTCTTTTCAGTGTCCTTCGCAGACTTTGCTGATATGCTGTATTTGTAACATCACATAGACTTGCAGCCTTAAGAAAATCTATACCTGATGGCAGGGTTCACAAACACACTGGAAATCTCAAGATGAGGTCCACTACGAACACCTTGCATCTATTGATTACCCATGCATGCTAAAAAGCTGTCCTGAAAACACTGGACTTCCTGATGGTGTTGTAGCTAGCTCCAGCTGCTTATGTGATGTTAAAGTGTGTGGCAGGGTGATTCCCCATTGTTAAGAGGAGTGAGAATCACATGGATCCATGTGATGAGGGGCCAATGAGGTCTAGAAACCTGCTGGGCCGTCTGTCGGGGGGCTGGGTGAAGTCAATTCTGTTTAATCTAACTAATTGGTGGTTGTTAGACTGGACATGGTAGCTAAGGCCCGTCGACCAACCCATCCAAGCATCCAACCCACCACCTCTCTCTCAAAATCCATTAAAAAGATCTTGGAGGAGAGAAAATAAAATCTATAGCTGTCACCACAGCAGGACCTGTGAGCAGGGCCAGTGTACTGCAAAGCTGCCAAGGATCCCATCAGACCGTACTGTACTGTGCTTGTTAACTCCATTCAGCTAAGTGCTTTGATCACACCAGAACCATCTTTCCAGAACAGGTTGCTAGGCAGGCAGGTAAGGGAGGGAAGCTGTGCTGTCGAGTATTGCTGAGCTGTTTCCAACAGCTGGCAATTAGCTAACATAATTTAACACAGTGGAAAAGCCTTTTCTTGGAACTGAGAGGATGATGTAGGGCTGGATGATATGGCCAAAATACAGTGCCTTGCGAAAGTATTCGGCCCCCTTGAACTTTGAGACCTTTTGCCACATTTCAGGCTTCAAACATAAAGATATAAAACTGTATTTTTTTGTGAAGAATCAACAACAAGTGGGACACAATCATGAAGTGGAATGATATTTATTGGATATTTCAAACTTTGTTAACAAATCAAAAAATGAAAAATTGGGCATGCAAAATTATTATTATTATTGTTGATTCTTCAAAAAAATACAGTTTTATATATTTATGTTTGAAGCCTGAAATGTGGCAAAAGGTCTCAAAGTTCAAGGGGGTCGAAAACTTTCGCAAGGCACTAAAGACTTCAAATGGGCCAAACAATGGCCTCCCGAGTGGCGCAGAGGTCGAAGACATCTACTTTGTGCATGACACAATACATTTTTCCAACAATTGTTTACAGACAGATTATTGCACCAAGGCCTACCTTCAAACTCAGTGCCTCTTTGCTTGACATTATGGGAATATCAAAAGAAATCAGCCAAGACCTCAGAAATAAATTGTAGACCTCCACAAGTCTTGTTCATCCTTGGGAGCATTTTCCAAACGCCTGAAGGTACCACGTTCATCTGTACAAACAATAGTACGCAAGTATAAACACCATGGCACCACGTAGCAGTCATACCACTCAGGAAGGAGACGTGTTCTGTCTCCTAGAGATTAATGTTCTTTGGTGTGAAAAGTGCAAATCAATCCCAGAACAGCAGCGAAGGACCGTGTGAAGATGCTGGAGGAAATGGGTACAAAAGTATCTATATCCACAGTAAAACGAGTCCTATATCGACATAACCTGAAAGGTCGCTCAGCATGGAAGAAGCCACTGCTCCAAAACCACCATTAAAAAGCCAGACTACGCTTTGCAATTGCACATGGGGACAAAGATAATACTTTTTTGAGAAATGTCCTCTGGTCTGATGAAACAAAAATAGAACTGTTTGGCCATAATGACCTTCGTTATCTTAAGAGGAAAAAGGGGGAGGCTTGCAAGCCGAAGAACCCCATTCCAACCGTGAAGCACGGGGGTGACAGCATCATGTTGTGGGGGTGCTTTGCTGCAGGAGGGACTGGTGCACTTCATAAAATAGATGGCATCACGAGGTAGGAAAATTATGTGGATATATTGAAGCAACATCTCAAGTGATCAGTCAAGAAGTTGAAGCTCGGTTGCAAATGGGTCTTCCAAATGGACAATGACCCCAAGCATACTTCCAAAGTTGTGGCAAAATGGCTTAAGGACAACAAAGTCAAGGTATTGGAGTGGCCATCACAAAGCCCTGACCTCAATCCTATAAGATGTGTGGGCAGAACAGAAAAAGCATGTGTGAGCAAGGAGGCCTACAAAACTGACTCAGTTACACCAGCTCTGTCAGGAGGAATGGGCCAAAATTCACCTAACTTATTGTGGGAAGCTTGTTGAAGGCAAACCGAAACGTTTGACCCAAGTTAAATAATATAAAAGGCAATGCTACCAAATACTAATTGAGTGCATGTAAACTTCTGACCCACTGGGAATGTGATGAAAGAAATAAAAGCTGAAATAAATCATTCTCTCTACTATTATTCCGACATTTCACAATCTTAAAATAAAGTGGTGATCCTAACTGACCTAGGACAGGACATTCTTACTAGGATTAAATCTTGTCGCCAGGTCCCTTTACCCCTATACATATCTACCTCCATCACTCCAGTATCCCTGCACATGTAAATATGGTATTGGATCTGACTTTTTCAACATTTCCTGTATATAGTATGCTTGCTTACTTAATAACTTTGTGTATTTCATATTTCCTATTCTTATTTCTTTTTTTCAAGTAATAAATTGTTATTGATTATCCCATTGTTGGGTATTGAGTTTGAAAGAAAGGCATTTCACTGTATTTGTGCATGTGACATTAAAACTTGAAACTAACAAACCAAATATTGAAATATCGTTATGTAAGGTCAAGTAAAAATCCAAACCGGTCCGTGCATCAACAACGGTATATAGTAAAATACGGTTTACCGCCCAGCCCTAGTATGGTGTATGGGTGAGAAGGAATGCTTCATTACCTTTACTCTTCGTATGGCGTAGGAATGGCCTCGTAGGCGTGACAGAGGCTGCCGGACATTCCGTAAGTCCCACACACACAGGCTACAGTCCACTGCTCCGGTTACTATCACATTCTGAGGACAGCCCAGACAGAGTGGGTTAAACAAGTATCCCAAACGTACATACTGTACTAACACAGGCATGTTATTAACTGTAATTATAATTAGGGGAGATTCATATGAATCTTTATGGCAAGAAATGCTGAAGACCTTTTACAACCTATAGAGGTCTTCTCACATATAAATATGCAACATCATTCATAACAATGACAGTGAGGCTAGTATATAGCAGAGGTGATTGTACAGTATCTCTGTTCTCAATTCCAGGATGGGTTTTATTCATGGTTGAAGCGTTGGCATTTTAAACCTAAATGTCTTTAGGTCCACTTCATAAACTCCTGCTTCCAAGCGTCAAATTAAATGTTTTGGGTTGAGGTTTTAACAGTGGGGGGGCTGTACTGTAGTAAAGTACCTCGGTACCTGATCGTATTTGCACCAGTCACAGCTGAGGATCTCTGCCTTGTGGGCTGGGATGGCCAGCCTGCACCTCCCTGTCTTCACATCCCACACTCTCAGTGTCCCGTCCCCTGGTGACAAAAGACAAGACTTGATTCAGGGTTGAAAGGGTCACAGACACAGGCAACCATGCTGTTCTAGTCATGACTCACACTTCCACAGTTAACTGTACCCACACTCAGCCTCCCTCCCATAATCTACCACAGGGTTTTGGACCATAACGCTCATTTCAAGGGCCACCTCTCCCTCCACAGAGGAAGGAAGGCAGGCAGGCAGCAGCCCCAATTCCCCCTGGCTCATCCTGGATCAGATACAGGACCAGGGACATGGGAATGTGGCCCTGCCTGCCAAGGGACTGCGACACTCATCGGCACAACGACAGCCAGATGGAAGCATTTTAAGAGGGTCTGGGCAAGATGCTCTCACTATCCACCCACCCTCCCTCCCTCCCTCCATCCATCCCCCTCCATCCATCCTCCCTCTCCTCTTTCTTTAACACACACACACTCAGACCCAAGCTGGAAGGGGTGTCCTGGTGAGATTGTAACAATGGGTTTTTAGGCCACTCCCTCTGCAGTCTGCAGTGAATGACCTCGGCCGGGTGTTCAGTGTCTATTACAAGTATCAATGGAAACCTGCTGAGTCAGCTCCAAAGCCTAATGCCAACTTCACACCATTTCACCCTATACAATTCTACACTACAGCATACTACAATACAGCAAAATCAAGGTTTACATTTCAATGTTTTTTTGCATTTCCCATCTAGTCATAAATACAGCTTAAATATGAATCTAGAGGCTTAAATATTATGATTAAATACTTTATACCTGTACATACAGGTAAAAAGTGTTAAATACATGTTGTTACTGTGTATTCATTTGTGATATTTGAAATTAAGACTTATTTTTCAACTCTGCCATTTCCATTGGAAATATGTTTACATACTGTATCAGCATTGGATTATTGTGGTTTGAAAGAAACCCTCTAGACATTCTATAATGAATAGGTGGTCTATTCAAGCAAAACACTTTTACAGCCCCATGCCATTTCCATGGAACACATATCTTGCAGTAAAGCTGGGACAATAAACCCTCAATTATCGACACCAACCATACCGATCACTTATCGCAGACATTTTGCTGACATTGTTCAGTACGATAAGTAGCCCGTACTAGAGAAATGTGAAGTTTGAAATTAAATACGTTTGCTAATATGGGTGATTGTTAATGTGACAATTGATTTTTTAAAAATTGAACCTTTATTTAAACTAGGCGAGTCAGTTGAGAACAAATTCTTATTTACAATGACGGCCTGCCCCCGCCAAACCCAGGCGACGCTGGGCAATTTGTGCGCCGCCCTATGGGACTCCCAATCACGGCTGGATGTGATGCCTGGATAACTTGATGGCTACAAGCATCAAACTAGTAGTAGCAGTTTAAAGGATAATAAAATAAAAACTGTGGAGCATATTAATGTTATAAATATATTGTTCTATTTATAGTTATGTCATCAATTCAGGCGATTTATCGCTATATGGATATTTGTCCATATCGCCCAGCTCAAGCTTGCAAGTCAACATAAGGTCGGGTAAATGTGGTTTGAAATATGTCCAGTCATTCTGGAATAAAGAGTTGGTCTGTTTGCAGCAAAACACTTCCACTAATTAACCTGATCGATCTGTGGTCATCCACTTGGAAGAGCAACTCATTGCATTGTAAAGCGGTGTGGAGCCGGTCACAAGGCATTGCCTTAACTTCTTTGGCATCTCTTCTGTGAAATCCATCTAATTCTGTGAAGTCCATCTAAATTCAGAAAAAGTCATCCAAATCTAGGTGAAATACGTGCATACTGAGCTTTACTCTCCGTCCTAGTCTGCACTGCATCACAGCATTATGCTAAACCACATTCTGTCGCTCTCAATGTCATGGAACACTGGTCACTTTAATGGTTACAAACCCACTTCATATGTATATACTGTATTCTAGTCGAGGCCTATCCTATTTAACTATTGCTGTACATATACCATTCCATCCTGCGTATTCTACAGATATACTAAACTGAACAAAAATATGAATGCAACATGTAAAGTGTTGGTCCCATGTTTCATGAGCTGAAATAAAAAGATCCCAGAAATGTTCCATATGCACAAAAAGCTTATTTATCTCAATTTTTTTTACACCCCTGTTAGTGAGCATTTCTCCTTTGCCAAGATAATCCATCCACCTAATAATAATAATAATAATAATAATAAATGCCATTTAGCAGACGCTTTTATCCAAAGCGACTTACAGTCATGTGTGCATACATTTTACGTATGGGTGGTCCCGGGGATCGAACCCACTACCCTGGCGTTACAAGCGCCATGCTCTACCAACTGAGCTACAGAAGGACCACCTGACAGGTGTGGCATATCAAGAACGGCTCAAACAGCATGATCATTACATAGGTGCACCTTGTGTTGGGGACAATAAAATGCCACTCTAAAATGTGAAGTTGTGTCACCCAACACAATGCCTCAGATGTCTCAAGTTTTGAGGGAGCATGCAATTTGCATGCTGACTGCAAGAATGTCCACCAGAGCGTTTGCCAGAGAATTTAATGTTAATTACACTACCATAAGCCATCCTGATAGGCTGGGCCTGGCTCCCCAGTGGGTGGCCCTGGCTCTGAAGTGGGTGGGCAGGCTATGCTCTCCCAGACCCAACCATGGCTGCACCCCTGCCCAGTCATGTGAAATCCATGGAGGCCACTGTGATTTTGGGGACCTTCAATGCTGCACACATTTTCTGGTACCCTTCCCCAGATCTGTGCCTCGACGCAATCCTGTCTCGGAGCTCTACGGACAATTCCTTCGACCTCATGGCTTGGTTTTTGCTCTGATATGCACTTTCAACTGTGCGATCCTACATACAGTGCATTTGGAAAATGTTCAGACCCCTTGACTTTTTTCACATTTTGTTACAAATGTATTTAACATAAAGAACTGAAATATCACATTTACATAAGTATTCAGACCCTTTACTCAGTACTTTGTTGAAGCACCTTTTAGCAGAGATTACAGCCTCGAGTCTTCTTGTTATGACGCTACAAGCTTGGCACACATGGATGTGGGGAGTTTCTCCCATTTTTCTCTGCAGATCCTCTCAAGGTCTTTCAGGTTGGATGGGGAGTGTCGCTGCACAGCTATATTCAGGTCTCTGGCTTAATTTTTGCTTTGACATGCACTGTCAACTGTGAGACCTTAAATAGACAGGTGTGTGCCTCCCCAAATCATGTCCAATCAATTGAATTTACCACAGGTGGACTCCAATCATAGCAAAGGGTTTGAATACTTGTGTAAATAAGATATTTCTGTAAGCAAATGATTTAATACATTTTAGAATAAGGCTGTAATGTAACAAAATGTGGAAAAGGGAAAGGGGTATGAATGCTTTCTGAATGCACTGTATACACACACATGGTCAAACGTCTGGACACACCCACTCATTCAAGGGTTTTTCTTTATTTTGTAAATAAAGAATTGTAGAATAATAGTGAAGACATCAAAACTATGAAATAACACATATGGAATCATGTAGTAACCAAAAACGTGTTAAAAAGGTGGATTCAAAGTAGCCACCCTTTGCCTTGATGACAGCTTTGCATACTCTTGGCATTCTCTCAACCAGCTTTGCCTGGAATGCTTTTCCAACAGTCTTGAATGTGTTCCCACATATGCTGAGCACTTGTTGGCTGCTTTTCGTTCACGCTGTGGTCCAACTCATCCCAAACCATCTCAATTGGGTTGAGGTTGGGTGATTGTGGAGGCCAGATTATCTGACACAGCACTCCATCACTCTCCTTATTGGTCAAATAGCCCTTACACAGCCTGGAGGTGTGTTGGGTCATTGTCTTCTTGAAAAACAAATGACAGCCCCACTAAGCGCAAACCAGGTGGGATGGCAAATCGCTGTGGAATACTGTGGTAGCAAAGCTGAAGTAGCCAAGTGTGCCTTGAATTCTAAATGAATCTGTCCACTTTACGTTCCCATTAACGAAGAGAGGCAGCAACTCACAGACTAACTCCCACTGTCACTCCTATTGACTGAAACCACTGCAGAAATGAATTCCTTGATGGCTTTTCAGGACGCAGCGGAACAAAAAAAACGTTGCCAATTATGAAAGTGAATCACGGCGAAAGGGAGGAGATGAATGAAAATTGTTAAAGAGTTTCTTTGTGATTAGTTAGGTCAATATTCAGTGTTTGGGATGACCTAGATGCTGGTGTTTGATAGCAACTTTGCTTTTTTTTGGTTCGCTCAGGGCTCGACTCACATTTTTAATTACAGTGAAATGGATCCATGGTGGAGATTGCAGCCTCACAAAGCCACTTGCCTGTAAAGCTCCCCTTCATCCCTGCCAAGATGCTGCAAGCAGGCAGGGCTTGTCGCCGTGGCCCATCTTGGAGGAGCGAGAGAGAGAATATGGGAGTTCCAGATAAGCACTAATCAGCAAGTGTCAGCATTGTGTGCCTCCCCCCATCCCATCCCCCCCCCCCCCCCCCCGGGGATGTTGAGCAGAGGATGTGTACGTTTTGGTTCTACAAAGCTGTATTTATATTAACATTCAATAATCAAGGAATTGCATTCAATCTTGCACCATTCGATCAATTATCAGTTATAAACATGTATTTGTCTTCTTGATATGCGGCCTGCAGCCTGATCTATTTAGCCTGTGAACACATGACAGACAGTTGTTGGTCAGAGCACATGTCCATAGTCACCGGAAGAGCGCGTACTGTATTAATCCTGCTGTAGAATTAATTACAGCCAGCAGGTGAAACAAACAAAAAAATAACGAGTCACTCAGAAAAACTAGTCATGACTATCGAGTGAGTAAAAAGAGTCATTCAAAAATAACGAATTGTTCGTGAACAGCACATCACTTACCCACGTGTGGCTGCTTTTAAGGAACACAGCTTATATAATATAGAAAACGCAATCATCCATTTATATGCCACTGATATATCCCTAAAAAACCTAGCCAATCCAGAGTTTGCGTAACCGAGTGTGGATTTAAATACTGTGCTTTTGGAAAGCTGTAAGGCAGCTTTGACAATATGCAGTTCTGGATCAAGTGTCTAACTGCAGGTTCTGGCTTCTGCGGGTGTGGGGTTACCACCAGAACTCACTCACGTCGCATCCATTACTATGTACCCCTGCTGAGGCAGCATCCTGCAAACCTCTCTCTCCCATCTCCTCTCGCATCCCATGGACCAATACAGCTGTGCTGTGTGATCTGTGTGCATGCCTCACAGCCCTCCTATTGATTCTCACCCACTTCTCATTACCTGCTTGGTAACACCTTCAGTGTCAAGGTTTTAAAAGGAAAACGGGGACCTTCCATCAACACTTTGCTGTGTTATCATAGCTAATGGCTCTCGGGGTAGGCTGCCTTATTGAGCGAGATGCAGAGAGCGAAGGATAAGAACCTACCAGGGTCTGTGTGTGTGTAGTGGGGTGAGGGGGCTAGCCCCTGAAGCTAGGTAAAAAATGTCTCACACACTAAAACCATTCTTCACAGTCTTCACAATTATTATATTGTTCTACTGTGCCCCCTTCATGGCAGATCATTGGGGGATCATGTGCAGGGTATATTAAGGAAGAAATACGCAACATCATCATGGGGTAAAAATCTGGTACATTTGACCAGATGTATCATATTTTGATATCAAACCAGCGGCAATCACCAGAACAGATATGATTATGTGATTTCAGTCAATCTTCACATACACTGAACAAAAATATAAACGCAACATGCAACAATTTCAACATGTTTACTGAGGTGCAATTCGTAGAAGGAAATCAACCAATTGATATGAATTCATTAGGCCCTAATCTATGGATTTCACATGACTGGGAATACGGATATGTATCTGTTGGTCACAGATACCTTCAAAAAGGTAGGGGTGTGATCAGAAAACCAGTCAGTATCTGGTATGACCACTACTTGCCTCATGCAGCACGACACATGTGCTTCGAATACAGTCGATTGTGGCCTGTGAAATATTGTCCCATTCCTCGTCAATGGCTGTGCCAAGTTGCTGGATATCGGCAGGAACTGGAACATGCTGTCGTACACGTTGATCCAGAGCATCCCAAACATGCTCAGTGGGTGCCATGTCTGGTGAGTATGCAGGACATGGAAGAACTGGGATATTTTCAGCTTCCAGGAATCGTGTACAAATTGCTATGACATGGGGCTGTGCCTTATCATAGTGAAACATGAGGTGATGAGGAGGATAAATGGCACAACAATTGGCTTCAGGATCACATCATGGTATCTCTGTGCATTCAAATTGTCATCGATAAAATGCAATTGTGTTCATTGTCCGTAGCTTATGCCTTCCCATACCATAACCCCACCAACACTATGGGGCACTCTGTTCACAACATTGACATCAGCAAACCCTTCGCCCACATGACACCATACACATTGTCTGCCATCTGCCTGGTACAGTTGAAACCGAGATTCATCTGTGAAGAGCACAGCCCACTGAAGTCGGTTATGATGCTGAACTGCAGAAAGGTCAAGATCTTTGGTGAGGACAACGAGCGCGCAGAAGAGCTTCCCCGAGGGGAAGGTTGTGCAGAAATTCTTTTGTTGTGCAAACCCAGAATTTCATCAGCTGTCCAGGTGGTTGGTCTCAGACAATCCCGCAGGTGAAGAAGACTGATGTGGAGGTCCTGGGCTGGCATGGTTACACATGGTCTGCAGTTGTGAGGCCGGTTGGAACGTACTGCCAAATCCACTAAAATTATGTTGGAGGTGACTTATGGTAGAGAAACTAACATTCAATTGTCTGGCAACAGCTCTGGTGGACATTCCTGCAGTCAGCATGCCAATTGCATGCCCCCTCAAAACACAAGACATCTGTTGCATTGTGTTGTGCGACAAAAGTGCACATTTTAGAGTTGCCTTCTGTCCCCAACACAAGGTGCACCTGTGTAATGATCATGCTGTTTAATCAGCTTCTTGATATGCAAAGGAGAAATGCTTGGCAAAGGAGAAATGCTCACTAAAAGGGATGTGCATATGAAAAGCTTTTTGTGTGTATGGAACATTCCTGGGATCTTTTACTTCAACTCATGAAACATGGGACCAACACATTACATGTTACGTTTATATTTTTGTTCAGTATAATTCCCCCAACTCTTACAAAGGTAAATATACCCTCTATCAAATCATTGTTATTCATGATCTTTGAAACGTGTTTGACTAGAAATAGGCGTACAGCATTCCCTTATAAAACTAAATTTTTCTGATACATCTGTAAAAAGAGAGTAGATTCATAAAGAGTAGATTCATAAACCGCTAAACACCCTGGTGTTTAACGTTGTGTGTTCAATTTCAGTTTCGCACACAGAAAAATGTTAACATTGATACATGAACCCACTCAACCCAGTGAGCATATTTTGACGTCCCATGACCATTTTTTTGCGTGCTGGGATAGTACAATGGATTCACATCTTCTCTTGCGACTACTGAACTTTTCCCTGGCTGAACACTGGAACACAGACTGTAGGCTATGACAAGACAGCCCCTTATAAAAGAAAGTTATGACAGAGCAAACAGAGCCTGGTTAATTCTGATATGGTCTCCACAGAGAGGCTCTGATACCCATCAGGGCCCAAGACTTATCGGCGGTGACAAACCCTGTTAGCACCCAGCCCTAGAGTGCTGCGACTGGAAACTGACTGAGAGGGAGGACGCTGTAGGCTAAACCGCTCATGTTTAGATGAGATCACAGTGTGGCAACATGTATCTGTTTTCTAATAGAAACAATGTCATGTTCACGAGCAGCACAAGAGCACTATAGGTCGCATGATCCAGATAATTGATGGAGATAAGCGCTCATGCTTAGTGCAGGTTAAGTCCATTGATCTTTTGTTAAAGTCAATTTGTTAAGTTGTAACATACAAAACCTCTTTTCTTTGAATGTTTCAGGAGCACAGAAACTGTGGACAGTGCTTCATTGGCCCTCTAGCATAATATAAACAGCAATAATAATGAATGTAGGCCTTAACCTTTTAGAAGCATAAGTTACTATATTCTACTCTATAATTCAGAATTGAACAATAAGAAAATACTTACTATGAAAGCCTACAGCTGTACTGATTAACAGCAATTGTACACTGCTTCAGAGGCAGCGCGCCAGACCAGTGAATCAGAACTAGAGCTTTAGTGACACCATGTGGTTATGGTAAAGCATTACAATCAATTTCTGGATTTTAAAAAAAAACGGATTACAAATCAAATCCATTTTTATTTGTCACATGCGCAGAATACAACAGGCAGACCTTACCGTGACATGCTCATTTACAAGCCTTTAACCAACAATGAAGTTCAATAAATAGTGTTAAGAAAATATTTACTAAATAAACTATAATAAAAATATAATAAAAGAGTAACAATAAAATAACGAGGCTATATACTTGGGGTACCGGTACCGAGTCAATGTGCGGGGGGTACAGGTTATTCGAGGTTAATGAAAAGGTCACAAACCTTGTTCGACCAAAATAATTTAAATTCTACTTTAACTGATGAAATATCCGAAGCATTAGTGACCAAGGGAAGTGTAACTGTACTCACCTGATGCTGAAGCAAAGCACCCTGGGATGTGAGGAGACCACAGTGTGCTGTAGATGACCCCTTCATGACCCTGAAGGGTGCAGAGCGACTGGCCGCCACGGCTGAGATCCCACTGTTGGAATAACAACTTCACTCATAAAACAAAGCCATGCGATTTTTCATCCAATCCAGTTTGACGATCAGTGTGTGTGTGATGCCAATACTACCACCGCCATTTTGAAACACACCACTTTGGCTGTGCGGTCCCATGAGCCTGACACCACCAGGTTCTCCTCCCGGGTCTGACTCCAGTCTACAGAATAGACCTGGGAGAACAGGAAGTCCATCAACTAAAACTAGACTAGCAGCAAATGCGTCACATATGATAATGCATGGACCAGTCGGCTAATATAATAATAATAATATATGCCATTTAGCAGACGCTTTTATCCAAAGCGACTTACAGTCATGTGTGCATACATTCTACGTATGGGTGGTCCCGGGGATTGAACCCACTACCCTGGCGTTACAAGCGCCATGCTCTACCAAATGAGCTACAGAAGGACCACAGTGATAACATTGTCCTTTAGTAATTATACTGTACTTACAACAGTATTACAATGACGTATTGTAAGATGGAACCCTAAAATTGTATGCTTATAATAGTTACATTGGTAATATGATGATAAACTCATGCAAGGTAACAAGCCCACCTCTTGTGTGTGCTCTTTGAGCACCTGCAGTGGCCCGGGCTGGGGGTTGGCTGTGTCCCAGACCTGCAGAGACCCGTCTCCTCCTCCCGTCAACAGGATATGCTCATTACTCTCACTCCACGTCACGTCAAACAGACCATCATTCCAGTCAAAACTGCATGAGACAGAGGTAGCAATACGGGGAGAGGATGCATCAGCGTAGTTGTTTGAGTGACTGTTGAATGTGTGATGCATTGTTGTTAAACTGTGTCAGTATGAGAAATTCAATGTTGGAAAGTTGATGACCTTTTCACAAGAGAGATCCCGGTCTCGGTCTGCTCCAGCACAAGCAGTGTCCCACATCCTTGAGAACACACGCACACACACACACTTCATTAGAATGAATGCAAGTAAGCATTGCATTAAAGTGCAACAAGTTCTTGGTTTCATGATAACACTATGGAACCTAGCTAAAAACAATGGCTGTCATATTGTAATCGCCGACAGTAACCCACAATAAATACACACTTGCAGTCTCGAAACTCTCAACCCGTCAATCACAATGTGACATTTACCTGAGCCCTGCTCTTCGATTTTGTCGTGGCGAGATTAATTTATGAAATAGTCTACATAGATTAATTTATGAAATAGTCTACACCGTTTATTCACCTGCAATCCCATAATACTGGGATGTCGCACACGCCAACCGTGTTGGAATAAACGGTGATATCTCCACTGCATAGCCGTGTCGAGCTGGGAACTTGAATGTCTTCATAACCTCTCAAGTTGTTTGGTGAGTTGTACTATGTCACTGCCTCGTCAAACAGAGCAACACTTGGTTGTAATGTTTAACCTGCCCAAAATAGTTGTGTGCGCGCATAATTTTATGAAAATACAATAGGCTACACCGTAACAAAGCTTTGTTAATCAGGAACGTAAACATATATTGTTAATAAACATTCATCTCTAGTGTATGGTCTCCACACTTCCTCGTTTGCGAGATCGCCACGGAAGAACAAATATCACAAGCCTTCTGATTGGTGAGTGATTTTTTGCAAGCTCCTCATTGGTCGAATGGCTTTGAGCACTGATTTACTGATCCCAAATCAGCCCTTGTGTGATTTTTAAGGGGCATCGATTAACCTCACCCGGGTGCCCTGTAAGAGTGTTTGCCCGGGTAAAAGTTGATTGTATTTATTTTGGAACCGGTCTGACTCCCAAGCGTGAGCCAGGTGCCCCGTTCAAAGCACTTGGCGAAGTCGGCACAAAACAAAGTGCCGTAAGAGTATGTGGAGTAATGAGTAGGATTCTGTTATTCCATGCAAAATGGGTGGCTATTTAGCTTAATCTGCCTTCCCAATGAAAAGGAGTTAGACAATTCCAACATGTATTTTATGGAAAAGAGATATAGCCTGTGTTTATGGACGATGCACCATGCTGACGATGCACCATGCTGCCTTGTTGACAAAATGAACAAGCCGCATTTGAGTGGGAGCTCCTCCCTATCGTGTTTCGCCCTATGACATAACGGGTCTTTGCCTGGTGCCTCACCGTTCAGCATAATCGATACCCCCCATTATCAGCAAACGGCTGAACACATACTGAGGCTACAACTTGAATAATTGTATAGAACCTAGTCGTATATATTTTTGATTATCTTGGTTCTCTATGGTCCAAATTCATTATGGATTGGATAATGGATATCCAATGGTTGAATTAACTTCATCACACGGTGGCGACATTGCCGTGGGTGTCTGTAATCACTCACTTGAACGTATCAACCATCATTTACTTTATGTAATTTAAATAATCTTATTTGTCACCTGTAGTGTACCATTTCAAATGGTTAGGTTTCTTGTTTTTTGCTTGGTAACTTTATATGGTGTGATAAAACTCACTGAAAACAATCACAATGACTATTTTAATAATTCAAGAAAAGTCACTTGTTGCAACATGATCACACATGTTTAAAATGATAATAACAATTGTATGACTTAGATCATTTTGTTGAGTGTTCGGCAATTCAGGTTTGAAGTACAAAGTTACGTATTTAGGCCTCCTGACCTCGGCTTCATTTGAAGATATTTAATCAGTCTTAAATGTATGTAAGAACATGAAATCCGTTGAGTTATCGATGTGATTTTTATTTTTGGCGCATAAACTGGTAAAAATATTGTTATTAGGCTACGCCGCAAAAAAAGGGCACATTGATAACCGAGAGATTATGTGTAGCTACAGACACATTAAACTGATTAAAACAATTTCACAAAATAACTATAATCATATTGAATCGATAAACATTAGATGTAATACATTCTAAACGATGATGATGAAGCCTACTAAAAGGTGTGCAGACCAGCCCAGGCTAGCCCACAGCATCCGCCATTTGACGTTTCTGTGGTTCATGTGCGCCTTTGATTTATGACAGGACTTCAAAGCGCTCGCCCCGGCGTGAGAACCAGTCCGAAGCAAAGCATATAACCCGCGGATTTATGACCGAGCGCTGTTCCCATGATTGTCGGTGGGCAGCAGGCGCTGTTTGTCGTAATCCCCATTCACTTGGAAATGCTGATACTTTTTCTTTTAAGGAATTGAATGGTGTGACAGTGATTTACTAATGTAAATCTTTCTAACAGACCCAGGATAAAGAGAGTGGATTAGGCCAGCGTAAAGATCCATCTTGGGAGGAGTGACCAAAGTTGTTTTGCCTTTATACTTCTGTTCCAAACCAGCGGTTTGTCAGGGCTGTTGATACCCTGTATTCGCGTTGACAAGTTCTTTCTCCAAGGGAGAAATGGAACCAGACTCATTACAGATTCTATTTTTCCCCCTTTGAATAACATTAAGCATTGCCATAAGCTAACCAATGCAATCAACTAGAGGTGCAGTCTAAAAGTGACACAACAGTCACATGAAATGGATATATTTTAAAACGTCAAGGTCTATATGTCCCTGTACTAGATATAATTACAGAATAGGGTGAGTTGTTGATGGGAAAGGCTAGAGACATTTTGGTGACTGATTTACAACTCTGTGTATAGGCTACCAGACAGTGCCAGACGGTGCCAGTTATGCAATTATACTTATGTGTGTCTCTCTTAGGGAGTTTTGTTTTGTCTCAAAAACAAATAGCAGGAAAGATGAATATTTTCCCTCACCAAAAGACTGAACATATACTTTGTGGTCTTCAATTTGTGACTTGTAAAAATCAAATCAAAAGCTTTTAATATGGTACTATAGTATTGGCAGTGGTACACACACTGGTTCCATTGATCTGTGGTGAAACAAAGAAGAATATACTCGCGAGTGGCCAAATATTCAAAAAGAAAAGTTTAATCAGTGACATCCATAGAGGGCTGTTTGCAAAGAAACGGTTATATAAAAATACAAGTTATACTAGTATCATTCAACTCCAGTTGGAACTGGGATGTGATGTGTTGTTTTTGTACAGTCTAAAGAAAAAAAGCTCCTGTCATGTTTCCAGCAGCAAATTGAAGTGCTCATACCAAATATGTCCTCCTCCATCTTCAATATAGCTTCCAGTTCATCTAATATTCATACATATTTACAAACGTGTTAGTTCATGGATTTGAGCAGATACACACTACATTGATTCATGTGTTTACTTATTATATCCAAAACCTGTGTGGTTCTAATAATAATAATAATAATAATGGTTCTTCCTCCAATGTCCTTCATCTGATTGATTGGAGCAACTCCAAACTAAAGACACTGCTTTGTGATTGTTAATCACACTATTTTCCACCAAGAGTTGAGATCGAAGCAAAACAAAACTTCTGCTGGATTTCGTTTCCATTTCTCAAATTCTGAAAATATTGCTCATTAACAATGTGAATTAAAAAGCCAATGTTGGGGAAACACGTGCTCTAAAGCAATAGTGACAGTGAAGACAATTATGAAAACAAACTGACACTGAAGAGGGGGGAAATGGAGTCTAGAGATGTCTAATTTGAGTGCTGTTCTTTAATAAAAATAAAACATTAGTATATTTTAAGTGGATCTAATTATCCTCTCTCTCTCTCCCTCTCTCTCTCTCTCTCTCTCTCTCTCTCTCTCTCTCTCTCTCTCTCTCTCTCTCTCTCTCTCTCTCTCTCTCTCTCTCTCTCTCTCTCTCCCATGAGAGAGCTTGCATGCATGTGCTCTGAATTTGCACACAGCCAGAAATGAAATAAGCTGGTGGAATAAAAGTCCATGGACACAAAAAAGCCATAGTTAATAAAACAATATTGTTCCTTTATCTGTATGGTGTGGATGGCCTCCAGCCACACTGAGACCTTGTAAAAGTCGAACACTTTAAAAGGCTCCCACTTCTGTTCCCCAAGGTCTGTATGGTTTGCTGCTGCCCTCTCGGTCTCTGCTCTGCTGTGAAGTGGATGTGGTGGAAATGGAGGGGCACACAGCTGAAGCTACCATAGACGCTGTGCTGCTCACACTGTGAGGTGTGAAGATGGGGAATCCTCCGGGAAAGGACAGGGGGAAAGTCTGGGCCGCGGCAGCAGCGGCCGCCGCGTGAACGGTTGCCGAGAGCGACAGGAGGGAGGTGGAGAGTGGGGGGACGCAGGGTGCCACGCTGCCATTAGAGGGCGCCCTTTGAGAAGAGTCAGTGTGGGCGAAGGTGGCTGTTAGTAGGGCCGAGCCGCGCTGGGGCACCTCCACAGACAGTCTGCTGGTGGCGCTGTCTGAGGAGGGCAGTCCACTCTGTTGGAGGAAGGCGGCGGGGAGCGGGTGGAAGGCTGCGGTCCAGTGGTGAGGGGGGAGCACCTGCTGGTGGTGTGCCATGGATGAAGTCATGGCAGCTGCCTCTCTCTGAGACGCGCAGGTGCTGAGGTGGGAGACCAGGCGCACGCGCAGTGGGTCAATGCTGTCTAATCCCTCCACAGAGCTCAGGTACCTGGCTACCTCCGTCAGACACTCCCTGAAGCCCACGCTCATGAAGTCCATAGCCAGGGAATGGGCATCAAAATACCCTAGAGAGACAAACAGACAGAGGAGTGACAGTGAAAATATGAATGCCAAGCAACTATAAATGCTGCTGGTCCCTCTAACGAGCTGTAATGTAGCCAGCAGCTGCTGATGGGATGAAGACTAAATGGTGTGGGATCGATACACACTGGTCCCCTAGGCTGACCATTAGGGCTCCGGCTGTGCCTCCAGGCATAAGCTTAACAGTCTGGGATTGTGCTGGGATGATTGTATGTTTGTTTTGTCTCCCCAGTGCACCCGTTTTTACACTCGCTGGAAACTCCAAACAAACCACCAACAGGGCAGCCTGTGAATGCAGCCTCCTCTCCTCCCACGGATTTATGAAAGCAAACACAATGCAGGGTCAAGTGCTCCTTTTGTCCCAGCATCGCTTTCCCACGAGTTCAACCCTGCCATTAGCATTGATTTCCACTCCTTTAATCTTGTCAAAGGGGTCTGCTTGCAAGGATTTCACTCCACAGTATGGTAGAGAGCAGTTAGAAGCAGCCAGTGAACTCCTTACCTTTACCGCCAGTGGTCTGCAGCATCTTTAGGTGATCCACTGTCATCTGCAATATTTCGGCTTTCTCTAATTTGGCAGAACCCTGCAAGGAGCAACAGGATGTATGAAGCTTAAAACTCTCAGGTCTTTTGATGAATAAAAGACAGACAAAATGACCTTATCTGTTATTGTTTTGATGAAAATTAAACTTTTGTGTAAGTTCCATTTAGAAATCAGAGCGGATATAATTTAAACTCACTTGTTTTTCAAATGCAGTTGGAACAAGTCGACGTAACTCTGATAAACTATTATTGATTCGATCCCTCCGTCTCTTCTCGATGATCTGGGATAGACAATTATATTATTGCATACTTGAAAATATAACAATTCAAGGCCTAATAATAATAATAATAATAATGTTAACAATAACGTGACAATAATGAAATACATGTTTAAATAATAAGTAATAAATAATACAGTAATGAATAATACAGTAATAAATAATACAGTAATAAATAATACAGTAATAAATAATACAGTAATAAATAATACAGTAATGAATAATAAGCAATACATAATAACAATGATGGTAATAAACTACTCAATAAATAATTACCCCTCTTCGTTTTTTTCTTGCCATAACTTGAGTTGTTGTTGTTGGGGAGCCACATCTAATAAACGATCCATTGCTGTGCCTGTATGGGACAAACATAATCGATATGTTTTACTCAAAATAATATTTTTATTTTGCGAATGAGCAATTATCCAAACCACACAGTTTACTGTGTGTAATGTATGCATAAAACACTCATGTAGCCTGCACTGATCAAGGAAGAGTCTCCTATATATTCAAAATACATTGGAGAGAATTCTCCAAAATTGCCTGGATGTGTTCACGAACCACATATCAAGGTGAGAATTTGCACTTGTCACCTGAAGGTTGACACCAGAACAAAACGTTTTCGCTTTTGCTAAACTTTTCTCAACTTAAAGTTTCATCAACGTTTCCCATGTGGCGCACAAGCGGAAAATGTGACTAATCTAATCCAAATCATTTTTATGAACTTACCCAGAATAATTATTCTCACTGCCGACATCAATAGTTTCATCCATGTCGCTGTCAGAAGTACTATCATCACAAGGCCTTTTCATGGTGATGGCGAGAGTATGTCTTCACTAATGTCTCAGTGGATCGGTGCGCGGCCAGGTAGACTGATGACTGGTGCCTATACAATTCCCTCTGTACAGCTTTCCCACGAACCGTTGGAGCCTCATTCACTGATGCAGGGCAGCGTAGCCGCCTACGTCCTGCTTGGGAACACCCACAGTAGAAAAAACACGCCCCGAGCCACTGAGCAATGACGAGGGAGAAGTTTGTGCCGCGGCGCTGAACCAAGTTCCCTAGATAATTGGCTCTGCCCAATTTTAGTCGGCCTACTGTTTAAAACACCCGCGGGCTGCGAAAAGCGTGAGAAACTGTTTACAGCAACGCGTACTGTGACAAAACATACACAGGACATAGCGCACTGTGTCAACCATAACAGAACATATGTGTACGGCAGGGAATATTCAATTAGGCTACAGTTGCAAAACCGTTAAATGAACTTGCAAAAACGAAGCAAAAATAGTGAATGAAAGAAAAATGTAATTCGTCTAAAGAAAGATAACAATAAAAACTAAATATAATATTCATAAATATGTTAATGTTGGTGAAATCCTTCATTTTCAGTGAGAAATTATTTCCTCTGAGAAACTACTCCCACCTCTCCCCACCTGAAACCTATTCACCATGACCATGTCATTCCCCAGTTATAGGCCTATATGGAAATATATAGTGATATACTTTGGAATAATGTGTTGAATAGTTTTCCAAAATAACCAGAATAAATGTATTTTCATAATTGACCACATTAGTCTATGAACATGGCTGACAAAGGGGTGGTGTGTTTGAGAGAAGTTAGATAATCATAGGAAAGTTTTAAATGGTGAAACTGAACATCCAGACCATCAGCAATCCTAATCTGCCCCCAAGGAGTGAAAGGAAGGAATGTCTATCTGTCTGTAGTGTGTATGACATCATGGACTTGCATGGAGAATGTCAAGAGTCTACACCTGGTCTTGAACTGAAATTGTCTACTCAACATCAAGGACTATAAAAAGAGTCGATTGAGACATGGAGGAGCCAAGAACATCTCATGTGAGCTTTGGGGAAAGAGATTTTTACGCATCTGAATCATCTGTTCAGAGATATGCCACTATGGCTGTGTTTACACAGACAGCCCAATTCTGATCTTTTTCCCCCCACTAATTGGTCTTATGACCAATCACATCAGATCTTTTCACATCAGAACTTTTTCAGAGTTGATCCGATTGGTCAAAAGACCAATTAGTGAGAAAAAAATCTATGCCTAAATCTATGTCTATGCCTAAGCCTATGGTCCAAAGCAGAGATGCAACAGATAGGGAGTGCTGTTTGGAACTGAATAAAATACATTGGGATAAAGATCAAATAAAACACAACTTGAACAAAATGATTACATTGTAAATATAATTGAGCACACACACACACACACACACACACACACACACACACACACACACACACACACACACACACACACACACACACACACACACACACACACACACACACACACACACACACACACAATGAATTGGGTCCCCTGCCAGTTGGATGCTCCAGCTGTAGTTAGTTTCCTGGGTTAAACAGTGAAGACAGCACATTGTTTGGTGCACAACCCCGTCATGTGCCTAACCCCTGGTGGTGGGTAGCACAGACTCCCAGGCAGCCTGCCAGTGTGATGACTCGTTCCCACAACTCACCGCACTGCAGTGAAACCCAATCGTCGTGTGAGATGCAGCCAGGAACACAGGCTGGGCTGGTGTGACAGGGAGGTTACTGCTAGCCAAGCTTCACACCCCCCTCACTGCCGACACTGCTGCTCTTAACTCTATTCTTCACATTGTTTGTGTTTGTTGTTTGCCCAATTGAACCCACATGATCTAAAAGCTTATAAATGCACCACTTCCATAATGGACCTGGGCAACTTTTGACCTTTCACACGTTCATTTATTTTTCACAACTTTGTTTCAACAAAGAGGTGGTCTCTTTGGTGGGATCTTTAGTGAACAGGTTGTTTTTATTTCTGTTTGTGAAATACATTAATAAATAACTTCAACTTAAGTCAAACCACACTACTAGAGGGAAAGTACTGTATCTTAGTAAAATAGTACAAAAACTGAGCACTCAAAATTATTAAAAACATTTTTCTCCCTTTTATTTCTTCGTATTTTGTCTCCTTCTATCGCCATCAGTGATTCAAATGCTACAGTGGATTTGCACTGTGACCATGGTGTCCACACTCTTTACCTCTTCTCTCTTCCTCCTGGGTCTGAGAGGCTGGTCTCTACTCCCCCAGCTCACTCATCCACAACCACCTTCCGCTGAAGATAGGCCAATTGACCTGTCAGCACCCTCTCATAGCCCAGTGCCCTGCACAAGCTCTCTCAGGTGTGACCCAGGGAATAGAGGAGTAATTAAAACATGTGCTGTAGTCCCTACTGGGACTTTCCCTACCAATCCCTCCCATGATGAGAGTTATCCGTACAAGGGATTTCAAACCAGTGTGTTACTGGAAATGTATTCCTTTAACATGGTTAATGACTAGTTGTAATCAAACCCACCACATTTATCTAAGGAAATCTATAACATTAGAAGGTCACAAAGACCCTTGCAGATGATTTCAAAGGCAGTTTCGATATTATAATTTGCAACACAGGTGGCAATGTGTTAGACAATTCATTTCACGTGTCCTCCAAATCCTCCAAAACAGGGTAAATTGTTGAACATTTACTTTGCCAAAAGGGGGATAAAACTTCCATCTCCCCCACCTTAATCTGTTTGTTTTCACGTTCCATCCTTGGGAGATAGAAAACAAGAGCCACTGATTAAAACCCAGGACATGACTTGAAAACATTAGTTGAAATATGTCTGCCATCGTCGAGTCTCCTTGACGGTGTCTTGAAACCGTATGTCTGGTGTCAGCTCTTAGAATAGTCTGAGCATGAGGCTGGTCCAGTCTTGGGCGACTTGCGCAAAGGCATAATGTACTGTGTGTGTGCATGTGCGTGCGAGTTTGTGAGAGGGAGAGACTATGTGTTTGTGTGTGAAAGAGAGAGTGTGTGTGTGTGTGGAGACTGTGTGTATATGTGTGTGTGTCAGTGTGTGAGAGAGAGTGTGTGCGTGTGTGTGTGTTTTTTTTTGTCCTCCATTCCCATGCAGGAAGTAGAATTCTCGTCGTCCCAAACATACTTGCTCCATCCTCCACCCTGCCCCATGCTCCAGCCCCTGCCCTGTGCCATGCGATGGGGCCCCGGTCCCGGCCCGGTGTGCCATGGTATCAGTGGTTCCCAAGGCTGCCCAGCCTGGGAAAGGCTGTGTGGAGTCGTTCCAAAATCAGCATTACATGCATTATTGTTCTTACCCTCCCAGAGTCCCCAGCACACAATGAAAACAACAGCCACAATATCAAGCCCTCCTCCAAACACAAGGCTGCCCCTTAGTCACCTGCGAGCTGCCTTCTTCAAACAAAGTTAACTGCTTCATGGTAACAGACGCCGTTACCGGGGCCTCCACTTCCTGCGCTCTCTTTTCTTGGGCTTAGACAAGGACGGCCCCTCTCGCCACTCCCAATATGAGTGAAAAACAAGTGGATTTCTTACAGAATGTGCAATAGGCTACAGACCTTGGATCTACTGAGTAAATCCATTACGTATTAAGGGAACTTAGAGCTGTGCCTGTATCATTACTTTATTGTTATATATTTTTGTATTTAAACTTTATTTAACTAGGCAAGACAGTTAAGAACAAATTCTTATTTACAATGACGGCCTACCAAAAGGCAAAAGGCCTTGGAGGCTGGGATTAAAAATAAAAATAAATATAAGACAAAACACACCACGACGAGAGTAACACAACACTACATAAAGAGAGACCTAAGACAGCAATATTGCATGGCAGCAACACAACACAGCATGGTAGCAACACAACATGACAACAACATAGTAGCAACACAACATGGCAGCAGCACAACATGGTAGCAGTGCAAAACAGGGTACAAACATTGTTGGGCATACAGATTCAGCCCCATAAATGGTCTACTAATATTTAAAGGATTTTAGTCTGGGTGTTTAGAACAGTCTGAGACCAATAAATGAATCCGTCACATTTCAAATCAAAACATTAGTGTATATCATTACAACAGGTTTGCTAAAACAACAATCCAGTCCTATCCAAATAATACAGACTCTTCCTTATTGTTGTCTAATTTGTCAGAAACAAACGGCCCTCTGTTTATTTTCCCTGAGAGTGGGAACGAGCAGTCACTGTGACAATGCCCTGGGCGGGCGGACTCCAAACCTCTTGACTCCAGAGTCATATTATAGGCCCATTATTAGTGTTTAAGGTCACAGAGAGACAAGCAAGTGCATCCTATATCAGGAAGCACTGTGCGTCTCAGGAGTGAAATAGTTGGCTTTTAGCTGGAGCGGCGGCCGTGAGTCGGATATCCTGGGAAGCGAGAACATGGCAGACGGGGTCCAGGCGTCGTACAGGCCAACGCTGGAACAAAACGGCACAGAATAATAGGTCCCTTCCTGCCATTCACCCTGTCACGCTGCTGTATTTCTGTCAGGCCTTTTAAAAAGCAACACGTCTGGAGTTCCCCCTCGCAGGCACACGCTCAGAGACTCTGTCCAGCAGCCCACAAATCATCCCCCATTCTTGATTGACATCTCCAGATAAGGTGTGTCCAGAATGCATCCTTCATGCAAGTTCATAGCCAGAGAAGTCTAATGCTTGAGGACGGGTACATTCACTTATCTGGTGTTATAATGTTTTTTAGCAGTGAGAGAGCTTTGGCATCCTGGTGGAAGAAGTGGTATAGAACATATTTATAGACATATTACAGACAGGTTGCTCCACTCCACTGTTTCTATTTCCTGTCTAGTGACCTGAGTTTCCTGTCGGGATACATGCTTTAGGAAGTATTGGGTCTCCCTACTATGTCTCCAGACCCCATTGTCCATTTCACCTTTGAATTGTAGTGGCATCCCTTGCCAAAATTGCCAAAATTAAACATTTACGAGGTTCTTTCAAACTTAAAAAAATAATCAGTTAAACAACTGACTGTTGTTTTTACCACTAAAAGAAGGGAAGGGACAACAAAGTGATTATTTCTGATCACATAACCTACGACCAGTCCCACTATGCTGTTCAATGTTCCTGGTAAAGTTTGCCCAATGGGGATGCACACACACACACACACACACACACACACACACACACACACACACACACACACACACACACACACACACACACACACACACACACACACACACACACACACACACACACACACACACACACACACACACACACACACACACACACTGGAGGGACTCCCGTGGTAAATGTGTAAAACCAATTATCAGCTGGGAGTGAGGAAGTCATCAGCCACACATAAAATGACCTGACCACTGTGAAATTGCGGCAGGATACAGCAGTTGTCTGGCAAAAAGATACACTTTTACCTATGGCTTCAGCCAATGAAACTAGCTTCCCAATAGTATTCTAGTCTACTACTGTGGTTCACAGGAGAAAACGAACCAAGAAACCAGTAAGAGTAACAGATACTGCCCCCCTCCAGAAAAACACACACGTGCATACTTTGCTTACACTTTGTTTGATCTTCAGAAAGTCCAAAATAACCACAACTGTTAGTGCAGAATATATTAGCTAACTTTTGTTATGCAAGAGGTATAACACAGGCATCCTAGTGAAAACACTGTCTGTGTTCAGGGTCTCCAGACAATCGCCTGACTTCTCCCCTCCAGCGCCCAGTCCCAGCCCTAGACAGACCATCTCTCCTTGGGGTTGGTCTGGGCCCTCTTGACCTGGCCCTGAGGAGCCACAAGGCTGTCCAGGAAGGAGCTCTCAGCCAGACGATATCAGGGCAAGACCTGCTAGAGCCACAACACTGATACAGCCGGTCACTGGCTCCTGATAAACAATGCTAAATATTGTTGTTATGGGCTGTGTCCCCAATGTTCTATCACTGTCTTTTCTTCCACATTGAAGGATGCCTGTGAAATTACAATAAGCTAATGTTCACACACTGGCGAGTGCTGCGGGTTTGTGATGAGTGATAAGGATGGGCATTGATGTGTCAAAAATTTAAAAAAGTTTTATTGTCAAATTCACCGGATAGGTGCAGTGAAACATGATGTTTTACAGGTTCAGCCATAGTAGTACGGCACCCTGGAGCAAATTAGGGTTAAGTGCCTTGCTCAAGGGCACATCAACAGATTTTTCACCTTGTCGGCTTGGGTATTCTAACCAGCAACCTTTCAGTTACTGGCCCAACGCTCAAAGAGGTCTGAAAATTCTAACCAAAAACATAAACTTTGTATTGACTGCAAACACACCTGAATACTTTCAGTTGTCTTTTACAAATGTTTTATGAAACATAAAACAAGAATATGATAAATATCATAAGAAGCAATAACAGTTTCCATATGACAGCAAAAAATCTAGAAGTCTAGCTGCATCATGGGAATGGCCATCTATTTCAGGCCAGACTTGAGATGAACTCTATTCTAACTCAAGATGAGTTTTTCACGGTCCCCCATCACTTTGGGAAGACCCTACAGCTCTACACCTTATCTTCTATGGGATCAGTGTTCTGTCCACGGGACGGTTGAGCTAACGTAGGCTAATGCAATTAGCATGAGGTTGTAAGTAACAAGAACATTTCCCAGGACATGGACATATCTGATATTGTCAGAAAGCTTAAATTCTTGTTAATCTAACTGCACTGTCCAATTTACAGTAGCTATTAGAGTGAAAGAATACCATGCTATTGTTTGAGGAGAGTGCACAATTTTGAACATGAAAAGTTGTTAATAAACAAATTAGGCACATTTGGGCAGTCTGATACAACATTTTTGAACAGAAATGCAATGGTTCATTGGAGCAGTCTAAATCTTTGCACATACACTGCTGCCATCTAGTGGCCAAAACCTAAATTGCACCTGGGCTGGAATAATACATTATGGCCTTTCTCTTGCATTTTAAAGATGATGGTACAAACAAAAATACAAAAGAAAGGTTGGTTTTCTCTTTGTATTGTCTTCTACCAGATCTATTGTGTTATATTCTCCTACATTCCTTTCACATTTCCACAAACCTCAAAGTGTTTCCTTTCAAATGGTACCAAGAATATGCATATCCTTGCTTCAGGGCCTGAGCTACAGGCAGTTAGATTTGGGTATATCATTTTTTTTAAAGGGGCGGATCATTATTAACAGAGATAGGAGCTGAAGAACATTACTACCATACATGCTTGACCCCTGCCCCTTCTCTCTGGTTCTCTGTTCCCTGGCAGCCCGGTCCAATCTACCCCAACTACTGTGGCTAATCTCTGGGAGAATGTGACAACAGAGGGGTCAGCTCCCTTATCGGGGCGCGTGGGGGCGGCTGGGGGGTGGCTGGGTGCTCGCAAGCCCCGATCACACACACGTCGAGCGGTTCTTCACACACTCAGCGCGGGAAACACTGGGAGGGGCAGCTGTGGCTGTAGAGGCCCAGGCTTGGAAAATACCTGTCATCAACGGGCCTGTGAATCACCCAGAAGAATCTAAGGCTGTTCACACTGACCACCGCAGAGAGACGCAGGGAGAGGAAGAGGTGTCCATGACGTCTCCCAGATAGCCACTGCTCTTTCCCAATGGGCTGGCAAATATATATCACGTGCCTGGACTAGGAGGATGTATCACCATGTATGAGAAAAGTACCTGGAAATGAAAGGAAAGAAAAACAATGATTTAAGGTTTAACTACTTTGACGTCAAGGCCATTTTTGATTATTCAAAAGTCTTTAAAGTTGCTTTAAAAGAGGACTTAGTTCTGTTTTATCATTTAAAAGACCCTAACCCCAGAGCAACACTCACACAATAATGGCTTGATTGTAGATAGCATGAATGATTTATCTGTTCATTTGTTCCTGTTGAACGTATTGACCAGCAATGCTTACCTCATAAAAGGATATGGGACCAGAAGATTAGTGGCCCCATGGAATAATCTATTTACATGATCTCAGTGAAACTTGGGCAGTGAATGGACCTGGAAGTGGCTGCCCATTGTTAGACCGGGCAACAGGATAAGCTGACAAATCTATGAGGCATAATGGCACACTCTATTCTTCTTATTGACTAAACATCTGTGGAAGGTTAACTGGTAGAGAGAAGTCCATGGGACCCAAGCTGGCTGCCCAGAGGTGTGCTGCAGCCCTGTGTGCCTCCGGCGCCAAGCCAATGGCCGTCGCTGCCATTGTTCGTAACCACGCTCTTTGTTTTCCTGTCGTGGATCTGGTTGCTGGTCTTGGTTCAGGTCCACTGATGAAGACGAAGCCACTGCCCCTCCTCTCTCCCAGACTGTAACCTGACCGGGCCTGACTGCCAAGGGGACAGAGTAAATAACGGGCGGTGACAGAGTGCTGGCACACCACACAGAGGGGCCTCAGTGTGCTCCGAGTCCAGGCCAGGCTCAAGCCAAGGCCTGTAGGGAACGGGCCGTGTAGGGTTAAGAGAAGGTCCTCTCTTCACCGGCACTATGGGACCACTCTACTGACCTGGCTGAGAAAAGACTAGAGGCTATCAGCACTCAGCTCTCACTTAGACAGATATTAGCACCGATAATGATAATGTGATCTAATGTACCCACAAGTACAAAAGGGTAGTGTTCAGTTTTTTTTGTGGCTATTTACCCTCAATTAAACCCTTTCCCTCAGAGATGAGAGTCCAGTAGGGTGGAATGGGGGGGCTTAGTCAAGGTTGTCATATCTACCCACTGCAGTTTGAGATGAATGACAATGGAGGGGAACGGAAGCAGACTCTTGACACGTTTCATGGCTTCTGCACTTCTCAGAACAAGACTGTTTATACTGGGCCCAGAGTGGATGCTTCCACACATTCATGACCTCATATCCGGCATCACATTCAGCTAGTTCTCCTTCACACTTCTTCTTTCTCACCTAGCCTCCTGTTGTGGCTCTGGTTTTGTCTCTGTTCGGAGGCTGTAGTCAAAATGGTTGGTATAATGGTAAAACTGGGCCCCTTCTTGGTTTCAAGCAAAGATCTGGTCCAAAAAGCAGATAATACGTTTTTCCTCTCACAACTTGTCCCTTTGAGATGGAAATTAGGGCTGGTTTCGTGAGAGCCAGTAGTGTTGGCAGAGCAGGTGCCAGTAGCCACCACACACACACCGCCCACACAGCCTGCGCATGGCTTTAATGTTTTAAGATCAGGGGCCCTTGACCAAAAGTACCATTTGAAGTAACACTAGAAAATAAGTGTTTGATGTATGAAACAACACTCCTCTCATCTGAAATGCCACTTTTATGTCCCAGCCTACTTATTTGTTCTCCCAATGGACTTTGGTGTTATTGCTGTTTCTCATTTTCTGTGCACAGAGCAAGAGAACCTACTTACTGGATCAGGCCCTAAAAAATGACAAAAGGAACCTCTTTTACATTGGCAATGTTGAGAAGTGTGGGAGAAAAATGTCTGAACATGAGGTTACAGACACTTGTTGGTCATTTGATAATTGCTGTGTATTTCCTGTCCTACTTGTTCATGTCACACGGGTCAGACACAGACCAAACGGATTGGTTTGTGCTACTGGAAGACAAACTGTATGAGAAAGTACAATTGTAGAAGAAACATTGGGGAATTTGTTCAAAGATGAGATTTAACATGTGTGTCCAGTTGACCTTTTCAATACTCAACTGCAAACCCAATATGAACAAATTAACATCCCTGAGTGTCTAATAACTCTCCAGTAACACTATACTCAGTTTTGGGATTGTCACCATGATGTGTGTGTAGTGTGTTGTGTGTGTGTTTATTGTGTGTGCCAAACATGACCAAGACTAATATTTCCTGACCCTCAGCGGAGGTCTGAGAGAGAGGACAATGCTCCTGGGGAGAGGAGGGGTCATGCGTGAGTGCGACCCGGATGTGGTAGTGGGGCTCTAGGGTGGAGGTCACAACCCCGGGTCTTTGAAGTGGCTCACCTGGGTCTGTGCCGCACACTTTGACGCCTCTTCTCCCGCCTGTAACCGGGGACAACCTGCCACGCACCGCCACCCACAGGAAACATGGCCTCCCCAGGAGGTGGTCAGGGCAGGGGTCACACAGACCTAACACAGGACTCACATTAACACATCCTCTAAGCTGTGACATTTTTATGTCACTGGGAATACTTGTGGGTTACTGGATATTATGCGCTCTGTAACTTTTTTTTATTACTCATTCTTCAAATTGCACTCAGGGTACCCACGGAGCCTGCAGTTGACGTCAGACACTGGAGATGGGTAAAAATGAAATAAGTAAGAGAACATAAATTCAAGTTTGGTTATTGTTTTTATGGGACCAATATGCGGTATCACATTTTAAGGTATGACCCAAATGCAGACAGTGTTGAAGAAACAACAGTTTATTCTTTAAACAGGGGCAGGCAAACGACAGGTCAAGGCATGCAGGGGTCAATAATACAGAGAGGGTGTAAGACACCGGAACAGCAGGCGGGCTCAGGGTCAGGTCAGGCAGAGGTTGGTAATCCAGAGTAGTGGGGCAAAGGTACAGGCAGGCAGGAATGGTCAAAACCGGGAAACTAGAAAACAGGCACTAAAGCACAGACAGGAGCAAGGGAAAAACGCTGGAAGGTATGAACCAACAAAATGAACTGACAGACAAGCGGAGAACACAGGTATAAACACACAGTTGTAAATCGGTTCTATAAATCTTCCTCTGCAAAGTAATTTTCAGATTGTAAATAATTCATTTCCAGTTAATAACCATTACACTGCGTCGAGGAAAATATTTTCAATTGACATTGATCATTAACTTTTGATCAAACCTCTGTCTATGACCCCAGCGCCCTGAGAACAATGCCAGCCAGCTTCAGACATCACAGTGGGCCGTTGAGCCCCGGAGAGACGTGGTGCGGTCGGGAGGAGAGGCATGGAGCGGGGAGGTGGTGGTGGCAGCGGAGCTGTGTCCACGGCAGTAGGGGGGTTATCGTCGCAGGGCCGTTGGGAAAATAATAGCCCCGAGGTAGACCGCGGCAAACAGGAAGGGTGTGGACAGGATCCCAGTGCAGCTGCTGCGCCGAGCGTCGTCTGTTCCCACAGTCTTTGATGTGCGGGCACACAGTGCTCTGTGCCATGAGATAAACACTCTGAGAGAGCTGGTTTGTTTGTGTTACACATAACTCCTTAATGAGATGTGCCCGGGCCAGCCGCTGGCAGCCTGTGAGAACACCAGATGGGGGGAGAGAGGGCACGTGGGCGGCAGCAGGGCAGTGGGAAACCTGTGGGGATACCGCAGCCGACCTTGTGCTAATTGATCATTGACAAGGATGCCATTGATTGCTACACGCCATGGTATTTGGGTTTCTATACTGCCATTTCCCACCAGGAATCCGGGTTTCCTCTGTCACATTCCCTTGGTTGTCTGTGAACTGTCTTTCTGTAGGGTGATACTGTAAGAAACAGGCCTGCCGCCTACGCCTGCCGCCTATTCCTTGCAGAAGTTATGCATTTTGTAGCCCACAGCTGAGCATACATTATTCTCCTCACAGCTTGGTCCTCAAAAACTCTACAAGTCAAGGATACACTGTGCCAAAAATACTTATTACAGGAATAATTATTACACAAAATAATGATTTTTTAAAACTTGTTTATTACCATATTAAATAGATAATATATATATATATATATATACAAATATTGTGAAATTGAGGATTTAACCAAAGAAGCATCCCAGAAGGGGACAGCTGGCCATGTTGGTAATTTCATGAGCATTTCTATTATTTATCCAGTACTCATGCACTTCCTTTGATGTCATTATGAGTTTTTCTGAACTACTGTCTAACACTTGAAGGAAAAGCCTCCTCTGTCTTCCAGTGAATGTCATTCCGCTCCTGTTTTAGGAGACAGTGGTTGGAGAGAATCCCTTTCGTCCTTTCAGACACCCCATAAAACATTAGACTCACCTTGGGAATTCTGAGTGCTGAGAAACTCTGTGGTATCAAATGGTCGAGGCAGACATTCCTCTGTGGGCTAAATAAAGTCTGGGACACACTTTCTCAGAGTCAGAGGAGACTTTCAAGTAGCAACAGAGGTCTCAGCGTGTGTGCGTATATATATATATATATATATATATATATATATATATATATATATATATATATATATATATATATATATATATATATATATATATATATATATATATATATCCCATTACACTGTCATTGCCATGTATGGCATTGAACTTAACTCTGATTTGGATATTTCCAAAACATCACAGGTGCCATATAAATCTCTGCTATATCAGTGTATTTCAAACATAACATTTTCCCAAACTGTGTTCAAGAGGGCATTGGCAGGGGTCAAAGGTTAATTGTAATGGGTGTAAACCTGTGTGTTCAATATGTGCTGAGCTGTGAAGCTTGTATGAGTAAAATAAATGAATACATAATTATTGTCACACACCGGATAGGTGCAGTCAACTGTGTTGTTTTACAGCAGGGGTGTCAAACTCATTTCCATGGAGGGCCTAGTGTCTGTTGGTTTTTGTGTTTTCCTTTCAATTAAGCTCTAGACAACCAGGTGTTGAGAGTTCCTTACTAATTAGTGACATTCATTAATCAATCAAGTACAAGGGAGGACCAAAAACCTGCAGACATTTGACCCTCCGTGGAATGAGTTTGACACCTGTGTTTTACAGGGTCATCCATAGTAGTACGGCGACCGCGGAGCAAATTAGGGTGAAGTGCCTTGCTCAAGGCCACATCGACAGATATTTCACCCTGTTGGTTACTGGCCCAATGCTCTAACCACCATGCCACCTACCACCCTGAGAGAGGGGAGAAAGGGTAGAGCCGGGAGCATTGAGGGTGGTCAGTCAGATGCCTGGGTCAATCCCTCATCAGTCACCTTGTACCTCCGTTCCAGGCTGACAGCCTTCTGAAGGCCCCGCCGTGCCACACTTGTAGTCACATGTGATTGGGGCCCTTGGGGACCGGCTGTTAATAGTGTCAGGGCCAGTACTAATGGAAGCCTGGTCAGCACTGTAACGAGCTGCGTTCCTCCTCACCCAAACTGAAAGGTCAAATGTTCACACCACTCTATGAGCTGGCATTTACCCATCTGTCCACACCTGAACCGACTGCTGCTCCATGAACAGCATACCACCCCACCACACGCCCCCGAACCCATCCCGATTTTAGACTTGTACTCTCATGCCCTTTCTGTCTTTTTCTATATCACTGTCTGACAGAACGTTGGTGGCCTAAATCTCTTACTGTATCTCATTTTAAAGGTAGAAATGAAGTCTGCATTTCTGAAGTCTGTGTCTGTGTTTCTTTCTTTGTCCTTGCCTTCAAAACAACTTTACAGTCGATTTGGCATAAGTTGCTGAATGTGAAGAGGTTCTCGCTTGTGACCCTTTTTGTGGTCTACAAAATAGACAACGTCTTCTGTGAGTCATTGTTCTGATCTATTTATAAAGCGAGAAGGGAGAGAGTGGTGAGAGACAAACAACAACTGTGGTCCCTAAGGTACAGCTGTGACCAACCTTTCAAAAGACTTCTCAAGAGATGCTACATTACCCTGTAATCAAGCTTTGGCACTACTGGGAATAATGTAACACTAACATTTGTTTTGACTATCCATCACAATACAGCAATAGTAAGAGCTCTAATGGTTTTGTTTGCACTTGGTTCGACAAGGTGCCCATCATTTGAAAGATGTAATATATGAAGATATGCAAGGCAATAGAAACATTGATGAAGGCTACGGGGATGTCATGTTTTCTCATTCAGTGAGACACTGCTTTGAGTATAACAACTATGTGGTTATACAGGAGGGCCAATACAACTATGTGGTTATACCTTAGGGCCAATACAGCAGACAGTCACAAAGCAAGACTGTTTTCTCTTGTCTCTGATTTGTTATTATAATGAAATCAGAATTATTCATTACAGATTACCATTGGAATGAAGCTTTTGGCTCGCTTCTCTGCATCTAAATATTTAAATATTTCAACGGTCGGTGATGGTCAATGATAGAAGTGTGTAATTCTGTCACGTTTAATGAAGAAAAGGTTGATTACCGCAGTTCATGTGACTGCATCACTGTCTTTCAGGCACGTACAAAACATCAGCCTACTTAGTGAATCAGGAGAGGATGGGCACAATAGGCTGAGCTCGTCAGCACAGCTCCTGATTATGCAAAGTGAACCAGCTACTTACACGACTCCCCCCTTTATTAGTGCGACCTTTGTCAGAGCACGTATTGTGGCCGCCTAACCCCACACGTTCCAGAGATGGCATCGGAGGGGAGCAGGGTGCGGAATATGAGCTTCAGCACATTCCCCAGAAGAGACAGAGGTGTGGGAAAGACCTTGATGGCTGTGCCCCTCCCTGGATCAGCTGACATCACCCTCCTCTTTGCCATGTTTAATTACTGAATTACTGATACAGTTTCCATTGATACAGGGTCAAGATTTTGGGAAAGTCCCCAAGACAAGAGTTCAGAACGTGACCAGAGCACAGCTCAGACTCTGGGCTGCAATTGCTCTGATTGTGCTCTTTCTAATTTATGCTGCAGAGCAAATAGAAAAGCCTTTGTAGCTCGGAGCCGTGTTTCAAAATCAGGTCCCACAAAACGGGACCACCGTGCAGAGTGAGACATTACTGCAGGGTCTTTTGAAATGGGTCTTATGAAGTGGTTGAAAAGGCTTGATTAACTTCTCCCCCTTGTTTCATTTCTAGTTTCTCCTTTCGTTGGCTCACAATGGCAGAATTAGTGGTAGCGTTTGCATAGTATTCATGAATTTGTAATTGAAGTTGGGTCGGAGCTTCCAATGAGATCTTGTCGACTGACAAAAAAAAACCAACAAAGTAAATCAAGAGAAGTTTAAACTAAAGTTTTACTTTACAATATCATATTGTACTACCATCTTTGAGACATTATTCCATTTGATTACTTAGTGAGACTGTCTAAGACACTCAAAATGTCAGACACTAAGTCCTTAGTTTTAAGAAAATGAAAAACACAAACAACAGTTATAGTTGTGGTGCAGACTGCAGAGTGAATTATTCATTTGCATTCATTTAGTTAAACCTACTTACATTGCTATGACTGATACAGAAGAGTTGGCACTCATCTGAAGTGCAGTTATCAGGAGTTGACTGTCCTCATTCAGGCTATTTCACAGAATATGTATGCTGATACAAACCTCCTGGATAAGGGGAACTTAAATGTAATGTAATGTAAATTGGTTATCAGGAGTTGACTGTAGGCTATCACAGAATATGGCTCCAGGTAGGCTCCACATCTGTTCAGCCACCTGTTGAATATTTAACTATGGGAAGCCCGACGTGAGATGGGCCCCATGTTTTCTGCCTGTTTCCTTGGTGACATGGTGGTGGCAGGTTGTTGGATAGGACAAGGCGCCATTTCCAGCACAACACAATTAGGGTGGCACGCTGAAGCAGATGAGGTCGATAGGAGTGATGGTAATTACATGTTGATCACACCACCTCCGTCTCAGTCAGCAGCCAGGAACTCTAACATAAATGTATCCCTGTGTTGCTTTGCAGAGTTAGGAAACACAAATGTCCACCCAGTGATGACAGACAACATGCTGGTATAACCACTGACATTGTTTTCACAGTGCAATCAGCAGGATTCTTTTTTTTAGCATGTAAATATTACACTCAAATACAGTATGCAGCTGTACAGTACCTTGTGTTGCTGCAAGTACAGTACTGCAAATATCACAGAGATAAAGCAATGTATTAGAGGCTATTTATCCGTTTAAAATGTATCATGTAGCCTGTAGTTCTATACATTTGCCAAGTTACATATGTCTAATTTGATCAGTTGACCTCCCCAGCTACATTTAGTCCCCACAAAGAACAGGTTATTTATAAACTCTTAATCACTTTCGTCCACAGTTATCTGCTGGAAGAGCTGTCTGGTCATTCAAATGAAACCCTAAACCTGATGTTTATCCCACTCAGGAGGCCTGGGAGTCACAGTTTAAGTCACTGTGCTAATGTATTGCTGGCCCTGCGCAACGCTTACATACTGAACACAGACCTCACATCAACCCGACAGACTGGACAGCTGCTCCTTCTTACACATTGACATTGTACAATGGCATTTTGAAATAGGGATTTATTTAGCCAAATACACCCCCCCTCCCCCTCCTTCAAATGTCATTTAATTGTCTGAGAATAATTAAACAAAATTAAGGTCGAGTATGGATCTACTGTATGTTTACTGTTTACATTTAAATGAGGACTTCAGGTTGTTATCCAAGGCCAGAGTTATTTTGTTGTGATGCACTTTACTTCCAGGTCAGTTTTAGTCCCAAACACGCTCTTTTTTTTCTTCAGATTTAGAAAAGGACTGAGTGAAGTGTGAGATAGTTTCACAGCAGTGTATTTAGAGCAGGCAGCCAAACAGAGTCCGGGCACACTTGAGGATGTCAACGCTTGGCAGAGGAAGAGACGTCTCTCCAGGTGGCTGAGGGGTATACCTGCAGATGAAATATCATCAGACAAGCACCAGCGAGAGAGGGGTAAGAGGGGGAGAGAGAGAGAGAAAAAAGAGTGAGAGTGTGTGAGAGAAATAGAGACAGAGAAATAGAAAATAAAAAAAGAGAGAGAGAGCTGAGTCTCCCTCCAGGGCAACTCTCCTTTGAACTGGGCCCTGTCTGCGTGCTGACTTCCTATACTGCCCACTCCTTCACTGCCAGTTTGGCAGCACTCTCCTCTCGCACCATGCTCAACATCACCAGCAAATTGATTCTGGCATTGTGTGGAGAGGGCCAACGCCACCTGCGGCCATTCAGACCTGCTCTGTTCTCTTCCCACTGAGGAGTGCTTAAGTGGCTGTCGCTGCTCCGTGACTAATTCCCAGTGTGGACGCAGGAGAAAGTAAGCGAGAGCAGGACGTAAATGTGTGTGTATGCGTGTGCGTGTGCGTGCATGCTACCTAAAGCATGCAGGTCAAAAGAAATAGCTCTGATGGCATGAGGTCATTTCAATCAAAAGCACAAGTGTCTTCATCGCTTCATTTGAAAGCTGACCTCAAGAGTTTGGGACATGGTCATGGACGAGGTTGGAAGATGGACACGCTACTTTTTCGCCAATCCCAGTCCTACAGTCTGGGAAACTGTGTTCACTGTGAAAGGAGACCTTCATAAATGCCATATCTCCACTATTCCCATCACATCTAAAAATAAGTAGCATGAGAAGTTGTGGTTATTGGTGACTTTCATCCACACAGACAATGTTGGATCACTGTATGGGAGACAAGGTTTACTCTTTAATTGAATTACCATCTTGACATTCGTCTTTGGGGTTCTGGGAGTTCAGTACAATGGTTCTGTGGACAGTGGCCAAGACCTCTGGACATTTTTTTCCACAATAGAAATTCATTGGCACCAATATTGGATTTTTTTTGCACCACAATTCATGTGAAAGTGATGGTCAAATGTAAGCAGAACAGTTAATGTAAGCGCACTACTTTAACACACAATTGTAAATCTTAACCCTGGCAGTAGTGATATACACTACCGTTCAAAAGTTGGGGGTCACTTGTTTTTGAAAGAAAAGCATGTTTTTTGTCCATTAAAATAACATCAAATGAACATCAAATTGATACAGTGTTTATTTTCTTGTTTTTCCCCCTTTTATTAGTACGGGCTCGGGAGAGACGAAGGTCGAAAGTCATGCGTCCTCCGATACACAACCCAACCAAGCCGCACTGCTTCTTAACACAGCGCACCAATGTGTCGGAGGAAACACCGTGCACCTGGCAACCTTGGTTAGCCCGCACTGCGCCCGGCATTGTGTCGGCATCGCTGGTGCGCGAACCCAGAGTCTGGTGGCACAGCTAGCGCTGTGATGCAGTGCCCTAGACCACTGCGCCACCTGGGAGGCAGTGTAGACATTGTTAATGTTGTAAATGACTATTGTAAGGGCAGATTTTTTTATAGGCGAACAGAGGCCCATTATCAGCAACCGTCACTCCTGTGTTCCAATGGCACGTTGTGTTGGCCAATCCAAGTGTATTATATTTAAAATGCTAATTGATCATTAGAAAAATATTTTGCAATTATAATGTACAGCTGAAAACTGTTGTCCTCATTAGAAAATAAATAAAACTGGCCTTTAGATTAATTGATGATCTGGAGCATCAGCATTTGTGGGATCAATTACAGGCTCAAAATGGCCAGAAACAAAGCACTTTCTTCTGAAACTCGTCAATCTCATCTTGTCCGGAGAAATGAGAGGAACTGAAGAAATTGCAGAGAAACTGAAGATCTTGTACAACACTGTGTACTACTCCCTTCACAGAACAGCGCAAACGAGCAAGAGGACAAGTACATTAGAGTGTCTAGTTTGAGAAACAGACACCTTTACAAGTCCTCAACTGGCAGCTTCATTAAATAGTACCCGCAAAACACCAGTCTCAACGTCAACAGTGGAGAGGCGACTCCGGGATGCTGGCCTTCTAGGCAGAGTTGCAAAGAAAAAGCCATATCTGTGACTGACCAATAAAAATCAAATCAAATCCAATTTTATTGGTCACATACACATGGTTAGCAGATGTTAATGCTAGTGTAGCGAAATGCTTGTGTTTCTAGGTCCGGCCGTGCAGTAATATCTATCAAATCAAATCAAATCAAATTTTATTTGTCACATACACATGGTTAGCAGATGTTAATGCGAGTGTAGCGAAATGCTTGTGCTTCTAGTTCCGACAGTGCAGTGATAACCAACAAGTAATCTAACTAACAATTCCAAAACTACTGTCTTATACACAGTGTAAGGGGATAAGGAATATGTACATAAGGATATATGAATGAGTGATGGTACAGAGCAGCATACAGTAGATGGTATCGAGTACAGTATATACATATGAGATGAGTGTGTAGACAAAGTAAACAAAGTGGCATAGTTAAAGTGGCTAGTGGTACATGTATTACATAAGGATGCAGTCGATGATGTAGAGTACAGTATATACATATGCATATGAGATGAATAATGTAGGGTAAGTAACATTAAATAAGGTAGCATTGTTTAAAGTGGCTAGTGATATATTTACATCATTTCCCATCAATTCCCATTATTAAAGTGGCTGGAGTTGGGTCAGTGTCAATGACAGTGTGTTGGCAGCAGCCACTCAATGTTAGTGGTGGCTGTTTAACAGTCTGTTGGCCTTGAGATAGAAGCTGTTTTTCAGTCTCTCGGTCCCAGCTTTGATGCACCTGTACTGACCTCGCCTTCTGGATGATAGCTGGGGTGAGCTGGGGTGAACAGGCAGTGGTTCGGGTGGTTGATGTCCTTGATGATCTTTATGGCCTTCCTGTAACATCGGGTGGTGTAGGTGTCCTGGAGGGCAGGTAGTTTGCCCCCGGTGATGCGTTGTGCAGTCCTCACTACCCTCTGGAGAGCCTTACGGTTGAGGGCGGAGCAGTTGCCGTACCAGGCGGTGATACAGCCCGCCAGGATGCTCTCGATTTTGCATCTGTAGAAGTTTGTGAGTGCTTTTGGTGACAAGCCGAATTTCTTCAGCCTCCTGAGGTTGAAGAGGCGCTGCTGCGCCTTCTTCACGACGCTGTCAGTGTGAGTGGACCAATTCAGTTTGTCTGTGATGTGTATGCCGAGGAACTTAAAACTTGCTACCCTCTCCACTACTGTTCCATCGATGTGGATAGGGGGGTGTTCCCTCTGCTGTTTCCTGAAGTCCACAATCATCTCCTTAGTTTTGTTGACGTTGAGTGTGAGGTTATTTTCCTGACACCACACTCCGAGGGCCCTCACCTCCTCCCTGTAGGCCGTCTCGTCGTTGTTGGTAATCAAGCCTACCACTGTTGTGTCGTCCGCAAACTTGATGATTGAGTTGGAGGCGTGCGTGGCCACGCAGTCGTGGGTAAACAGGGAGTACAGGAGAGGGCTCAGAACGCACCCTTGTGGGGCCCCCGTGTTGAGGATCAGCGGGGAGGAGATGTTGTTGCCTACCCTCACCACCTGGGGGCGGCCCGTCAGGAAGTCCAGTACCCAGTTGCACAGGGCGGGGTCGAGACCCAGGGTCTCGAGCTTGATGACGAGCTTGGAGGGTACTATGGTGTTGAATGCCGAGCTGTAGTCGATGAACAGCATTCTCACATAGGTATTCCTCTTGTCCAGGTGGGTTAGGGCAGTGTGCAGTGTGGTTGAGACTGCATCGTCTGTGGACCTATTTGGGCGGTAAGCAAATTGGAGTGGGTCTAGGGTGTCAGGTAGGGTGGAGGTGATATGGTCCTTGACTAGTCTCTCAAAGCACTTCATGATGACAGAAGTGTGTGCTACGGGGCGATAGTCGTTTAGCTCAGTTACCTTAGCTTTCTTGGGAACAGGAACAATGGTGGCCCTCTTGAAGCATGTGGGAACAGCAGACTGGTATAGGGATTGATTGAATATGTCCGTAAACACACCGGCCAACTGGTCTGCGCATGCTCTGAGGGCGCGGCTGGGGATGCCGTCTGGGCCTGCAGCCTTGCGAGGGTTAACACGTTTAAATGTCTTACTCACCTCGGCTGCAGTGAAGGAGAGACCGCATGTTTTCGTTGCAGGCCGTGTCAGTGGCACTGTATTGTCCTCAAAGCGGGCAAAAAAGTTATTTAGTCTACCTGGGAGCAAGACATCCTGGTCCGTGACTGGGCTGGGTTTCTTCTTGTAGTCCGTGATTGACTGTAGACCCTGCCACATGCCTCTTGTGTCTGAGCCATTGAATTGAGATTCCACTTTGTCTCTGTACTGACGCTTAGCTTGTTTAATAGCCTTGCGGAGGGAATAGTTGCATTGTTTATATTCGGACATGTTACCAGACACCTTGCCCTGATTAAAAGCAGTGGTTCGCGCTTTCAGTTTCACGTGAATGCTGCCATCAATCCACGGTTTCTGGTTTGGGAATGTTTTTATCGTTGCTATGGGAACGACATCTTCGACGCACGTTCTAATGAACTCGCACACCGAATCAGCGTATTCATCAATATTTTCATCTGACGCAATACGAAACATGTCCCAGTCCACGTGATGGAAGCAGTCTTGGAGTGTAGAGTCAGCTTGGTCTGACCAGCGTTGGACAGACCTCAGCAAGTAACAAGTAATCTAACAATTTCATAACAACTACCTTATACACAAGTGTAAAGGAATGAATAAGAATATGTACATATAAATATATGGATGAGCGATGGCCGTGCGGCATAGGCAAGATGCAGTAGATGGTATAGTACAGTATATACATATGAGATGAGTAATGTAGGGTATGTAAACATGATATAAAGTGGCATTGTTTAAATTGACTAGTAATACATTTATTACATCCACTTTTTAATTATTAGTGGCTAGAGATTTGAGTCAGTATGTTGGCAGCAGCCACGCAATGTTGGTGATGGCTGTTTAACAGTCTGATGGCCTTGAGATAGAAGCTGTTTTTCAGTCTCTCGGTCCCAGTTTTGATGCACCTGTATGGACCTTGTCTTCTGGATGATAGCGGGGTGAACAGGCAGTGACTCGGGTGGTTGGGGTATGGTGGGGTATGGTAGTAGGTTCCAGTGGCACAAAATTGTGTCAAGAACTGCAACTATGCTGAGTTCCACACTCAACAGTTTCCCCTGTGTATCAATAATGGTCAACCACCCAGCCAACTTGACACAAGCATTGGACTCAACATGGGCCAGCATCCCTGTGGAATGCTTTCGACACCTCGTAGAGTCCACCTTCAGGCATTTGGAAATTGCTCCCAAGGATGAACCAGACTTGTGGAGGTCTACAATTTTTGACATAAGGTGTACCTATGGATGTATTTCAAAGCCCACCTTCAAACTCAGTGCCTCTCTGCTTGACATCATAGGAAAATACAAATAAATCAGCCAAGACCTCAGAAAAAAATTGTAGACCTCCACAAGTCTGGTTCATCCTTGGAAGCAATTTCCAAACCCCTGAAGGTACCACATTCATCTGTACAAGCAATAGCACGCACAAGTTTAAACACCATGGGACCACGCAGCCGTCATATCGCTCAGGAAGGAGACGTTTTCTGTCTCCTGGAGATGAACGTACTTTGGTGCGAAAAGTGCAAATCAATCCCAGAATAACACCAACGGACCTTGTGAAGATGCTGGAGGAAACGGGTACAAAAGTATCTATATCCACAGTAAAACAAATCCTATATCGACATAACCTGAAAGGCCGCTCAGCAAGGAAGAAGCCACTGTTCCAAAACCGCCATAAAAAGCCAGACTACAGTTTGCAACTGCACATGGGGACAAAGATCGTACTTTTTGGAGAAATTTCCTCTAATTTGATGAAACAAAAATATAACTGTTTCGCCATAATGACCATCGTTATGTTTGGAGGAAAAAGGGGGAGACTTGCAAGCCGAAGAACACCATCCCAACCGTGAAGCACGGGGATGGCAGCATCATGTTGTGGGGATGCTTTGCTGCAGGAGGTACAGGTGCACTTCACAAAATAGATGGCATCATGACGGAGGAAAATTATGTGGATATATTGAAGTAACATCTCAAGACATCAGTCGTGAAGTTAAAGCTTGGTCGCAAATGGGACTTCCAAATGGACAATGACCCCAAGCATACTTCCAAAGTTGTGGCAAAATGGCTTAGGGACACCAAAGTCACGGTATTGGAGTGGCCATCACAAAGCCCTGACCTCAAGCCTATAGAAAATGTGTGGGCAGAACTGAAAAAGCATGTGCGAGCAAGGAGGCCTACAAACCTGATTCAGTTACACCAGCTCTGTCAGGAGGAATGGGACAAAATTCACCCAACTCATTGTGGGAAGCTTGTGGAAGGATACCCGAAACGTTTGACCCAAGTTAAACAATTTAAAGGCAATGCTACCAAATACTAATTGAGTGTATGTAAACTTCTGACCTACTGGGAATGTGATGAAAGAAATAAAAGGTAAATAAATAATTTGCTCTACTATTATTCTGAAATTTCACATTCTTAAATAAAGTGGTGATCCTAACTGACCTAAGACAGGGTATTTTTACTAGGATTAAACTGAGTTCAAATGTATATGGCTAAGGTGTATGTAAACTTCTGACTTCAACTGTATGTAAAAATAAGGACCACAATGGAAATAAGTCCCCGACATTATTGTGCAATCCTGGCCACTTCTTTCAATCTTTGTGTATATACAGTACCAGTCAAAAGTTTGGACACACGTACTCATTCAAGGGTTTTTCTTTATTTTTACTATTTTCTACATTCTATTTTCTGCACTGTCAACTGTGGGACCTTAAACTGACAAGTGTGTGCCTCCCCAAATCATGTCCAATCAATTGAATTTAACACAGGTGGACTTCAATCATAGCAAAGGTTCTGAATACTTATGTAAATAAGATGTTTCTGTAAACAAATGATTTAATACATTTTAGAATAAGGCTGTAATGTAACAAAATGTGGAAAAGGGAAAGGGGTCTGAATGCTTTCTGAATGCACTGTATACACACACATGGTCAAACGTTTGGACACACCCACTCATTCAAGGGTTTTTCTTTATTTTGTAAATAAAGAATTGTAGAATAATATTATTCTACATTGTAGAATAATAGTGAAGACATCAAAACTATGAAATAACAGATGTGGAATCATGTAGTAACCAAAAACGTGCCAAACAAATCTAAATATGTAATATTTGAGATTATTCAAAGCAGCCACCCTTTGCATTGATGACATCTTTGCACAGACTCGGCATTCTCTCAACCAGCTTCACCTGGAATGCTTTTCCAACAGTCTTGAAGGAGTTCCCACATATTCAGCGCACTTGTTGGCTGCTTTTCCTTCACTCTGCGGTTCAAATCATCCCAAACAATTTCATCTGTGTTGAGGTTGGGTGATTGTGGAGGCCAGTCATCTGATGCAGCACTCCATCACTCTCCTTCTTGGTCAAATAGCTCTTACACAGGCTGGAGGTGTGTTATTGGTCATTGTCCTGTTGAAAAACAAATGATAGTCCCACTAAGCGCAAACCAGATGGGATGGCGTATCGCTGCAGAATGCGGTGGTAGCCATGCTGGTTAAGTGTGCATTGAATTCTAAATAAATCACTGATATTGTCACCAGCAAAGCACCCCCACACATCACACCTCCTCCTCCATGCTTCACGGTGAGAACTACACATGCAGAGATCATCCATTCACCTACTCTGTGTCTCAGAAAGACAAGGCGGTTGGAACCAAAAATCTCACAATTGGATTCATCAGACCAAAGGACATATTTCCACTAAAATCCATTGCTCGTATTTCTTGGCTCAAGCAAGCCTCTTCTTCTTATTGGTGTCCTTTCATAGTGGTTTCTTTGGAGTAATTCGACCGTGAAGGCCTGATTCACGCAATCTTCTCTGAACAGTTGATGTTGGGATGTGTCTGTTATTTGAACTGTGTGAAGCATTTATTTGGGCTGCAATTTCTGAGGCTGGTAACCCTAATGAACTTATCCTCTGCAGCAGAGATAACTATGGGTCTTCATTTCCTGTTGCGGTCCTCATGAGCCAGTTTCATCTGGTTTTTGCAATTGCACTTGAAGAAACTTTCAAAGTTCTTGAAATTCTCTAGAGTGATTGACCTTCATGTCTTAAAGTAATGATGGACTGTTGTTTCTCTGTGCATAGTTGAGCAGTTCTTGACATAATATGGACTTGGTCTTTTCCCAAATAGGGCTATGGGGGTGGCAGCGTAGCCTAGTGGTTAGAGCGTTGAGCGTTGGATCAAATCCCAGAGCTGACACGGTACAAATCTGTCGTTCTGCCCCTGAACAAGGCAGTTAACCCACTGTTCCTAGGCCGTCATTGAAAAAATAATTTGTTCTTAACTGACTTGCCTAGTTAAATAAAGGTAAATAAAATATATTCTGGATACCACCACTACCTTGTCACAACACAACTGATTGGCTCAAATGCATTAAGTTCCACAAATTAATTTTTAACAAGGCACACCTGTTAATTGAAATGCATTCCAGGTGACTACCTCATGAAGCTAGTTGAGATAATGCCAAGAGTGTGCAAAGCTGTCATCAAGGTTACTTTGGCTACTTTGAAGAATCTCAAATTTGTTTAAAACTTTTTTGGTTAATACATGATTCCACATGTGTTATTTCATAGTTTTGATGTCTTCACTATTATTCTACAATGTAGAAAATAGTAAAAAATAAAGAAAATCCCTTGAATGAGTAGGTGTGACCAACCTTTTGACTGGTACTGTATGTAATTTTTTTACTGACAAATAAAATAAATAAATCAATGAATCAATGAATGCAAAGAGACATCTGTTACAAAACACCAAAAAGCTGAATGACATTTGTAGATTGTCAAACCAAGCCTTGGATATTTGGTAAGCCTCCAAGGTAGGGAAGGCTGTATTTTCTGTTTGTCCAGATTGACATACTCTTGTTATGTGGGGTATATTTTCTGTATACTGAAGGAGCTAAGGTTCATCATCATCTTAGTGTAATTATACATCTTGAACCAGCAATCCATTTTGAAAAGGACAAAGCAACAATCCTTGAAGAGACAAAGCCAAGTGATATTATTTGTGCTGATACTATATATGACCTGTCCTCATTTAAGACCACACACACATACACATATGCGCGCACAAACTCAAACACACACCCGCGTGCGTGCACACACACGCTCACACTTTCCCTCTCCCTCACTACTTTGGTAGTTGGCATTACAAAGGCAGCATAAATCAGGCTCAGTGTGTTCCTAAAGAGCAGCTCTGCAGCAGTAATGGGGCTCTGACAGTGAGGAAGCATAACAACCCAGCTGGCCTTTTCCTCACATGTCAAAGGATCCAGCCGTGTTGGAAGCCAAACCGTCTGCTAGCTGCCTGCGCTGTAAGGCCATTCTAGTCTGTACAGGAATGTAAAAGAGTGTGGATTAATCAGTGGCCGCCACATTGCTTCTTTCACCTTATCTGTTATCAAGCCTGGGCTGGGTCCTTTCCCCTGCACGTTTGCCAGATTAAATAATGTTGGAGAGCAGTTATGATTTTTGGGTGGGGGACTTTGTGACAAATGGATCTCATGGCATACTCAGATCATTCATTGTACGTCTGATCTGGGCACCACCCGTCAGAATATATCCAACATTATGACCCTTAATTAGTGGTGGCACGCACCTTCATGCTGAGAAGTGATCGGTCATGGAGTAGAAAACAATGTTACAAAAATATCACTGTTTTACTATATAAGGCATTACATGGGTCCAAATGAATTTTTCCTGACCACAGGGTTTGACCAGGAAAATCCTGACTCGACAGTATATAAGATACATCATTTTACAGTTAGGATAACCAGGTTCCCCAAAGGTTATGGTGATTTTCTCTCTCCGTGTGGTCGCCAGTCTCTCCCTGTACTGCGTAGTGCGAGTCGTCTAGTACTATAGCAGCTCTTTCCCTGACAATGAAAACATTGAGAAATCTCTGTGGCTTGCTTTCCTTGCTCGTTGGGAGAGAGGAGGATAATTGTACATTACCCAATGAAAGAGAGTTATTCATTTGACTAACCAACAGGAAAAGTGTTGGGATGCCATAATGTAAAACTACAACGCCGTAGTGGCGCGAACATTTCCCCACGAGAATAAATTATCTTCCCGATTCTACTTGGGCTTGTTTAGCTAACATTGCCACCTTTAACCAACATCATCGTTATCTTGAAGCCACAATGAAACATAATGAAACATCATTCAGTTAGAATATGGACAAAGTAAATGCAATGTAGAGAAAACGCCAAGTGCTATTTCTCTCATTTGTGCCGATACTGTATATGACCGGTCCTTCTCAAGACCACACACAAGAAGCAATAATCATACCTAGATCACACACACTTTCAACTAGTCTACTGACAGCTTGACAACATTATAGGTGCACCTAAATTAGGTGCAGCTAAATCCTCACAATGTAAGCCTGTCAATATACAGTATGTTGACAGGTTGTCAAACATAAATCAAACCATTTCAGGTCATAATGGCTGTGTTTACAAATGCAACCCAATTCTGATCTTTTGACCAATTATTGGCAAAAGATCTGATCTGATTGGTTAAGAGACCAATAATTGGGCAAAAGATCAACCAATGTACACTACTCACAAACCCACAGTGCACACTGAACATTAGTGTGAATCCACAATACATCCTCAGTGTCTTTGGTGACATTCCTACAAATGATAACTTGTGGCATCCACTATATTTATTTGAGGGTGATTCCACGCCAGGAAGAACTAAAAGTATTTTTGGGTATGTCAGATTATTCTGACAATTCTTACATCGAAACTTCATTGGGAGGAAGGATGCTTGATATGCTTTCTACATTTGTATCACAAACCGGTTTTGAGAAAGTCATGATGAATGTGACCATTTTAGGCCATTTTTGACCTATACATACATCTCTATGATCCGTGAACCACACATGATACAGACAACATCTTGGTATCATTATAGTGTGCTCTAAATTATGAAATGAAAATATCCACATTATTTTGAATATATCCAAAGTACCCTTTTTGATTTATTGTTTGGAAAAATATACTTTTCAATTCAGTACACTTACATTTTTGAAGACATGACTAATTTTATACATAGAAATAGACATAGGTCATTAACCAATCACATTCAGCAAATCACCAGCAGAGTTCCCTTTTAATCAATTTTCGCATTCACTGTGTTGGTGGTGCTCATTTAAAAGATCATAACTTCAAAAGTAGCAGAGCACCCACTCTGGAAATTTGATGTACTTGTAGAGTATATTGGTGTTTTTTTTAAATCACAAAGGGTACTTTTTAGCTATTCATATTAATATCTTTAATGTTGGGATATTCAATGTCTGCTTTTTTTTACCCATCTACCAATAGGTGCCCTTCTTTGCGAGGCATTGGGAAACCTCCTTGATCTTTGTAGTTCAATCTGTGTTTGAAATTCACTGCTCGACTGAGGGACCTTACAGATAATTGTATGTGTGGGGTACAGAGATGAGGTAGTCATTCAAAAATCATGTTCAACACTATTATTGCACACAGAGTGAGCCCATGCACACAGAGTATTACACACCGACTGAGTTAGTGCACCGATTGAGTCCACTTGTTCAGCACATTTTGACTCCTGAACTTGCAGTATTTAGGCGTGCCAACACAAAGAGGTTGAATACTTATTGACTCAATACATTTCAGCTTTAAAATGTTTTAATAATTTTGAAAAATGTAGAAGAAGAAAAATAGACATTTAATCCATTTTAAATGCAGGCTGTAACACAACAAAATGCAGAAAACGTCAAGGGGTGTGAAAACAAATGTAAAAAACATGTCAAACATCCTTCCTCCCAATGAAGTTTCTATGTGAGAAATGCCAGAAAAATCTGAGATACCCCCCCCCCCCAAAAAAAATTGGGGTCTTCCTGGAGTGGAATCGCCCTTTGCACACATATTGAGCCAGTGTGTTTGAGCCCACTAAGTCAGCTTCCTGACTCCTGTTTGTTTATTCTGACTGCTAGCCAGACAGTGTGTTGCCTTGGCCCCTCAGTGAAGCCTGGCTCCCACTCTGGCTTGTGCATAGTCTCTCTTGCTACCCCTTTTTAGTCTCCCTCTTCTATTGTACCACAAACTAAATGTCCTCGATTCTCTCCTCTTCCCATGTAATGACATCTGTACAACAGGTCTTGAGAATGAGAGAGAAAAGAGAGGAGGAGAAGAGAGGGAGGAAATGAAGAACATGAAGAACAGAATGAGAGGGAGGCACAGTGTGAGAAAAGAGGGGGAGTAGAGAGAGGAGAGGTGTGGAGCTGGCAAGGGGTTAAGTGCGATGGGTTGGGAGGAGGAGGAGAGGGGGGGGGGGTCATGTGAGAGAGTCTGCCTGTGTTTGCTGTCCTCCAGGACGCCCTCTCCCCCAACTCTCTCCTCTCCCCATGACCATTCTCATGGCTCCCCAGCCTGAGACTCCCAGGGAGCGGGGCCGTCCGTCAGTGACTTAAGCTGCCCCTCCACCCAAATCACAGAGGCCTTTTTGTAACAGGGGCCCACGCCTGTCACTCGCATTCGCTCCCCTCGGACACGGTGCAGCGGCAGCCCACTGAGGTCGTCCCCGGGGCATGGATCAGGTGACATTCCCACTGAAGCTCCCTCCACGGCTTGCTGCGCTCCCTGCACGAACAACAGCATTGTCTCTGGAGACACACTTGCCTTCTCCCACAACACACTCTATCTTTCTCTCGCTTTTTGAAAAACAGACACACATGCAAGCAGACAGAGACTGGCTTAAATATAAACACACACACACACAAACACTGCAAGCTCCTTTTCTAAATGAGAAAATAGAAAGTATATTTAGAAAATCTCCTCATCAAAAAGTATATTTTTATTGGAATCTGTGTCTCCAGCCATCCAGATCCTTAACACGTCTGGGAATCTTTCAAAAATGTTTTTAATCTGCTTCTGAATGACAGTAAATGTCGCCAAATTAACTAAATCAGAGACCCAGCTATCTTGATTGACTTCCTATCTATTAAGTTTTTTTCTGGCTTCTTATTCTGTGAAATTCTCCCATGTTCATGTGAATGGGTAGTGGCGAGGCGGCCAGGCGCTATCTTAGGGTAAGCCCTTTGAGCCAGGACCCTGGGGGACAAATGGGACGGGTAATGCCATCCCCATGGGCACCCAACCAGAACCAGACCCTCCCTGTACATGAGAACAGTGCTCCTTCTCCCTGTAGTGTAGGCTATCAGAATACCTTACCGTCTGGTGGTTATTACAGGACATGGCCATCAGAGGAGGCTGGTGGGAGGAGCTATAGGAGGACTGGCTCATTGTAATGGCTGGAATGGAATAAATGGAACGGTATCAAACCTATCAAACATATGGAAACCACGTTTGCCTCCGTTCCAATTACTCCATTCCAGCCATTACAATGAGCCCTTCCTCCTATAACTCCTCCCGCCAGCCTCCTGTGATGACCATGCACAATACACAGTGATGTGTGCTTTACGATCAAGTTAAGCGTTGCAAATCTTTTATATGATTTCATAAGAGATTTGAAGAAATTCGTATTGCTTTATTACGCAAACCTCTCAATTCGGTAGAGCAATGTTTTTGTGTCCTGGCCTCATGGGGAGCAGAGAGGCTATGAGATGCCCTTTGGTCCAGATGATCATTTATTAGATACAGCTGCCCTCTCACATCTCTATCTGCATTAGTTCCACAGCTGACCGACCTATAGATACAGTAGCTGCACACCGTAGCATTGCTGGAATCCAGGCCAGCAGCACACAAACACCCCTGTAGAATGACTAGACTAGGCCATGGTATTACTACTGTACTCTTCACACCATAGACACTGAACTGTACGACACCAACCCAATGCCCCAACCAGGCCTCTGTCAGGCCTCCAGGTATTCATGGACACATTGACCCTATGGTGAAAAGCATGCATGTCCCATTCACATATGCTGACTCATGGTGTTCCATGCCATTTTGAACGTTTCATAACTTCGCTTTGCACTACATCACTGTTGCCCGTTGCCATGGCACTAGGGCTGAGGCTGGGGCCTGGGGCCGGAGAAGCACAATGGCCCTCTAAGTGAGCACACTCAGAGCCCTTCCCACTGTTGTGCAGGGTGATCCCCTCGGCTGATACCAGGCGACCCCTCCACCTTCTCTCACCACTATCAAGATCTGGAAGCGTTTCCACGGCACTTCGGTTCCCACATGGCTTTGACACACACTTCCTCTGTTCCACTGAGACCTACGCCCCTACTGCCACCGCATACAGCCACAACATACACAGCATACAGCCACAGGCGAGGCCAGGGAAATGGGGGAATGCCAACCTGACCAGCAGAAAAGGTTGCATGTTTGCAGTACATTTGGGTGCATGTCTATGCTATGGCAAGTGGCAGAGGAATTGCCCAAGACATTGCTCTGAGAGAGACTGACTGTCAAGAAGGTCCATAGATTTGTGTTTGCAATTAGTGCAAGAGACAAATCATTAATGAGAGACTGGAGAAAATGAAGCCGTAATCCTATTCATTAGTTTTAGAATATGTCCCTTGATATTGGAAATGGTTTTGTTGTGGAGTTTCAATTCTCATTTCCCATACTAGCAGATTGATTCCTTGTGTGGGTGAGTGGCTGATAGAAGAAACACAATTTGAATGGATCTGAGAGAACTGGTTTGGAGAATCTTGAAAGGAGCATGGTCTTGTGGGTGAGGGAGAGACAGAGAGAATAACATAATATAAAAATGTCTCATTGATGTTGCTTGTTTTGATCTGAAAAAGTATTTCAAAGTGCTACAATAGAGAAATTAAGACATTAATTTTGCCTTTCAAAATGTCAGTGTTGCAATCAAATCTCTAAACATTAAAGTAACTGCCCAACAAAAATAAAAACATTTAAAACCTCATATTCTTGTTGCTCATACCCAAATAATGTTAATGACTCGTCCTTTACTTGTAGTTGTGGCCAAAGCATAAATTAGAGAAAAACCACTCAGTCAAACAAACCCTTTCAAAAAATGCTTGAAATTTGCTTTGATGATGACATCATTCTCTTCGGCCGAGACAAGCCCATGTGTGATTGGTCCAACAGCTTTTTCATTTTTTTTTCAAATTCTCCGGTAGGGAGGATCCTTCTTGAGACTTGGGAGACATGGTCTCAGGAGGGCACACATAAAAGGAAAATAGAGCTCTTTGGCCAAGCACATATCAAAATCCACAAAGAAATGGTTAATTGGCAACAAAATCAGTCTCCAGACTTGAAACCCATTGAAAACATCTGGTTTGAATTGGAAAGGGCAGTCCATAATCGAGGGATATCAAGGATCTGGAAGGATTCTGTATGGAGGAATGGTCTAAGATCCCTCCCAGTATGTTTTGCAACTCATAAAACATAGACACGACTCCAGAGTGCACAGTCCACTGCACCAAGGTCTGCACCCTCGTCAGTCAGCGCCTCGACTATCAATAGTTAAGGAGACTCTCGCTCCAATTGTGGAGCCACACCCAGTTGCTGCCTGTTCTGGATGCCGTTGCGGAGTCGTCCTAGTGGGGATCCTCTGCTAGTCGAGGCAGACACACGGGTTCGACTGTCTACTGCCTTGGAACCACAAAGTCTCCACCTGCCTCTCCCGCTCCTGGCCTGGAGCCCAATCCAGCGGTGGATGCTTCGCCTGCTCCTAAGATGGTGCCACAGACTGCAGCTACTGCAGATGTCAAGTACAGCCAGGACATTGGGGCCTCTCCACCCCTGCCTGCCAGCACCGTGCGAGTTCCAGCCCCGAGGGTCCTGCTACCTCCAGGGCTTTCAGACCTCGCCTCAGGGGACCCGCCAGACATCACCCCAGGTGACCCAGCAGAAGTCCCCCTGGTGTTGCCCCTGACCTAGATGTCCAGTTCCCTGCCACCACGATAAGGTCACAGTTCCTTTCCTTTCTGGCAGGGTCAGAGTTCCATTTCCTCCCGGTAGAGTCAAGGTTCCCTTCCTTCCTGGTAGGGTCAGAGTTTCCTTCCTTCCCAGTACAGTCAGAGTTTCAGTTTCCTGGCTACCTGGACGGTGTAAAGTGTCCAGCCTTCGAGTGTCCTGCCCCTCAAGTAGGCCCTCTAGCGCCTGTGGCCTTCAGCCTCCTGCCCTACTAGGTCACAAGGTACCTGCGCTAGGCCCTCAGTCCCTAGCACCAGGTCCTCAGTTGTTCTAGCTGTTCTAGGTCCACAGTCTCCTCGTAGACCCTAAGTTTGCTGCTCTGACAGGCACTAGGTATCCTACCAAGCTAGGCCACACCTTTTCTTTGCCGTCAGGTCTGCAGTCTCCTGCAGGGGTTGTTTGGAAATTAAATAATGAGACAGAGTCATTGATGCGAGTAACCAGTGTCGTTCAGCACATTGCAATACATATGGGTATATCAAGCACACCGGTAAAAACACTGGTGTTGGGAGTAATTAACATTTACCAAAAGATCTTACACCAATAACATCTTCCCTTTTAGAAAATAGGACAGGAGCTGTCAATTCAACTTCTCTGTCTGTCAACAATCTATAATAGAAAACCTACGGATTAAATATTTTACGTGGCTGGGACAACCGCCCACAGCGTGAAAAGACTTTCCTGTGAGGACTGCGGGGATCATGCACACGTGTGTCACCTGACTGTCTGAGGGGAGTATTAATGGGCAATGGAGTGTCTACCCTGTGTTCCCTGGCTCTTCGCCCAGTGCCTCAAGCAACCCCTACAACCATCAGGGTTCTGAGTAGGTGCTGGCTCAGCAATCCAAAGATCAACCCTGTTCCGACAATACAGTGATCCCTTCACTTCGACCAAGTAGGAGTGTGGTCCGAATTTCGGCACACAGGATTTGAGTCTCCAGAGGCCCGTCCTGTCCCCTGGTAGTGGTTTCATCTGCACCGCTTCACCCAACCCTGAGCTCAGGTAAATCCTTTGCTGATTTGTCATTGACAAACTTGGACACCTGTCTTCTGTGATGAAGCTTTTCCAGCACGTCTGTCACCACACAGAGCTCCAGGAGAGTGTTGGCTACTGGCAGGGCTGCTTTTAAGTGCCGTGCCGTGAGGCTCTGGGCCGGGCTGCTATTCGCGCCTTCCGTTGGGGTATTGTGCCACTGCAGGACTGTTTTCAAGGCATCCTTTCACTCTCACAGAGATGTGAGATGTGCTCAAATTCCCATTCTGCAGCAAATGTACACACCTCAAAGCAGGATTATTGGGGTCCATTATCTGAGATTACCCTTTCTGGATGTCCATGGTGAGCAAACTGAGCCTTGCAGCGATTGATCATTGTCTCTGTTGTGAGGTCGGGGAGGAGGTCAATCTCGTAGAAGTCTGAGTAATGATCGACAAACAGAAGAAATGATTTGCCACTGTGCTGAAAGAGATCTAGACTTACTATCTGACAGGGGTGCATTGGTAGCTCATGGGACATCATTGTTCTCTCGCTGTTGTTCAATGGTGTATTAATTGCAGATTGTGCATTTACTGACATAGTTTTTCATATCACTCTGTATACCTAGCCAATACAGTGTGTCACGTGCTTGTCTGTAACAGGCCTCACCTCCAACGTGACTTGAGTGTACACACGCCAACATCTTAGGGCGCAGGGACCGGGGAATAACGACTCTCTGACCCTTGAAAATTACCTCACTTTGAACACTGAGCTCCTCTTTGACTGGCCAATATTCTCTGACAGCTAGCGCAGTTTCTTCCTTGCAGTTGGGCCAGACCATCAGAATCACAGACCTCAATGCCTGGAGGTGCTTGTCCCCGTCTGTGTGCTGTCTGATTTGTACAAGGCACTGGTCCGTAACAGTGAGGCAGTCAGTCTGGTGGATGTGTTCAACATCCACTTGCTCTGTTCGTAAGCTGCACATTGTGTATTGTTCATTCATGGAGCGTGTGAGTGTGCCTGATGCAGAAGCCCTCCTGAGCGTGTCACTCACATACATCTCCAGCCCTGGCTTATACACAGCCTTGAGGTCGTAGCTTTGTAGAGCCAGTAGCACGCTCTGCAGGTGTTTCGGGGCGTTCAGGAGAGGCTTGCTGAATATAGCAATAAGAGGCTTGTGATCTGTCTCTGTGGTAATGTTGTTGCGGCCGCACAGGTAGTGGTGGAAGCGTTGGCATGCAAACACAATGCCAAGGCACTCCTTCTCTCTATCTGGGCATAGTTCTGCTGTCTGAGTGAGTGTCCTAGAGGTGAATGCCACGGTCTGGCCCTCCACCATGAGGCAACAGCCCAGTCCATATTGGCTCGCGTCACTCTGAATCGTGGCAGGTTTCGACACCAGCAGTTTGTGCTGTATTCGCTGATACACGGAGACCCCAGACAGGAGCTTCAACCACCTTTTCCTGCCCCAGGGTGTCCAAAAGGTGGTCATGTCGCTGCTGGGCTCATTGAGCTTGCACTGCAGGAAGGCATTTCTGGTGTTCACGAGCGTGAATAACTCTTGTAGAGCTTGTAGAGAACATCCTCCAACGTGGACATAATGTAATGTTAACGTCGCAGAGACCAGTTGAGTGTTTAGGATACATGCATTTCCGTAGCTTGTCTGGTTTCTTGACGATAACATTTACATTTAAGTCATTTAGCAGACGCTCTTATCCAGAGCCATATTACTTATCCAGTATGTGGGCTCAGTGACGGATGTGATGTGGCCATCTACTTCGTATTTGTCAAGCTGAGTTTTCGCAGCTGCTTTCATGGCCACGGGTACATTGCGGGGTGCACACTTTACAGGCTGGATTGCTGCGTCCAACTCAAAGTGGACTTCGCCGGGAACTGACTCTACCGGTGTGTTGAAGACCTCATGGTATTTGCTCAGCACTGTCTCTTTGCTCAGGGGCCCAGCCTGGACATTTGTCTATAGTGTTAAGGTCTGCTGTGATGGTGAAGTTAATAAGCCCGAGGCTCTCGCATGTGGACCCTGACAGTAATGGCTGCTGACTAGTCTCAACTATTTCAAACTCAAGGGTGTGTTTCTGGCAACGCACAACACACTCTGTCACATACAGGCCTAAAGAGATCATCAACTGGGCTGAATAGCTGGCATTGCTTGTAGAGAGACAAACCACTTTTGTCCTTTGGCCCTCACTGCCCCTATGCACTCACTAGCATATACATCATTCTCAATGCTGTTGTTCCGTTCATCTGTGTTTGTTTCAATTGAGTGCACTTTACCCTCCTTTCTCTTGCTTTTCATGCAGACCCTCACAAAGTGATTAGCTGTACCACGGGATTTGCACATTTTCCCATAGGCTGGGCAGTGTTCTTTTCCACATCCATGAGAAATGCCACACTATCTGCACGTATTGGGGCTGTCTATTGCAGAGTTGGCTATAATATTAGCAGGGGCAAAGGGGATTTTCTTTATTGGCTGCCTGAATGTAGCATTGACATTGTCCATATTTCTAGCTCCATGGACCTTATCCGTATATCAGTAAGCTCTGCTGCATGGCATGTCTCCAGTGCCAAGACCAGTCTCAGGTCACGTTCTCTCAGCAAACGTCTGCACTTTCCCTCATCATCTATACCGAGCACTATCTTATCTCTGATCAGTTCATTTTTTTAAAAGCACCATATTCACACCATTTTCCCTTAGCCTGGTGACAAAGCTGTCAATGGAATCCCCGTCCTCCTGTTTGCAACAGCAGAAAACATAATGCTCGTGGATAACATTCTTTGCTCGCTTAAAGTAATGTTCAAGAGCATCAAGCACAGCTTTTGCTGTTACCTTGCTGAGCTGCTGTTAGGTTCAGGTTGTGTTTGTGTACGTGTCGGCATTCAACTATAATTATAGTCCTCAAAGTGGCAGTCACTACATCATTATCCTATTCCAGAAGTCCCGTGGCTAGTGCACAGTCCTCCCATTCACCTCTGAACGTATCCCAGTTCGTGCTCCAAACTCTGCTGAGCTTCATTATGGTGGAGGGGAAATGTTCACTGCCGTGTTTATCCGATGCTAACAACACTGAAGCTAACTGCTAAATAGCAAACGTACTGTAGCTAAGGTTAATTCCGGTTAAAGGAAGCATTTTTTCACCCATAACATGGGTGTCAATAACTTTGACCCCTCAATTTGAGACAAAATATTATTACTTGTTAATACAATCTCTACCTCTGAGCAATCATACCAGTATAAAATAAAACTGAACATACAATATAGGTCAGGATTTGAGTGATTTATTTCATACAGTAATTTTTGCTCATCTTCATCACAGGTGTCAATCATTTCGGACCCCACTGTAGGTAGCAGCACTGGCAAGCTAGCTAGCTAGCTTCATGACTATCTAGCTAGCTAGCTAACAACAACAGTATCAGGAATATAGTGACAAATGACTCACGCTTGTGAAATAATCTGTCTGCATTTATTGCTGTCATAGTAAAGTGCCCTAGTAGGTCCATCATGCGCCTCCAAATCCTGACCGACTCCATACTATTTGACTTGACGGGCTTGGGAAGTCTGCCATGGTGCTCCCACGTGGGAGCTAAACATCCAAGTGTATGTACGTCTAATTGACTGAACTATCAAAATCAGCTGTTTTTGACATGTATATATCCAAAGTATTCCTAACAAGCCAAGCTGGGTCACAGAGAAAAGCAGCTTTTTAACATCCTTAATTATATTTTTTGGGAACAACATCTATTTAATTAGTATTCTAATACATTCAGGTAATATTTCATGGAAAATCTGAATCACTAGACAAATATTTTACGAGATAAAAAATGTCTGCCAACAAAAAAACATTTGAAGTTAACACAACAAACACTGGTAAAACAAAAGATGGGAATTGACAAAGAGAAAGAGGGAGGGTAGCAGTCAGTGTCATAGGAATACATCCTTATTAGAGAGTGAGAGAAAGCTTACAGAAAAAAACGGAGCTCGCTGCTCATGCCAATGATTTAGTGCTATCATTCATCAGGCGAGAGAGGGCAGACGAGAGGAGGTGGTGGGTGTCTTGAGGGGGATGTAGAGACTTGAAATGGAGCTTGAATACGTATTGTGGTCCTGCATGGCTCAGTTGGTAGAGCATGGTACTTGGACTGCCAGGGTTGTAGGTTTGATTCCCAGGGCCACCAATACGTAAAATGTATGCACGCCATGACTATAAGTTGCTTTGGATAAAAGCGTCTGCTAAATGGCATACAGTGAGCTCCAAAAGTATTGGGACAGTGACACATTTTTGTTGTTGTTTTGGCTCTGTATTCCAAACATTGTAATGACTATGAGGTTAAATGCAGACGGTCAGCTTTAATTCGAGGGTATTTTCATCCATGTCGGGTGAACCGTTTAGAAATTACAGCACATTGTGTACATAGTACCCCCATTCTAGGGGACCAAAGGTATTTACTTACAAGTTCACTTATATGTGTATTTAAGTAGTATAAAGATAAGTATTTGATGTAGAACTGACTACATCAAGCTTGTGATTACAAATTTGTTGGATGCATTTGCTGTTCGTTTCGGTTGTGTTTCAGATTATTCTGTGCTCAATGGAAATGAATGGTAAGGGCGCTATGTATAAAAAGTCATTTCGAAAGGGTTCACCTGATTTGGATGAAAATAACCACAAATTAAAGCTGATAGTCTGCACTTCAACCTCATAGTCATTGTATCATATCAAATCCAAAGTGCTGGAGTACAGAGCCAAAACAACCACACAAATGTCACTATCCCAATACTTTTGGAGCTCACTGTATATTATTATAATAAATAAAGTGCTGTCGGAAACAGTGATGGGGGCTGAGCAGGCAGCCAGGCTTGGTTGGGAAGTCATGCCGCTGGGCTGCCGGTGCCGGGTGCACGGGGCGGCGAGCGAGCAAGGAAGCGGCGGGTGCTGAGAGCCAAGGGGGAAAGGCTGCATCTGGCCTCTAATGAGCCTTTCAGGACCAGCGACGTTCTCATCAGCTCTGTTTGTTTTCACAGGCTGCTCCGTGTTGACTCACACATTGTTTTCCTTGGTCGGTCTCACCATCATTCTCAGGCTCTAGGCCCTTTTATTTATTAAGTGACTGCCCTTTTTTCTCGTCTGGGGCGGCGTGGACAGGCCGGGTTCTAAATATAACATATTTTCCTTCTCTATTTCACTGCGACCATGCAGGGCCCCTGGCTCACAGCGGCCGGCGAAGCAGCACAGCACAGAGGGGAGCTGGGGGAGCAGGGGGCCGCTTCCCATTGCTTTAACCTCCCCCTGGCTCCCCTCCAATGAGAGCAACGCCGACAGGATATAGTACACACACTTCCTCCATGTTTTGTGTGTGTGTGTGTGTGTGTGTGTGTGTGTGTGTGTGAGAGAGAGAGAGAGAGAGAGTCTGGCTTCCACAATACAGATAATGCATCATACTGTAATTCTTCTGTTATAAAGGAGACAGCTGATTTACTGTATTTTTGAGAACTATCATACTAAAGGTCAGTATTCCTTCCAGAAGGATAAATCTTCATATTATTTTGAAGTATTATTTTTAAACCAGCAATCCATAAAACAATATTTATACTGAAGTGTTACAAGTCAGAGGTGTGGACTCGAGTCACATGACTTGGACTCGAGTCAGACTCGAGTCACAAATATGATGACTTGCAACTCGAGTTTGACTTTAACACCAATGACTCGTCACTTGACTTGGAGTTGAGTCTTTTGACTCGACCTGACTTGATACCCTCCCTAAGTCCAAATATGAAAAATTTTGCTATTAAAAACAGTGTTCAGCGCATCAACTCTTCATTTAACGGATTACAGTTTGAATCGGACAGCAGCCAATCAAATTGTGCCAGCTGAGAAAAAGTTATGCGTGGCAGTACAGAGGAACGTCGGGGGGTGAATTCAGTTGGAGCCCCTGGAAAGATGATACCCAAAATTATTATTTTCGGATATAAAGAAGACGCTGTATCAACAAAAAATGGATTGCAATTTGCAAAATATGTGGGAAGAAAATTACAGATGGAGGCGCAACAATTTCCAACCTTGTTTCGACATTTGAAGCTGCACAAAGAACGGTAGTCGTGGCTAATATAGCCGACAGCTATAAAATGTATAACTTTGCTAATGTAGCATGTAGGCTAACGTAACTTTAAATCAATGAGCCTCCACACAGTCAGTCAGTGCGGGAACGTGATCATTGCACCAAAGATTAAGCTACAACTGGCTAGGCAGTTGGTAGCCTAAATCCTGCCTGATGCTACTGCTGTTCCTAAAACCATTGACAGTTAGCCTACTGTAACCACACACAGAGAGTGTGTGTGTGCTAAGGTTGGGCGATTGTGTACAAGCCCACATCGCCTGATTGTGTCCCATAGCGATCCTTGACAGTTAATCACTATGGGGGGGGGGGAATTCTCATTGCTACCCATGTATTTCCATGGAAACAAAACATTTGAAAAGTAATAAATATATAGATATATTTGAATTCATTATTTGCATAAATGTAATATACTAACTATTATTCTTGTTAAAAATATAAAATTGTATTACGTTTGGTGAAGAGCACATTATGACTTTATGACTCGAAAGTCAAAGTTTTGTACTTGGGACTTGACTTGATACTTGTCAGTCTTGACTTGAGACTTGACTCGGACTTGCCTGTCTTGACTTGGGACCTGACTTGGGACTTGAGTGCTAAGACTTGAGACCTACAAAACTATGACTTGGTCCCACCTCTGTTACAAATCATACACCACATGTATTTTGGAGGGACTGCATGTCAGCTTATGAAATAAAGCTGAATATTTTTTCCAAATATGGTATAATTATGACACCCACTTTTATCTCCATGCCTGCTTCCTTTCACAGCAAGCATTGCTGAGATGACTGCAGTACACCTGGTTACTGTATGTCATCGGTGGTCCTTTATCGTACAGTTACAATGAATGGCAGGTCCATTATCATCAACAGTTAGCTTCTGAGCAGAACAAATATAGACAGTTACAGATTAAGACTGTGAACTTTCACCTGGCACATAACTGAAATTCTTGAAATATCTTTATGCCAATCCAAATGTGACTATCGTGTATTTAGTCGACACTGTCTTTCTTTGATGTCCCCACAGGGTTTTTAAATAGCAAGTTGGCGGAGTTATGATCGTTAGAAAGTTATGTAAGGGGAATTTTCCCACTTCCATTTGATCTCTTATTTAATTAAATAAAAAAGGTGGTTACACCCACAGACTGTGAAACGATAACGTGCACAGCAGTGCACCCAAATGAAAAGCTTGGTTATCAATTAAGATAAGTCTTGATCATTTTAATGACCTAATTTGGGTGAATTCAAAGGAAAAGCTGGAGCACGTAGACACACTGACAACAACGTTTTCACAAATATTGTAGAGATGCTTATCTGGAAAACTTTCTCATGACTTGATCCTTTAAATAGCATGTATGGTTTTATGTTCAGTATAATTAACATATTGACAGTGATGACTTGCAACAGTCATTTCCTGTACTAATTCTGACACAAGATGGTTGTCTTTCTGGGGGGGTTCTCCCATCTCCACAGAGGAACTTTAGAGCTCTGTCAGAGTGACCATCAGATTCTTGGTCACCACGTTGACCAAGGCCCTTCTCCCTCGATTGCAACTGTTAAATGATCCAGTTTGGTAAAACTCCTGCTTCCAGCACTGTTGTCACCTCAGCAGTGGATATTAACTGGGGTCATCTATTTAGCACGGTTTGAAAAAAATAACAAGCCTGTGACTTGTGATCTTTAAATCGTGCTTTTGGTATGACTTTCACTGCCATAACTCCTGAGCAGTGATGCTGAAATGCTAACGCTAGTTGTTTTGTTTTTGTGGCTCACGGCAGGAGCTCCTTTTGATGGTGACAGATGGAACGCCACAACAGTTTGAAAAGATGAAAGTTGTTCCTGCGACCCTATAATACACCCTGAATACCCATTCAGGTTGTCTGCACAGGGGGCTCCGGCGCTGTTCCACACTTTGTTATCGAAGGCTGCTGTTCAAATGTGAGAGAGAGACTTCAGACGGTGTCTGATTCAATGGTTGCAGTCGCCGGCAACAGCGGCCCATTGGGCACACACCATCACATGCTCGTAGGCTAAATCGTCATGACCTGAGATTTCACCCACCCTGACTTCCAGCTCCTTTTCCCAGGCTACTCTGACTGACTGACAGTCCAGTCCCAGCTCTAATACCCAAAGTCCCCACACTGAGTCCCCCTTCTTTTTTCCAATCTCACAAATGTTACCCAAACAGCTTTGTTCTTTTAAAACTACAAAAAGAGCAAGAGAAAACAGTACAAGTAGATAGATTAGCCTGTTACGCAACAGGGCCGGTGGCAGTAGCCAGCCAGCCAGCCAGTCAGCCAGCTAGGCAGGCCGTGGGTACGTACGGCAGACAGTGGCGCTCTGTGTGTGCAGCCTGGGAGGAGGCATGGTGGCAAGGGGTGGTGAGGGCTCTCTCTCAGCAACCCAGAGGGCTGGCACTGTGCTTGGAACAGGGTGATCTGGCGGGGCTGGAGCCGTGGGACCAGAAGCCTCCTGGCGCTATGTTCGGCTCCCTCTCTGTCCCTTTATCTGAGACGCAGAGTTGAGAAGTGGATCACCCACGGCCAACAGAGGTAGAGTTAGTTACAGACAGGCCAGCCTATGTGTTTACGTACCCTTGTGTGTGTGTGTGTGTGTGTGGGGGGGGGGGGGGTTGGCCCTCAGAGTTGAACATCAACATTTAGGAGTAAAGTTTAATACAGTACACAACATCAAACAATTTGCATTTTGTATCCATTTCAAAATGGATAAATCCTCTGGAATTGAAGAGCACTGGGTATGCTTAGAGAGACATGAGAATATTGGAAATAAGAATGAACAAGTTTCAAAACAACACATCAACAACTACGGCTGTAAACAAAACATCCATCACACTGTACTGAAGTGCCACAAACAGACTCCATAAATCCTTTTGTTCTGAGGCCCATTGGTGTGATGGTGTTGGGCTGGGTGTTGCTCCCTCCGAGGTATTCAGTGGCACAGGCACAGCCCACTGTGACGCATCGCACCCCACAGAGCAGCTGAAAGGGCTGCTTCGTAAGACCAAATGCAGGGTTAAACGTCCTGTCACACCGCCAATAAATCTAAAAACAATCACTCTCCCCATTCAGTTACCAGTGAATAACAACTCCTAACTACGTCTGGATAGAAACAACAACTTGTTTTCAGTTTCCGATGGATGATTATACATGTCTATACTCCTTCTTGGAAAATACAGGGTTAAAAAAGATATACAGAGTATTTGGAAAGTATTCAGACACCTTGACATTTTCCACATTTTGTTACGTTACAGCCTTATTCTAAAATGTATTCAAAAAATAAAAATCAACATCAATCTACACACAATACCCCATAATGACAAAGCGAAAAACGTTTTTTAAAAATGTTTGTCAGTTTATAAAAAATTTAAAACACAAATATAATTTTAAATAAGTATTCAGACCTTTTGCTATGAGACTCGAAATTGAGCTCAGGTGCATCCTGTTTCCATTGAGATGTTTATACAACTTGATTGGAGTCCACCTGTGGTAAATTAAATTGATTGGATATGATTTGGAAAGGAACACACCTGTCAAAATAAGGTCCCTGACAGTGCATGTCAGAGCAAAAACCAAGCCATGAGGTCGAAGGAATTGTCCATAGAGGTTTGAGACAGGATTGTGTCGAAGGCACAGATCTTGGGAAGGGTTCCAAAACATTTCTGCATCATTGAAGGTCCCCAAGAACACCTCCATCATTCTTCAATGGAAGAAGTTTGGAACCACCAAGACTCTTCATAGAGCTGACCTCTCGGCCAAACTGAGCATTCGGGGCAGAGAGGGGCCTTGGTCAGGGAGGTGACCAAGAACCCGATGGTCACTCTGACAGTGCTCCAAGAGTTCCTCTGTGGAGATGGGAGAACCTTCCAGACAACCATCTCTGCAGCACTCCACCAATCAGGCCTTCATGGTAAAGTGGCTCCTAAGCACACAGACAAGACAACGCAGGAGTGGCTTCGGGAATGTCACTGAGTGGCCCAGCCAGAGCCCAGACTTGAACCCGATCGAACATCTCTGGAGAGACCTGAAAATAGCTGCGCAGCGATACTCCCCATCCAACTTGACAGAGCTTGAGAGGATCTGGAGAGAAAAATGGAAGAAACTCCCCAAATATAGTTGTGCCAAGCTTGTACTGTCATTCCTAAGAAAACTTACATTTACATTTTACATTTAAGTCATTTAGCGGACGCTCTTATCCAGAGCGACTGAAAACTTGAGTCTGTAATCGCTGCCTTTACTTTACTGAGTAAAGGCTCTGAATACTTAAGTAAATATTACATTTCAATTTTTTATTTTTAATAAATGTACAAAAAAAAAGTTTTTGCTTTGTCATTATGGGGTATTGTGTGTAGATGGATGAGGGGGAAAAAACGATTTAATCCATTTTAGAATAAAGCTGTAATGTAACAAAATGTGGAAACAGTCAAAGGGGTCTGAATACTTTCCGAATGCACTATACATATCTGTTATCCTAACCTTTTCATAATAAACCTATCCTTATTTGCCAACAATGTATTCTCAAATGCATAAATACAACATTTTATGGACATTGCAAGTTCCACCTCCCTCCTCTTTCCGTAAGTGAACTAAGCTGTGCTTTGGGCCTCCTCAATGAGCCTAACATACTCAGCCTCTCAAAGTCTCTAAATCAAAGGAGAGGAGCCATGAATTACAATGTCCCTTTCTTCCTCCTCTCCCAGAGAAGAGAGGAAAGCCATGTGTGAGCCCCCAGTCAGTCCTCTTCTCCTCTCCTCTCCCAGTAAAATACAGATTTCCCCCGTCTTTCCCTGTGAACTCTGTTTATGACCGGCCCGAGGTCGCTCACTTCAAGGCAGTGCTTTGCTCTTTTGAGGTGCAGTCAGCAGTGTTGCTGGGTCTCATGTTTCACCTGCCCTGGCCCTAACCTCTCCCCATTCACATGGCCTGCAGGGACACAACCCTCCTCTGTCTTACAGACTCTCCACACAAAGAACTGACAAAGCAGTGCAAGTGATGCTATTTGCCACCATGGTTTTCCACAGCAGCGTTGTTGTTGCTGGTCGCTGACTGGAAGGAAGCTGCGCTCTGGCAAACAGCATGTTCTGACACCCAGAAAGAGCAGTTTGGGGGTTCCAGGGCCTGGGATGTATTACCTGTTGCCGAGGTAACCCGAGCAAAAAGGATGCACACTACTTGATTGAATTCTCCGTGAGGCCCTCCTGGCCAGAAGTCTTGTCTATAGCTTGTTAGTCAGACATATCTAAGTATGCTTAACATGCCAAATATCACATCAATAGATCGAGACCAGACACAACCTGCATTTCTGACATTCTCTGGTTTAATCAACCTTTAATACCACCTTTTGGTTGTGAGAACAGAAAATAAATAAACACAAATGTAAAATATAAGTTGATCCAAATGGAACTGAAATTCATCACAAAATATGACTAAAATGCCAGGATCATAAACTAAATCAAATAGGAAAAAGATTTGTGAAACTCTGAAGTGTGTTACTAATTGTGTCTTCTCCCTGAGTTTAGGGGCCTGCTCTTTACTATGTCACTCAACAACAGTGGCTAGATCAGTAAGCAGTGATATAGATAGCAGAGTAGCCAGCCAGGGAGGAAGACATGGGGGATACAATAATAGCCTGGTGCATTGAGCAAGTTCTCGGTGGTCTTCAACACGCCCAGCTGAGTGATGCTCACGCGTGCGCTCTTCGTAAACATCCCCCCCGCACGCCAAACGCAAGGCGGTACGGCATTCTCACGAGAAACTAGTCTGCTGTGTCCCAACGTCCAGACAGCCTCTACGTCACCACCACTCTCACCGAGAGGATTCTCAGGATAACCAGAGAGCTGCAAAATCCCCCTAAAGATTTCCCAGACCATTATTAGTGTCAGGTCCTAAATTTAGAGCCACTAGGGTCAAACTGAGGAGTCAAAGGTTAGGAGGATGTCTTAAAAGCCCCAAACCGTAACACAGTCAAAAAGCTCAAAATAGAGGATGGGACAATGCATTAAGAGATAAGCAGTCTGTAGCTAGCCTAGCTGTCCCTCTGGTCAACTGGCTGGGTCTATTTTCTATCCCACAGAATAGAGGATGGATGGGAGGAAGGACATCCTTGTTTCCTGTAAATAAAGGGAGGAGTGCAGCAGCTATCATTGTTTTGACAACATGATTAGAGTGGATGTTGTTCTTGTCTGACAGTCGTCACATTGACCTATGAAGGTAGTCTTTCTCTACATGCCCTGGGGTAAATTGGAATCAGCCACCCGTTGGTTTATGAGATTCTTAGCAAAACTGTAGGCAGATGAACGGCTTGTTGACTAACAGGAATGCAGGCAATGTTTGAATGATTTCACTGAGAAGGGTTTTGTCTGACCTGGGAACTTGTTCCATCTTGAAGATGAAACCACACTCAGGGGGAACAAATGGCACTCTGTCAGCAGCTTAGAAATCCAACGGCAATGACTCAGAAAGGTGAACAAAATAGTCTGCTTAGGGGCTAATGACCATGAAAACTTTTGAAGCATTATTTCTCAGGGTCATCAATCCATTCCAATGTTGGGAACAATTACAGATATGAGCTGACTATAGTCTATCATTTCAAACATAGGCATTACTATACAAGGGAAACAAGAGTTGTCTGATACTTAAATTACTGCTGCGCTACAATCCACATAAAAGCTGACGTTAATGGTCGCATCATCCAAAAAACCCATTTGACCCTCAGTCGTGCCCCAGAGAGAGCCCCTTCCAGGCTGGGTCTGTATTGTCTACCATGCCCCCAAATAGGGTGTCTGCCTGGAGGAAACCATGTGGGGAGGAAGTGTGGTGGCACAGGTAGATGAGGAAGTGAGACTGTCCGTGTCTCCCTGACAGGACACACACACCCTGGATATAGCATTTACAACCCAGAAGGGAGGAAAAGACCCATATCCTTTGCCATCATCATGATGAAATATAGGCTCACAGCTGCTTGGTTGTAAAGATCCTGAGAGACACAACTTAGGGAGGGCGACATTTCGTGGGGTATTCTATGTCCAAGTGTCGTGGGTTAAATATTTGGCAACAATTTAGAACACAAATATCACAATATCCCACCAGATATCTCACCTGTCTCCCCACTCTCTCTTTGTAGTTCTGATATGTAATGTATTGATGTTTGGTTTGGAGTAAGAAGCCAGTGATGAAATGTGAATGGAATCCTAATGTTCCTGTAACAGACATATTGTATGCCTCATCTTACGTGCCAAGGCCACAACTTCTAAAGGCATATGGGAAACTAATTTAACAGCTACAGAAGAACAGTCAAAATATTCTACACATTGTATATATTTTGAAACAATGAACACACTATTGGTAATTTCTACAAAATGAACCTGACTCTATCAAACAGATAATTCCTTTAGAAACGTTGATAGTTCTTACACATTTGGGGAAACTATGTGAATAGGTCAGATGTCATAATGCAAAGTTAAAGGCATTTTTCTGATATGAGATAGATTCCTGATATATTGTTTAGAAGATTAATTTCCTGGGCATTAAGCCAAACGTGATGGGCCAGTGTAGTCAAAAACATGATTTTCCTGTGTTTTATGTCCACATTATGTGAAATTGTGAAAATTATAATAATGCCCTTTTAGTGTAAGAGCTGTATGAAAATATGGAGTTATGGCCTGCCTGATGACACCACCATGCGGTAAATTAGTTAATAGACCAATAAGAAAGAGAGTTTCAAACTTCTCTGCCAATAACAGCTAATAATAGAATGTTGTTGAATTTTTAACCATTTTAAGTAGAGAAAGAATATCATATGAAGGTACTTAATTGTTACTCAGAAATGATTTGATATTGCGATAAAAACTGCTGCATAGAGTACCACGAATGAGTCATAATACCCATAAAACCTAGCGGGAGATTAATTACATTTCTAACATATAAAACGCAGGACAATTTCAATATGTTTGTATTTACCCCCCAAAACGAAATGCGAATTAGCTGCTAATGTGGCTATCATAAATAGCTACAAGTGCCATGATGATCTGGACGAGACTGCCGAAGAGAGGCAAAGGTAAGAATCTCTGGATTGAGCTAAATGTACTAATTAATAAATTGTCTACATTTCTTTAAATTGTCAATTCTGTGAACAGTCTTGATAACATTTTAAATTGACACAATACCTGTTAGCAAAGGTGTCAGCTAGAGATGTCAGCTAGAGGCGTTATATTGCTCATAAAAATAACTTTGACCATTTAAAAAACGTTATTATATATATTTTTTTAACTTTTATTTAACCAGGTAGGCTAGTTAAGAACAAGTTCTCCATTTACAACTGCGACCTGGCCAAGATAAAGCAAAGCAGTGCGACAGAAACAACAACAAGTTACACATGGAATAAACAAGCGTACGATCAATAACACAATAGAAAGAAAAAAAGGTCTATATACAGTGTGTGCAAATGGCATGATTCCCTTTGTGTTAAGTGTAATTAATTTTCAAATAAACAATCTGTACATAATGTATACTAGGCCTAATAAGACACCAGTTCTGCCAGTGCTGGGTTTATGGTTTGTGCATGGCCTTGTTTATGATGCCATCTATTGGCAAGATTTGAGCATTACACACTTCTGGCCATGCTTTTATTTACTACCGGTTCGACAAGATATCAATGGCCGCCTCCATAAACTCCGACAGCATGAAAAATATGTTGCAATTTATGAAACTTATTGGGCAACTGAAAGTAAGCCATTGATTACGATAAGGTTTATTTAACTACACTATTCATGTGATAAAGCACAATTTCAACCCACGTTTGTTTACATGACGTCAATGAATAGTATAACTTACCCTACCTTTTTTATGGCTGCTTTTTGAAAACAATTTCTTTACCCCCATCCTGCAGCGCGTGCCACGGACGGGCTGGGTGTACAGGAACGTGAAACAGCCGGAGAGTGTGTCTGACCACATGTACAGAATGTCCATGATGGCTCTGACGATAGCAGATCACAACGTCAATAAAGAAAGGTAAAGTTGTTCTGTACACTAGCTCATGTTCAAACTTCAAACATCGCAGCTGTAATAGCATTATTTTCTTTGACTTTTTCACACTTAATTACTAGGTAAGGCCTACAATGAAGTATTGTATTTGATTCAGGTCTTTGTGGAATCATTTTTGTAATTAATTACCTACATTTCTCTGGAAGGTGCATGAAGTTGGCCTTGGTTCATGACATGGCAGAATGCATTGTGGGTGATATTGCACCTGCAGACAATGTTAGTAAAGCAGAGAAACACAAAAGGGAAGAGGTAGGTTATTCTTACAAATCTTCCATGGTGTCAAAATGTAGGATATTGTAGATTTGTGAATTCCTCAGAAATAACCAATGACAATCTGTCCTTTCTCAGGAAGCAATGAGGCACCTCACTGGTCTTCTCCAGGAGGGCTTGAGGAAAGAGATCTATGAACTCTGGGAGGTCAGTCACAGCTGTTTTCCACTTTGCTACATTTACCTTTATGTGTTTGTTTCTTCTCATCTCTCCAATCAACCAGCAGTTAAATTGGTCATTTGAGGTGGTGGAGCGCTATCCCTCCACATCCCTAATGCTAGCCTCAACCCAAATCCTACCCCTACCTTCATGTCCACACCCCAGCGCCACCCTAACTGTAATCTCCAATCTTAGATTTTTTTTTTTTTGCTATCTAGAACCTAAAACGGTTCTTTGGCTGTCACCATAGGCAAACCCTTTGAAGAACCATTTTTGTTTCCAGGTAGAACCGTTTTGGGTCATGTAGAACCCTTTCCACAGACGGTTCTATATGGAACCCAAAATGGTTCTACCAGGAACCAAAAAGGGTTCTCCAATGGGGACAGCTGAAGAACCCTTTTGGAACCCTTTTTTTCTAAGTGTAGTATCAACCACAATGCTATACCTTTATTTCCAGACCCCAGCTCAACCCTAACCCTAGCCTCAACCACAACCTTTACGCTAATCTCGTTCCCAGACAATTCTGCCCAAATGCGCAAACAGTCTGGTGGACTAACATCAAACTTGGCATTCGTTACCATTAGTAAATACAGAGAGCCATGAGAATCTCCCGGTGCATAGGCATTGGCGCAATCATCTCCCACAACACCTTCATCCTAACCCTTCCTTGTACGTGTCTTGTGCACCTCAGTTTACATTCCGCCTCGGAGACATGTGATTCACTAAAATGAAATGATTATCAACATTTTTCTCAGTAGGTCACGCCCACAGAATTCTATCGTCACCCCCACTAAGGCCGTTAAATTGTTGATAACCCAGGCTTAGGTTACCCTAACCTTAAAGTGGAACTGATAGCATTTTAGCAACATGCAATCATATTTTTGGGAGTTTAAATTTTGTTTTATTTTTAATAAATGTATTTTACCCCTTTTCTCTCCCCAATTTCATGATATCCAATTGTAATCCAATAACGATCTTGTCTCATCGATGCATCTCCCCAACGTGCTCTGGAGAGGCAAAGTTCGAGTCATGTGTCCTCCGATACATGACCTGCCAAACCACGCTTCTTCACACCAGCCCGCTTAACCCCGGAAGCCAGCCACATCAATGTGTCGGAGGAAACACCGTTCAACTGATGACTGGAGTCGGCCTGCAGGTGCCCAGCCCGGCACAAGGAGTTGCGAGAGCGCGATCGGCCGAGTAAAGCCCCACTGGCCAAATCCTTCCCTAACCCAGACGATGCTGGGCCAATTGTGCGCCACTCTATGGGACTTGCAGTTATGGCCGGTTGAAACAGCCTTTGAACGAACACAGGTTTGTAGTGACGCCTCAAGCACTGAGATGCAGTGCCTTAGACCGCTGCGCTACTCGGGAGGCCCCTCAACATGAAATCTTATTAAAATGTGTTCATATACACCCCCAGGAAAAATATGACTCTTTTTTTTCTTTCCTGACAAGCGAGCACTTAGATATGGTAATTTCCACATTTTCATAAATTCTTAGAAAGGTGGGGATACCTAGTCAGTTGTCCAACTGAATGTATTCAACTGAAATGTGTCTTCAGCATTTAACCCAACCCCTCTGATTCAGAGAGGTGCGGGGGCAGAACGACAGATTTTTACCTTGTCAGCTCAATATTTGTAAATTACGTATATAAAGACATTTGTGAAAATTCTATAACAATAAATATAGTGTGTGTAAGCTGCCATGCGTTTGGGAATGTAATAGTAATTGCAGGAAATAGAACGTAATAAAAACATCTGTCTCGTCTAGGACAGGAGTCAACGCAGACCGGTGCGTCATAGCCAATCTGACCTTCAGAAGGCCTTTATGCAAATAAGCCATTTGCCATCAAGGCCTGCCAACATGTACTTCGAACTGGACTGTGTGTTTTAGTAGCAACAGCGCTACTCTAGATCATTAGAACACATTCGCCAAAAGCCACCTGAAAGGATTTCTGCAAATATGTAAATGCTATGGGAGTCCTATTACATTTGGGAACTTTTCAGTCCTTTTGATCAAACAACCATGAAACGGTATGCTCTATCCCTCAGTTATCCACATCAGCAACAAAGAGATCAGCAACTAATGCTAGCCAGAGCGAGATTAACTAAAATATAGGGAACATTAGATGAACTCTCTCAAAATGTTTAAGCTTGTTGGGCATCAAAATTGCACTAATGATGGTGGAATAGTTGCCTGCTCGTCCTTCTGCAACTTGCCTGCCAAATGCTTGCTTATCCCAACCTACTTTTTGCCAACTGAATGGGTACTTGCCTGCCTGCCCCTTTTGATCAATGCAAAATATATTTGATTGACAAATAGATAAGTGTTCAGAGCGCACACTGCACATTTGACACTGGAGGCTCTTGCCGAGGAGTAAGTAGGGTTGATCCGAGCGTTCCTCACAATGGCAGTCAAGCACCCAAGCTAACTGGCTTAATTTGGCTAGCTTGCTAACTACTTCCAGACACAAATGAGAACACCTCTCTGACCATTTTACTCGCCCTAGCAGAGCTGGTTAGGCTCTTTACATGTTATCTAGAGCGTTGGTGACTTTTTTTGCCTACGTTTACTGACACCGGTCATATTCAGTGCGTTTGTAAATTCATCAATTATTCTGGCACACTGAGGAGAGTGAAATCTGAAATCGGATTAGATAGCATTTCTCTTGTGTTTGTAAATTCACTCTGGCTAACTAGATAAGTCATTCAAGTTGAGCATAGCTAACTAGCAAAGCGATTCACATTTTTTGCTAGCTAACCAAATAACACCAAAAAAGATGGCTCTTAACGTTGGTAAATACCCCTTCAATTGCTGGGAGTTTACATATGGAGTGTTCGACTTTCTTTATTTTGATAGTCTATGAATTATATTAATCATGCATTGAACTGCATCAATCTATTCTGACAACAATGCCTTAGTGTATGTCATGGAATTTTGAGTCAAATAGAGCCTATTTGGAAAACCTCTTTAAACTTGGTTTTGTAGCATAAACCTGGGAATTAGATATGTTTGACTGATATTATGATTGTCTGTTTGTTTCATATCTGCAAAGTAGTTAAAACTATGTCAGTTCCACTTTAACCCTAGCTTCATGTCCACAACCTGGCTCAACCCTAACCCTCAACCACAACTTTAACCCTAACTTCCCTACAGTGGAGGCTGATGAGGGGAAGACGGCTCATAATAATGGCTGGAACAGAGTCAATGGAATGGCATCAAACAGTAAATGGAATGGCATCAAACAGTAAATGGAATGGCATCAAACAGTAAATGGAATGGCATCAAACAGTAAATGGAATGGCATCAAACAGTAAATGGAATGGCATCAAACAGTAAATGGAATGGCATCAAACACATCGAAACCATGTGTTTTATGTATTTGATACCATTCCGCTCCAGCCATTAGCGCGAGTCTGTCCTCCCCAATTAAGGTGCTTGCCTAAACCTAGCTTCCATAACCCTTACCCTATTTGGCATAATCCGAACCTTGGTTTATCCTACTTTTATGATTCTACTTTTTTATCCTACTTTTTTCTTTAAACGAAGGTGCCTGAGTTGCAGCTTCCGGGTAGCTCCAGCTCGGTTAAACCACTGCTCAAACCCCTCCCACACTGTGTGTCCCCAGGAGTATGAGAGCCAGACGAGCGCTGAGGCTAAGCTGGTGAAAGAGTTTGACCTGCTAGAGATGATTCTGCAGGCCCACGAGTACGAGGAGCTGGAGGGGAAACCAGGCAGGCTACAGGAGTTCTTTGATTCTACACAAGGTAGGTACTATATCTCATTTAACCTGGTAGTGAGGGCTGATGATCGGCTCTATGGGCTATCTAAAGGTGGTGTAATTTGTATTTAAATCTCCATCCACCTCAGGCCGATTCCACCACCCAGAGGTAATCCAGTTTGTGAAGAGTCTAAATGAAGAGAGAGCTGGTCACTTGGCAGCTGGAGGTGATGGGTCGTCTGGGAGCTCAGAGTCCAAGAAACCAAGGACCGACTCCTGACTTTAACATTTCCACTGAATGATGCTACACTCCGCTTGTGTCAATGATGTTGTGGTAGCCACTGTTCTAACTGATCCTCACATTACGTGGTAGAATGTTGTCATGGAAACCTGGTTCTGGTTGGTGAGTTGTAGCAAAAGATGGGCTATCCTAGAAAACAAATGTGTGCCCTGTTTTACTCCCAAACTGCTAATTTTATTTGACATAGATGGACAACATTTACATTTAAGTCATTTAGCAGACGCTCTTATCCAGAGCGACTTACAAATTGGACAAGACTTTGAAAGTCATTTGTCTATATTGAACGTTTCTGGATGTGCACATATTTCGGCTGTACAATTCCTGTGATGCATCAGAAGATGCACCTATTTTGTTTTGAGTTGTTTGACCTCTTAAGCTGAGGCTTCATTAAAACCATTGGTTATAATTATTACTTATGACTATAACATTTTTTTCTTTGAGAGAATTCCCGTAGGCCTACATGTCCTAATCAATATTAACTGCAAATACCTTGGGCTCTATTTTACAAAACCTAACGCAATGGTCAGTCTAGACACTGGGCGGTTTTATGCATGGCTAAAATAATGTAGGCCTACCTGCAATACATAGATACTTTTGTATATATAGTGTATGTGGACATCCCTTCAAATTAGTGGATTTGGCTATTTCAGCCACATCCATTACTGACAGGTGTATAACATTGAGCACACGGCCATGCAATCTCCATAGGAAACATTGGCAGTATAATTGCCTTACTGAAGAGCTCAGTGACTTTCAACGTGGCCTTGTCATAGGATGCCACCTTTCCAATAAATAAGTTTGTCAAATTTCTGCACTGGTAGATCTGCCCCAGTCAACTGTAAGTGCTGTCATTGTGAAGTGGAAACGTCTAGGAGCAACAACGGCTCAGCCGCAAAGTGGTAGGCCACACAAGCTCACAGAACAGGACAGGCGAGTGCTGAAGCGTCTCTACTCAGTTGCAACACTCACTACAGAGTTCCAAACTGCCTCTAGAACTGTTCTAATTACATTTTATTAGTCACATGCACCAAATACAACAGGTAAAATGCTTACTAACCAACAATGCAGTTTTAAAAAATATGAATAAAAGTAACAAGTAATTAAAGAGTAGCAGTAAAATAACAATAGCGAGACTATATACAGGGGCTACCGGTACATAGTCAATGTGCGGGGGCACCAGTTAGTCGAGGAAATATGTAAATGTAGGTAGAGTTATTAAAGTGACTATGCATAGATAATAAGAGTATCATTGGTGTAAAAGAGGGGGTGGCCAATGGGGTGGCCATTAGTTTAGATGTTCAGGAGTCATATGGCTTGGGGTAGAAGCTGTTTAGAAGCTTCTTGGACCTAGACTTGGCGTTCCGGTACCACTTGCCATGGGGTAGCAGAGAGAACAGTCTATGACTAAGGTGGCTGGAGTCTTTTACAATTTTTAGGGCCTTCCTTTGACATCACCTGGTATAGAGGTCCTGGATGACAGGAAGCTTGGCCCCAGTGATGTACTGGGCCGTACGCACTACCCTCTGTAGTGTCTTGCGGTTGGAGGCCGAGCAGTTGCTATACCAGGGTGCAGCTGTAAAACCTCCCTATCGGCTGTCTCATTGTCAGTGATCAGGCCTACCACTGTTGTGTTGTCTGCAAACTTAATGATGGGTTCGGAGTCGTGCCTGGCCATGCAGTCATGAGTGAACAGGGAGTACAGGAGGGGCCTGACCTGAGTTGTGTTGAAGATCAGCGCAGCGCATGTGTTGTTACCTACCCTCACACCTGGAAGCGGCCCATCAGGAAGTCCAGGATCCAGTTGCAGAGGGAGGTGTTTAATCCCAGAGTCCTTAGTTTGTTGATGAGCTTTCAGGGCACTATGTTGTTGAAAGCTGAGCTGTAGTCAATGAATAGCATTCTCACATACGTAGGTCTTCCTTTTGTCCAGGTGGGAAAGGGCAGTGTGGAGTGCAATAGAGATTGCATCATCTGTGAATCTGTTAGGGTGGTATGTAAATTGGAGTGGGTATGGGGTTTCTGGTATAATGGTGTTGATGGGAGCCATGACCAGCCTTGCAAAGCACTTATTGGCTACAAACGTGAGTGCTACGGGCCAGTAGTCATTTAGGCAGGTTAGCTAAGTGTTCTTGGGCACAGGGACTATGGTAGTCTGCCTGAAACATGTTGGTTTTACAGACTCGGACAGGGAGAGGTTGAAAATGTCAGTGAAGACATCTGCCGGTTGGTCAGCGCATGCTCGCAGTACACATCCTGGTAATCCGTCTGGCCTTGTGAATGTTGACCTGTTTAAAGGTCTTCGACCTGCATGAGAGCACCAGCTGTTCAGACTGCGTGATCACACAGTCTGAACAGCTGGTGCTCTCATGCATGTTTCAGTGTTACTTGCCTCAAAGCGAGCATAGAAGTAGTTTAGCTTGTCTGGTAGGCTTGTGTCACTGGGCAGCTCGTGGCTGTGCTTCTCTTTGTAGTCTTATGGTTTGCAAGCCCTGCCATATCCGATGAGTGTCTGAACCGGTGTTGTACAATTCGATCTTAGTCCTGTATTGATGGTTCATCGGAGGGCATAGCAGGATTTCTTATAAGCTTCTGGGTTAGAGTCCCGTTCCTTGAAAGCGGAAGCTATAGCCTTTAGCTTAGTGCGGATGTTGCCTGTAATCCATGGGTTCTGGTTTGGGTATGTACGTACGGTCACTGTGGAGACAACGTCATCGATGAACTTATTGATGAAGCCGATGACCAATGACTGATGTGGTGTACTCCTCAATGCCATCGGAAGAATCCTGGAACATATTCCAGTCTGTGCTAGCAGAACAGTCCTGTAGCTTAACATCTGCTTCATCTGACCACTTTTTTATTGACCGAGTCACTGGTGCTTCTTGCTTTAATTTCTGCTTGTGAGCAGGAATCAGGAGGATAGAATTGTGGTCAGATTTACCAAATGGAGGGTGATGGAGAACATTGTATGCATCTCTCTGTGGAGTAAAGGTGGTCTAGAGTTGTTTTCCCCCCTTTGGTTGCACATTTAACATTCTTATTAGAAATGTGGTAAAACGGATTTAAGTTTCCCTGCATTAAAGTCCCCGGCCACTAGGAGCACCGCGCCTGGATGAGCGTTTTCCTGTTTGCTTATGGCAGAATACATCCCATTGAGTGCGGTCTTAGTGCCAGCATCGGTCTGTGGTGGTATGTGTAGACAGCTATGAAAAATACCAATGAAAACTGTCTAGGTAGGTAGTATGGTCTACAGCTTATCATGAGATACGCTACCTCAGGTGAGTAAAACCTTGAGACCTAAATATGTATGTTGGGAGCTTCATGAAATGGGTTTCCATTGCCGAGCAGCCACACACAAGCCTAAGATCACCATGCTCAATCCCAAGCGTTGGCTGAAGTGGTGTAAAGCTCATCGCCAATGGACTCTGGAGTAGTGGAAAAATATTCTCTGGAGTGATGAATCACGCTTCACCATCTGATGGACGAACCTGGGTTTGGCGGATGACAGAAGAACACTACCTGCCCTAATTAGGGCTGTGGCGGTCATTAAATTTAGTCAGCCGGTGAAGCAAATAACTGCCAAGGTAATTGCTGTTAATTAACATTAACACATTTTGCATCTCCTGGATTCCACACACAAGCCACTGATGTAGACCTTTGGAACATCTAAAGTCTAATAAATCCATCACAATAAATCCATGATTTATTTTAGACAGGTCTAAAGAAACATGATATGAAGAAAATGTAGTCTGTTTCAGAAGAACAGAATACTTACTCTTGAGTTGTCCTGATGCTAGGCCCTGATCTGGCTTAAGCCATATATATATGCCTGTGGGCTACACTAGTTCATTTAGCCAACAAGATTTGCTTAGATTTCTTTGGCATTATTTTGACATTATTTTATAGTATGAATAATACAATTAAACAAATAAAACAGAAAGGATATTTTCTCCAAAGTATTTGAGGGAGTTCAACAACAACAAGCAGGACTCACTTGATATTCTCCAAACACCCCACAGGGCAGACATCCCAATTATGCTTCGCAAAAGGAAGTGAAGCAGAGGACGAAGAGCCGAATGCCTCGTACGGACCTGCAGAAGGCGAGTAGGAAAGCTGCCATTACCGTCAATATTACTAGCCAACGTGCAATCATTGGACAATAAACTAGACAGAGGTACGATCACGAATATCCTACCAACGGGACATCAAAAACTGTAATATCCTATGTTTCACGGAATCATGGCTGAATGACGAAATGGATATTCAGCTAGTGGGATACACGCTGCACCAGCAGGATATAACAGCACACCTGTAAGACGAGGGGGGGCGGTCTGTGTATATTTGTAAACAACAGCTGGTGCACAAAGTCTCTAGTAGAAGTCTGAAGTAGATTATATTGTGATAAATTGCAGGCCACACTACTTGCCTAGAGAGTTCTCAACTATACTTTTCGTGGCTGTTTATTTACCACCACAGACATTGCTGGCACTAAGACTGCACTCAGTCAGCTGTATAAGGAAATATGCAAACAGGAAACCACTCACCCAGAGGCAGCGCTCCTAGTGGCTGGAGACTTTAATGCAGGGAAACTTAAATCAGTTCTAACAAATCTCTATCAACATGTTAAATGTGCAACCAGAGGGAAAGAAATTCTAAATCAATTGTACTCCACACACAGAGACGCGTACAAAGCTCTCCCTCGCAATCCATTTGGTAATCCGACCACAACTCTATCCTCATGATTCCTAAAAAAGTAAAAAGATTTGGCATGCGTCCTCAGATCCTCAAAAGGTTCTACAGCTGCAACATCGAGAGCTTCCTGACTGGTTGCATCACTGCCCGGTATATGGCAACTGCTCGGCGGAAGGAAGGCCCTAAAAATTGTCAAAGACTATTACCACATGGCAAGTGGTACCGGAGTGCCAAGTCTAGGACCAAAAGGCTCCTCAACAGCTTTTATCCAAGACATAAGACTCCTGAACAGGTAATCAAATGGCTACCTGGACTATTTGCATTGTGCCCCCCCCCCCCCCAACCCCTCTTTACACTGCTGCTACTCTCTGTTTACCATATATGCATAGTCCCTTTAACTATACATTCATGTACATAATACCTCAATTATCCCGCCAACCGGTGCCTGACTATAGCCTCGCTACTGTTATTATTCACTGTCTTTTTACTGTTGTGTTTTATTTCCTTACTTATCTATTGTTCATCTAATACATATTTTTTACTTAAAAATTGGACTGTTGGTTAGGGCCTGTAAGTAAACGTTTCACTGTAAGGTCTGTTGTATTCGGAGCACATGACAAATAAAATTTGATTTGAAATGTTGCACAACATGAAGGGTTTTATTTGATTTTGGATGACATTTGCATTGATGTCAGAGTGATTAGAGTGACAATAGAGTGCTGGCAGTTAGCACGTTTGGTGGGCTACTAATGACCATCAGAGCTTGGAGAAGCCTAATTACTGTGACTAAGTGGTCACATGGAATTTGACTGCCAATCATGACTCATGATCGCCGGTCTGGCAGTAGTAAAGTGTCAACTGTAAAGTTTGGTGGAGTAGGAATAATGGTCTGGGGCTGGTTTTCATGGTTCGACCTAGGCCTCTTAGTTCCAGTGAAGGGGAATCTTAACACTACAGCAGCATACAATTACATTCTAGACAATTCTGTGCTTCAACTTTGTGGCAACAGTTTGGGGAAATACCTTTCTTGTTTCAGTATGACAATGCCCCCATGCACAAAGCTAAGTCCATACAGAAATGGTTTGTCGAGATCGGTGTGGAAGAACTTGACTGGCCTGCACAGAGCCTTGAATGCTGACTGCGAGCCAGATCTAATCACCCAACATCAGTGCCGACCTAACTAATGCACTTGTGGCTGAATGGAAGCAAGTCCCGGCAGCAATGTTCCTAGTGGAAAGTCTTCCCAGAAGAGTGGAGGCTGTTATAGCAGCAAAGGGAGGACCAACTCTATATTAATGCCCTTGATTTGGGAATTAGATGTTTGACGAGCAGGTGTCCACATACTTTTTGTCATGTAGCGTAAAAAGGAAAAGTCAGCTCACTGTTTTGCTCTTATCGAATTTGATAATTTAATAAAGCTTTGGCGATTAAGATTTATTCCAAGCTGTCTCACCAACCAAACACAGCCTTTTTGGACGGTCTTACTTGATTACATTGAGCAGGACAAAAAGAAAACAGCCTTCATTGAGAGGGGAGGCTATGCTTTCTTTTTAATAAAAGAAAATGGGGAAAAAAACATTAGTGTTTTATGTTTCTAAATATTAAGTATACAGGCACCAAATCACATCTTGTTCCATGCGCATATGGGAAATGTGCGGCACGGCTGGATAGGCTGCGTTTCCGCTGTCAAAATTCATGCCATAACCAACTGTGTTACCGCTAAAACCAGATTTTGGTTGGTCTTAAATAGGTCTGGATAATGCCAGTGGCCAGTTTTTACATGACGACCTAACGTGCGTTTGACACTAGTGCTGCCTTAACGCTAGCCGAAAATAGCGTCTCACATGTTCCGTACAAAGGCATTAGTTTAAGTACTTGAGTCAATGGTATGCTATGTCAATTACAGTACATTTCAAAATGTGTTTGGGCTGTCTTAATACAATTGATGTGTTCTTGAGTGTTTTGTTTTAGTAGATTAGTAGCATGTAATTTAACTTATGTTATGACATTGAAATAAATACCATACGACAAACGACCTTAGATTGGTTTGCAACAAATTGTTTAATAGTCATACTGCAAAAAAGTTTATTCATAGTGTGTTATAATCTTACTGGGATACAGTTTTGTTTAAAAAAAGCAGAAGTTGCTAGACTACATTTGTCATACTTACAGTAGTGAATGCATACATTTTCATACTCCCCACCCCCCCATACTAGTCCCCCGTGAGAATCGAACCCACAACCCTGGCATTGCAACCGCCATGCTCTATCTACCGAGCTTCACAGGACTGCACTGGGACTATAACAACTTATTAACCTTTGGGTATTACAACAGTCACATTCGTTTTGTCAACTCTGCTGTTGACAAAACGTAGTCAAAATGTCTGAAAACATTATCACCTAAATGTCTGACAAACATCTAGTCACAATTAAGTTAAAAACCACAGCAACCGAGAAAAATCAACTTGAACAATAAACACAAGGAGAAAATCATATGACAAAAGTTAATTCTGTAAATAGAAAACCAGCTGTTTGGTCCATTATTGAAGATTAGCAGTAATAAACAGAAGAAATAACCACATTTAAAAATAGACATATAATCCCACAGTGTGTCAAAGCATCTACACTGCCTGACTGCTGTGATAATAAGTATAATTTAGGTCCGGATTTAGGAGACCCCATCAAGGCTCAAGTGCAAACAGTGCACAGTTGGAATAAAGGAGATATTAGTGTGATTCATCGGGATGACAGTGTATTCAGTAGATTTTCAGCACGAGGCCTTACTTTGGTCCCCATTACAGTGCAGTATAGGCCTACAAATCCAGTACTTGCAACTTCAAGTATTAGTTTCAAATATAATTCCCTCCCCCAATAGTTTTATGTGACTGTCCACTCTTGGAAAGTAGGTGTCATCATGAAAATGTTGTTTTAGTACTGGGAGGAAAGTCACTACTTTTTGTTTATCAAATACATTGATATAAATTTAACACATTTATTTGTATTAAAATACAAAAGGTAATAGCTGTATTCATAGTAATAAAATATCAAGGGCAGGAGTGCTTTACAGATTGGAAACAAAGGCTAAGAAGCCATTAGATAATACACATTTGTGTTGGTACTTGATGTGGCTTTGGATAGATAGGCCTACTGTTTGTCATGCTCTCCTCATCAGGTAATGTAATGTGGCCTCTGGGCCAGTGAGGGGCAGTAGAGTGCCAATCCTGGTCTGGGAGGTTGTTTCAGGCTCTGGTCTAGCAGGTCCGCTCATGATCACTGCTCTCAGACAGGTTGTTGCTGGGGGTTTCTTGGGCACTGGCGTGGGCGGCTGAAGACAACACCTCCTCAAAACTCCCTCCACCTCCTTGGCTTCCTACCTTGGTCTGCTCCAAATCCAAAACAACCCCAAATGCATAGGCACGCAAACGCACACACACAAAACAACATTTTAATATAGGCTATTGTCGAGAATCTGTTTGAACTTTCAGCAGGGTTGTTAGAAACACCAGAGATTACGACATCAGGCTCAAATGCGCACATTCAAAGTGGAGCAATTGTTCTCCTGACGGTAGTGTTTAACCTCAATTAGCTGAGCTGTAAAAATAGCTAAAAGTTTTCCTGAGCTAAAGGAAGTGAGGTTTAACAAGAAAGACCTCCATAATGTTTACTCCCTGATATTGAGTTTACTTAGGCCGGGTTTCAATCCGATTGTTTTGTCCGCAATCGTGCCATTTAAAGGTCAATTCAGATTGAGCCGAGACATACAGCGTTTACTGTTAATGTGTTCCTCTGCAAACCCGGGAACATTGGCTTTAATACGCGCATTGCGGACAAAGCACGCTTGGATTGAATCCCGGCCTGACTTCAACATTACGTAAATCTCTGTCACTGCTTTGACAGCAACATGTGTTATATCTCACATTACCTTTATGTTGGAAACGGTGCTTTCAACCTTCTCCTCAAAGGACTTGAAACTGGGAGAGTTCCTAATGGGATGAAAAGCAGTTCAGTTTCATGCAATACTATTACTTTAGTATACAACATGTATGTTTATATCTATCTGAGCCACCATACTGTACCTGTACTTTTGTGTACACTTATTAAAGCTTCCTGTATTTACAAGTGCTCTGCTAAAGCGGTCTGTATTTACAAGTGCTCTCCAAAAGCGGTCTGTATTTACAAGTGCTCTCCTAAAGCGGTCTGTATTTACAAGTGCTCTGCTAAAGCGGTCTGTATTTACAGTGCTCTGCTAAAGCGGTCTGTAATAACAGTGCTCTGCTAACGCTGTCTGTAATAACAGTGCTCTGCTAAAGCTGTCTGTATTTACAGTGCTTTGCTAAAGCGGTCTGTATTTACAGTGCTTTGCTAAAGCGGTCTGTATTTACAGTGCTTTGCTAAAGCGGTCTGTATTTACAGTGCTCTATTAAAGCATTCTGTATTTACAGTGCTCTATTAAAGCATTCTGTATTTACAGTGCTCTATTAAAGCATTCTGTATTTACAGTGCTCTATTAAAGCATTCTGTATTTACAGTGCTCTATTAAAGCATTCTGTATTTACAGTGCTCTATTAAAGCATTCTGTATTTACAGTGCTCTATTAAAGCATTCTGTATTTACAGTGCTCTATTAAAGCATTCTGTATTTACAGTGCTCTATTAAAGCATTCTGTATTTACAGTGCTCTATTAAAGCATTCTGTATTTACAGTGCTCTATTAAAGCATTCTGTATTTACAGTGCTCTATTAAAGCATTCTGTATTTACAGTGCTCTATTAAAGCGTTCTGTATTTACAGTGCTCTATTAAAGCATTCTGTATTTACAGTGCTCTATTAAAGCATTCTGTATTTACAGTGCTCTGCTAAAGCGGTCTGTATTTACAGTGCTCTGCTAAAGCGGTCTGTATTTACAGTGCTCTGCTAAAGCGGTCTGTATTTACAGTGCTCTGCTAAAGCGGTCTGTATTTACAGTGCTCTGCTAGCGGTCTGTATTTACAGTGCTCTGCTAAAGCGGTCTGTATTTACAGTGCTCTGCTAAAGCGGTCTGTATTTACAGTGCTCTGCTAAATTTACAGTGCGGTCTGTATTTACAGTGCTCTGCTAAAGCGGTCTGTATTTACAGTGCTCTGCTAAAGCGGTCTGTATTTACAGTGCTCTGCTAAAGCGGTCTGTATTTACAGTGCTCTGCTAAAGCGGTCTGTATTTACAGTGCTCTGCTAAAGCGGTCTGTATTTACAGTGCTCTGCTAAAGCGGTCTGTATTTACAGTGCTCTGCTAAAGCGGTCTGTATTTACAGTGCTCTGCTAAAGCGGTCTGTATTTACAGTGCTCTGCTAAAGCGGTCTGTATTTACAGTGCTCTGCTAAAGCGGTCTGTATTTACAGTGCTCTGCTAAAGCGGTCTGTATTTACAGTGCTCTGCTAAAGCGGTCTGTATTTACAGTGCTCTGTTAACAAAACACTGGGAGAAGTCCTGTATGCTCATCAGTGTTATAGAAAGGTCACTTTTTCTAGTGTTACGATTCCACACATTTATCTTTGGATAAACAGGTCAGATAGCTAGAAATGCATGAATCTTCTCCTGATGATTGCAGCAGGATATGCCAATGTTACAATGCAAGCCTGCTTCACCTATAAATTCTGAACCAATACCAATTCTACTCACAATGCTTACAAACGCTCAGCCTTAAGACAACGAGAATGGGTGGGTGGCTAAGGACTGGGATCTAGTGGAGGGTTAAGTCTATCACTACACACAAAGTAGGCTACACACAATTACCTCATAACAGGCATGCTCATTGAGTGGCGGATAGAGTAGCTGTCCCAAGAGAGCATGGCCCAGGTAAGAGAGGAGTTAAATCATTAACATGAATTTACAGACAGCAGAAAGCACACACGCAATCACACATGTACGCACTCACACACACACAGCAAGCACTCCCTCTAGTCTACAGTAATTCAGCAGGGCAACTTTCTAGGCATTTCTATAATGTAGATTTATCCATCATCTGATTGCCTTAAAAAAAATATAGAGATATTTTAGAGGAATCTAATGGCTTATATTGTAATATGATACATGTTCTTAGACAACTTTGTCATATCGTATCGATGACTCATTCATGTGTATATGACTAACAAATTCTACAGAGAACTAGCAATGCTACATCCACAGAAGGTACAAAAGAGAAAGACAAATGATCTAAAAACTGTAACTATACTGAGCCGCCCACAAGTAAAACATGCTATGGTCAACAACAGTCAAAGTCATGCATGCCTACTGGTCAGTGTGCTACAGATCTGAAGAGTTCACTATGAGGTTTGCGTGTATACACATTCACACTAGGTTATGATGTGACTGCACTGGAACTAACTGTGTTTCTGACTAATCAAATCAAGGGATCCCTGGAATTGATCCCATTCAGTTGGTAGTCATCTTCTTACCATTAGATCTTAAATCCCACTCATATTTACATAAGCAATGGCCTTTGTCCATCTTCTGACTAGTTTCAGTGCAGTCACTGCTAACACGCATATCTGACTCTAAATCAGAGGTATAATACAACCAATAACACCAAAACACAATTTCTTACCCAAGTGAATTTGATCTTTGGATGCATAGAAAAGGATGAAGAAACAAAGACATTTAAGACATTTGTCTTGACATTATCGAGTGTCCTACCAACACTTTACATTAGGCTACTTCATTTTGGAATCACGACAGAGTTTCATTGAACTTCTATTCAAGAAAAGACTAATTCAAAGATCCAGCGCGGGCACACACTTCAAACACACAGTTAACCAATCATTAAATCATCAAAGCTCTGGTTATCATGCCATATACTGTATATACTGTATCCTTACATTACTGTATACACTATGCATTAGAATGCAAACAACCTACTGTCTGTAAGTGTAAGGGAGTCACTCAAGTAAAGTCCACAGCAAACTTCACCCCCAGGCAACATACTGTACCTTGCTCTCCATGGTTCCTCATAGCTAAATGTTTGGTTTAGCATATTTCAACCAATGCAAGTCAGCCAGGGCACACCTTTTTTACTTCACTGGGTAACATAGTGAACAGGGTTCACGAAAATAACGTGTTCTACTGTATTTTCAATTCACACGAATAGTCCACACAGGGACAAACTCATTTGCATGCACACACACATGCACACTAGGTGGCATACCTTCTGGGATACATTAACTCAAGGCCAAACATGCTGCAATACACAAAGGAATATCTATTTGTCTCTCTGGATCATTGTTCAACGTGATTTTATACATAATGTTGGTTGGTTAATACACTTTTATAAACCTGCGGTGGTGAGTCTTTTGTTATTATCATGCAATAATGATGACGACATTAAAATAACAAAACAAAGACTCTGACACGTCTACAATACACACTAAATGACATGGACAGACATAACAGTAAATCACAGTTTTTCTTTGTCATGGCTAGTCTGAGTATTGTATTACTAGTGAACCCGGGGCCAGCTGTCTATGATATGATAGCTCCCGAGTGGCTGAGTGTGCCCCTGCAAAGCCAGCATACAGGCCAGCAATGGATTTCCATTGTGCCACCCTGCCCAGTCAGAACTCTGGGTCTTCAAGGCAGAGAGTGGTCAGCAGACACCCAGAGGGTTACTGACCCCCCCCCCACTCCAGGCCCGCATCCAATCTGGCCTGCAGAAAGCTGCTTACTCTGGGCTTATGCAACATAAACATGCCCCCTGCAACAGACTGTCTGGGTCAACCCCAACAACAATTAGGAATGGGCACACGACAGACTGGCTGCAGAAAAGTGGAGATGAGGGTGGTCATTCTGACTGGAGGCCACCTTGTATTCTGTCTCAATAGCTGTAGGCTAAAAGATGTAGTCATAGTGTAAGGCTTCAGTTGATTGGATATGAAAGATGTTGATGTTGTTGTGTGGTTGCTATAGGCACCAGTGACACCGTACCTCATATCCCCAAACTTCCTGCTGATGGCTGTTCCCAATGTGGTGAAAGCTGCTGACGTTTTCTGCCCTGCCGTGCTCAACGTCTCCGACGTCTTTTTGTACCTGGACAAATGAAAAGACAAGACAGTGATGATCAAAAACAGACAGGACACCACAGGACAGCCACACCGGTTATCTTCTTGTCCCTTTCCGGAGCACTGTTCACTCCACACACACAGATTAGTTTCATAGTCAGAGCCGGAGCCAGGGTGCAACTGATACTCCAGCTCAGTATCACAATCAGTCAGGGATTCATACATCTATAAAAACAAGATGAGGGGAGCATGGCACAGATAACAAAGACTCAGTGTTTCCCCATGTTTTAACTCCCATTGATGCTGCAAAATCTCTGGGAAACAGAGGAGCGCATCACTTTGATTATTTGTACAGCTTATACCACTGTTAGGGCACTGGCCTACAAAGAGAAGCCATTGATTTTCCTCTTTATTTTCTAGTTCTAAAAGCCTGCTTGTCTGCAGAGTGCCTGGCTTCCAACCTCTCACATCCCCAGCCCCTAGAGCCCGATTACCTCTCAGTGCATTACACACAGACTGCATGGAAACCTAAGAAACTCCTGCACTTCCCTGAGCACCAGCCCATGCCATCACCTTATTGGATTTGAGTCCTTCTATTTCAAGACAAAGAGCTTACTGCATTTGTAAGATGCATTAAGTGCAATGCGTTAATCTGGCTAACGCTTTTGCTGTGGGAGGTAATTCTGAGAAGAATGTGGTCCGCCAGCTCACTTAGGTACTGAGTCTAACTAGTGTGGCGCCTGAAGTGAAAAAGACTAGAGAGAGAGAGGAGAGGGAAAAGAAGAGAGAAGAAGCCCGAGAGAGAAAGAGAAATATTGTCACCTAACATCAACTGATGCCAACAACAAACCACACTGACAATAGATACAGCTCGGCCGTTATGACGGAGTTGCTCACCTCCTTTACACTTGGCCCTGTTGCCTTGGTTTTGCATTGGTGTCGAGACTGGAGATTGAGGAAGTGTGTCGTGGCATTTACACAGTGGAGGCCCATTCTTCTCCTCTCCCTCCAGCCAATGATCTCTCAGCACCACCAGATCTGCTTGACCCTAGCGGTTTGCAGTTCCCCCTCACCATGGTAACGGTGATTGGAGAAGGGTGCTCTGCCCATTTGAGCACCTAGTTAAAGCGTGACTCTGGTAACTGAATAGCTAGGGACATACAAGGCCAGTCTGCAGACGCAGGCAGAGACGGAGGACTGAAATCTAGGCCTATTGTATAGCTGTTCACTGAAAATGGCTATATATACACACAGTACTGACCTATATGAGCCTGAAGCTGCTGCTTGTTTTTACTGGCTTGCCCCCGTGGATAGATGTGTCCTGGGCCAGGCAGCCAGCACTGTGCTGCTTTAGATGTCACATCACCATTAGGCCGCTTGCTCCCTGTCATTATCTGCCTCAATGAGCCCGATCAGACCGGATCCATACATTCATCACCCTGTGACGCCCATAAAGACAATCTCTGGTGACAGGAGCAAAACATCTAGAGGGCGCGAGTGCTATTTCTCGCTTTCCTTCCCAAATGCCAAACGTAGGCACTGTCTCTGAGACAGCCTTTGGATGGCAACAATAGGAGTCTAGTTGAGATTCCCCCTCCCCCTGGCATTATGCACGCCGGCGTGTAACATATTTGATACCTCCCACTCAAGCGTAATTACACACAGCGAACGATGTTGGGTACTCACGCAGTGGAAGTCTGCATGTCATACCAGCTCCTGTTGAAGTTCTGTTTGAGCTCACTGAGTGGTGTTATCCCCAGTTTGGCTTTGAGGTCTGAGTGGTGTTTCTCTTTGGAGGCCAACACTTGCCTCAGGGTGGAGATTTCTTCCTCTAACTGGAGGCATAAACATAGAAAGAGAGAGAAATAAAGACATGAGAGATATAGAGTTAGAGAGTGATGCTAATTTCCCCTCGGGCTTAAGTATTCCAAATGAATTATCCATAAAGCAAATAATGTAACACATGGACAAAATGTGTTATATCCCACTCCTTATCAGCAAATAAAGTATATTTCTTGGATGAAGCTTACTATACTACAAATGGCTATAAAAGGCCATTTCAGCTACATATACGTGTTGGTAATATAACTATAATAATAATTATAATAATATGGTGGTAAATTGAGGGAACTGAAGTACAGAACACTGGCTCTTCCTTAAAACACAGCATAGTGTATTTGGCCTGAGGTCAACACCAGGGGAAACAACAGTGATGAAGAGTAACAACTGTAAACCCAAATCCTAATTGATGCCGACTCATATTATGCAAAAAAGCTCTGCTGCAAGAGCTGCCAAGATTTACATAACTCATAATGCCCTCTACTTCCGCTCCTATTTCCAGTTAATATATCTCTCTCCCATGGTCCAACACAGTTTCCCTATGTGAGAGAGATCAGTGTACCAACTTCTTAACCATCTCTCCCCTCTAAGGTTGAACAGAATGTGTCCATCTCCAAGACAGCGCTTCCTGAATCCAACTCGATCAAAATGCCAAGCTAAACATTGAAAAACAGAGCGGTGAAAAGTGCTGACGAGAGGGACTACCTTAGTGAGTTCACTCAATATTTCCTCCCTCTCCTCATCGGTCACAGTGTTGTAGAGGTCCACTTCTGACACCATTTCTTCATCTACTTCTGTTAGAGGCTCTGGGTCCAGCAAACCTGAGGAGAGATAGACGATTAAACACAAAACAACCCCCAAAAGTCTGAAGTGTTCTTACTTACAGTACCACTCAGTCAAGGGTTATTCTTTATATTGTAGAATAATAGTGAAGAAATCAAAACTATGAAATAACACATATGGAATCATGTAGTAACCATTCTCTCCACCAGCTTCATGAGGTAGTCACCTGGAATGCATTTAAATTAACGGGTGTGCCATGTTAAAAGTTAGTTTGAGGATTTTATTTCCTAATTAATGCATTTGAGCCAATCAGTTGTGCTGTGACAAGGAAGGGGTGGTATACAGAAGATAGGACTATTTGGTAAAAGACCAAGTCAATATTATGTCAAGAACAGCTCAAATAAGCAAAGAGAAACAAACGACAGTCCATCATTACTTGAAGACACCTTTTAAAGTTTCTTCAAGTGTAGTCGCAAAAACCATCAAGCGCTCTGATGAAACTGGCTCTCATGTGGACCACCACAGGAAAGGAAGACCCAGAGTTACCTCTGCTGCAGAGGATAAGTTCATTAGAGTTACCAGCCTCAGACATTGCAGCCCAAATAAATGCTTCAGAGTTCAAGTAACAGACACATCTCAACATCAACTGCTCAGAGGAGACTGTGTGAATCAGGCCTTCATGGTTGAATTCCTGCAAAAAAAACAATACTAAAAGGACACCAATAAGAAGGAGACTTGCTTGGGTCAAGAAACACGAGCAAAGGACATTAGACCGGTGGAAATATGTCCTTTGGTCTGATGAGTCCAAATTTGAGATATTTGGTTCCAACCGCCGTGTATTTGTGAGACGCAGAGTAGGTCAAAGGATGATCTCCGCATGTGTGGTTCCCACCGTGAAGCATGGAGGAGGTGTGATGGTGCTTTGCTGGTGACTGTCTGTGATTTATTTAGAATTCAAGGCACACTTAACCAGCATGGCTACCACAGCATTCTGCAGCGATACACCACCCCATTTGTTTTTTAACAAGACAATGACCCAACACACCTCCAGGCTGGGTAAGGGCTATTTGACCAAGAAGGAGAGTAATGGCGTGCTGCATCAGATGACCTGGCCTCCACAATCACCTGACCTCAACCCAACTGTGATGGTTTGGGATGAGTTGGACCGCAGAGTGAAGGAAAAGCAGCCAACAAGTGCTCAGCATATGTTTGAACTCCTTAAAGACTGTTGGAAAAGCATTCCAGGTGAAGCTGGTTGAAAGAATACCAAGAGTGTGCAAATCTGGCATCAAAGCAAAGGGTGGCTACATTGAAGAATCTCAAATATAAAATATATTTAGATTTGTTTAACCCTTTTTTGGTTATTACATGATTCCATGTGTGTTATTTCATAGTTTTGATGTCTTCACTATTATTCTACAATTTAGAAAATAATAAAAATAAAGAAAAAAAAACCTTGAATGAGTAGGTGTGTCCAAATCTTTGACTGGTACTGTACATATACACTGAGTGTACGAACATTTTCTTAATATAGAGTTGCACCCCCTTTTGCCCCCAGAAAAAAACTCCATTTGTCAGGCATGGTCTCGAAAAGTCTCCACAGGGATGTTGGCCCATGTTGACTCCATTGCTGCCAACAGTTGTGTTAAGTAGACTGGATGTCATTTGGGTGGTGAACCATTCTTAATACACACGGGAAACTTTTAAGTGTGAAAAACCCAGCAGCTCTGCAGTTATTGACACACTCAAAACCGGTGCACCTGGCACCTTCTACAATACCCCATTAAAAGGCACTTAAATATTTTGTCTTGCCCATTCACCCTCTGAATGGCACACATACACAATCCATGTCTCAAAGCTTACAAATCCTTTAACTTGTCTCCTCCCCTTCATCGACACTGATTGAAGTGGATTTACCAGGTGACATCAATAAAGGATTATACCTTCCCCCTGGTCAGTCTGTCATGGAAAGAGGAGGTGTTCCTAATGTTTTGTACACTCACTGTATTAGTGGAGAGACAATCACATAAAGTATGTTTTTGCAAATAACAGAAGAAACTCAGGCACCCATTCAAATAGTCTACCTCGAAGAGATGATTCAGGCTACGGCAAGACATAACCCCCAATCTGTTGCCATCGTAACACGACCACAGTACGGACAGATTTAACCTGAACGCCACCCTCCATCACTGTGACAATGGCAATATTCCCACATGTTTAACAACCACCTTTAGAGACACCGACTGTAATTATCTACACTCGAGCTTCCATTTCCAATCCTCTGTTTATTTTTATGCATGTATAGCTAAGATATATTCTGGGTAGTTTAAAGAAAAGTCATGCTTATCCCCTTCCATAAGACCACCAGTTGTCTGCGAGAGTAACCGTCCTGTATGTTGTCTCTACTTAAAACATTCATTAATCAATGTGTATGACTAAATAGGAGCACAAACCTATTGCTTATTGTTTTTTTTATTACATCGTTTTCTTTTATTGTATGATTTTATATATAAAAAATATATTCAGGGGGAATATCTATTGCTTATGGAACCTAATGGTGATCTAATTACATGACAATATGTGTGTGTGTATGCGTTTGTGTGTGCGTGCGTTTCCAGTTACAATACAAGCTAAAACAGACAAGCAACTTCCTGGTATGTGAAGCACTGAGTGTCTGATCAATATCTGACTGATGAAGTAATGGCCAAAGCCCCGGCATGGTGTACCCTCAGCTGATTAAATCAGCCATTAATAAAGTGAATTCGAACTCAAATTGGGAGTATAGCTTTACCCAATTTCTGCCAAATTTTGTGTAACTTCAAATGTCTGTCCCTACAACCATTATAACCTTATAACTGCATAATATAATATTACAGTAAAGAGACTCTGGCTTTAAAATTCTACACTAGGCTACAGTAATACAACTGGGTGAAATGCTCTGAGCTTATGATACTATTTCAATCACCAGCAACATAAAGCCAGGACATAATAACATATTATAAACTTGGTGGTTCGAGCCCTGAATGCTGATTGGCTAACACCCGTGGTATATTAGACCGTAATAAACAGGTATAACAAAACATTTACACCCCCCCCACCCCCCATTATTGCTTAAATATAACATGACATCTAAACCTAAGAGATGTTACTGAGCAGGGACCAGCGTCCTAAGATGACCGTAGGTAGGGGATGTTTTTGTCAAGACAAAGAGGACAACAAACAAGCAGGAGTCACATCTTTGAGGCCTGGTCTCTCATTACATCAGCAGATGATTGGAGTGGCGTGGCACAGAGCTTGTGATGCAGTTTGGCCACATAACCCAATCACTTTCTCATCAGAAGCCTTTGGAGAGGATCCCTTCGCTTGGAGCCCCACCATGTACACAGTATACATTCTAGCACTCTTCATCACTCTCTTCTCTATTGGCATCTTGCCAGGCCTCAGTGACTCTAATAGTAGACGTATTTTAATAATAATAATGATAATAATAATAATAGCCTGGACTTGTCTTTTCCTACATGCACTGTGTTGATAGCTATTTTATTGAGGAAAAATGTACTTACTACAATTGTGATATGTGGTTGTCTCACCTGGCTATCTTAAGATGAATGGACTAATTGTAAGTCACTCTGGATAGGAGCGTCTGCTAAATGACTCAAATGTAAAAGTTAATTACTCTACGACTTTATCCTATTTCTCTAGAATGGGACAAGTGCAGTTTGAACAACTGTTTCTATGTTTTCACTGTGATGGGTTAAGAGTGCATTGCCTAGCAACTTCCCATGCAGACGAGCAAGCCCAATCATCATCATTGATTGAATCCTTGTGTTGTCCTTAAGACACTTCAATCCTTCAACACCGGGCTGACTCATTTTAAATGAGCAAACAATCCCCGTCTTTACCTTTCGAGGACCACAGACAGTATACACACACTCGTACAAAAGTGATGTTGTTTGTGTTGCCAATGTGAGGTTCCATCCATCAGCATTGTTCCTGGGGCACTGAAAGAGGTCCCTATGATACATTAACATTGGCTCAGGTTCATTAAAAAATCTATATGGTAATCAATATCAAAGAGCATTAACAGGAAACCATGCAGGCTTGACTGGGGCGGCAGGGTAGCCTCGTGGTTAGAGCGTTGGACTAGTAAGGTTGCAAGTTCAAATCCCCGAGCTGACAAGGTACAAATCTGTTGTTCTGCCCCTGAACAGGCAGTTAACCCACTATTCCTAGGCAGTCATTGAAAATAAGAATTTGTTCTTAACTGGCTTGCCTCATTAAATAAAGTTAATTTTTTATTAAGAGTGGGTTGATGGGCTCGTGACTTTCCTTTTTGACAACATGTCACCTGAACATCATATTATTGGTACACCGATGACTCTAAACCTCACCCCGGCCCTGCACCTCCCACGCCTCAGTCTGATTCAATTAACCATCACATACATGGCTGAGAGAGAGAGAGAGACTCTGGCCAAGGAATAAACACAGAACCACACCACAATCAGTAGGGGTTCAGTAACACTACATTAACTCTCAAAAGGACACCCATCCTCGTTTTCTCTCTCTGATTTGGGAATCTATTTCAGATAATCTGAGGCCCAATCCAAATAATGGCATGGTCACATTCCGAGTCCGGGTCAGCTGGTCTGGGTTGTCTGAAGGCATTTGCCGAGTCTCGCCCACGACGTTGTCCTGAAAGTAGGAGCACCGCGGCTCAGTGACTGTGGCGTGACAACTCATCCGCACCCAATTCACACTCATCATACTCAGCAGCACAGGGGCCAGAGCTGGAGAAATACACTCTTTTTCACATGCTAGGTTCTCAAAGGCATCATTGTTTTTACTCTACAACCCTTATCCACAGACACAGTCGTTAGCAGTGACGGCTAGCCTAGGGTTGTTCACACAAAATCAGTCATCTGCGTGGAGACCTGAGAGTAACCTAAATGCGAACTGAGAGGCCTGCCTCGCACACTGTGGCTGCTCTAGCCGTGCTAAAGTCTCTGTCATCCAAGATAAACTTTCTGGCTATAAGTGATGACATCACAGTGGGTGTCTCTCAGAAGAAAAGCAGGTTGTCTTCCATTTTGATGACACATTTACTGATCCTCTCTCGCCTTGTACATAGTAGCACTCATCTCATTATGGACTATCATCACCCCTCCAACTCAACGATGTTCAATGAGTTGACTCATGCAGTAAAATGACCTGCATTCTGTACTGACTGAGGAAGCAAATCCTATAAGCTTAACAAAGTGTGTCAGACTCAGCAGGCAGCAAACACAACTGGAAATGTTACTGGAAATTATCCCCAGTCCCCTTACCAATAACGAGATCGCTCATAACCATGGTAAATAAAATGTAGCATTTAGTAAATAAACAGATTAAGTTATCTGGAAATTAGTTCCCATTTTTGCTTCCATTTTAGGCCGTCATCTTGGCCTGTTACGTCATTTCTGGCCTGGCTGTAGTAATCAGTGGGATTTTCCCCTCGGATTATCCAACTAGATTTACCAAAGTCCTTCACCTCAGCCACGGCAGAATTAAGCAGTGCGATATCTAGCGAAGTCAAAGATCCCATTTCAGATAGTCCTTTGACTGCAACTTCATCAAATGTTTGCTCTCAAACGCATCGTTGGAATAAACACTGTCAGGGGTGTTTTTGTCCAATTTGTGGAGGGGCCAAAAAGTGTGGTGAAAATGAGTCAATCATTCATTCATCCATTCCCTCACAATAAAGAGATATATTTAAAACATGAATCAGGGATACTGTAATACTTCCACATCACGTGAACATTTCTGTGAAGGGCAGTCAGCTAAACAGAGAAGCAAGCATACCTGTCCTGAGATGTCCTTGTCCTCGCTCTTCATTTGGTAGCAGAAACAAGGGGGAAAGATTACATTCCTTTAATGAAATTAGTAATAATTGATAAAAATAGATAGGCCTATGCTACTTTGTCCGGGGAAGTCACAAGTTCTAAAAATATACTCTATGCCTATAACATGTTCATACCAAGAGAAGAAATGCTGTAAAACAAATGTCCCAAAACATTTCTATCACATACGCAGATGAAAAAAAGTTCAAAATCAGAGGCGTTTCATGCTTTGCCTGATGAAGTTGACCGTTGTTAGGCAATTCATTTACAGATCCTTTGAGGTTCTATGCGTACAGGGAACATTTAGTAATTGGAAACACCACAAGACCTAAAACATTCAGCTCAAACACAGCATGCAACTGATTGCAAGAGAACTGGAGGATTCTAAAATGGGAGTCTGTCCATCTACGGAGCCAAGAAACATATCAAGAGGACATTGGCCTATTTTCTGGTTCAATTATGCAGCATCAAGACAAATTAATGGATATAAATCCTAATCATTCTATTTATTGGCACATGCTATTACAATCCTGAAAGTATAAAAAATATGCAATTGATGCTGCACAGGTTTACTGGTCCAACGTGGGCCAGAAATACTACAGCTACTGTAATACTACCAATAACAGGGGAAGTAGTCTAGTCTACAGATCAAAGGCCTGTCACCTTCAGGTTGCAGATGCACCACAAACCCACTGGGCATAACCCACTCATCTGAATATGAGGTCTTACCCCATTCCCCTTCACCATCGCTCAGTACACTAGAGTCGCTCAGTACACTAGAGTACAACTCTGATGACGATGCATTTGATGTCCATTAGGCAATGAATGGGGTGAAATACAAAATAGTGAGTTACACATAAACACAGGAGCGCGCACACACACGCACACACGCACACACGCACACAATTGGTGTATAGTGTAGGTTACAGTGTTCATTCAGGCTGACTGTAACCTGATAACCTGAGGTTGATAAAAAAAACAATGCGTATACCTTGTTTGAACCAGAAAGTTGATTATAATAGCCAGTGTTCAACTGATAATCTAGTGTGCACAAGTTAAGACAGCCATCTTGCTATTTGGATAATAGGGCCAACTACAAAGAAAGGCTCTTCAATGCAGAATATCTATGGTCACAAGATTTCAATTATTTGGTCAGGTGGTCACGGTGGGAAGGGAAAATAAGTGGCCTTGAGCCAGTCATGGTTTGCAAAATATATTTTAACCTAACAGAAGGACAGAGCAATACTACATCCAAATGAACATGATGTTTTATTACCATGTTACACATAGAGCTCGCCACCTTGTAGTCCTAAAACCGGAAAATATGTTAACTCTGGTTCTTTCAGCCATTCCTATGGAGAAAATGAACCGGGGAAAGAATAGGGTTGTGGGATAAATGTAGAAAATAAGGTCTGAGGTTAACACAGGCTTAGGAGATCTTATATGTTTTGTTCTATGATATAACAATATCTGTCAGTTAAAATTATCTTTGTGAATTAGTAAGACTTTATGTGCTTTATTAAATGACATAAATGCTTCAAAAATTTAAAAATAAAAAAAGTGAAGAAAAATGAAGACCATCTCATTGAAAAGAAACGTATAAGATCTCCTAAACCTGTGTTTACCACAGACCTTATTTTCGGCGTTTATCCCAAAACAGCATTCATTTCCCCCATAGGCTTTGTCCAACGAACATTGGCAGGGGGTTTAGTGCCTACAAAAAGATGGCATTACTAATGCTCTCTATTGGACAGAAATGAAACGTTTAACCACGTGCTCCATTAAGTAGATGCGTCATGTGATAACTGGTCGAAAATGGCTACTCTATTGATACAATTTTGTCTTTTGAGGTAGAATTTATTAAAAGTTTACACTTAATTTCACCTACCAAGACTATCATCACATATTAAAGTTAAACTGTTTAATAAGGTTATTTATATATTTTTAAAAATTCCGATTAAGGCTATCAACTATGAATTCAGTAACAACAGTTTTCGTTCATACTGTAAATAACAAATAGGCTAAATACACAATTGAATACATGCAACAACAAAAATCCATAATGTGTAACATATTATTATACATTTTTCAAGAGCTTGAACGCTCACTCACCCTGTTGTCTGGTCTCCATTCGAAGCAGTGTGATGCAGTTGGCTTACTTGAAGTAAATATGAATTGTTCTTCTGAAACAACGCTTTAACGTAGATACAGCAGCTCACTGCTGCACTGTCAGACGCCAATGTTTACGCCAGTTCCTTCACTGTCAATTACGGCACCGCCTCCATTGGCGGGGCTTCCAACATACACCAATGGCGGTGTGCTCAATTACTGAAACAGCGTTGTGACGTCTTCAGAGTTCAAATACTATTTCGTGTCGAACTAGGCACATGATTTAGACTGATGATGCCAAATATGCAATATATTGAACTATATTTCTTGACAGAAAAACTCAAATGTAATCTTAAAATACTGTCAGTTTCATGTACACTTAAATACATGATTGCCCAATGTTTCCGGTGAAGTGAAAGTGTAATATATCCAAGTTACTTATTTAGGCTAGTTTGGGTAGTTTCATTACAGAATGCAACGACGCCACCTGCTGATACTTTGTGATTCTAGGCTTTGAGAATATCTGACCAATTTACACCCTCGTCTGTCAGAGCAGGGTAAATACATCTCCTGTAGTAAATTAGTTACATGAGATGATAGACATGAATTTTGATTAAACAGATTCAACAATTACTTTGCCATTTCCTGGTCGCCAAAATGTTAATAGTTTGCCTAATTTCAGTTTATGTGACAAAACAAGCAAGTGTTGAGAATCATTGTACCATCTAAATCGCTGTGAAATATATTTTCAATGACCAAAAATATTGTATTTTATTTATTTACAATTATGGCCAGGTAAAAATGTATCAGTAGACATTTAATTTATACTTTTCAAAATTATGCTGAATATATTCACTTTCTAAGAAGCAAAACATTTGATAGAAGATAAGACTCTCAAGATATCAGTCTTTCAGATGCAATGCACCATTCATCTTCAACTGGAACTCTTGATCATTCATTCTTTTTTTTCATACATTTTTACAATACAGCCAATTTGGACTTTGGCCCGCTAATTTCCTGCAATTCTACATGTTTTGCCATGACTTATGCCAGGTTCAGATGATATCTGAGTGAGAGTAACTAACTAAATCAATGGGGGCACCCTAGGTGTCAGGACCCCTGGGCACGTGCCTTGATTACTATAAGGTTTAGATAGCTGGCTAGACTAACTTACCTAGCAATCTATAAAATGTTTGCTGACATAGGCTAATTGAGTGACTGTCAGTGACTGGCATAGCTGCTGATACACTACCACATTCTGAAATTGCAAGTTGTGTATTTTATGATCTACACTACATGACCAAAAGTATGTGGACACCTGCTCGTTGAACATCTCATTCCAAAATCATGGGCATTAATATGGAGTTGGTCCCCCTTTGATGCTATAACAGCCTCCACTCTCCTGAGAAGGTTTTCCACTAGATGTTGGAACATTGATGTGGGGACATGCTTCCATTAAGCCACAACAGGATTAGTGAGGCTGGGCACTGATTAGGCCTGCCTCGCAGTTGGAGATCCAATTCTTCCCAAAGGTGTTCCATGGGGTTGAGGTCAGGGCTTTGTGCAGGCCAGTCAAGTTATTCCACACCGATCTCGAAAACAATTTCTGTATGGACCTCACTTTGTGCACGGGGGCATTGTCATGCTGTAACAGGAAATGGCCTTCCCCAAAATTGAAAGAACAGAATTGTCTATAATGTCATTGAACGCTGTCACATTAATATTTCACTGCATTGGAACTAAGGGGCCTAGTCCGAACCATGAAAAATATTCCCAGACCATTATTCCTCCTCCACCAAATTTTACAGTTGGCACTATTCATAAGGGCAGGTAGCTTTCTCCTGGCATCCGTCAAACCCAGATTTGTCCATCGGACTACCAGATGGTGAAGCCTGATTCATCACTCCAGAGAACGCGTTTCAGCTGCTCCAGAGTCCAATGGCAGTGAACTTCACACCACTCCAGCCGATGCTTGGGATTGAGCATGGCGATTTTAGGCTTATGTGTGGCTGCTTGGCCATGGAAATCCATTTAATGAAGCTCCCCCGACGAACAGTTATTGTGCTGACATTGCTTCCTGGAACTCGGTAGTGAGTGTTGCAACCAAGGACAGGCGATTTTTACTCGCTACACACTTCAGCACTTGGCAGTCCCATTCTGTGAGCTTATATGACCTACCACTTTGTGGCTGAGCCGTTGTTGCTCCTAGACATGTCCACTTCACAGTAACAGCCCTTACAGTTGACCGGGGCAGCTCTAGCAGGCCAGAAATTTGACGAACTGACTTTCTGAACAGTGGCATCCTATGACGGTGCCACATTCAAAGTCACTGAGCTCTTCAGTAAGGCCATTCTACTGCCATTTTTGTCTATGGAGATTGCATGGCTGTGTGCTCGATTTTATACACCTGTCAGCAATGGGTGTGGCTAAAATTGCTGAATCCACTAAATTGAAGGGATGTCCACATACTTTTGTATATACTGTATAGTGTATCTACAAAGTTGAGACCCCGACTTACTTCCAAAACAAACAAAAAAGCTGATTATGCCGCTTATGCCTAGAAACAGCACTGAACACATCTCCCTCAAAGCAGCAGCTGCTCTTTTCAGCTCTGATGTGTTTTTGAAAAACCTTGCATTTTGAAGCTGTAATCTTTCCGTGAAAGTAATTTCAAACGGATTTTAAAGATTAAATGTTTCCCTGTCTTATCAAAACACCATATGAAATTCTGTAATTCACTGGGAGTTTTAATATGGGTGTGCTTTATTTCATGCTGTACCAGGAATCAGTGTGGTATGTACTAGTACTGGTAGCTGAGCTCCCCTCTGCAGCTCTGCCAAGTCTTATTCTGTCTTAGGTCTGTCAACAGGATGTCTGTGTTAGCTAGTATGAAGACAGAGGAGCACAGCCCCACACCATGAGGAAACAGTCCCACAGGCAGACATCAAGGCCACATTACAGAATGAAACAGGAGGCAGGATATTCAATTGACTGAATGGAATTTTCATTATGATTAACAATTATTCAGATTGGTTTATTATTGTGACATGAGGCCCTTGCATCGGGCAGAACAGCAACAAAAGCCTATATTACTACTGTATGTAATATTGCTAAAGCATAACCACTAACTACAGGCAATTCTCATTAAATGTGTTGTATATTTCATAGTTTTTTCAGCTCTGCTGAGCCTGTGTTGTTGAATTTGTTTGATATGGAGTGCTGTATATTTACACAGCTGTTCACAGCATTCTAATCACACACAATAAATCAGATGATCCCGATTGGAAGGAAGGAACCAGCTGGGAGCTACAGAGCTTGGCTGTTTGAAGGCCCTGTTATAACTACTTCCCCATCCCCCAGGAATCCTCCTCTTGACCTGTGGGTCCATAACCAGCTAGAAGTCATGACTCACTTTCTCAGTGGCCACCACAGCTGCAAGGTCAGCTGATCCCAGAGCTATGTATTGCTGAGTAAGCACTGGCCCCGGTTAGGTCACATGACGGTTGGGGAGCTGCATGTGCATCCCAAATGCCACCCTATATACTGTAGTGGTCGACTATAGGCCCTGGTCAAAAGTGGTGCACTATAAAGGGAATAGGGTGCCATTTGGGACTTCTCCTGTGTCTGTCCATCCAGGGAAGATAGAGTGGACAGGACAGATAACAAAACAGCTTGGCCGGGCTGGTGTGGTGTAGGCTACTCTCAGAGGGGGCAAGCACTAACGGAAATTAAAGGTGATAATGTTTCTGTAAAAACAACTTCTGAATAGGACATCTTTGTGGATGGATGGAATGGGGTTTGGTCAGGGAGGGAAGGGCCAGAGATCTTTTAAAAACTATACATCACAGTTGGTAAGTGCAAGACAGTGTTTTTTGTTGAGCCATCAATTGGTTTACCTGGCTTAATACAGAAAGAAGGTGGATTATTATAACTCTTTTCTTTAGGAGGTAGATCAGCTTTAATATTGCATATCTATAGATCGTAGCTTCCATCAATGTAATTGTCTGCATCGTGTCCAATTCCCCAAGGTTCATTTGTTGATTGTATTGCCTTTGACGTGATCCAATAAAAACAATTGTTCACACAAAAAAAGGACATGTGTTTTTGGCGTTTTAACCATCACTTTTTAATGACTCCACAATTACATCTGACACAAACAGCTAAACGTGAATGACATGAACTGTGAAGATAGTGGTGCAGCAGCACAGAAGAACCACAAACAAAAGTAGAATACAAATCTGTGCATTTGATTTTCATAAACCAACCAATACATGAAAAACGACTATTGGTGTTGTTGTAGCTTTAAACTACTAGATAATTGACATGTACAATGGGTAGATCAGGAGAAATTTACCATTTCAGTTGTGCAAGCTACAGACGTTTTTGGAGCAGAGATGAGACCGTCAAGCCTATATCAATGATCTTTGTAAAGGCACCAGTCATATTGTTATGGTAACCAGGCCACAATGGCACGAATAGGGGCTTCAGCCAGCCGATAAGCCCCCTGGCGAGTTCAGACGTCAGAGGTGGATCCTCCACCTACCCAATCCGATGTCAGATTAAAATGTAACATGTATACACTAAAAGTGGCATCAAACAATGGCATCTTAATATACAGTTGGAGTTGGAAGTTTACATACGCCTTTACATACATTTAAACTCAGTGTTTCACACTTCCTGACATTTAATCCTAGTAAAAATGCCCCGTCTTAGGTCAGTTAGGATCACCACTTTATTTTAAGAATGTGAAATGTCCGAATAATAGTAGAGAGAATCATTAAATTCAGCTTTTATTTCTTTCATCACATTCCCAGTAGGTCAGAAGTTGACATATATTCAATTAGTATTTGGTAGCATTGCTGTTAAATTGTTTAACTTGGGTCAAACGTTTCGGGTAGCCTTCCACAAGCTTCCCACAATAAATTTATTGTGGGTGAATATTGTCCCATTCCTCCTGACAGAGCTGGTGTAACTGAGTCAGGTTTGTAGGCCTCGTTGCTCGCACATGCTTTTTCAGTTCTGCCCACAAATTTTATAGAGGATTGAGGTCAGGGCTTTGTGATGGCCACTCCAATACCTTGACTTTGTTGTCCTTAAGCCATTTTGCCACAACTTTGGAAGTATGTTTGGGGTCATTGTCCATTTGGAAGAACCAAGCTTCAACTTCCTGACTGATGTCTTGAGATTTTGCTTCAATATATCCACATAATTTTCCAACCTCATGATGCCATCTATTTTGTGAAGTGCACCAGTCCCTCCTGCAGCAAAGCACCCCCACAACATGATGCTGCCACACCCATGCTTCACGGTTGGGATGGTGTTCTTCAGCTTGCAAGCCTCCCCCTTTTTCCTCCAAACATAACGATGGTCATTATGGCCAAACAGTTCTATTTTTGTTTCATCAGACCAGAGGACATTTCTCCAAAAAGTATGATCTTTGTCCCCATGTGCAGTTGTAACCCTATTCTGGCTTTTTTATGGCGGTTTTGGAGCAGTGGTTTCTTCCTTGCTGAGCGGCCATTCAGGTTATGTCAATATAGGACTCGTTTTACTGTGGATATAGATATTTTTGTACCTGTTTCCTCCAGCATCTTCACAAGGTCCTTTGCTGTTGTTCTGGGGTTGATTTGCACTTTTCGCACCAAAGTATGTTCATCTCTAGAGACAGAACGCGTCAATGTCAATTAGCCTATCAGAAGTTTCTAAAGTCGTGACATCATTTTCTGGAATTTTCCAAGCTATATAAAGGCACAGTCAACTTAGTGTATGTAAACTTCTGACCCACTGGAATTGTGATACTGTGAAGTATAAGTGAAATAATCTGTCTGTAAACAATTGTTGGAAAAATTACTTGTGACATTCACGAAGTAGATGTCCTAACCAACTTGCCAAAACTATAGTTTGTATAGCAATTTGTGGAGTGGTTGAAAAATGAGTTTTAATGACTCCAGCCTAAGTGTATGTAAACTTCCGACTTCAACTGTATTATCCAGGTGATGACTTGGTGAGAAAAATTGTCAAAATTATATCTGGCGTCAGGTAAGATACATCTTTAAAACCATGTAAAAACAAACAATATGTGTGACAGGTTTTGATCACAGAGTACAGTGGCAGCTACAGGAGCATGCAGGGAAAGACAGCCGTGGAGAATGGTAACTGAATGCTCCCTGAGATCAATTACAAAAGCCTAATAAGAGTTCAAATTCTGTCCATGACGTTTGACATTGTGGTAACTGAAGTCCACACGGTAAGTAGTGACCGAGCATTCATCGATCTCATCATCATCATCATCATCATCATCATCATCATAGTCTGTGTCATTAATAACACAATAATAATCAATGCAGAGCTGAATGTCTGATATATACAGCGCCCACAGTGAGAAGGTTGGGGATTTGGGGGGATAGGGGGTGAAGATGTTGGACAGGCCCAATGTTGCCAAGTTACATCTTTTTAAGATTCATAAAATCCACCATTCCCCTGGCACAGCTCCAGGTCTATTGTGTGGCTTTCAAAAGGGTACTTACATCAAAGGCCACTTTTTTTAAAGTCTAAGAGATACTTGATTGTCATCTGTGTTACAAACACGACTGTTTTTCCTGTGATGATGTTGTGCACAAATTGACTTGGTGTTAGGTTAATTACCATTCCCTATTGTAATCAGTGTTTTATATTAAAATGGAGAATGGACGATAGTTAATTATTAATGATGTCAAGACACCGGGATTACAAGCCACACATTTGATGTGAACAAAAACCCCTGACATGACTAGTATGAACTTCATGGACACATTCATATACAAATAGCATGTACGACACTTTAACTAGATTTAAATAATGGAAGACTATGGGAAAGTGGTTGTTGCAAGCAATCTAGTGAGTTTGAAAGTGAGTTCCTTAAATAGGCTCCTCAAGGTAAATAACAAAACCATGACTTCTGGATCATTTACGGTTCTTACGGTCTGTCTGTCCATTGGTCCGCCCTCCACAGATATGTTTTAAATGTGTTTTTAGATCTATTCTCACAGAAAACATCTGATTTTGACCATTGAAGGAGGCAGAAAATGTATCCAATGTACATTTTCAAAACATATAAATATATTGCGGCACATGAAGCACTTTTCGGTTATTGTCTGTGAACACTCAAGACTTCTCCCATTCGTTAAATTGGACCACATTTGTCTGGATCATTTAGGACAATGGAACACTTAGTTAAACAGAGATAGGGTAAAAACCCTACTTTGCAAGTATGGATGAGATTATTGATAAATGATTACTAGGCATCAAACAGAAGTTATTTCAACAGTGCTGTCCCCATTGTTTTCTACAATGAAAAAGACTTAAATGCATTTAGTTGACGATGCAAATACCAGTGTGTGTGTGTGTGTGTGTGTGTGTGTGTATGTGTGTGTGTGGGCACAGCACTCCGAGGTTGGCAGGGGCGGAAGCGGCTGAATGGAGCCGGAATCTCACTTACAGGAAACCGTTAGGGATTGGTCCTTAACAATGAGAAATCAATTGTTTGATGTGATGTAACTATCTATGTATGCACCACAATACAATCCCTGATATTTGCAGGTTCTCAGGGTACGCAAAAGGCATTCTACTGTACGCGTAACCAATAGAATGGTGCTAAACTCACCCACACACCTTGAGGGACTCTTTCCCATTCTATCCAATGTGTTTTTGTTTCACTATCCATGCTATATGAGCCCAGACAAAAAAACAAAACCAAACAACAGTACTAAAAACCATTCAATAAATAACCTCAAACTTTTCTAAAAGAAATTGAGTGGCTTCTTGATACCAGAGGCTGTACCTGCCTGTCAGTTGGCCTTTCCTCAGCAATCCTGGTCACTAGTGGGAGGGAACAGTAGTAGACTGCTCTGCGTGCTCTGTGAGCCTTCAGATCCACAGGCTGGAGGAGGAGCCACAGACAGTTTTGTGGCGGACATAAAGCAGAGAGAGGAGCCCACTCTAAAGCATGGTTCTTCTCAGGCTGGGGGTAGAAACTAGTGGGGCGTGTTGGAAGGACCCCTCCCCCAACCCTGTGTCCACTCGCTGGGCCACACCTCTGGAGCAGGGTCCTGACCACACTGTCATGGTCCTCAGCTCAGAGCCAGCGGCCTGTCCCCTGGGTGCGCTTCCGTCTCTTCTTACAGATGTAGTAGATAGGGAAGGCCACAAGGCCTGAGAAGAGAGCGGAGCAGAGCAGGAGAGAACAGGCAGGTTAATATATAGAGCGAGCAGTAAACTCAGTGAAATGACTGACAGTTAATGCATGCAAATGATGTGACAATTCCCACAAGGAAGTGGCCTTTTATTGTCCCCAGCACAAGATGCACCTGTGTAATTATAATGCTGTGAAGGGGGGGCAGGTAGTCTGGCGGGTAGGAGTGTTGGGACAGTAACCCGAAAGGTAGCCGGTATCAAATCCCCAAGCTGACAAGGTAAAAATCTGTCGCTCTGCCCTGAGCAAGGAAGTTAAACCACTGTTCCCGGGCGCCGCTGAAGTTGTGGATGTTGATTAAGGCAGCCCTCCGCACCTCTCTGATTCAGAGGAGTTGGGTTAAATGCGGAAGACACATTTCATTGCATTCAGTTGTACAACGAAAAAAGGTATCCCCTTTTCCCTTTAATCCACTTCTTGATATGCCACACCTGTCAGGTGGATGGATTATCTTGGCAAAGGTATGCTCACTAACAAGGATGTAAACTAATTTGTGCACAACATTTGAGGGAAATAAGCTTTTTGGGCGTATGGAACATTTCTGGGATCTTTTATTTCAGCTCCTGAAACATGGGACCAACACTTTACATTTGATATTTTTGTTCAGTGTACAATATTTTTTTATCTGGAAGCTTTCTATTTTGATATTGCTACTATGCAAGTAACCATTTCACTGTACCATTTACACCTTCTGTATCCTGTGCATGTGACAAATAAACGTATATTTTATTTTATATAATGTGTGTTTACCAGAGATGGTAATGTGAAGAACAACATGACCTGCACCAAAGTCAGACTAGGATAGGCAAAAGGACTAGATAAAGTTTATTTTCACCTGGAGTTTTTGAAATCTTTGGTTGTTTACTACACCACCTTACTCACTCTGTTTAGCACATGGCCTCACATGAGAATCCTTAAAGAGATGGGTGGGGCTAAGGCTTAAGAGGGTGTGAACGATGCTGAATGGGTGTAGACAAAGGGGAGCTCTCCAGTAGGTGTAGCAAAACATTCCAGGACCAATTTCTCAAAGGTGGGATAACAAGTTCATCAACTTTCAAAGCAGAATTACTTTCCCATTGTTCCTCAACTGTACTGTGTGATATAGCTTAGAGTGTTGACTTTTATCCAACGTAAATAACGACATTTCAAATTTTGCCGGATTAACAAGTGACTGTCAACAGCTTTATATCAGCGTGTCATCCTCCCACCGCCCAGTGTCGCAGAGCTATCTGAACAAGCAGACACTTAGCCGCTTCTATCTGTTTACACCAAGACACAGGTGGCCCTCGCCAGCACACCACAGCCACTGAACAAGCCGAGTCACACTACATGTACCTACCTGACCCAAGAGAAAGTAACACATTATAGATTATATCTAAAGCACCACTGGTTATCTAATGTGTCAAGTTCTCTTGAGGATTAGAACAGGATGTAACAGTGCTTACCTACGACCAGGGATAAAGCTCCAACCACCATCACCAGGACTATGACAACAGGGGCCACCACCACTTTACTTACTGGAATTGCAGGAAGACAGAAGAGACAACACAGATGTTCATAACGGGTCAGGACAAGTACACACATGAAAATGCATGGGGAGGACAGGGGAGTTTGGAATAGCAGCCTCGTAGACAGCACATCAACATTTTCAACAGGCTATCAAACATAGGTTGAAATAGGATCCTGCACAATTACGGGGGGGGGGGGGCGGAGGGGGTCTTCCTAATAAAAACAAAGATAGCTGTTTGTAGTATTGCGCTTGCATATGGGGGAAACATTGTCATGGCTGTGAAAACAATAGAATGTGAGTTGTGTGAGCAGTGCCTTAATAGAAGGTGGAGAGGGGTGTTGGAGCCCCTCTGAAGGCCACATTAGCCCACAGTCAACTGTGTGTCAGATGTTTCCATTGGCAACCTGCAGCCTCTGACTAACTTTAGCTAACCCCACTCGGGGAGCAACAGCTGAGGGCCCGCATGTCACTACACGCCACACTGCCTGAGCCCCTGGGGATACGACAGACACTGAGTTGCAGTCAGAACACCTCTTAGAAAACTACTGCATCTCTCGGGAGAGCTGTTTACTATTCAGAGACGGCAGGCAGGGTCACAGAGACACGCGTAACCTCAGATAAGGACGTTCTGCTGATAAGGGTCATGCAAACCTCTGTGGTTGCTACTATAGTACCCCGGTATTGTTCTGACTTCAGAGCCGTGACAACAATGCAAACTTTTAGCAGAGGCAGTAATTGTATAGCGAAAACGGGTTTATGGAAGAGTTATATCAGCAGCAACAAGCTAGTACATGGCGTTTTGATCGTCTTCATTATTGTGTGAATTATTCATAAGCAGCGGGATTTGATTAAGAGGATGAAAGGCCACCCACATGGTAATTGAAGTTTCCTCGTCGCCCCCGCCTGCCTATCTATCTCTCTGAGTCTGATCACAGAGACAAAGGAGGAAAGTCACGGGAAGTGTCATAACTACATTCAGCAGTCAGGCATAAGGCCAAAAAATTACAATTGCTAATCAGAGCATCTTTTTAAATCAGCACTAGAGGGTCTATATTTTCTATATGCCAGATTTTCAGAGGCTACTGATTGCTTGATCACCTAATAATAATAACCATAAAAGGTCATGGTTAATAACTTAGTGAATCCCAATGTGTCCCTTCTATGAAGGCTTTAAGGGCCTCTGGGGCCCGGGCTGAGGCTGGGTAGACTCACCACACACGGACCCCCGGACCAGCCGGCGGAGGTGGGGCTTCTCAGGAAGGTAGCGGTACTTGCAGCCGAACACGCTGAGGTTGGACGTGTGATCCCCGAAGAATCGCAGGTGGCGGTACTTCTCCCCACAGCGATAGCAGAAATTGGTGCTGCACTGGGTGCAGTTCATGTGATCGCAGCCCTCCGTCCTCTGGATGTGGATCTGGGGAGCGTGACATCATCGGGGAGTGACATATGACTTCATGAATGCTCCATCTATAAAACCTTTAGAAGTCGTTGTTCGTCTCAAGTGAGATCCTAACTTCTGCACAAATTAATAACTCTTGAGAATATGTAGCAATTACGAGACTATCAGTTAGTTCATCGAATATCTTTTCAGAATATAAAACACAGGCTGTAGCCTATACTTCAATCTGTGTGGTGGAAAAATAATGAAACATTTTGTCCTGATATCTGAGCCTCACTCAACCCCTCACCCTGACTCATGCCGACTGACAGTACATTGAGAGGAGAGTGCTGCCATGGACAGACAGCCAGCTCGCAGCCTACACATCAGTGATGGATCCCAACACCTTGAAGAATCAGCAGTCCTGTGTTGTGTTTGCTGTTGTTGCTCTCCAAAAGCCCCATCACTGTTCATGAAACAAAGAGCTGATGTGGCCCACTAAATCTAATTTGGTATGGACTTTCTGCCCTCAGGCTCAGTCTTATGACTTCCTGGAATGCTTCATTTCTAGCCATCGTTACAAGTAGACTAGGGAGACAAAGACAACAACAATATCTCTATGTCTCTCTCTTTCCTAACCCTGTGTCTGAAGCTCTGAGAGAGATAGAGAGAGAGAGAGAGAGAACATGCACTGAGGACACTGTCATGGCTGGAGAACACCTGAAAAGCACATCTCTAATCACCTAATGTAGACATAAAGGGCTGGAGAACTGTCGGTCCTCTCTTGAGATTCTTTAAACACAATTAGCAGGTTTTTCTGAGATACAGGGCTTGCTGTGTTTGCTCACTTTAAACACCATCTTCCTAGTCAAGTGAACACCCTTTAAGGACCATCGTTTTGCTGCAAAATTGTCGACCTAAATCTCCCTCAAGGAGCAAGGTTTGCCATTTTTGTAAATTCTCCTGGCCTTGTCACTCACTTTGCAGCGGGGGCACTTCTGGGCGTTCCTCTGGCCGTGCTCGATGATGCTGGCCCAGTGACGCAGCAGCTTGTCCCCCTTCCTGTAGTCCCGGCACTTCAAACCGTCGTGCCATGGGGCTTGGCACTTGAAACACCACACAAACTGACACTTGGTGCACTGGATCTGCAGAGGGCATAGACATGTGATCGGCTAGATGCACGGCATACAGTGCATAGATGTGCCTGTCTGCACAGACTAAATCCTCCATCATTAATTATGCACAATGATGCACTTTGTCAATGATTTAAGGAACCCAAGCGTTTCCCAAAGCAGTACACAAGGTCAGATTATATGCATTCTTCAGAAAGACATGTTATTTAGATATTTTCTTATTATTACTCTATAATATCAGGGTTCGTGCTAGAAACAGCAGAGGCCCTGTACTCACCTTTTACTTGGGCTCAGTCCTTCTGTATAATATCTGATCTCAGAACAGTATAGTCCCTCTCTCTCACCTTGTATTTGTGGTCTGCCTTGCTGGGGGTGCGTCCTTTCAGCGAGGTGAACTGGCTGCACTGGGGACAAGGTTTGGTGCTGGAGTCGACCCGGCTCAACTCCAGGAAGTACTTGTATTTAGCCACTTCCTCGCTGCCCAGGTGGGACACCACCAGGCTCTCCTCCAGGTAACCACTGCACTCCGTGATGGGGCACACGATGTCCGCTCTGCCCACCCTGACCTGGGGCAGACATAGACATTACACAGATCAATGAAGAGAGACGTGGTTCATGATCTACACTAAACAATGCTGTATGACAAATTAGGATCGTCTACCGAATGGACAGTGGTCATACGTTACATGAAAACACATTGCCATTGGCCTTAGATCCGGTTATCAAATATTGTCAATACATGAAGCTACTGGATTGTGTAATGTGTTATGAAGATGAAGGGTAGACAAAGCAATACAATTACATACATTACAGCAGCGTTGCGGTTCTTGACACACTCGAACCGGTGCACCTGGCACCCACTACAATACCCTGTTCAAAGGCACTTACATTCATTCACCCTCTGAATGATACACAATCCATGTCTCAAGGCTTCAAAATCCTTCTTTACAATCGGTCTCCTTCCCTTCAATCTACACCGACTGGAGTGGATTTAACAGGTGACATCTATAAGGGATCATAGCTTTCACCTGGTCAGTCTGTCATGGAAAGCGCAGGTGTACCGAATGTTTTATACACACATTGTACATGGCCTGGCAGGTACTGTAGGCTAACTGACATAAGGCAAAGTTAATTGTTACCATAATACCCTTATAATAGAAGTACTGTGTGTGTGAGTGTGTGAATGGGGGGGGGGGGGTCTTTCTCAATGCTCTCATTCCTCTGTGACCTCCACTGGTTCCCAGAGGCAGGAGTAGAGCAGGGAGCGAGGAGAGATTTCTGCTATCAATAAGTTCTCATTCCGCCCACATTGTTCACGTTGACGTGGTGTCAGACTGGGACTTCCTGGGTGAAGCTGGAAGGCTTCCATGAATAACAGTAGTGGCCTACTACTACAGCTGTAGAAAACAACAGAGGAAGAAGGGCCCTAGTACAAGGTCTCAGTGAGAGTCTTAGCCCCCACCCCACTACCACCGAAGGCATGGTACAGACAGAAGGGCAGGCCAGGTCCAGGCCTCCCAGAGGATTAGTACACAGTATTGCTGCTCTGATCTAACTAATCCTCTGCTGGCTAGGCCTGTAGTACATACAGTAGACTAAGCAGATGCTAGAGCAGGGGGTCAGCAACAGGTGGGCCAAAACTGACACACAAGTTTTAAAAACAATGTTTTTTTTAAATGTTTGTCAAAATACACTGTAAAATCACCAGGAATCCAGCGAAAAATTAGCTTAATTTAGGAAATCTGTTCCCAAGTATTCCCACAAATATATATATATTTTAAAAAATGTGATCATGTCTCAATGTAAACAAGTTAGGAAAATATTGTTATTTTCAAATCTCTTTTTGGCCTTATTTGTGGTCAATTTGTAGTGTACAAATTATTATAATTATGCTCCAAGCCCCCCCCCCCCTCGACGGTCTGTTCTGACAAAAACCGGTCCACGGCTGAATTCAGTTGCCTACCCCTGGACTAGAGAGTGACACAGCATACCTCTGGGGTAATGCCCAGCAGACTGAGCAGGCTCCTAACACTATGACAGTCTGACCTCTGGTCCTATGGGCTGTTACTGGCCCTGAACTCAGCTCAGTTCCTCAGGGCCAGGCTGTCTACTCTGTTCTGCTCTGGGGTTGCTAAGTGCACCGCAGCAGCAGCTCAGCCATTGTTGCCCAATGAGCTCACATGAGAGGTTGGTGGTCAGAACTAGGTAGGCCTAAAGTGAGAACAAAACACAGACTGTTCTTTAGAGATAGCTGATCGAAAACTCTCCAAGAAAGAGGAGTCACAGTGCAACTGAGATGATAATCTGGTGAAACAGTGGGATATCAATAATACACTGTTCTTTCCCGGAACTATGAAGTCAGCCAACTCCTGTGGAGTGGGGACCTTCATTTGACTTTAGTCCAGCTGACTGGTCTGGACAAAATGACCTGTATTAGCTAAAAATGTAATACGTGTATTTATTCATTACAGGCTTGGTTCCTCTAATAATATGTCTGGCCTAATGTAACTAACCCTGTATGGGCACCAGCATGATATACATATCTTCTAGGGCTGAGAATTACCAGGGACCTCACGATACGATATTATAATGATACTTAGGTGCTGATACAATATGTATTGTGATTCGATACTAATGTCTGTCATGGAAATAAAACTTCTGAAAACATGTTGGCTCACTATTTTAAAAAGAAGATGGGAAACGAGCTATAGGATAAAACATACTGGAGTTTTGACCGACTAGCGCTAGCTGACGCTACCTACAGTAGTGTTTTTTGTTTTACAAATCAATACCTTGAGCCAAAGTTAATATAATATTGTTGAAAAATCATATTGAAAAATGTGACTGTATCAATATTTTCCCCCCATCACTAATAACTACTGTGTGTGTAAATAAAAGTGAATATGTGGGAAGTTTGTGTTGTGACTTGCATTGGGAATTCCCAGCTATTGGCTAAACCTGCACAGACAAGGAAGGTCACAGGCTTAGGACGAGCTAGGCTGTGATGCTGATGAGACGAGACAGTCAGTAAGAGAGTCGCCACCTGTGAAGGTAGTGCCCAGTGACTAGGGTGTCCCCTGGGCGACCCTGGAGCCCAACACTACACCCATCAACCAGGCCACAGGACAGTGACCCTGTCAGCCAACACGGCAGGGACACTAGAGCAGTGACAAGGTGTGAAAAATATATAGGCCTATTACATCTACCTTCCCCTCCAAGAGCAGTGTGCCCCTGGATTTCACCAGGGCAAACCATTAGTGGTCTAGTGCTGTTTTTTAAAGTTTTTATTTGATTTAACCTTTATTAAACTAGGCAAGTCAGTTAAGAACAAAGTATATTTTACAATGACGGCCTACCCCGGCCAAAAAGCCTAATTTAAATGGCTAAATTCTTCAAATACAGTTGAAGTCGGAAGTTTACATACACCTTAGCCAAATACATCTAAACTCAGTTTTTCACAATTCCTGACATTTAATCGTTGTAAAAATTCCCTGTCTTAGGTCAGTTGGGATCATCACTTCATTTTAAGAATGTGAAATGTCAGAATAATAGTAGATAGAATGATTATTTCAGGTTTTATTTATTTAATCGCATTCCCAGCATTGCCTTTAAATTGTTTAACTTTGGTCAAACGTTTCCGGTACCCTTCCACAAGCTTCCCACAATTTTGGCCCATTGGCTGGTGTAACTGAGTCAGGTTTGTAGGCCTCCTTGCTCACACACGCTATTTTAGTTCTGCCCACAAATTTTCTATGGGGTTGAGGTCAGGGCTTTGTGATGGCCACTCCAATACCTTGACTTTGTTGTCCTTAAGCCATTTTGCCACAACTTTGGAAGTATGCTTGGGGTCGTTGTCCATTTGGAAGACCCATTTGCGACCAAGCTTTAACTTCCTGACTGATGTCTTGAGATGTTTCTTCAATATATCCACATAATATTTCTACCTCACGATGCCATCTATTTTGTGAAGTGCACCAGTCCCTCCTGCATCAAAGCCCCACAACCCCGTGCTTCACGGTTGGAATGCTGTTCTTCGGCTTGCAAGCCTCCCCCTTTCCTTCCAAACATAACAATGGTCATTATGGCCAAACAGTTCTATTTTTGTTTCATCAGACCAGAGGACATTTCTCCAAAAGTACGATCTTTGTCCCACTGTGCAATTGCAAACCCTAGTCTGGCTTTTATATGGCGGTTTTGGAGCAGTGGCTTCTTCCTTGCTGAGCAGCCTTTCAAGTTATGTCGATATAGGACTTGTTTTACTGTGGATATAGATACTTTTGTACCGGTTTCCTCCAGCATCTTCACAAGGTCCTTTGCTGTTGTTCTAGGATTGATTTGCACTTTTCGCCCGAAAGTACGTTAATCTCTAGGAGACAGAACGCGTCTCCTTCCTGAGCGATATGACGGCTGATTGGTCCCATGGTGTTTATGCTTGCGTACTATTGTTTGTACAGATGAACGTGTTACCTTCAGGTGTTTGGAAATTGATCCCAAGGATGAATCAGACTTGTGGAGGTCTACAATTTTTTTCTGAGGTCTTGGCTGATTTCTTTTGATTTTCCCATGATGTCAAGGAAAGAGGCACTGAGTTTGAGGTTAGGCCTTGAAATACATTGACAGGTACACCTCCAATTGACTCAAATTATGTCAATTAGCCTATCAGACTATTCTAAAGCCATGACATCTTTTTCTGGAGTTTCCCAATCTGTTTAAAGGCACAGTCAACTTAGTGTCTGTAAACTTCTGACCCACTGGAATTGTGATACAGGGAATTATGAGTGAAATAATCTGTCTGTAAACAATTGTTGGAAAAATTACTTGTGTCATGCACAAAGTAGATATCCTAACCGACTTGATAAAATGAAAGTTTGTTAATAAGACATTTGTGGAGTGACTCCAAACTAAGTGCATGTAAACTTCCAACTTCCCCTGTAATAGAGCCAGATGCGTGTCCTTAGTTCATCGCTGGGCCAATTGTGCACCGCCCTATAAGACTCCCAATCACGACCGGTTGTGATACAGCCTGGATGCCTCTAGCACTGAGATGCAGTGTCTTAGACCGTTGCGCCACTCGGGAGCCTAGTAAAGCTGCCCTGCTGCTTCAGAGCCAAACACATGTGAGCAGAGGAGAAACTGTAGTCCACCACAGTCTAGCAGGGATAATAATGAGCGATCTCCGGGAGTGCGTTTCCATCCCTTTATTAGGCCTAATTTTAGCCCTGATTTCACTAATGACCAGAGGTGCAGATGAACTTTATTAGGCTTCTGTCCTCAGGCGACCCCCCGGGCTAGAGGTCTCTTCCTCACTGTCCATTGCTCACACACACACACACACACACACACACACACACACACACACACACACACACACACACACACACACACACACACACACACACACACACACACACACACACACACACACACACACACACACACACACACACACACACACACACACACACACACACACACACACACACCTGTCCATGGTGTTCAGCCTGAGCCGGTGGAACCAGCTTTGGTAGAGGAGTGGCACAAGATAAGACTGGTAGCAACGTGACAATGGGCAGCAATAATATATGCCATTTAGCAGACGCTTTTATCCAAAGCAACTTACAGTCATGTGTGCATACATTCTACGTATGGGTGGTCCCGGGGATCGAACCCACTACCCTGGCGTTACAAGCGCCATGCTCTACCAACTGAGCTACAGAATGAATACTACCTAGGGTGGCCCCTTCTATACTTCCTTATGCTATGTCACACTTCAGCTATGCTCATGAAACGATTTGCGATGCTGACGTGAATCTATAGATACTCAAACGTTCAGCGTCGGTTTGATCACAGCTTTGGAGAATCAGTCACGTCCCTACCAGTATGTTAGGGAGACTATTACGTAATCATGCAGAAAGACAAGCGAATAACAATGTGTCTTGCAGCATCTGCAATACTTTGATATGTACTGAGAGGAAAGTCTTCATATTCTCTGACAGGGATGACAAACCAGTGGTATGCCAAGCTCATGTATGTAACGCCTCTGAGCCAATGTGAGGGACAGGATTGAGACACGTGGCATCACACCGGATCTAGAGGGCAGGATAACGTCCTTCCTGGATCCTGGCAGAAGGTCAGAACATTGCAATCGTCAAATACTGACCGGCACACAACTACTTATCAGCCTCTTCTCATTGAGATTCATTGAGGCATGTTTATTTAACACAATTATGCAGACTAAGCCTGATAGGGATTTCCTCTACAGTATAAAGATGGCGAGCCAATAACAACGAGTCCCTTAATCAAAGGAAATAGGAAGTAATAATATGTTGTAATCAACCAAAAGGGGAAAAAACGAGTCGGAAGTAGACAATACATGGCTCGGCTGTGACAGGGCTCAGAAAGCAAGGAGGAACTGAGGATACGCTTGTGGCTCGATTGTATGAAGAATTAGCCATTTCAATTAGGCTTTTTAAAATGCAGTGCCTTTTTACACCCAAGACATGGTGAGGAGATTGAACTATTTGTATTTCCATCCCTTTGATCTGGCAGCATCACATGAATTGAGAGCAATTTCATGGTATCCAATTGGTAGTTACAGTCTTGTCTCATCGCTGCAACACCCGTACGGACTCGGGAGAGGTGAGGGTCGAGAGCCATGCGTCCTCCGAAACATGACCCAACCAAGCCGCACTGCTTCTTGACACAACGCCCGCTTAACGCGGAAGCCAGCCGCACCAATGTGTCAGAGGAAACCATGTACACCTGGCGACCGTGTCAGCGTGCACTGCGCGGACTGCCCGGACTGGACTCGAACCGAGAATCTCTAGTGGCACAGCTAGCACTGTGATGCAGTACCTTAGACCACTGCACCACTTGGGAGGCCCCTCACACAGCCTATTATAATCAGACTATAAGACATACAGGCTTTTATCATCAGACCAGACGTCACCCTAACAGGAATACGAATACAGATATTAAAAGCAATGACAGTTTTAATCATTGCAGGCAAAGCAGCTATCAGAACTCCTCCAAAGGGAGAAGAACATACACTGTAGGACTCAAGAGCTGGTAGGCGTGTACTTCAAGCCCACATCGGTTGAGACAGAAAACTTTGACCAATTATTGGACAAGTTTTGGAGAGCAACTAGGCCTAAACTGTAGGATAGGATCCATAGAACTCACACAAAGCAAGGAATGCCTAAAACTCTTTGAATCATAGAATGTACTGTCCACAGGTCACTGGAAACGCTTAGAAACCAGTGCACAAGTCTGAGAGCATTTGAGCCTAAGAGAGCCAACAGCAAATCCTCTAAATCAAGGTTTAATGCACTGAAAAGCAATAGGCATGACAGACACTGCCACTTTATGAAGCAAGCAGTTGAAGTTACTGTGTTTAACGTGTTAATGTACTGTAACAGACATTACACTTTGTTTGGCGCAGGAGAACCATTTCAACAGGCAGGTTTTACAGGTTAGCACTAGCAGATTCATAACTGCCAAAGCCAAGCCAAAGAACGCAAGACAAACCCTAACAGTAGAACAAAGGGCCCTGTCATTCCCCAATTACATCCATTAGACACAACAATGTCCACACAGTGCCTAATCAATTGGGCACATTTTGAATTATACAGCTATTATAGCATAATAATATCACTGTGAGCAGTAGCAGCAGCAAACCACATAAACTATGGTTGGACAGAATGACTGTGCTGCTGCCCCTGAAACCCTCAGCCTGCTCATTACAGCCTGGAAACAATTGAATTTGCCAATTCATCCCTAAAGAAGCCCATGTGAACATGGAGGAATTCCACGGTAACGGAATTACTCTTTGACCCAGTTTTTTTTCTTCTCTCAATTAAAATGTATGCCAAACAAAAAAACACGAATTTCTATGTTTAACAAACCATACAACTCCATGCACACGGGACTACTTTGAACAATTTCCACTGAAAAATGTACAGAGGCTAATTTGGTGGAAGAACTGTGCAGATGTACACTTTAGTAACGGAATTACTGTAAAATCTCTTTAAGGTTTGTTATGTGACCACGTTTTCCAAAAACTCTGTTACAGTGCCTTTAGAAAGTATTCATACCACTTGGACTTTTTGTTAATTTTGTTGAATTACAACCTGAATTAAAAATGTATTACTTTTTTCCCTCATCCATCTACACACAATATCCCATAATGACAAAGGGAAAACATGTTTTGATACATTTTTGCAAATGTATTGAACATGAAATACAGAAATAACTCATTTACCTAAGTATTCACACCCCTGACTCAATACATGCGAGAATCACCTTTGGCAGCAATTATAGCTGTGAGTCTTTCTGGATAAGTCTCTAAGAGCTTTGCACACCTGGATTGTACAATATTTTGCATTATTGTTATTTTTTTAATCTTCAAGCTCTGTCAAGTTGGCTGTTGATCATTGCTAGACAGCCTTTTTCTTGCCATAGATTTTCACGACGATTTAAGTCAAAACTGTAAGTAAGCAACTCAGGAACATTCAATGTTGTCTTGGTAAGCAACTCCACTATATATTTGGTCTTTTGATTTAGGTTATTGTCCTGCTGAAAGGTGAATGTCTCCCAGTGTCTTTTGGAAAGTAGACTGAACCAGGTTTTCCTCTAGGATTTGGCCTGTGCTTAGTTCTATTCCATTTATTTTTATCCTAAAAAGCTCCCTAGTCCTTGTCGATGACAAGCATACCCATAACATGATGCAGCCACTGCCATTCTTGAAAATTTGAAGAGTGGTACTCAGTGATATGTTTGGGGCAAATCCAACACAACACAACACTTTGTATTCAGGACATAATTTATTTGCCACATTTTTTGCAGTTTTACTTTAGAGCCTTATTGCATACAGGATGCACATTTTGGAATATATTTTATTCTGTACAGGCATCCTTCTTTTCACTCTGTCATTTAGGTTAGTATTAGTATTGTGGAGTATGTTGTTGATCCATCCTCAGTTTTCTCCTATCACAGCAATTAACTGTTGTGAACCATTGGCTTCATGGTGAAATCCATGAGCAGTTTCCTTCCACTCCGGCAACTGAGTTCGGAAGGACGCCTGTATCTTTCTAGTGACTGGGTGTATTGATACACCATCCAAAGTGTAATTAATAACTTCATCATGCTCAAAGGGATATGCATTGTCTGCTTTCTAGTATTTTTACCCATCTACCAATAAGTGCCTTTCTTTGCGAGGCAGTGTAAAAACTCCCTGGTCTTTGCGATTGAATCTGTGTCTGAAATTCACTGCTTGACTGAGGGACCTTACTGATAATTACATGTGTGGGGTACGAAGAAGTGGTAGTCATTCAATGATCATGTTAAACACTATTATTGCACACAGAGTGAGTCCATGACACTTATTATGTGACTTGTTGGTGAAATTCTTACCCATGAACTTCCTTGCCATAACAAAGGGGTTGAATACTTATTGACCCAAGACGATTCCGCTTTCACTTTGAATTAATTAGTAAACATTTCTAAAACATAATCCCACTTTGACATTGTAGGGTATTGCGTGTTCTAGGCCAATGACACAACATCTCAATTTAATCCATTTTAAAATTCAACCTGTAAAACAACAAAATGTGGAAAAAGTCAAGGGGTGTTGAATAATTTAATGAAGGTACTGTAAATATCTGCTCCGAATTAAGATTGAAAGATGTCTGCAGAAAGAATTGGGTGTCAGCTATGACATACTTGAGTTTACCTTGAGTTTGAACAAAATGTATTTTGGATATTGAACTACAGTAAGTGAAATGGATTTACACCCGGTAACGGAATTACAGTTTGGACATCACAGCACAGCAAAGCAGAGCACAGAATAGTACAGTAAAGTAGAGTATAGTTCAGTATAGTAGAGTACAACATAGTGTTCTCTACTCTACTTTTCCTTCATGTACTCTATTGTACTGCTGTGCTCTGCTCACTGTACTGTACTGTGCTGTACTCAGTAATGTATTGTACTGTCCAAACTTGTGAAACATGGTAGGTTCAGAGAAAGGCAGAGAGAGAGAGAGAGACAGAGAGGGGTTGTCCAGACGAAGACACTTGGTTTGACTGCCAGACAAAAGAAAGAAAACAGTTATGAGCTGAACATAACAGTATGCAAGTGGAAGGGACAACAGTAGCAGGTTACCCCACTGTGGTTTGTGACTATTATCATTTCCCATTGAGGCTAATTTAGTTGCAGTATTTCTGTTACCGACGTGGTAACAGAAACAAGTTTTAATCTCTTAATAATTCATAAACAAATTTCATATCAGTGAAATCACTATAACTAATTGGTAGGTCTACTATTACTTTTTACTTCTGTGAACTTCATTATCCTCCCTCCTCATGAGGGAGAGAAATGAGAAAATATCTTAAAAGGTGCTACACCTAGAATTTCTCCCCTACAGTATGTGGAAGCTAGGTGAATTGCAATAGCACTAGGCTGCATTAAAAATAAATCTCCCCCGTAACATGGGGGAGACTCGTGCTTGAGCCTTGTTATTGAAAATATATTTCACAGAGATTTAGAAGGCACAATGATTCCCTACCATATTAAGTGTTTGCTTTCTCAAATACACAAAAACTGAACGAACAGTGTAGAATTTTTTCAACATTGGCCGTTTTACCCGATTTCCACCAGATAACCACAAAGTCAAAACAGCTTTCCCATTTTGACAACAGATGCCGCACCAGCAGGAGAAATCAATAGGCGAATATCACAGCTAATCACAACACTTGCGGGTAAGTAATACTGTGAAACACTATCCTCCCACTACTAGTGCAGAAATACTGTATCATGAACATTTTCTGAAATTACAATGCAAAAATTTGGTAACAGAATTCAAGGCACAAGGCAACATTTCTTAAACTTACAGAAGGTAAACAATTTCTCCAAAACTAAATATAAGTGTTGATATTAGTTGGTAGGGTCTTTACGTCAACATCATTGTGTTTTGATGTATTTCTGATACCTTTTAAGACATTTTCTGGAAGACGTTTTCTAAAATCCCCTTTTCCTTCTGTTTATCCAAAAATCGAAGCCTTTGCTTATGTCAACATTTTCTTATGGAAAATGGTTGAAAAATGTATCTATGCTTTCATTTCCCCCAAAATATAGACTCTCAGCTTTCATTTGACACCCAATTTGATATGCTCCTATGAACTTCATATGTTGGCGCTGATGGGTCTTTTACATGGAAATGCTCTTGTGCTGTATCAGTCCCTATCCTGACCTTGATGAGTCAAGGACTAAATTGGATTTGAGTCAAGGAACAGTCCGCAATCTGATGCTACATAGACGACAATAACAAGATCCGTCTTGGTGCCCAACTGACATCGTCTTCAGAGAGAACAAACAGCGGCACACAGCCTCTCGTGGAAGAGCAACGGGATTTCATTAGGTGCTACAGGGACAGAGCTCTGTGATTAGGCCAGCGTTTTCCAAGCTAGGGGTCGCAGCCACATGTGGGGTCACCTGATTTGAAACCCTGACAAAAAAAATAAATAATAATAATCACACTTTGTTCATAGAACCAGGGTTACGGCAGTAACCTCCAGTAGCCGCTAGAGGTCTGCTTTCTTCCTACAAATGAGGCTGTATCTTTTGAACGGTTGAAGCTACAAAATATTAGGTCCCTATTACTGAAAGATAAGACACTCTGGGATGTGTACGTGTGTCCTGTTTCACTCTACAATGCCAACAAGCACAGGACCCATTAGAACAGAGAGTACTAGATCACCCAGCACAACGTGTAGTTTTGATTTACATTGAACAAAAATATAAATGCAACATGTAAAGTGCTGGTGGTCCCTTACCTCATGAGCTGAAATAAAAGATCCCAGATATTTTTTCCATATACACAAAAAAACGTATTTCCCTCATATTGTGTGCACAAATGTATTTACATCCCTTTTAGAGAGCATTTCTCCTTTGCCAAGATAATCCATCAACCTGACAGGTGTGGCATATCAAGAAGCCGATTCAACAGCATGATCATTACACAGGTGCACCTTGTGCTGGGGACAATCAAAGGCCACTCTAAAATGTGCGGTTGTGTCACACAACACAATGCCACAGATGTCTAAAGTGTTGAGAGAGTGTGCAATCGGCATTCTGACTGCAGGAACGTCCTCCAGAGCAGTTCCCCGAGAACTGAATGTTAATTTCTCTACCATAAGCCACCTCCAATGTCATTTCAGAGAATTTGGCAGTACGCCCAACTGGCCTCACGACCATAACCTGTCATGCAGGTGAAAGAGGACCCAAACGCGACTTAACAGAAACAGAGTTTATTAAAGTCCAAAACGGAATAACAGAAATCCTCTAGACTTGTAGAGGGGAAACAACTGGAGAAGCGGCCACAGACTGCAGGTCGCTTCGGGTAGGCGCAGGCCGTAGTCGACTGAGACACCTGCTCACACGCAGCATCTGATGAAGGCACAAAACACGACAGGACAGGGTGATACACAATCACGGCAAAAAACACGACAGGACAGGGCGAAACGCAATCACAGCATGGTGAATACAATACAAGGAACCGACGGGACAGGAACGGATCACAAAGGAATAAATAGGGAATCTAATCAGGGGAAAGGATCGGGAACAGGTGTGGGAAGACTAAATGATGATTAGGGAATAGGAACAGCTGGGAGCAGGAACGGAACGACAGAGAGAAGAGAGAGCGAGAGAGTGAGAGAGGGAGGGGAGAGAGAGGGATAGAAGGAGGGAAAGAACCAAACAAGACCAGCAGAGGGAAACGAATAGCATGGGGAGCACAGGGACAAGACATGACAATAAATGACAAACATGACAGTACCCCCCCACTCACCGAGCGCCTCCTGGCGCACTCGAGGAGGAATCCTGGCGGCAACGGAGGAAATCATCGATGAGCGAACGGTCCAGCACGTCCCGAGACGGAACCCAACTCCTCTCCTCAGGACCGTAACCCTCCCAATCCACTAGGTATTGTGACCCCGTCCCCGAGAACGCATGTCCATAATCTTATGTACCTTGTAAATAGGTGCGCTCTCGACAAGGACGGGAGGGGGAGGGAAGACGAACGGGGTGCGAAGAAAGGGCTTAACACAGGAGACATGGAAGACAGGATGGACGCGACGAAGATGTCGCGGAAGAAGCAGTCGCACAGCGACAGGATTGACGACCTGGGAGACACGGAACGGACCAATGAACCGCGGAGTCAACTTACGAGAAGCTGTCGTAAGAGGAAGGTTGCGAGTGGAAAGCCACACTCTCTGGCCGCAACAATACCTTGGACTCTTAATCCTGCGTTTATTGGCGGCTCTCACCGTCTGTGCCCTGTAACGGCAAAGTGCAGACCTCACCCTCCTCCAGGTGCGCTCACAACGTTGGACAAACGCTTGAGCGGAGGGAACGCTGGACTCGGCAAGCTGGGATGAGAACAGAGGAGGCTGGTAACCCAGACTACTCTGAAACGGAGATAACCCGGTAGCAGACGAAGGAAGTGAATTGTGAGCGTATTCTGCCCAGGGAGCTGTTCTGCCCAAGACGCAGGGTTTCTGAAAGAAAGGCTGCGTAGTATGCGACCAATCGTCTGATTGGCCCTCTCTGCTTGACCGTTAGACTGGGGATGAAACCCGGAAGAGAGACTGACGGACGCACCAATCAAACGACAGAACTCCCTCCAAAACTGTGACGTGAATTGCGGGCCTCTGTCTGAAACGGCGTCTAACGGGAGGCCATGAATTCTGAATACATTCTCAATAATGATTTGTGCCGTCTCCTTAGCGGAAGGAAGTTTAGCGAGGGGAATGAAATGTGCCGCCTTAGAGAACCTATCGACAACCGTCAGAATCACAGTCTTCCCCGCAGACAAAGGCAGACCGGTAATGAAGTCTAAGGCAATGTGAGACCATGGTCGAGAAGGAATGGGAGCGGTCTGAGACGACCGGCAGGAGGAGAGTTACCCGACTTAGTCTGCGCGCAGTCCGAACAAGCAGCCACGAAACGGCGCGTGTCACGCTCCTGAGTCGGCCACCAAAAGCGCTGGCGAATAGACGCAAGAGTGCCTCGAACACCGGGATGACCAGCTAACTTGGCAGAGTGAGCCCACTGAAGAACAGCCAGACGAGTGGAAACAGGAACGAAAAGGAGGTTACTAGGACAAGCGCGCGGCGACGCAGTGTCGTGAGTGCTTGCTTAACCTGTCTTTCAATTCCCCAGACTGTTAACCCGACAACACGCCCATAAGGAAGAATCCCCTCGGGATCAGTAGAAGCCACAGAAGAACTAAACAGACGGGATAAGGCATCAGGCTTGGTGTTCTTGCTACCCGGACGGTAAGAAATCACAAACTCGAAACGAGCGAAAAACAACGCCCAACGAGCTTGACGGGCATTAAGTCGTTTGGCAGAACGGATGTACTCAAGGTTCTTATGGTCTGTCCAAACGACAAAAGGAACGGTCGCCCCCTCCAACCACTGTCGCCATTCGCCTAGGGCTAAGCGGTTACCCACATCATAGTTGCGCTCAGATGGCGACAGGCGATGAGAAAAATAAGCGCAAGGATGAACCTTATCGTCAGACTGGAAGCGCTGGGATAGGATGGCTCCCACGCCTACCTCTGAAGCGCCAACCTCGACAATGAATTGTCTAGTGACGTCAGGAGTAACGAGGATAGGAGCGGACGTAAAACGTTCTTTTAGAAGATCAAAAGCTCCCTGGGCGGAACCGGACCACTTAAAACACGTCTTGACAGAAGTAAGAGCTGTGAGAGGGGCAGCAACTTGACCGAAATTACGAATGAAACGCCGATAGAAATTAGCGAAACCTAAAAAGCGCTGCAACTCGACACGTGACCTTGGAACGGGCCAATCACTGACAGCTTGGACCTTAGCGGAATCCATCTGAATGCCTTCAGCGGAAATAACGGAACCGAGAAAAGTAACGGAGGAGACATGAAAAGAGCACTTCTCAGCCTTTACGTAGAGACAATTCTCTAAAAGGCGCTGTAGAACACGTCGAACGTGCTGAACATGAATCTCGAGTGACGGAGAAAAAATCAGGATATCGTCAAGATAGACAAAAACAAAAATGTTCAGCATGTCTCTCAGAACATCATTAACTAATGCCTGAAAAACAGCTGGCGCATTGGCGAGACCGAACGGCAGAACCCGGTACTCAAAATGCCCTAACGGAGTGTTAAACGCCGTTTTCCACTCGTCCCCCTCCCTGATGCGCACTGAAGGTCCAACTTAGTAAAGCACCTGGCTCCCTGCAGAATCTCGAAGGCTGATGACATAAGGGGAAGCGGATAACGATTCTTAACCGTTATGTCATTCAGCCTCGATAATCCACGCAGGGGCGCAGAGTACCGTCCTTCTTTTTAACAAAAAAGAACCCCGCCCCGGCCGGAGAAGAAGAAGGCACTATGGTACCGGCGTCAAGAGACACAGACAAATAATCCTCGAGAGCCTTACGTTCGGGAGCCGACAGAGAGTATAGTCTACCTCGAGGAGGAGTGGTCCCCGGAAGGAGATCAATACTACAATCATACGACCGGTGAGGAGGAAGGGAGTTGGCTCGGGACCGACTGAAGACCGTGCGCAGATCATGATATTCCTCCGGCACTCCTGTCAAATCGCCAGGTTCCTCCTGAGAAGTAGGGACAGAAGAAACGGGAGGGATGGCAGACATTAAACACTTCACATGACAAGAAACGTTCCAGGATAGGATAGAATTACTAGACCAATTAATAGAAGGATTATGACATACAAGCCAGGGATGACCCAAAACAACAGGTGTAAACGGTGAACGGAAAATCAAAAAGAAATAGTCTCACTGTGGTTACCAGATACTGTGAGAGTTACAGGTAGTGTCTCAAATTTGATACTGGGAAGATGACTACCATCTAAGGCAAACATGGGCGTAGGCCTGTCTAACGGTCTGAAAGGAATGTTATGTTTCCGAGCCCATGCTTCGTCCATGAAACAACCCTCAGCCCCAGAGTCAATCAAAGCACTGCATGTAGCACCCGAACCGGTCCAGCGTAGATGGACCGACATAGTAGTACAAGATCTAGATGAAGGGACCTGAGTAGTAGCGCTCACCAGTAGCCCTCCGCTTACTGATGGGCTCTGGCCTCTTACTGGACATGAATTAACAAAATGTCCAGCAACTCCGCAATAGAGGCACAGGCGGTTGGTGATCCTCCGTTCCCTCTCCTTATTCGAGATGCGAATCCCTCCCAGCTGCATGGGCTCAGTCTCAAAGCCAGAGGAGGGAGATGGTTGCGATGCGGAGCAGGGAAACACCGTTGATGTGAGCTCTCTTCCACGAGCCCGGTGACGAAGATCTACCCGTCGTTCTATGCGGATGGCGAGAGCAATCAAAGAGTCCACATCTGAAGGAACCTCCCGGGAGAGAATCTCATCCTTAACCACTGCGTGGAGTCCCTCCAGAAAACGAGCGAGCAGCGCCGGCTCGTTCCACTCACTAGAGGCAGCAAGAGTGCGAAACTCAATGGAATAATCCGTTATGGACCGTTCACCTTGGCATAAGGAAGCCAGGGCCCTAGAAGCCTCCCCACCAAAAACTGAACGGTCAAAAACCCGAATCATCTCCTCTTTAAAGTTCTGGAATTTGTTAGAGCAATCAGCCCTTGCCTCCCAGATAGCTGTGCCCCATTCTCGAGCCCGGCCAGTAAGGAGTGAAATGACGTAAGCAACCCGAGCTCTCTCTCTAGAGTATGTGTGGGGTTGGAGAGAGAACACAATCTCACACTGCGTGAGAAAGGAGCGGCACTCAGTGGGCTGCCCGGAGTAGCTAGGTGGGTTATTAACCCTAGGTTCTGGAGGCTCGGCAGGCCAGGGAGTAACAGGTGGCACGAGAAGACTCTGGAACTGTCCAGAGAGGTCGGAAACCTGAGCGGCCAGGTTCTCCACGGCATGGCGAGCAGCAGACAATTCCTGCTCGTGTCTGCCGAGCATGGCTCCTTGGATCTCGACGGCAGTGTAACGAGCGTCTGAAGTCGCTGGGTCCATTCCTTGGTCGGTTCCTTCTGTCATGCAGGTGAAAGAGGACCCAAACGCGACTTAACAGAAACAGAGTTTATTAAAGTCCAAAACGGAATAACAGAAATCCTCTAGACTTGTAGAGGGGAAACAACTGGAGAAGCGGCCACAGACTGCAGGTCGCTTCGGGTAGGCGCAGGCCGTAGTCGACTGAGACACCTGCTCACACGCAGCATCTGATGAAGGCACAAAACACGACAGGACAGGGTGATACACAATCACGGCAAAAACACGACAGGACAGGGCGAAACGCAATCACAGCATGGTGAATACAATACAAGGAACCGACGGGACAGGAACGGATCACAAAGGAATAAATAGGGAATCTAATCAGGGGAAAGGATCGGGAACAGGTGTGGGAAGACTAAATGATGATTAGGGGAATAGGAACAGCTGGGAGCAGGAACGGAACGACAGAGAGAAGAGAGAGCGAGAGAGTGAGAGAGGGAGGGGGAGAGAGAGGGATAGAAGGAGGGAAAGAACCAAACAAGACCAGCAGAGGGAAACGAATAGCATGGGGAGCACAGGGACAAGACATGACAATAAATGACAAACATGACATAACCACGCCAGCACAGAACCTCCACATCCGGTTTCTTACCCTGCGGGATCGTCTGAGACCAGCCACCCAGACAGCTGATGAAACTGAGGAGTATTTCTGTCTGTATTAAAGCCCTTTTGTGGGGAAAAACTCATTCTGCTTCGCTGGGCCTGGTTCCCCAGGGGGTGGCCTCAGACCACTGGGTGGACTATGCCCTCCCAGGCCCACCCATGGCTGTCATGTGAAATCCATAAACGATAGCGTAATGAATGTATTTTTGAGGTACTGATTTCCTTATATGAACTGTAAGTTAGTAAAATTGTGGAAATGTTTACATGTTGCGTTTGTGATTTTTTTGTTGTATGCATTTGGTTGAGTTGTCAACTAACAAATTCAATGTGAAATCAACAACAAATGTCACCATGTCATTGGATTTATGTTGAAATTTGGGCTACGCTAATGACTCTTTGAAAATCCAATCAGTTTTTGCACATTGATTCAACGTCATCACAGATGTTTGGGGTGGAAATTAAGTCTTTGCCCAATGGGCAGGCACTAAATCAGACTGTGGAAAATGAACATATTTTCTACACAGAAGATCATACAACATTATTGCCTGATTATCTTCTGAACTTCCCAATACCTTTCGGATGCATTCCAGTCACTTCAAACCATACTTTCAGATTGAAATACGGTCAAAAGTACTGTCAGACTGATTTGTAATAGACTCTCATAGCCACAATTGTATTAGTAAACACTGGCCGTTGATCACATCACTTCAATTATTATCATTATTATGTTTTTTACTTCGCGGGGTTGTGAAAAACGCTGGGGAACCCCTGGATTAGGCTATCAATTACAGCCACACATTACAATCTCTACCCCTACCTCCGCTGCTGCCATCAGCTGTGAGGATAGACAGCACACCCACAGCACTCAGCCAACAAATCCATTTTGCAGGCAGTCAGTCAGTGCCTTCACTGATGTTGCAATTTTTTTTGTCAATTTCTTTACTTGTTTTTTCTACATCCTCCATATCTGTGCAAACCACCCACAGACACCACACACAAGTTTTCTGTGTTAGCCGTCCATAGAAACTTTGTATACCATAGTCATCCCACACAGTCATCCCATACTTTATTCAAGGATAGACAGGGACACGGATACATTCTCTGGGGAATGCCTAACATATCCCTTCACTTTACACTCAGTAGCACATAGTTGGGCCTAGTTATCCTGTTGAATTCCATAGCACAGCACTGTCGCAGATTGTTCCTTACATGAGGAGTCAGTAGGTTCAGCAAGCAGGAAGCACATGGCTTCCCTAAACAAGGAAAACAATGGCTGAGGCAGGCAGCACAGTTACAACACAATGGGATATTCCTTCCATCCCTTCTCCCCAAGCAGCCCAGCAAAATACTGACACATAGGCATAACACTAATTCTAAGATGGAAACTTGTTAAACGTGTTAATTTATCACTATTACTAACCTACCTCCCAATTACTTGTCTCTCTTCCAGGCTGCAGCGGAGACAGACTATTTTGACTGGGTCTACCTCAGGTAGTTGAGCACATGGTGTACAGTGTAATACTAGACCCCAGCACTCTCCCAGATGACTGCCCCAGCAGGTGTTCCTCCTCGTGGTAACTAGTCTGAGCACATGGACCAACGCTCCCATTGGGTATACAGTACGACACAGGCAGCCAAATGTCTACATACCACTACATACTGCACCTGGATAAGCTATTGACATGCCAATGAGCTAGGGAGTGTCTCAAATGATCCCAAAGCTAATCCAATGAGGGTAAACATACATTTGTGTTGTAAAAACCCACAATAATCACAACAGGTAGGCCTCGTTTGAATATGTATAGGCCCAATCTCTTTCTGTGTCACGAGCTACATTTCCATCAAATTGGCGACAGATTTTCATGGGAATATTCTAATTTCCGCACGAAGAGAATATGTGCATTTTTCCCACCAGTGGTGTGTTTCTACCAGACTTTATGCAGCTAAAAAGTGCGTCATGACGTAGTGCACATAAAATGTAATGCTTCCCTTCTGTTTTCATGTACCGAATAAAAATGTAAAGTTTAATGTGTATCTATCGCATTTTCAACTCCACCAATAGTTTTTGTCCACAAAAACTGTTGCGTTAAATAGCAAATGTGCCTCCACTGGTCTTGGCTACTTCGCTCTAGCCAACAGCCCTTGGGCTAAACGGTGTGTGATTTCAATAGGTTTCCTATGGGGGATTGACAGTATAATTTAAAACAACATGTTGTGTGGAACTCCAACCGTCTTTGTGGTAGGATTTGAATGCTGAAATGTTTATTTCCGGACTATTTGAGTACATTTATCAGCCAAAACATGACACCCACCGTGTACTCAAGAGCATGTTGTGTCTCAACCGATGGCGGGAACAACACAAAAACCTCAGATGATGTAAAATAGGGTCAAAGCTACAATATATACAAATACGAAGAAAACAAATCGCCTTTTATGCGTTTTTAGATAACATTAGATTTGATTACATTAAAATGTTTAAAAAATGCATTTAAAAAAAAAAAGTTGTAAAAAATTTCTCCAGAAATTATAAAATGTTGACAACACTAAAGCTTTTAAATTATGTCAATCTCAACCGTTTATCTTTTCCAGTGAGGAAGACATGGGTGTCTCATGGTTATAGTGGGGTATGCAAAATGGGTCACCTTTGAGCACCTCGTTTCTTTAATGTTTTGGCATTCAGGTCCAAAAAATACCTTTCTCTTTGCACCTCTACAATGGACAACTATGTATGGAAGGTTTCGTTTAAATCAAAAGGGTTGCGGATTTATCCTGTGTCTATTGAACGCACGCACGCACGCACACACACACACACACACACATCCACACACACACACACACACGCACACACACACACACACACACACACACACACACACACACACACACACACACACACACACACACACACACACACACACACACACACACACACACACACACTTCATCCAAACGGCTTGACATAGAAAACATGTGACGCTGGAGACAGCCTTCAGTGAACTGTGATGCCAGGTTTATACCTGTGAACTGATGTATCTCTTCAGGCATTCCTCGCAGACAGCCTTCTTGCAACAATGTAGCGGCTTTATGTGCTTGTCGTCCAGACAGATGCGACAGGTCAAGACAATTGATACATTGTAATCCCCGTTGTAAAAGTTGTTCAGAGTTCTAGGATCAATCAGGTTCGATAGGGTGTATGGCTCCGGGACAGAGGGGTGGCCTAGTTCCAAATCGCTCTGCTGCTGCAAATCCGTGGATGGCTCTGTGGCGACGTTTGATGTTGACGGAGTTATCGCCCCATTATATTGGTGTTCTCCGGCATTGTCAGCCGGTTTCCTGTAGTTATCGTTTGCAATACAGTATACCGTACAGTAAACATGTTCCTTCAACTGTACGACATCGTCGTCAGCCCTGCTACTTTCACAAATTTCGTCAGAATCTGTTACATCGACTTCATCCAAATCGGATGACGTTAATCCCTCTGTGTGATCTGCGATTTGCTCTTCTCCACCCTTCGTTTCACTACCACTTGACTTTTCAAGGTCCACACAATCAGTTCGTTCATTTAAAACAATTTCTACCACGGCATCCTCTGGCTCTTTTTGGTCATCTGCTGAATTGTTATTGGAATTCGGGGGGGATCTCGTCGTCCCGAAATTCCTCAAAATATCCACTGCAGTCGGTTTTCTGAAACTGTATCCTTCAACATTTTCTTTACAACTCGTTCTCTCAGGTCTGTGTTTGTGCGTCTCCGATGCCCCGTCTTGTACTCGGATCTTTGTTTCCCAGGCATCTTGAATAAAATCTGTGCCTGATGTCTCAACTTTATCAAACACTTCTGGTGGATTGCAGACTGTCTCTTCGTCATAACTGCTGACAAATCTAGGCATTGTACACTTGTAAACATTGAGAGAAATGTGTTCATCTTCCATTCCCAAGGTATAACTCCCCGACCATGCACACGTTGTCGCTTCCCCTCCAACTCCAGTCCAGACTCTAACAAAACAAAACAAAGCCCAAGTCTGTATTTCTGCTTCCGGGTCTGCGTGTGGGAGAAAATAAATCCGTAACGTGGTAGCTGTTTGACTTCATCCAAACATCCAGCTCTTTGGCTGTGGCAAACGGCAGCGCATTTGTCAATGAAAAATAAGCAAGAAGGTTTCATACATATCCACCTATTACGTTTTGGTTTTATATGACTTTGATAGTGCAGTCTGGGGGATCCTTGTCTGCCCAGAGACAGGCTACCTCCAACCAAGGTACAAACAATCTGTCACTGTATGATCTGTCATTTATACGCAATTGTGCACAAAGGGCGCACCTAATCAATCTATGGACGCACCTGATGCCATAAATCATAAAGGACAACATTTTGATTCCACAAATTGAGGAATACCTCAAAAGTTGGAGAAAATTACGGTATTCCAATAATAATATCCATATTTGGTCAGATTATAATACCTTCTACCATGACACTTGCCAATTCAGGCTACTAGACGCTTTCAATAAAACAATTCAAAATGGGAAAGTGATGGCACTTCATTTCATAATTGAATATATTTATTCCATTTATGTATTTGCCAATGAAATAATAATCAGCAATACATGTGTGGTCCAGTGGCACACTGACAACATCAACAGTCAACAGAAGAGGGTCGTAATAGTCTATAACACAACATCAACAGTCAACAGAAGAGGGTCGTAATAGTCTATAACACAACATCAACAGTCAACAGAAGAGGGTCGTAATAGTCTATAACACAACATCAACAGTCAACAGAAGAGGGTAGTAATAGTCTATAACACAACATCAACAGTCAACAGAAGAGGGTAGTAATAGTCTATAACACAACATCAACAGTCAACAGAAGAGGGTAGTAATAGTCTATAACACAACATCAACAGTCAACAGAAGAGGGTAGTAATAGTCTATAACACAACATCAACAGTCAACAGAAGAGGGTAGTAATAGTCTATAACACAACATCAACAGTCAACAGAAGAGGGTAGTAATAGTCTATAACACAACATCAACAGTCAACAGAAGAGGGTAGTAATAGTCTATAACACAACATCAACAGTCAACAGAAGAGGGTCGTAATAGTCTATAACACAACATCAACAGTCAACAGAAGAGGGTCGTAATAGTCTATAACACAACATCACAACTGGGGAATTTGCATTTAGGATATGTAACTGCGACAGAGGAAATCTGGTTTGCAAGTCGATATAGAAAACGTAAAAAAGACAAGCATATGTGCAGACTGTACAGTTTTCTTCAGAAAGACTTCAGGGCTAAATTACCTTCATATTAGGCCCCCAGGGCTAATGGATACGTGCTGAATCAACCCTGTGGTCAAATGAGTCGCAGCCCCAAATGGACCCTTGGGGCTGCGTTTTATATATGCATGATTAATATACAGTGCAGAGAGGGAGAAATTCAGCTAAGACAAACAACTTTCACACATAGAGCTAATATTGTATTTAAGAAGCCAACTGTAAACATGTGGATATGTTAGCTTGGTAGTAAAATGACTAATACCATATTGGTATCAAAACTAGGTTCATCAAGATAACCTCTTGATAGGTAGTATCATGAATATGTGAACATTAAACAGTGTATTGTGTATTAAACTGTTTATGAGCATGCTTGTTAATGTTGCAAATACAATTTTTTTTATATGGCATATTTTACTTTCAAAATACAGCAGAGATGCTGACTTAGACTCTGAAATCCTCCTCACTGGGAAAAGCAACGAAACAAAGTAATACTGTGATATGGCTCATGATCAGTCATTACTCGCTCTGAGGCTTCCCAACCTCATTATATCATATACACTTCTCAACTACACATGGTTCCTGTGGCAGGAGGCCCAGACAGAATGATTGACGGGGGCAAAGAGGAGACAGACACTAATGGGTAGGAATGCCTATGTCATCAGAAAAAGAGCTCTAAAGATGTCCCTGATGTTCTCAGTATTATTTAGCATAGGAGCCTATATGCTTTTCCCCCGTATTCATCCTTTTCTAACACTGGTAGGTCTCACATGACTCTCTGATAAAACAATCTGTCACATGATGGCACCTCTTTGGTCAGCTTGGAGCCCGGCTGCAGTGTGACTCTGATGGAGGCTTTAAAACAGACTACTTTGCATTTTCTCTTGAACAGATGGCTGTGAATATTGGGGAGTCTTTGACATTTCATTTTGTGTGCGAGAGAGTGAGCGTTCAGTGAACTTCCAGCCAGCTCTGTGTGTGTTGGGACCATTGCTCTGTGAGCATCACCGCGGTGGTTTCCAAGTACAGACAGTCTCCTTTCCATAATTGGTGTATATTTAGACAAACACACACACGCGCACACACACAAAGATCAGATAAAAATGCAACAGTGTCAAGGATTGATTTCTCCCCCGACCACAGCTCAGCTCCTGTATCATATCAGGATATTATTCTCTTTCCAATTGCCTCATTGGTTAAAGATCCAATTTCCAGTGAGGAGTTGGCAGAGTATTTCCTCTTCTCCCAGAGGGCAAGCGTTGTTTACTATAGAAAGCTGTATAGGTCTCAGGTAACAATGAGTTTCATGCCTTGCTATCTTTCATAAAGGGATATTTCATAGAAAACTCAGGCAGGTGGAAGGTAAACCTGCAGACATATGAATAGGAGAGGAAAATCTTTACATCCACAGGTAGCCACATGTGCTTGCTTCAAAGGTTTTAATCAATAGCCTCCTGCCAGAGCATTATACTTGGCACAGGGCAAGTACATGGGTCTTTTAAACATTGTATACGAGAGTGGAGCATTTAGTAAAATAGAGGAACAAATAAATGATTAGATGGCAGCATCAGGTTAGCTTCACACCCTCCCCCGTTATGTCTGCAGTGTTGAGAACGGATGGGCTGAGGCTGGCAACAGTTTGCCTCACATACTGTAGACAATTGTAATGAATGATACCTTCCGGCTGTACAGGCTGTTGCTAGGCACTCCAAACCATTATTGTATCAGCACATCTCGCTGTTCAGATGAGAGATTAGAAAGTAGGATGTCAGTGATTACATCAGGCATTGCAGGAAGTGAAAGTACTCGGAAATCAAATGAGAAAATTGATTGGACTTTTCCACAGTTAGATTTTATTATATTTACAGTCAATTTGAAAGTAACATAAATATAAATTGCTAAATCTATTGAGAAGTAGAAGTGAGCACTAAACCCAAGCAAAACAACCAATGGTGTGTTCAGGAAAGCCTCTATGATGAGCAATTGAGTGCCTGCAACAGTATTATATACAGCTCCCTTTGAATGTAGGAACTTAGAATACAGTACAGCAAGATGCAATCTAATGATTTTATTTCTAATTCAGATCTATACAACATCTTGTCAAAAACGTTACCCTGGTTGAGAATTTCTGTTATATTTACAACTTTGAATAATCTCTGTAATCAAGGGGTGATGGACAATTGCAGCAGTAAGTAACTATGTTGGTAACCACCAGTGTCACTACAGTACATCCACTATCCAATCATATTAGATCAACTCACTGATAAAACACAACTTACTCTTATCCGGGACTTATAATGAATGGAAGCATACTAGAGACCATATTGATTTTACCCAGTTGAATATCAATACCATACTGTCCCAGACACAAATGTTATGAAGAAGAGGATAATGCTTAGCTTTGGAATCTTTGTGTCTTCAGGTTTTCTATTGGCTGTTACCATTTGGTCATGTTCAAACACAAATAGTAAGTGTATGTTGGAAGCTAAAACTTGCCTGAGTTTAGAACAGCATTTTAGGCATTTATGTATTTCGAGGTGATATTTACAAAATTATCATCATAGATCACAACAGAGGGGGAAATAAAAGCTTCCATTTCAATATTCAGTCACTTGGAAGACCTGTTAGTATTACCTCATTCATTTCCAGAAGAGCCAACAGATTCACACTATTGAAATAGAAAACATAGATAGGTCCCATGATATAGAGTTAAGGTCTACAGAGCAGAAGGATTTATGCATGGTGGGAGATATACAAATTGTTTTGCTCACGGGAAGAAGGCTCCCGTGCAGTAGAACAGTTACAGTATGATGAGGCTAAGACGACGATGAAAGAACTGAGGCAGTCCTGGTTGGTTCAGGGGGTTCCCACGCTGTCCACTAGACAAAAGCACAACGTTTCAGCCACAGCACAAACTCTACCACACACCTCCTTCTAGTCCTCACACCACACCACTATCAGCAAGATATTGTTCCCAAGGTTTCCCTTGGCACTTTATACAGTTAGGAGTAAAAGAAAGGCCCACTTATACACAACATAACAAGAGCTTGGGACTACAAGGTTCTATCTGCAAAAAGATTATTCTAAGATAATTGGCTTTATAGTTACGAACCCTCATTGCGTTGAATAGTGTCAGCTATTTTTCTATTGTATTCTTTGGAACTTAACAACATGAATTGGGGTATTTATATATTTGTAGAGAACATTGACGAGAACAAGGCTATGTCAATAACTCAATTTTGATTTAAAAAATGCAGATAAAACCTTCTAGTTCCAAGCTCTCTATAATATATTGTTAGTCAACTATAAAAGAGTAAACACTGTCACATGTTAAAAAAATTCTAGAATTGAAAGAAGTTATATTTTGTTTTCTCTTTGTCATTAGACTCATGTCTCCACACTGTCTTAAAAAAGCACAAAATTCACATAACCTTACAGAGAAAAGACATCTGCAGAAAGGCCAACTGTCACCTCTACCTAGTCTGGGATGAGGTCCAGTGCTTTCAGAGATTAAATATGCAACAGATTTTGACACCTCATGCAAAACAAATATTGTGTTATCCCCGAATGAACTTTTGAACTGATGTCCCCGAGACGAGCTCCAAAAATATGTATCTCTCGATAGCATCCAATACCTTGTCTAACTCATCTTTAACGCTTGTTCTTGGCACATTCAAGGCAAATACATCCATCGTAAGAAACAACAACTGATTGCTTTTTCAATCCCGTCAAAGTTTTGTCCCATTCAATTGCCCAACTCAGATCGAATTCCAACGGCCCAAAGTGTATGTATTGTAAACACATGGTTTCACGTGTACATTGATTCTAATCAACTCTTCATAAGGGAGCTATAAAACTACTTGTGATGACTAAAGCCATAGTGATTAGTTATTGAACATTCCTTAAGCAGAGCGTATTTCTAATCAAGTTAGTCGGAACACAGGCACCACTTAGCTCGTGCTCTCAGAACTTGGCACACGTCCAACTGTTTCCCTTTGTCCGGAATCTTGGTCCTTTTGAACACTGTCCAGGGGCATCAAAGCAATTTGTTCCCTCAATATAACAGTTATTCAGCTGTCATAAAGAAAGCAAGAACCAGTATGGAGAGATATGCGTCCTGTAAGGTCAACAGAGCCACAGGAGGGCGCTCTTGCACCTGCCTGCCCCCTAGTCCAGACCCAGACTGACTTCACCACTGAGCAGAGAGGCTGAGCAGAGACAAAGAAAACCCAGTGTGTTTGTCGGAGTCTTTGAGGTTAAAGTGTCGAATCTCACGTTCTCCACACAGTTTGTAAGACACTGTATTATTTTAAGACATTTACGAAATGAGACAATAAGTTAGAACTGTAGCTCTCTATTTGATTGGTGCATAAGGCAGCTGTCCTTGTTACTTTGACCTGTGAAGAGAAAGAGAAAAATGAGTCAGTGCCATGAAAGCACATTGCCACAGACAAATTCAAATACAAGTTCATATTGTATGTTCATGCTAAAACAAGCACACCACGAAAAAAAAGCATGAATCATTACACCTGCCACTATTCTCTAAAGACCTTGGTAATTCACAGTTGTTACATCCAATAAGAACAATTGTTAACGGGCATCAGCTGTGAAGACTGATTGACTATTGAAGATGATGTGTAGCACATCTACCATATCATTATCTTGGCGCAAATGATTTATAATCTATATTGTCTTCCCTATTGGGTGTCATAAAACCACAGAATGGCTCTTAATGACATTTTTGTTTTTTTTCTCCATTCTCCTGTGTTACAAATGAATCCATATGTCCATAATGTGTGCCATATGTGTTAAATGCTGACCTACCGACAGTTACACACTTTCCCTGAGCAATACAGGAAATTATGATCATAAAATGATGGTTCTTGTCTGATGTGATGATGGCAAAGTGATTTACCCTGGAATTAGCCACCTATCTGCCCAGTTATTATAGAGAAGTATAGGCAGAACATTCATGACACAACTGAGTCATGTTGGCGAAGGATTGAAGTGTTTCCTTGAGTGCATGTCTAAACCCTACTCCCTTAAATGACGGAGGACTCCCACCTGAACTCAGCTGACCTTGTACAACCAGCAGCTAATAACAGATGACACAATACTGATTTGAACAATGGGCCAGATACAACACATCCTATTCCATTCACATTAGACAATGGACATGTCCACACACCCTCTGTGCACTTCATTGTCCCCTCCCCTCCCTGTGTTTCAGTTCATTGCTGTCTGAGAGTGACAGACAGCAGGTTAAGATTTAGGAGACACTCCATTGTAGTCACCTCTGAATGACCAAATGTAGGCATTGGGCTGGGCAAGAGGCTGTTACCCCCCTCTCTTCCTCCCTACCTATTCCCACCAACCCCCTCTCCTCGCTAGTAGACATGTCAGCACCCTGCTCTAAATCCTGGCACTGCTTCACAGTGGTTCTCCCCCTACGATTAGTGTTACTTAGCTGGGCCAGTCAGCTGAGGCCTGTGCTCCACAGAGAGAGGCAGGCAGGGGATACCCAGGATGTTCTGTTCCTGCCACTGTGGAGCTCATCTGGCACACAAGGCCATGAGCACAGCACAGCATATCCCCAAAAATATGCTTCATGTGACCCCCAGAGAAATGTGATTTTTTTTTTAAATTCTGGAAACCATGTGTTTGATGTATTTGTTACCATTCCACTAATTCCTCTCCAGTCATTATCGCGAGCCGGTCCTCCCCAATAAGGTGCCACCAACCTCCTGTGCATTGTATATCCACCTTCATGCTCAGCGTACCTCTGAGACCCGCTTTCGAGGATAACTCTTTATACTGTAGGAGTGGATTACTGTCTATTTCCCGTGTATTATATGTTGACCAGCCTGCACTGTACACAGGATTAGAAAACAAAATCTCTGATCCATTCAGTGTCAAGTAGGGAAATCCTTTCAAGTCTCTCAAAGACTGAACATCCCGTGTTCCTCTCCTCATTTACTCTCAAGACAATCCCAACCTTTCAGGAGTCCAGATACAAACAGTCCCTCCCTCATTGTTGGCCCAAGCTATTGCCTAAGCTGTATTGACACTAGCATTATTTATATATGAGACTCCTCTCTGCCTGGCGTTCTAATGTCCTCAGCCTAGTCCTATTCGTCCAATTTATAGACTGAAGTGTGACAATATAGTGAACTTGGCACCCAGATAAGCCACAGTCAGGGGAAAACATTTCTGAAGGACTGTAATAGGAGGTGTGAAGAGATGTAGCTACTGTGCACTTACATGTACATGGGTTGTAGTTGCAAATGGGATGTCTTCTGAGGCCCTTGATAACCATAGGAGTCGAACCCTCCTATAAAATCAACTGGACACAGAAATAAGAAGAAAAGGAGGACATCTGGTTACTGTGAGATCAAACAAAGGCATGCGTGTGTGTGTGTGTGTGTGTGTGTGTGTGTGTGTGTGTGTGTGTGTGTGTGTGTGTGTGTGTGTGTGTGTGTGTGTGTGTGTGTGTGTGTGTGTGTGTGTGTGTGTGTGTGTGTGTGTGTGTGTGTGTGTGTGTGTGTGTGTGTGTGTGTGTGTGTGTGTGTGTGTGTGTGTGTGTGTGTGTGTGTGTGTGTGTGTGTGTGTGTGTGTGTGTGCGTCTGTGTCTCTAAATAAGCGTGTGCGTGCTTGTGTCTTTGTGATAATCCCAGGCAGTGGATGATCAGTGTCCGGACCGTCTAAGGGCTGGTTAGGGGCGATATCTGCGGTGGAGCAATGCTCGGGGAGCATGGCCTGTTGGATTAGCAGATCACACAGAATAACAAACTGGACAGGATTAAAGCCCAGCCTTCCACAGAGACCGGCCTGCAGGTCTAGGCATCTGGGCCTCAACCAAAAAGACGGAGGTGCTAAAGCGCGATAACGATCCGATGTCTTTATGCATCTGAGTCTTTTAAGACAAATGAAACACTGAGATAAGCCAAATACATTTCCTGATGAGCTCTCCTCCTCCCCCAGCGCCTTGAATAGGAAGAGATGGAAGGTCGGGCATTATCATCATTCTAATGGTACATTTTAGGGGACGTTCACCAAAAGCTCTAAATCCTTGTTGGCCTTTATTGTAGGCATTAACCTCTGTACTGTGATCAGGCTTATCAGAGGACCTGCAGAGGTAAGACAGAACGTGCCCAATTTAAAATCTGGAGATAGACTGGCCACATCTCAATCAGGCAAATTTCAATAAAAGGCTAAGGAACAATAAAGGCTTGCACTACATCCTCTTGAGAAAAAAAGTCCCAGTAAATGTAGCTTTAGCACTTAAGTATTGTATTGTATCAATATTGTTCTGCAGAGTAAATGTTCATATATAACCACAGGAAAATGTACAGTTATGAGTATAACTACTATTCCCCGAAGGAGGGAGTCAACGGCTCAGAGGGTACCAAACAAGGAGACTCACGGCAGCCCAAGCACACACAGATTACACCAGCTCTAAAAAGGGGTTACAGACAGTGGCGGATTTACCATTATGCAGAAGAGGCATTAGCCTCAGGCCTCAAATCATCAAGAGGCCTCATAAGCTAGGCATAATTTATATATTTTTTTACTTCTAATCTTTTGCAAAAATATCTAATTTCTCCGATTGAGATCCCACCCATGCTCTGTTTCGAGTACCCCAACCCCCGCCAATAATTTATTTCCATACATATAGTGTACATGTGTTTCATATCAATATTAATATTATCCAAGTTTTTATCATAATGGTAGAAACAAGTGTCATTAATCACCCATGGACTGGTTCATAACAATGTACGATTTCACCTTGACTGGTTCAAAATAATGGACTATTCCACCATGACAGAGTTTCTGTGCATTGTTTCACGCGATACGATTTCAAATGTGACCTTCATTGAAATTAAGTAGCAGCAATGAGGCGCTTCCAGAGCGAGGCAGAGAAAATAAAGAAAGATTACATTTTTACAGAAGAATTGCCGAAGTGAACATATTTCTTCAGTAAAAAGACAGGTGCTGCTGATAATACTGCCATCGTCATCAAGGCAGAGGACATGTACAGTGCCTTCAGAAAGTATTCATACCCCTTGACTTGTGTCATCTTGGTCGTCTTGGTAAGCAACACCCGTGTATATTTGGCCTTGTGTTTAAAGTGCAGAAAGCAGAAAGGTGAATTTGTCTCCCAGTGTCTTTTGGAAAGCAGACTGAACCAGATTTCCCGTTAGGATTCCGCCTGCGCTTAGCTGTATACCATTTATTTGTATCATAAACAACTCCCTAGACCTTGCCGATGACAAGCATACTTTTGCCACATTTTTTGCAGTTTTACTTTAGTGGCTTATTGCGAACAGGTTTCTGAGTAAGGAACTGAGTTAGGAAGGACGGCTGTATCTTTGTAGTGACTGGGAGTTTTGATACACCATCAAAGTGTAATTATTAACACACCATGCTCAAAGGGATATTCAATGTCTGCTTTTTACAGTTTTACCCATCTACAAATAAGTGCGCTTCTTTGCGAGGCATTAGACAACCTCCCTGGTTTTTGTAGTTGAATATGTTTTGAAATTCACTGCTCGACCGAGGGACCTTACAGATAATTGTACTGTATGTGTGGGGTACAGACATGAGTTAGTCATTCAAAGATCATGTTAAAAATTATTATAGCACACAGAACATGCAACTTATTTAGGCTTGCCATAACACAGGGGTTGAATACTTATTGACTCTAAACATTTCAGCTTTTCATTTTTTATTACATTTGTAAAATAAAATAAAAACATAATTCACTGTGACATTATGGGGTGTTGTGTGTAGGCCAGAGACAAAAATCTAATTTGTATCCATTTACAATTCAGGCTGTAACACACCAAATTTGGAAAAAGTCAAGGGGTATGAATCGTTTCTGAAGGCACTGTATGTGTAGCCCATGTATATTATGCTGTCTGGCCAACAAGAGTACGGCATAGTACGTTTTTTCGTTTTCTTGGATGCTTTCTCCGGTAATATAGTTTTAGCCACTTGCCAATTGAAGAAAAGTTGGCGGGTGCAAAGTGCACTGTTTGGATGCTGTAATTATTTTGGATAAAAGTGCAAAGGTAACCTACTTTTTGATAATCAGATGAAAAATCATGAGTGGTTGTGTTCATGGCATATTAAAAGGTAATACATTTTCACAGTTAAATTTCATGTCTTTCCTATAAAACCCATAAAACTGGTCTCTGCATGGGGCCTCCAAATCATTAAGTCCACCACTGGTTACAGAAGCCACCTTTTTACCTAATAGGTACCTGAGAAGCATGAACTGTCAGAGCCTCATGAAGCCTGAACTGTCAGAGCCCTATATAGGGAACCAGAACCAGCTGCAACTTGGCTACGCACAATGACAATCTGCCACTACAGGTCAAGTCCAAAGGGCACACGCGCTGCATAGCATTGATCAGAGCCGATGAACCACGGCAGCCTGAGGCTCAAACACACAGGAAACCTGCAGTAACCTGGAAACTGTGTACTCCCACGCCGCCACGGCAGCCAAAGGCTCAAACACACAGAAAACTATGGTAACCCTGATAATGCGCACTTTACGCTCTGCCGCACCCCAAGGCAGCCCAAGGCTCAAACCCGCAGGGAACTGTGGTAACCCGGATAAATGCGCAACCTGCACACTGCCTAACACCCACTCCCGGACCCAGCCATAGGAACACTATGAGCCACACTGGGAGCAGTTACATTCAAGTGATAAAACTTCACTAAGGTATGTGGGGATGCCCCGGATCAATGCCCTAGAAGCCGCCACACCCCTAGTGGAGTGAGCATGCACATCGCTAGGCGATCCTTTTCCCTTGTCCTTTGCTGTCAAATGCCAGGGAGACAATCCAAGAAAGTGCCCTACCCTGAGCTGGATTAGGAAAATAGACAAAAAGCTGGTCACAAACACGGACATCCAGGGTCCCATCCATATACATGTGTAAAGCGCACCGGACACAGGCCATGCAACCTCCGTTGTTCACTGGGAGCAAATGGAGGAGATGAGAAAGGGAACAGCTCAAAAGCCAGGGACCTGTGAGATATAGCCATAACCTTGGGAGCAAAAGCTGCATTAGGATGTAACACAGCTTTGGAGTCGCCAACCGCGAACTCCAAACAGGACGGGTGTACTGATAGCACGTCAAGATCCCCAACGCGCTTGGCCAACGCCAATGCCATGAGCAGGGCAGTCTTGTAGGAAAGGACCTTCAGGTCCACAGACTCCAATGGTTCAAACGGAGGCCCACACAGAGCATCCAGGATCAAAGCTAGGTCCAAGGTCAATGCCATGGCCTTTACCAGGGGTCTCCAACCTTTTCTAGCATGAGAGCTGCTTTAAAAAAAAATGTTGCAAGCTACAATTTTTTTCCTAGCTTTCAAAGCACCTTTATCTCTTCTCCACTCCCCTGCAACTCTTCCGAGCCTTAAGTGTACAAGAGAAAGTAGTACACTATGTTTTCTGTCAATATACCTGGTAGAATAATGGTTAACCTGTTAAGCCTACCCCTGTTTACTGCCCCTTCTGGAGGAATTGGGTACCCATATAAAACAGGATAAATTTTTGTCAAAAGTTGCTAATATATGCATATAAAAAATATTATCGAATAGAAAACACTCTAAAGCTTCTAAAACCGTTAAAAATTTGTCTCTATGTAAAGCAGATGTCTCAGGGCATGCATTCTCCCAAAGTCTCTCTTGTCATGGAAAAAGTTGGCCCAACTTTGACGTCATCGTATACGCCTTCCCAAACAACTACCGCTCTGGGAACAGTCTGTACGTGTTCAGCGCGAAGCCTGCTTTCAATGGGGCTTCTCATTGTGAGAATCGCGCGCTCACGAGACGTTGAGCGTGCCGAAAGGTCTCGGTCACGCGAAAAAAAAGTGTACGATTATGCGCGCTCTGCTCCGGTGAAGTCTTTTCTTCAGGATCGATTAAAAGACGTGTGTGTTTCGCTTCGTCCTCACAATTGCTGTACAGCTTTATAACATGTTAAAGCTTAATTATGAACATAGTTTGACAAGTTTACTCGACATATAATATATATTTTTGACGTTTTGGTGCGCATCCACTTGAATTTTGCCTACATTTAGACCGAAATGTGGCTATTTTGATAACCGAAAGACGCAGACTTGAAAACTAAAGCTGTTTTGGTAAGTATAATCCCTTCCAGGTCTTTTGATGGAAGAACAGCAAAGGTGAGGGAATATTTATGTGTTAATTTTGGGTTTCTGTCGACTCCAAGATAGAGGAGGCATAATGATACATTTGGAGCGCCGACTCCTAGTATAGCCTAGTGAACGCTACCTGTAACGTTAAAAATAAATGTAACACAGTGATTGTATTTAGAAGAAGTGTACCTTCCTATACATATGTAAAACATGCATATTTAGTCAAAGTTTATGATGTGTATTCCTTGTTAGCTGACGTTATCTGCCGGAGCTATTTCATTTCTCCTGACATTTTAGTAGCATTTTTTGAACGATGCGTCATTGTAAACAGAGATTTATGGATATATATTGCAGATTATTGAAAAAAAATGAATGTACTGTGTAACATGTTATATTACTGTCATCTGATGAAGATTTCAAAAGGTTAGTGAAATGATTTTTTTTTAAATCCTGCGTTTGTTGATTGCATATTTTTTCCTACTTGGCTATGCTAATGAGCTATGTCTGCGGTGGTGGTTTGACATAAATATGTGCTATGTTTTCGCCGTAAAACATTTTAGAAATCTGACTTGTTGCCTGGATTCACAACGAGTGTAGCTTTAATTCAATACCCTGCATGTGTATTTTAATGAACGTTTGAGATTTAACTAATACTATTAGCATTTAGCGTAGCGCATTTGCATTTCCAGAGCTCTAGATGGGATGCCTGCGTGCCAGGTAGGAGCAAGAGGTTAATAAACAACTATAAAAAATGTTTGAGTACGAAGCGTTTGCGGTGATCACCCTGCGGGACAATATCCGGCCCATGAGAACCCACTGCAAGGAGTCAACGTCCTTAGGCACGACAGGGATACTTTGAGCCACTGATGGCAATGGCAAGTTGCGTCCAGGCGTGTAGCACTCAGACAGCGCTGAAACAGACGCATCAACAGAAGTCCCAGAGGCACCCCAGCTATCATAGAGGCCATCAGAGCCAATAACTGCAGGCACAAGTGAAAAGGCATCGAGTGCCCCAGCTGAAATCGTGCCAGACCGAGCCGGAATGCGTCCCTCCTCTTTTGGGACAAAAACGCATGATTCAGAACAGAGTCCAGATTGAGACCCAAAAAATGAACGCACTGAGCCGAAGTCAAACAACTTTTCTTGTAATTCACTATGAACCCGAGAGATTGAATATGGGAAACCAGCACGGCAGTGTGGAGCTCCACCTGTTCCCTTGACTCCGCCAAGACCTGCCAATCGTCCAGATAGGCCAATACTCTGATCCCTTGGCACCACACCGGTGCCAAAGCAGCCTCCACCACCATAGAAAAGGTACGGGTGATAGGGAGAGCCTGAAAGAGAGCCCACCCTCAAAATGAAACCGCAAGTCCAGGAAGGTTCGCAGCGTTCCATAGGCTGCACCAACCGCCCTGTACTTCTGACACGGGGACCATCCAAATATATGGTTTTGAAGGAGAGAGGAAATCTCCAATCTTAAGGCAGGCGCTAGGACCCCGGGGACCATTGACGTGATGATGCCACGAAAAGGAAGAGGACGCACAGCAAACTGCTGTCCGTAACCCCTAGCCACCGTCCTCATCACCTACTGTGAAACTGCGTAGGCCGCCACTGGACAGAGCACGCTGCCAGTCTCCCATACATTATGTCCTGAAGGGGCAGAGCTCCACCCTGAGGACTGGGATAATTTGTTTTCGAATCCACCACTCTTGACAACCATGTGTCTGAATGTGGGGAAGGAACTGTTTTTATTATGCCCTCACCTGGATGATACTGCCCTCTCGATACCCCTGAACACCAAGGAACTTTGGGTTGAAACAATGTGCTTTCGTGATACTGCCGTTCTGACATCCAGCGCACACCAGGTTCGGGGACTTCGGCAACTAGTAACTTGCCCCCATTAACCAAGCCACTTGGGAGCACTGTTGCCACTATACATGCTTGGTGAGGAAGGCCCCGTCACCCCTGTGAAGGATTTTAGTGGGAAAAGGACACGTAGAGCTGCGTCCTGTTTTCTGTAAGAACGCCATAGTCGAGCCAAACAACCTTGTTTGCGAAACTGGCTCATCCAAATACATCTGCATGTCCCTCTCAGGAATCCTGGACAATGTCAACTGGAGGTGTCGCTGAGCCACCACTGTCAACCCCACACTTCCCCTACAGACAGGATAGTACAGCAGGACAGATGTACAAAATTAGCCGTAGCATGCATTTCGACAAAGATCCCTGAAACTGGCTTTCCCGCCTCCATAGTCTTATTCAGCTCTTGCAGCAAATCGATATGATACAGAACATCTGCAGCACTGTGACCACATTCAACAACCGGGCTGCCACTCTCTAGGCCTGGTATACTCTGTCCAGCTGATCCCCCGAGAACTGGGACTGTTTATTTGGAAGTACCGTGCTAGGATTAGCCCCTTTGTTAGTCCATGGAGGTAAGTAAGTTGCCAGCTTTGCATCCATCAGCGGTGTGCAAACGTGCCCCGCCTACTCCATACGCTGTACATTCATGAACTCCCCATAACCCGGTAGAGGGGAATCCCGGGTCGCCTTTAGCTCAGGGGTATGCAGCTGTAAGCGATGCTTCACAGCTGCAGGAACAGGAGGTAGATACCTTCCTCCAAACCTAGAGGAACTCTGCTGCTGCTCTGATGACAGCCCTATCAACTCCGACCACCGCTGCTGCTCTCTCCCGGCCTCAGACAACCCCATTCCCGAGGTCGCTTCACTGGAAACCCTTCATCAGGAGCCCCAATCTTTCTCACAAAGTCAGCCCGATGCCCAATGGTAGATGAAGCCAGGAGGAGACAATGGTCACACGAACTGGTCCGAGCCAAGACCTCCTGAGCGTGTTTCCACTCCATTTAAACAGGAAAGCACTCATGAGTATCTTTCATTTTCATTGTGAAACCACATGCCCTGGGGCACAGTCGGAGGTTCCAACTCGGCTGGTTAGCCTTTTTGAATTTACTCTTACCACTGGCAATCTTACTAAAGCAAGGAAGAACTGTCTACACAAGCAGTGGAGAAAGTAATGGGTTTTTAACAAAAACAAAAACCGATAAGAAGAGTCAAAATTCGTAACATCTATTGGGACGAGTACTCTCTCCCTACTAACAGACCAAAGTCGGAGCTGAATTTTGTAGTCTTCGTGTGCTTCAGAAGTTAGCAAATTACATGATACGCTCTTCCTCCAGAGGAGCTGAAGAGCGAAGCATTGAGGAAATGAATGCGTGCCCCGGGATTATAGCCAGGAAGGTGGGGCCAGGAAGGTGGGGCTTATGAGGGCGGGCTCGGCATCCATTGGCCCATTGGATCATTGGGCGTGATTTCAGTTTTCTTCAGGTGAATATATAAGACTGTTAGAATGTTACACTGAGAGACCGACTGACTGAACCATTATGTGTCTAATGAAAAGCTATTTTTATATTTTCCTTTTGCTGGAGGGAATAATGTTAAATGCCTGCAGCTACTTATATTTACCATGCTAATATGACAAATAGTGCTCACTTGATGACAAAACACACTAAAACAGATGCTAATAGCTAAGGTGGATTATTAGTAGCTCATATCTAAACAAAAAGCCCTGAAAGATGCAGTAAAACACTAGCAGCAGTCAGAGATATACAGGCACCACTTCCCCCAAAGACATAGCCACATATTGATTGGGCTTTATTCAGTAGGCTTTAGCTATAGGGGAAGGTTTAATGGCAGCATTGTTGAGAATTGCAGTCAGCACAACTTGATCTACGTCTCCAAATTGCTTTGTCTTAAGTACTCACAACAAGTTGTTATGACAAAGCAGTGGCAAATGAAATGCCGCCGAGGGCCAATCAACATGACATTCCACCTTTCTGGTACACTGAACCTGATTGCAAATCCCAAAGAGGAAGCTGTAACCTAATTTCCTTGTTATTAATGCAAAAAAAAGTATTTACAGCACCTTGAACACACTGCTAGCTGCATCTTGATTCCCCCTCTCTCATATTTTCTCCCTCTTTCCTCTCTTGGAGGCAAAATAATTTAAAATACCATCCTTTCTTTTAAATGGACCCTGGGACATTACCCTTGATAGTAGTTGTAATTACGGAGTGAGCGTGTTGATTGGTTTTAGCTGTTCATTACCTTCGCTGAGGTGCTTCATGTACTATATTAATTAGAGCTGTAATGGCCAATACGGCTCCCAGATTAGTGTTTCCTCATGCTTCAGGGATCAAACTATCAATACCATTCTCATTCACTGGAGGATATGAACAATATTATTCCTCTGTGTTTGGCCAAATTAAACACAGCTATATGACTGAAATGATCACCACCACCACTGCAAATGGAGTATTATACTTCATGGGCTTTTCCCAGGTTCTTTAAATTCCAACTCCGGAACACATCAAATACATCAACAAGATTGTCAAGGGTAAATTCCAATTTGAGCTTAATTTCCCCTGAATGGCATGTTTCTCACTGCCATTATTGAGTGGAAAATATAATTGTCTCTTAATTGGGACCAAAATTACTTTTATTATAACAATGCCTGAGGGAATCCTTTACTTATCCAGGATGGGCTATATAATATGCCAGATTGAGGTACTCCCCATTCTGGGCAGTGACATTTGGGCTCTAAAGATGGGAAAGCTATGTCTGGGGATACTCTTTAGAGAGAGAGAGAGACATGGTCTGATAGGCAATCTCAGCTAGCTGAGAGACTCACGTTTGGTTGTGGTCATGGTTTAGTACTCCTGCCTGCCTAGTGTTGGCTCCCTGTATAGGGGCTCCAGCAGAGCCAGGAGAAATGCTGCATTTTTTTTACACTCAGATACCCATGCTAAATATAGAGGAAATAGCCTACTAAGTGCCACATCACTTATTTGACTCAGTCTTTTTCTGGCTTGAGAGAGCAACCAAACCGCGCACACTCTTAGTAATATCTCTCATAACAGCTCCTATGTTCAGTGTACTGTGTGCATATTGAAGTTGATCACACAGCTATCAGAGGCAAAGCCTTCTTCTACCACCACTGAAACGTTTTATATGAATCCCTATTGCTGGTGAGCGGTACTGTATGTTGGGTTGCGACAACACTAACCAGCAGGCAGGTATAATGTCAGTACACTAAAAGTGTTGTTAGTGTACTGACCTAGGGGAGGACCTAGGGGAGCCGGGCACTCTTAATAAAGGCATGCTGCATCCAATCTTAAATGAATAACTGTGATTATGAAACTCAAGGTAATATTCACTACTGTTCAAAAGTTTGGGGTCACTTAGAAATGTAATTGTTTTTGAAAGAAAAGCTTTTTTTTTTCTCCATTAAAATAACGTCAAATTGATCAGAAATACAGTGTAGACATTGTTAATGTTGTAAATGACTATTGTAGCTGGAAACGGGTGATTTCTTTATGAAATATCTACATAGGCATACAGAGGACATTATCAGCAACCATCACTCATGTGTTTCCCGAATGGCACGTTGTGTTAGCTAATCCAAGTTTAAAAAACCCTTTTGCAATTATGTTAGTACAGCTGAAAACTGTTGTCCTGATTAAAGAAGCATCAGCATTTGTGGGTTCAATTACAGGCTCAAAATGGCCAGAAACAAAGAACTTTCTTCCAAAACTCGTCAGTCTATTCTTGTTCTGAGAAATTAAGGCTATTCCATGCGAGAAATTGCCAAGAAACTGAAGATCTCGTACCATGCTGAGTACTACTCCCTTCACAGAACAGCACAAACTTGCTTTAACTAGAATAGAAAGAGTGGGAGGCTCCGGTGCACAGCTGAGCAAGAAGACAGGTACATTAGAGTGTCTAGTTTGAGAAACAGACATCTCACAAGTCTTCAACAGGCAGCTTCATTAAATAGTACCCACAAAACACCAGTCTCAACGTCAACAGTGCAGAGGTGACTCCGGGATGCTGGCCTTCTAGGCAGAGTTGCAAAGAAAAAGCCATATCTCAGACTGGCCAATAAAAATAAAAGATTAAGATGGGCAAAATAACATACACTGGACAGAGGAATTCTGCCTAGAAGGCCAGCATCCCGGAGTCATCTACAGCGTTGTACAAGATCTTCAGTTTCTTGGCAATTTCTCGCATGGAATAGCCTTCATTTCTCAGAACAAGAATAGACTGACGAGTTTCAGAAGAAAGTTATTTGTTTCTGGCCATTTTGAGCCTGTAATCGAACCCACAAATGCTGATGCTCCAGATACTCAACTAGTCTAAAGAAGGCCAGTTTTATTGCTTCTTTAATCAGGACAACAGTTTTCAGCTAGGCTAACATAATTGCAAAAGGGTTTTCTAATGATCAATTAGCCTTTTAAAATGATAAACTTGGATTAGCTAACACAACATGCCATTGGAACACAAGAGTGATGGTTGCTGATAATGGGCCTCTGTACACCTATGTAGATATTCCATACAACAATTGCCATTTCCAGCTACAATAGTCACAACATTAACAATGTCAACACTGTATTTCTGATCAATTTGACATTCTTTTAATGGACAAAAAAAAGTGCTTTTCTTTCAGAAACAAGGACATTTCTAAGTGACCCCAACATTTTGAACGGTACTGTAGTCAAAAATGCTCTAAAACGATAGAGAAGGCATGTACAGTGTGCAATCATGTACAATCGCCTCATGTGACCCCCCCCCCCCCTCTTGGACCCCCCCCCCCTCTCTCTTTCTCGCTCTCTATCCCCTCTCGTTCCTTCTTTCTCTTTATGGCTGCTGCTTGGTGACAAATGTTGCAAATGGAGAGAATGCAAGAGAGATTGCTAAAAACTAAATGGTATTGATCTAGGATGCCGGGGTGGTTGGCAAATGCATTCTTTCCAGCACATACTATGTTTCCGAATCAAGACGGGTAACAAGGGGAACTAGCACATGTCTTGGCACAATCAATATTCATTTCTAAATGACGATAACACAAAAAGTAATTCCTGTCCCAATATATGTTTTGCTTTCTAATCTTGTGAAAAAGAGGCAGTGGCCAAAGGAAATAATTCATGCATCTTGGAGCAAATGGACTTTTAAATGTGAACGTTTGCTGGAGCATTAAACCTGGCTAAATCTAAAGATCCTACCAGAAGAGTAATGTCCATGCCAATGCTTGGTTATTAGAGTAAATGAAGTACTCTGTCAATGCAGGAATACAGAGAGGTCAGCCTTGAGCCAGACATACTGTATATATTTACCTGGACGTAAAATAACTAGTCATATATTATATCATGGAGTGAGTCCAGGAAAATGGCTCATTAGTACTGTCGTAGCAAAACATCAGTAACTGGAGTTATGTGATTGGTCAGGTAAAGCTTATGAATCAAAGGTGTGCGTTTCACTTGCCACATTCATGTCATGTCGGAAACTCTGAAATGTGCGACTTGATACTCTTTGTAGAAACATGACACCCGAGTTTCCCATTTGGGAATGATCAGAATCAAACAATACACAAATTGTATTCATTTGAGATTTAACTCTGAGTTTCCGACATGACGTGAACGGGGCAACTGAGGCACATGAGGTGAGATGGCACTGAGTCATCATTATAACAAGCAAAGGGAAATTATAATCACCTTTAAATGTGTGACCGTAGGAATCAGGTATATTTCTCCTAGATCTACAATATTCATTGAAAGGCAATACTCACAGCTGTCTTCCTCTTCTGAGATGAGCTTCACCACATAACAGGCATAGATGAACCCAACAAGCTGCAAAAGAGAAATGAAGAAAGTTAAGTTAGTCTGCAGTTGTGAGTTGTGACATTTCACAGTGAGAAAGAGACTAATTAGAATAGCACAATTAGTGGAGGAAACATAGATTTCTGTGTCCATGCCTTCAAGAGCTGCAGAGAGCTACAAAATAATATTGGTGGGAAAAGATGAGCCACCAGTGATACAAAATGGGAACAAGATAGAGATCAGAAGAGCATCTCCAAGTGGAAAACATTCTGTGCTGAGGAAACAGGTGTTAGCATCTAATCTAATACCATCTAACGCTATCTGTGTTGAGGGAACAGGTGTTAGTACAACATATAATGCATCACTCTGCTCTAGGAAACGGGTCACATAGAGAGGAAGAGACACGACAACGGAAAAAGAGAGAAAAAATAAACCCTGCATCGCCAATGGAAAAACATTGTTTATTAAGAGACATTCCACCCCCCAAAAAGTTTTTGTTAAATGGTCGGGGGCTAATCATGTGGGCTTGGCGGTTCTTAATAAGTCTGTGTTTAAAATGAGTCACCTAATATAATGATTAAGTGGATTAAGTTTAACAATAGAAAGCCAGGCGAACATAGGAAATATCATTGATGGCTTAGCCAAAGTACAACACAGTAGGATAGTAGATATCCCTGCTCTTGGCACTAACACACCTCAGAACAACACAACCATATTACTTTCTTTCCCCACTCTTCCTTAGGCTTGTAATTTCATAGACCAGGAATTGGAGGCCTCTGATTGGATTGCGCGATACAGATGCTGGGGGTCAGGCTGAGGTCAGCGTGTAAGTGGAGAGGAATGGACATTCTCAATGTAACAGAGGATTCAGTTAGACAGGAGGCCATGCACGAGACAGCACTATAGATACCCATGTGGATAATGGGTGTGCCGTCCTCATATTCAGGCGCTGTCTGGAGTCTAAGGGTCACGCTGGCATGCAACCAGCAGTGTGTACATTGAGATTCATCATAGTGGCCCCTACCATTTTGGAGAGTTTAGCCAGCATGGCTTTCTTTATAATCTGTGTTTATCGTTTAATCAGATCATTGAACTAAAATGCATAAAGACATAATAAGCTATTTTGTATTTCATTTCTACCCCGCCTTGCCCGATAAACAGACACAGTTATAAATCTGAGCAACCACAGATTTAAAATTCCAGGAATATTTCAAGGTCTTGCCCTCATTTACTCTAAATAATGTGGCGCTCCCTTCCTCCCCCTCTCCCCCTGCTCTGTCTCTGTAGCTGGCTGGGAGCACAGGCCAACACTCACACAGATGCAATACATCTCCAGACTGGGCCATTTGCATAATACTGTGCCCTGATGTGAAGGACACATGCCACACACGATCCGGGCCCCGCCACTCACATAATACACTGCACACTTTACCCATTAGGAGCACTGAGAAGGTGAGACAAAGGAGCTGTTTTTTGTTTGTCGCATGGGCGTTATTATCAGACAGAAACACCACACACACACACACACACACACACACACACACACACACACACACACACACACACACACACACACACACACACACACACACACACACACACACACACACACACACACACACACACACACACACACACACACACACACACACACACACACACACAAAGCTCCTCTGATTACCCAATGGCATCTCATTTTGAACCGTGTCACAGGGCATAAACCTAATTTGTCTCCTGTAAATAGAGAAGGGTATTCTTATGATAAAGGCTCTTTTATACACAAAATGTTCTACTCCGTAGGTAATACCACTGTGACGATGACTCCCGATGGTAGGTTAAAATTAGATTCTATACATCTGAATAATACATGCAGAGTTACTGAGGAAACCATTAATAATTGAGAATAAGTCTGGGAGCATGATTGATCTCACCGCAAGTATTATGAAGCCGCGTCTCCTCAGAATAAACACAGACACACAACACCGCCATTCTCTATGGTCTGGGTGGGAGTCAGACACACGTCTCTACTACATAGCTTCATAACCATCACTTTCAAAAAAGCAGCTTTGTCCAGTTGACTTTGAATATGACTGATTGCATTACTGTTCAAAGGCTGATTGAATCAGGAGCCTTATGAATGAATAGTCTCCTATGTTGTGCAGCAGATAGCCACGACACTGAATGAGTGGCATGTTTTGCACGGGTGCGATAGCGATCGCATGTTGGCCTTATTATAGTTGGAGGGTGCTGTTGCATGCATGGATCACATGCACATCACTGCTCAAAGGTCAAGGAGTGTTGAGGCAGAGGACACTTTCAATCTATCTGCAGCACTTGTGAAATCCAACTGGCATGACAATGCAATGTACTGTAATAGGAGAGTGGTTTCAAAACGGTCCCATTCATTCTGAATGCACCAATTCAGCCACGGAGAAATTGACTAGAAACATTCTCCAGCATTAGAAATATTTTGACAGAAAAAAAAGGGTTTCATATTGGTTGTTAGAAATCAAATTCATACTATGGCTATTGCATTTTGGAAACTAGGTAAGGCCAGACAAAATTGATTCACTGTTTAACGTATTTTCCCCCCAGAAAAGTGAGGCAAGCGAGCGGAAAAATGTATAAAAAAGGAATAAGGAATAACAGTACTTTACCATATTGTCCTAGGCTATATGGACATGAACAACAGGTGAAATATTCAATTTCAGACTGATTTTCAGATTATTTGTAACGATTATCGTACAATCTTTAATCATAGTACAATCTTTAATCATAAAAAATGTCGTTTATAACATGCACAATAAGAAGCATCAATCTACATTTGAAGAAGGAAGTTCACATACACCTTGGCCAAATACATTTCAACTCAGTTTTTCACAATTCTGACATTTAATCCGAGTAAAAGTTCCCAGTCTTAGGTCAGTTAGGATCACCACTGTATTTTAAGAATGTGATATGTCAGAATAATAGTAGAGCAAATGATTTATTTCAGCTTTTATTTCTTTCATCACATTCCCAGAAGGTCAGAAGTTTACATACACTCAATTTGAATTTGGTAGCATTGCCTTTAAATTGTTCAACTTGGGTCAAACGTTTCGGGGAGCCTTCCACAAGCTTCCCACAATAAGTTGAGTGAATTTTGGCCCATTCCTCCTGACAGAGCTGGTGTAACTGAGTCAGGTTTGTAGGCCTCCTTGCTCGCACACTCGAGCAAGTTCTGCCCACAAATTTTCTATGGGATTGAGGTCAGGGCTTTGTGATGGCCACTCCAATACCTTGACTTTGTTGTCCTTAAGCCATTTTGCCAAAACTTTGTAAGTATGCTTGGGGTCGTTGTCCATTTGAAAGTCCCATTTGCGACCAAGCTTTAACTTCCTGACGGATGTCTTGAGATGTTGCTTCAATATATCCACATAATTTGCCTACCTCATGATGCCATTTATTTTGTGAAGTGCACCAGTCCCTCCTGCAACAAAGCACCCCCACAACCCCGTGCTTCACGGTTGGGATGGTGTTCTTTGGCTTGCAAGCCTACCCCTTTTTTCTCCAAACATAACGATGGTCATTATGGCCAAACAGTTCTATTTTTGTTTCATCAGACCAGAGGACATTTCTCCAAAAAGTTCGATCTTTGTCCCTATGTGCAATTGCAAACCGTAGTCTGGCTTTTTTTATGACGGTTTTGGAGCAGTGGCTTCTTCCTTGCTGAGCGGCCTTTCAGGTTATGTTGATATAGGACTCGTTTTTACTGTGGATATAGATACTTTTGTACCTGTTTCCTCCAGCATCTTCACAAGGTCCTTTGCTTCACAAGGTCCTTTGCTAGGATTGATTTGCACTTTTCTCACCAAAGTATGTTCATCTCTAGGAGACAGAACGCGTCTTCTTCCTGAGCGGTATAACGGCTGCGTGGTCCCATGGTGTTTATACTTGCGTACTATTGTTTGTACAGATGAACGTGGTACCTTCAGGCGTTTGGAAATTGCTCCCAAGGATGAACCAGACTTGTGGAGGTCTACAATTTTTTTTCTGAGGTCTTGGCTGATTTCTTTTGATTTTACCCTATCAGAAGCTTTTAACGCCATGACATCATTTTTTAAAAAAATTCCAAGCTGTTTAAAGGCACAGTTAACTTAGTGTATGTAAACTTCTGACCCACTGGAATTGTGATACAGTGAATTATAAGTGAAATAATCTGTCTGTAAACAATTGTTGGAAAAATCTTATGTATACAGTTGTGTACACAATTGAATTCGGAAGTTTACATACACTTAGGTTGGAGTCATTAAAACTTGTTTTTCAACCACTCTACAAATTTCTTGTTAACTTGTTATGGCTGGGGGCAGTATTGAGTAGCTTGGATGAATAAGGTGCCCAGAGTAAACTGTCTGCTACTCAGGCCCAGTTGCTAATATATGCATATTATTAGTAGATTTGACACTCTAAAGCTTCTAAAACCTTGTTTGATGCTTCTACTGTGAAGTGGGGGCGAATGAGAAGGGAATGAGTCAGAGGTCTGCCAAAGAGGCATGAGCTGACCACACGCATTCACGTGATAGTTAGATTGAGTTCCATTGCAATTCTACAGACAAAGGAACATTATTGAAGATTTATGTTAAAAACATCCTAATAATTGATTCTGTACATCGTTTGACATGTTTCTACGGACTGTAACGGAACTTTTTGACTTTGGATTATTGGGCTAAACGCGTGAAGAAAAAGGAGGTATTTGGACATAAATGATGGACATTATCGAACAAATCAAACATTTATTGTGGAACTGGGATTCCTGGGATTGCATTCTGATGAAGATCATTCAAGGTAAGTTAATTTTTATAATGCTATTTCTGACTTCTGTTGACTACACAACATGGCGGATATCTGTTTGGGTTGTTTTGGTCTCTGAGTGCTGTACTCAGATTATTGCATGGTGTGCTTTTTCGGTAAAGCTTTTTTGAAATCTGACACAGTGGTTGCATTAAGGAGAACTGTATCTATAATTCCATGCATAATAGTTGTATCTTTTATCAGTGTTTATTTTGAGTATTTCTGTAAATTGATGTGCCTCTCTGCAAAATCACCGGATGTTTTGGAACTACTGAACATAACGTGTCAATGTATACTGAGTTTCTTTATATAAATATGAACTTTATCAAACAAAACATACATGTATTGTGTAACATGAAGTCCTATGAGTGTCATCTGATGAAGATCATCAAAGGTTAGTGATTCATTTATCTCTATTTCTGCTTTTTGTGACTCCTGTCTTTGGCTGGAAAAATGGCTGTGTTTTTCTGTGACTAGGCACTCACCTAACATAATCATTTGGTTTGTTTTCGTCGTAAAGCCTTTTTGAAATCGGACACTGTGATGGGATTAACAAGAAGTGTTTATTTAAAATGGTGTAAAATACTTATCCCCCGTTAGAGGAATCTCAGCCCAAAGAGGTTTAACAAACTATAGTTTTGGCAAGTCGGTAGGACACAATACATTTTTGTCTGTAAATTGTAAAATTAAAAAGTAAAATTGCCAGGAAACAAGTGTTGGATAATTTTTCCAACAATTTTTTCCTCCCCTCAGCAGCTTCCACTGCTATACAAAGTCTACAGATGTGAGCATGCTACTGCATGTGTTGAAATCCTGGATCTTGGCTTTTCACCTACCCCTGCATCTCACTTCCAACACCTCACATCTGACTATAGTATTATAATCAGATATTTTACTTCACCCAACCATGTTAGAGATCGGCAGGGAAAATATAACTTCTGACTATAGTATTATAATCAGATATTTTACTTCACCCAACCATGTTAGAAATCGGCAGGGAAAATATAACTTCAAAGGTCCTTCATACAATTATTGATGTGGAGGACATTTCCCAGCTAACCTATTTCCTCATAAAAAGTGGGCACAATCCTGTAGTTTAATCCATTTTCAGGTGCTGATATGGCATCACTCACTCTATTTCTGTCTCAGTGTAGACTCCCATTTCAAACTGTGAGCAGCTCACTTTGTGCAAAAGGTAATTCACATGTCCTTGACCCCATCCACCTGTGTTCCTTGGCTCGCTGCGGGTGACTTTGCTCCTTAGCGTTTATAGACGGGGCAGAGCTGCGTACCATGCCAACAACTGGTTATTTGCAGCCACATCTCACAGCTTGCACCAGCAAACAGACTTTCAGTGGAACCTTAGCTTTTTACTGGGGTTGCATCCCCAGGAAATGGAAGCAAGCTACAACACATCAAGGGCAAACATCTAAGTACATTGACTCCATTAAACATTTTAAATAGGACAACTGCTGCCATACAGACTCTTGTAAAACCAGACCTGGCTCAGGGAAATGCTGATTGTATATATTTTGGGGCATTTACAGAGTACGCTAAAGGTTCAATGTGTGTTTTATTACTCATCACAATAAAGCCAAATGGCATTTCAGCAGTTCCTATAAAATGGTGCTTTCTGTTGGCCACATATCAGAGCGGTTGGGGGTAGATGCTGTGGATGGCAAGCTGATGCATCACTCTAAATGAGGTACTGCATACACTGTGGGTAATACTGCACAAGCAGGTTGAGGACTTGTGAAAGCCTCGCTGAAATGTTTCCCTAGTATTTAACCCCATACCGAGAAGAAAAAAGACTGGAGAACATTTGGAAAATGGGCCCTGAGCAATGTATTCAGGATTCATGATAATTCAACGATGGCAAAGCATTACCCCTCACACATTCACAACCATCAAAGCCAGTTTAATCTGCACAGTATGCAGTAAGAAATGGGCGGCAGGTAGCCTAGTGGTTAGAGCGTTGGGCCAGTAACCCGAAAGGTTGCTGAATCAAATCCCCGAGCTGACAAGATACAAATGGGTCCTTCTGCCCCTGAACAAAGCAGTTAATCCACTGTTCCCGGTAGGCTGTCGTTGTAAATAACAGTTTGTTCTTAACTGACTTGCCTAGTTAAATTTAAAAAATAACCCAGTAATGCTACTGTTATTCTAATGTAAGACTACATTCAATAGTGCATTCCCAAGTGAATGTCTCCTAGTGTAACTTTTTATATATTGACACATCAGTGTCTCATTGTTTGACAGTGAATTTTTGAATCCTTAAAAAATAAGATATCGAAGAATTCATTAGGTTCCATTTAATGTAGACAGAACTTTCAGACTTTCAGCTGTGAGCTGGGCCCATTCTTTGGGTGTAATTAAAATAAACCTCTGTGTCTTCAATAATCTGCCAACCTTAGAGCAGAAAGCAATTCAGTTCTCTTCATTCTAATCCTCCTTGGGCGACCTACCGGGCTCTTCATCTGAATTAGTCTCCCTACAGAAGGAGGAGAGGCTCCACAGCAAAGACCTCCTGAGCTTGTGCTGTGTGAGTTCCACATAGGGGTTGGTCTTGTTAGGTAGCTAAATTAACCGTTTACTTCCTTAATCATGGCCAAGGGCCAAGCTCATTGACTTCTCTATTGAGTCTTCGGCTGGTGGGCATCATTTTGTAAGAGGAGAGGAGGAAAAATGGTCAAAGGAAAGATTTATGTACTATAGGCTGTAGTGTAAATCATTGCACATCATGAAGGAGGAGAGCACCCTATTCCATATATAGTGCACTACTTTTGACCAGCCCCTGATCAAAAGTAATGGACTATAGGGAATAGGGTGCCATTTGGGAAACAGACACGCTCCTTTCCTCATTTGTGTGATTAGAAATACATTTTGTAATCAATACGAGTGGTTTCAATAATCAAACACTTGTAATTGAAAAAGTGAAAATTCAAATGAGGATGCTAAAAATGTCAAACCTCTCCAATAATAACTGAGAAAAATTTTCTTGCTGAATCATTCATGCTCTCTAACGAGTTAATGTCTTGAATCATTGGCCGCAGTTTGCCAGAAAGAAGACGAGAGGATGAATAGAAAAGAAACTGGCCTGAAAGAGTTTTGAGAAATTGAAACATGACATATTTGAAGTAAGAAGATATTTCACAAAGTAAGGAGAGATTCCACCAAACCCGATCATTCTGTCACAGTGCAAATGTTCCGGAAGCCCTAAAATATTCACCTTTTTACTCTCAAAGAAGCCCGACGGTAAGTACACATGGCTCTATGTGGCAGAAAATGTATCTTGCCCTGTACCCCAGACAAATCATAAGCCAAATGCAAAGCTTTGGAAAACTAGCACAATGCAAATGAAAGTAAAATGACTAAGCAACAGGCAATCAATTTTAAGCCGCTAGATAAAAAAAATACATGAATATGAAGGATTATTCAACATTAGTCTGAATCTCTTGCCCAAACCTGGTAATGTAATTATGAAATATGCACATTTAGCAGAATCACTGAATGCTGAAAGGTCACATGTATTAAGTCATTCCCTGAAGAAATCATTGATAATGATCTTTAACAATATTATATGCCCTGTATGGCTACCCTGATATTTCTAGGGAATTCAAAGAGATAAATCAATGCATTGTTCTGAGAGAGCTCTTTTACTCCAGGATAGCTGTTGAATTGTCCCAGTGGTACCAAATGATCAGAAATGAGACAGAAGTCTTCTTTTCCTGTGAGGATACTGTGATTCCTCAACGACATTCATCAGACCCAATTTTCCACTTTCACAATTGAGAAGGCACTTAGAGGAGAATGAGTCACTTTTTGACATAGCAATGTTGCAGCACAATAAACACATGGGTGGCGCTTCCCTCTCACTCTCCTCTCTCCTCAAACACACAGAGATGCTTGTGAAGTGTTTGACCATTATTTCCCTCTTACAGTTTCCCATTTCCTTTATACCTCAGAGAGAGACATGTTTAAAGTCCCACCAGCCAGGCTAACATGCCATGGCCAGATAGGATTGAATTGAGGAATCGCTTCCATTATCGCATATTTCTATTCGCTGTGCACTCCTGTTGACAAAGAGTCAAGATTGAAACGAGAACCCTTCGACTCTGTTCAATAGGCTGGTTACGTGACATGGATGTTGCACGCATGTTGACTGACAGAAGGTTAAGGTGGAATGACCTTTACTGGGTTTGCACTGCTTGGCAACACTACCCACACAGGAAAGGACTATTTGTTCTCATTGTCACCGGTCAGGGTTACAGGTATGGGTCTCGAGTAGACCATTAAAGGTACATTCCATATCCTTCTATCTATATTGATGCTGCTTCCACTCATACTCACACACGACTACAGTATTAAATTGATGGAAGTGACCCTAATGTGTTTTACCGCAGGCAAAGCATCTCAACATAGACAACTCTGCTTAATTGGTTCTGGTCTTATTGGCTAACCTTATTGGCTTTGCAGAGATACTTTCCTTCACTTGATAATCATTCATTATGTGGCCCTTAGCTCCCATATCCATTGTCCAGGGATTGATTGCTTGCTGTAAAAGCCAACTCTGAGCTAGGAGCATAATTGCTCTTTGTTTACTATAATGCATTCAGACATCTCCCCATTGATCTAGGCCAAAATACTGTTTGAATACCAAGCCGAACTAGCCTTAGTAATGTACTGAGCCCCGATAGCCTTGAGTAGATGCTTGCTTTTGTATTCTAAGCGTCAACTCTCCAAATTAATGGCAAGCCAGCTAATATCGGTCTGCCAAGAAGATGGTAAAGCTGATGGTAGTTTTGACCTCTATGCAAAGAGGGGAACGCAAACAAATTCTTTGCAAGGTAGTCGGAGATGCTCAATATCGGTATAATTCTAATGGTAAAGTCTGATGCACCCATGTGAAGGTTGATAGATTTTATTTATAGATGTTTTATTTATAGATTTTCTCCTAAATATGAGGGTCATGGTGAAAAATTGGGAGGTCATAAGTCACTTGGTGTACGGCCTGCGTGACTTCCTGATAATTGGTTTTGTGACCTCCCAAAGCCCTCACGGAGTGAGTAATGGCCATTTTATAGCACGTCAGAGATATTTTCTTTCCCTGACGAGGCATAACGGATTGAAGTGAAAGGTGCTCTCCTGACAAACGCTGTGATAGACAACGGGATTGAAAGATCAACACGGTGGGAAGAGAGGAGAGAAGGGTGGGAAGAGAGGAGATTGAAGAGAGAGCAGGACTTGTGTTAGCCACTGGAGGGATAACACAGGAAGTGTGTGATAGAGGCAGGGTCAAACGCCTTCTTAACACTAGCTGAATATCTCAACATAATTCAACACATTAAGAACATGTGTCAGCACACTGTCGTCACCATTTTTCATACACCGAGGCTGTTTGCTCTTTAGCCAAACACAATATATACCTATTGTGAAAGCGGAGAGCTTACAATTAATCTGCCCCTTGTCAAGACATACGCGGCTGAGCTGAACGTCTCTCCAGTGTATCCTACACGTCACAATGATAGACAGCTATTTCTTATTACTCTGACAATGTTGTTTCGTGACCGGGGCTGTAGGCTGCTACTAACACAGTGTCAGTGTGTCACTACAACGCTGTACCACGGACAAAACTTTAAGATTGAAAAATTGGATGGCAGTTGAGGTCTTTAAGACCAACATTTCTACACATTTCAGACACTGTCGTCTTGTCTGTGTGTGTCGGGGGGGCCCAGCCCCAGCCCTAGCCCCAGCCCTCGCCCCAGCCCCAGCCCCTGCAGCGTCAGTGCAGTGCTAGCTCGCCTTTTTTGTCCACTGGTAACAATCACCTCAGTGGTGTGGAGGGAGACTGATCATCTCCAGCTCTGTGATATGGGACGTCGTCGGCGTTGGGAGCAAAAGGCTCCCGCAATTAAAGCAGCTGAATGAAACACTGCTCGCAGCTCACAGGGTCTCATCAAGCGGCGTCCCATGTCGTTTCTGACATTTGAAAAATAGGCGCCCGGTTTCGCCCTCCCTCGCCGTTGATCTCGCTCTCGCTCTCTGGCTTATCAGATGAGATGCTCCGACACTTCAGAGATCCCGACAATATCAGCTCCCCTGTCACTCAACACAGGCCCACGCCGTTACTCATTCAGCCACAACAACAAGCCCATCTCACAGAGAGTGGAGAACGAAGAGACACACAGAGAAGCAGGCTTCGAATAAGAAGAGAGACAGACATGGGGAAAGGGGCCTGAGATTAATACTGAAGCCTCTGTGATAACGTTGTGAGCCAGACTGACAGATGTCTCGTGAATGATTTGCCGAGCATGACTCTGTTTCAACACAACAATTAGTCGAAGATCGCAATTCCGTGCGGCCATGGTCTCTGTGTGCCTTTAGGGCCTAACATTTAATGAGGCCAATTGATTCACTTCCCTCAAGGTGTTGGCCACTGTCAAAACTGATCCATTTTATTACAGACATTCACTATTCACAGAACTGATAGCTAAAAAATGGCTTTCTATACATTGTGACGGCCCTGAATTTTTCTGAACCGTCTCAGTGCAGCTCCTTCCAATAGGGCGCTTTCCCTTTAATTCCCAATTAAATAGCCAGTATCAGCTGCGCAAAAGTGGGGGGTTGTGATGGAGACGTGCATGAGGATGTGTTCAACCCTCTGTTCCGAAGCTTCTCTATTCCGTTTGTTTTGTTGCCGTTAAACGTGTGTTTTGTAGCCTAAGAGAGTTTACCCAGGATCGGATCCACTCTTTGCGTCCCTGGACTACACCTCTCCGTTCTTCGTGGCCTTTCTCCGCTGGAGATCTATTGGCAGATTGGATTGTCTGACTGACCGACTGACTACCACCTTTTTGTATACGGTATTTCATTTGTTTGGATGTGATGTATACTGTGATTTGGGTAGTTAGTGGTAGTTGAGGACTTAATTAAGAGTTGATCCGCTTTAAGGTTCTGTGGTAAAGTAATTGTTATATTGATTGTATGTTTAATACTGGGTTTACGCTACACGGAACGAACGGACAAACATCGCGTGACAAAAGTCACTTGAGTTCACTGAACTCCTTTACCGGGCAGGACTCTTTTTAGGCCCGAGGTACAGGACATTTCTGGAGGAACCAGAACTCATTGTGATATTATTATATATGTGTGTAATCATTGTTGTTGCTAATACAACCCACGCAACAGAATATAATTGTTTTTGAAGTTCTTTCCAATGTTTTAAGGGTTTATGAAAAGTTTATTTCCATCCTGACTTTTACATACGTCCTTTGTATTGGTGTAGACTTGACGGACCAGATGGGACTCTTTCCCACCCAAACTAAAAGGAGAAACTAATGTTTTCTCTGGTAGGCACAACCTACCTGGCACCCCTATAAATAATAACCTCAAGTCAAAACCGTTACATAAAAAATGGCACCCCAGATGGGACAGCTCAACATTGAGAACTAACCAAAGCAAATATTTTGTGTGGAATTAAAACAATGGATTCACCCCAAGATAATGTGCTCATCCATGTCATACCTGTCAATGGGAATACACAGGGCCATTCTGACCATCAAGCTGACAATACAAATCATAATGTGAATGGAGATAATGGAGTTGCTTTGGGCCAGAGCCCTGGGAATCTGAATGCTCGGCCTGAGCCACAGGCCACAGGAGGTCTAACCAGTTACTCACTTATTGACATGGATCTGTGTGGAAGTACTGAGCTAGCCCTCCCTCTGACACCCAACCTTCCTCCATTGTCTGGTTTATCTCCAGAGGTTGTAGTCTTACAACTTCAAGGTGACATCCTTGATATTCGTCGGACTCAACAACATCTCCAAACTCTTATCCACCATAATTTCAAATGTCTGAGGGAAGAGCAACAACAGAGTGCCATGGAATTCAGAAACTCACTGAGCACTCTAACCCACATGCTGACAGAGCTCAGTGAGAGTGGAAGACGGGAAATTACTGGTGCCCTGGACAGGCAGTTTGACTACCAACGAAACCAACTCACTGCCACTCTCCAATGGCGCCTGCAACATCACCACACTGAGGTCCTCAAGGACGTTAATTCTGTTTTTTCTCCCATGGTTAACACTGTAGGCCACTTGCAGAGAGAACTCTCTAATTGTGTTAAAATGTTGGATGACGTGTCTGTGGACATGGCCTCCATTAGGCACAACTCCTTACACAGAGTTTCTCTGGTGTCCACTTCTGTTCAGACCACTGAGGGCCAAGCTAGCACCTCTGAACAGCCAAGACAAGGCCATGCTACAGTCACCACTGTCGATGGACTGGTTCGCTTGGGACAGCAGTTTGAGAAGGACAGAGAATGCCAACAGCAATATGACCAGAGAAAGAAACAGACACCCAAACAGTTACCCAAGACAGACCATCAACAACAGCCAGAGTCTCCAGCCAAGACCTCTCTCATGTTCTGTTGGAGATGTAGCCAAAAGGGACATTCTTCAGCTACATGTCCAAGACCGTATCAAGTAAACCCTTCCAGAAACCACAAATCGCAACAGGCCAACACACCTAACTCTCTTCGCAGCAATGACCATCCTTCTCTGGGTGCTTTAACCAGAGCTGAAACCCCAAGAGTCACTGCCTACGCCCCCCCATCGACATCCCCTTCCTTTCAGTTAATACCGCACCAATCAGAAGCTAAAAAGTTACATGATTGGGGTTCAAATGTGGCACTCTTCTCTGCCGTTGCTCCGGTACCACTAACCCTTGATAATCCTTCTGACGATCTCCTTTTACAGGCTGTGAGAAGAGCTCAGCTGGAACAGCCAGAGGAGTTACGGCTGTTGGAACAGCTGCAGAATAATGCTGATGTATGTACTTCAAAGCTAGGACGCACCGGGCTCCTGAAGCACAAAATATTCCTTACACAGGAAATGCCGATCAAGCAAAAGCCATATCGTTTGTCCCCAGCGAAGCTAATCATCCAAAAGGGACTCATAAATGATATGTTAGCACAAGATATAATAGAACGTTCCTCCTCTCCCTGGGCTGCTCCTGTTGTCCTCATCCCAAAAAAGACTGGTGGTCTTAGATTTTGTGTGGACTATAGGAAGACCAATGTTTCTCAGACTGATGCATATCCTCTTCCTACCATCCATGAGATCCTGGAGTCATTGTCTGGCGCTGTTGTGTTCACTACCCTTGACCTCAATAGTGGTTATTGGCAGGTTGAGATGGACCAGGAAAGCAAGGACAAGACTGCGTTTGTCTGTGCCGAGGGCTTGTTTTCCTTTAAGGTGATGCCCTTTGGATTAAAGAATGCCCCTGCCACTTTCCAAAGACTCATGGAGATTGCGTTAGGTGAGCTCAAAGGGAAGATCTGTTTCGTCTACCTGGACGATATAATTATCTACTCTCAGAACAGAGAAAGACACTTTCAAGATCTTCAAGCAGTGTTGGACAAGCTAAGAGAAGCTGGTCTGACCTTAAATATGAAGAAGAGCAACTTCTGCCAAACCTCCCTGAAGTTCCTTGGCCATATTGTGTCTTTCGACGGCATTCATGTGGATCCTGAAAAGACAAAGGCTGTACAAGACTTCCCTGTGCCAACCACACTCAAGGCCCTACAACGGTTCCTTGGTATGGCTGGATGGTACCATCGGTTTGTGTCGAACTTCTCCCAGGTGGCAGAACCCCTCAACGCGATGAAGCGAAAAGGAGCGAAATTCCAATGGACGGCAGAGTGCCAGACTTCCTTTGAAACCCTGAAACGACATCTCGTCACACCTCCCATTTTAGGTCATCCCAACTTTGATTGCCCTTTTGTTGTTTACACTGATGCAAGTGATGTTGGACTTGGTGCTGTCCTAGTCCAACAGACTGGACTTGGCACTGAAGAAGTGCTAGCGTTCGCCAGTCGGACATTGAATGGAGCGGAACGGAACTACTCCACAACCGAGCAAGAGTGCCTTGCAGTTGTCTGGGCTTTGGAAAAGTGGAGGTACTACTTGGAGGGTAGACACTTCACTGTGGTCACTGACCATTCCTCCCTTGTGTGGGTGTTCAAGACCAACAAACCAAGCACCAGACTCATAAGATGGGCTCTACGGTTGCAAGAGTTCACATTTGCAGTGGAATACAGGAAAGGAAAATACAACACTGTTCCAGATGCCTTGTCCAGAGCTCCTACTTGTGATAACGGTGGCCCTGATCTTACATGTGCTACTGTCCTGTCAAGCAGTCGAGACTCGCCCAAAACAGACTTTCCCATCTCTGATGAGGCAATATGGAAAGCTCAACAGGATGATCCAGAAGTACAGGCTTTGTACCAGACTATCCTGGAAGATGGAGAAAAGATGGTCAATCCTACCACAAAGCTGACCATCATTGAAGATAAAGTCTACCGAGTCGTACAACTACCTCACAGAACACTCTACCAAATGTACATACCTGAAACTCTACGCCTTCAACTGCTTCAACATTTCCATGAAGACCCATTAGCTGGTCATTTGGGCAGGTTCAAAACCTACAAGCGGTTGCAAGCGTTACTGTACTGGCCACATCTGAGCATGGATGTGAAGTCACACATCCGAAACTGTCAGGTTTGTCAAATGTACAAACCAGAAGGTAGAAAGCCTGCTGGCAAGTTGCAGCAAACGGTGGTTACCCGACCTTGGGAAATGTTAGGAGTGGATTTGATGGGTCCATTTCCTAGAAGCTCCAATCAGAATGTGTACATACTTGTTTTTGTTGATTACTATTCAAAGTGGGTGGAACTCTTTTCCCTGCGTCAGGCCACAGCAAGGACCGTCTCTAACATCCTTACGAAAGAGATCCTGACTCGCTGGGGAGTGCCTGATTACATCCTGTCTGATCGAGGTTCCCAATTTGTCTCTGATCTCTTTGAGGAGACCTGCCAAAGATGGAACCTGAGACAGAAGTTGACCACGACCTATCACCCACAGACCAATCTCACTGAGAGAGTAAATCGAACCTTGAAGACAATGATTGCTTCCTATGTAGGGACGCAGCACAAACACTGGGACAAGCACCTTCACGAGTTTCGATTTGCCCTGAATTCTGCTGTGCAAGAGTCCACTGGAGTCACACCTGCAGAGCTGAACCTAAGTCGTCCTCTCAGAGGACCCTTGGATATGGTGCTACAGCCCCAGCAGCTTACTCCAGACGCTGCTTGCTATGACCAGGTAGGCCATCTCCATGACTTGAGAGCTCTTGTCTCAAAGAACATGATCCAGGCTCGACTCAAGCAGAAGAGAAATTATGATAAGAACAGACGAGACATGCAGTTCCAGCTTCGTGATCGGGTGTGGCTTCGCTCTCATCCTTACTCGAAAGCTGAACAATTCTTCTCGGCCAAGCTCGCTCCTAAATGGCAAGGACCATATAGGATTGTGGAGCAGATGGGCCCTTTGAACTACCGAGTGGTGAAAGAGGACACAGGTGAAGATATGCGCATCGTCCATGTCTCACGCCTTAAGGCCTGTTACCCCTCGGCTGAGGAAATGGAGGCGATTGAGCGCCGCAAGGTCCTGGATATCTTTGAAGAGGAAAGTGAGGAGACTTTTCTCGGATTCCCAGACCCAGAAGTCTCGCACCTTAAGGCCTGTGGCCCCTCAGCTGAGGAGCGTGAGCTCCAAAAAGTAATGAATATTTTTGTAGAGGAAAGCGATGAGGAGACCTTTCTCGGTTTCCCGACCAAGATGTGCCTTCCAGGGCAATGGTCGGCTTTTTCCAGGGGGGGGTGTGTGACGGCCCTGAATTTTTCTGAACCGTCTCAGTGCAGCTCCTTCCAATAGGGCGCTTTCCCTTTAATTCCCAATTAAATAGCCAGTATCAGCTGCGCAAAAGTGGGGGGTTGTGATGGAGACGTGCATGAGGATGTGTTCAACCCTCTGTTCCGAAGCTTCTCTATTCCGTTTGTTTTGTTGCCGTTAAACGTGTGTTTTGTAGCCTAAGAGAGTTTACCCAGGATCGGATCCACTCTTTGCGTCCCTGGACTACACCTCTCCGTTCTTCGTGGCCTTTCTCCGCTGGAGATCTATTGGCGGATTGGATTGTCTGATTGACCGACTGACTACCACCTTTTTGTATACGGTATTTCATTTGTTTGGATGTGATGTATACTGTGATTTGGGTAGTTAGTGGTAGTTGAGGACTTAATTAAGAGTTGATCCGCTTTAAGGTTCTGTGGTAAAGTAATTGTTATATTGATTGTATGTTTAATACTGGGTTTACGCTACACGGAACGAACGGACAAACATCGCGTGACAAAAGTCACTTGAGTTCACTGAACTCCTTTACCGGGCAGGACTCTTTTTAGGCCCGAGGTACAGGACATTTCTGGAGGAACCAGAACTCATTGTGATATTATTATATATGTGTGTAATCATTGTTGTTGCTAATACAACCCACGCAACAGAATATAATTGTTTTTGAAGTTCTTTCCAATGTTTTAAGGGTTTATGAAAAGTTTATTTCCATCCTGACTTTTACATACGTCCTTTGTATTGGTGTAGACTTGACGGACCAGATGGGACTCTTTCCCACCCAAACTAAAAGGAGAAACTAATGTTTTCTCTGGTAGGCACAACCTACCTGGCACCCCTATAAATAATAACCTCAAGTCAAAACCGTTACAACATGCACAGGCGTGAAACACGTGTAGTCTTTGGCGAAGAGAAATTGATTGTCGAAAGAAGCGGAAATTGGAGCGAAGCACCTATCCTGGCTTAATGAATTGGATTCATCTATCAATGTGGTCTTTGCTTTTTTGTTTAATTCGACATTGAAAGACTTGGATGAGGAAAAGCAAAGTGTTTTTCCATCGTCGGTGCATCAGAGGAGCAGATTCCTTCGCCATAACTGATACCTCCTCCAATCCTCTTAAAATTACTTCTGACCAAATTGGCTTAGTGTTTGCTTCATATTTCCCAGAGAGCCCAGTCACCGGGTCTTCAATAGTGATTTCTCTAAAGATACACATCTTTCCATTCTGTTATCTTTTTTGAACAATAGCCATTGAAATGAACATTGAAGGCAGTGGGAGAGTGTCACGTTGGTATAAAGGGATCGGGAGACAGGCGCAGGAATGCGTAATAGGGTTTTTTATTGAACCAAATTACAGCGCGCCATGTAAAGGCATGGGGACGAAGACCAAACAAACACGTATACAAAACATGGTGTTGAAACCCAAAACAAAAGATCGAGGAGTACCTCGAGTAAATGCACCGGGGCGAGACCCGTAACATACATGCACACAATGATTCCACACGGGACGAAACCTGTAATCATCTGCACAATACAAATGGCAAGAATGCCAAAACACAGTACAGGTACTCACATGACCAACGGACATTGTAACAGTAAACCGACGAGACAATGGTGAACAAAGGGCACACTTATACAATTACTAATCAATGGGAATAGGGACCAGGTGTGCGTAATGACAGTTCCGGAGGGATCTGTGACAGGCCTGTTGCAGCTGCTGAAGTTGCGGATGCCTGGACGGACCAGTCACAGTGTCTCCCTTAATGGTCCATTATTCTGTCACGTTGGTATAAAGGGATCGGGAGACAGGTGCAGGAATGTGAAATAGGATTTTTATTTACCCAAATTACGGTGTGCCACGTAAAGGCACAGGGACGAAGACCAAACAAACACGTATACAAAACAATAAATAACCCAAGCGCACAAACCCGTAATCATCTGCACAATACAAGTGGCACGAAAGCCAAAACAACACAGCACAGGTACTCACAGGACCAACTGACATTGTAACAATAATCGACAGCCCAGTGGAAACCAAAGGGCACATTTAGACAATTACAATCAGTGGGAATGGGGACCAGGTGTGCGTAATGACACAGTTCCCAAGGGATCTGTGACAGAGGGGTTCAGGTAGAAAATAGAAATGAATGTCTGAAGACAGAGAGACAGGGAGAGAGAGCAATTTTCATCCCATCATGACAGAAATGCCAAACAACAGGAAGATAAATGGAAATTAAAATGGTGGGATCATATGGAGAATAAAACACACAAGGTATTTCCACTACTCCCATAATAGATCACAGCAGCAAAGCAGAGATGACATTGTTTTAACACATAGGGTTTATGATAATTCTCCCACTTCATCAACAGGCTAAATTCAGAGAAGGGTAAATAATATCACGAAGTGCATTTACCATTAACCAGGCAAATACTACACAAAGGGGCTTTCACAGTGCCTGAATGATAGGTGAAAATAGGAAACTTACGGTTATGCCGTGCGTCCCTTTAATCTTCTAGCTAATGGACCCGGGCCATAGCTCTTCTCTAAACAATTACACTCACATTCAAAGACCCACTCGGAATCCCTAACCAAGGAAAAAGCAATAGTACCATCAGATGTAATTATTATTCATTACAAGTGTCATTGAAAATATTCTCATAAAGCACATCACCATCACTATTAACCGTGTTAATAGTCTCATTTATTAAAGCGTATTCTGGCCCTGGGCACAGGACGCCTGTTGTGTGTCTGTACAGGTTGGAGGATGTGATGGAGGAGTGGAGGGGCTGTGGACTCCAACAGCTGTCTCCTCCAGTAAGAAAACATTATTCCTCCCAGTGTGTGTGTGTGTGTCTATGTGTGAGTCTATGAAATGTCTTGCTGGATATGGGGGGCCTGGACACAATTGTAAAGCTAAGGGTTGACAGTAAGTGGTGCTAGCCAGGAGTTCAGCCTGCTACATATACTGCAGCCCTATGGCACCTGTCATCGGAGGCACCCGTCAATGGCAAAGTTGGCTCCTTTTCTACAGACCGAGTCCCCTTACGACTCCATAGAGCTGTGACTTTACTGCATATAAATGTGCAACTATTAGTAGCAGCAATACAGTAGCACTGGCACTGACTCTGACAGTTCATATCAGGGTGACTTCAATTACTTTTGCATTAAACCATGTCCTTGTCCAAACACAGTCTGTGCACATGCTTTGAATAGAACAGTTAGTCATACCTTCATCATTCCTCATCAAACAGTTTTGTTAGAATGAACATGGAAGCTATTCTGATTCATGGCTCTCCTCGGGTCGACTGGCTGGCTGTTCTTAGAGAATCTGGCCCCGGGGCTCTGAGGCGTCAGCCATGCTACTGTGTACCGGACACAGCTCATTTAGCCGCTTATCCAGCCATATGAAATGGCCGCCTCTCTCTGCCCCCCCCCCCCCAGGCTCTCCACTGGACCCTGGTGGTGTGTGCTGTATCTCTGCTCTGTGGCTCTGTGCACCGCCTGGCCCCGACGCCACTGTACTCCTCTCCTCTGCTCTCTCCCAGTGCGAAGGAAGAACAGAGAAATCTGCCTGGCAACACATCAACGTCTTCCTGGCTGCACTCGTCATCTCCCAGAGGTTGACTGCAGATAATAACTGACAAGCAGCCATTCTTATAGACAAAAGAAAAAGCATCACAGTAGCAACACCAGTGAAAAAAAGAGGTTGAATGGCATGAGACCTACACAGTATATGTCAGTGTACTGTACATTTTTATGGTTAACTGCTTCTGTACAGTAACAGTAGGTAGGTGTGAGTGTTATTTTCAACCATGGGAGAGTGCGCTGGGGCTCTTCTCATCCAGTGTTGCATTACACTAATAGGTTCATGCAGCAGACGATGGTGCAAAGCAACATGGCTGGACCTCGCCACGGTACGTTGCTGAAGGTGAGACGGAGGACGTTAATCACCTAGAGTGTTAACCATAATCAGTGGTTCAACTCCCACACAGAGCCGTGTGATTACACTCCCAGAGCAACCTTACCTACCACAGCATGGTGCACCACTGTGCTACCGAGACAAATTTATCCCACAAGGAACCCAATCAAGAATGTCTTGAACTGATATTTTTCCACCAACTAGCTCAGAACATTAACACATTGTCCATAGATAATGACATCCTATGGTGGTGGGAACCGAGTGTAATTGCAGATGGGACGTGGCAAAAGAACAGTGAGACATCACAGTTTCGGGCCGAACCACGCAACCCCGGAGCTGAAAATAACATATGGTCCCTCAGCTAAGTGCCACCAAGCCCAGCAGTCTCGGGTTGACAGTGTCACAGTGACCCCACTGCAAACTGCTTGGGCTGTCTTTATTACACTACTTTTGGTAAAGGGTCACTGCGCCAATTAACATCTTATTTATCGGCCGTAGCTACTTGCCCGCCTGTCTGATGTTGACAGCAAAACAAAGACAGCTTCACTCAGACACCAAAGGCAGGGAGGACTGGAGGAGAGGGGAGGAGTAACATCAAAAGATCTTCCAGCGATTTCAACCCCTTTCCTCAGTCCCCCCCAAGGCAGGTTTCTTAGTACCACGCACTGTTTAATTACTTCGAGACGGAGGCTTCCTGATGGCGTAATGACGCGTACCGCCATACTAATGTCGAGGCCGGTTGTAAAATGAACGGATGAGGCCCCTACATCCATTCTCGGCTTTGAGAGAAACCTCATTAACGGAAGGTGCTGCTCTGTTGCCCTGACGCTAGAAAAGAGAGCAGCAGAATAACAGTGGGACTTAGCGATCGTCTTCTGTTCGGAGGAAGCTGCCTAAAAAAAGAAGTTGGTGGGTGCGTGGATGACAGGGGAAAAGCTTCCTCTGTAATCCTTATAATTATCTCTTTATTGTCATCATTGTGGTTCACACAGGGAGGCCCTTTCACCGCGGACCATTTTCATAGATATTACTGAATTAGATTAACCTCCCAGGTTATTTTCATTAATACATATGAGATAAGACATTATCACCTGGGTACTTTGTACCCTATCAAATGACTGTACTTCAATGAAAGAAGAGGGACAACCAAAAGTTGTGGATCAATTGTGTTCTTGTCTGGCAGAGACAAGGAAGGAGAGAATAGGAGAGGAGGAGAAGAGAGACGGCGGTTGTCTGCGCAGTTAGCAGATCAAAGAGCCACTCATTCATTTTGGGGGAAAGATAATGAACCAGTCATTTCTTTCCCTGAGATTCTCACGCGAGGAAACAAAAGCCATCCCTTATCCATTAAAGAGGTGCTGGGGAAAATTGACATTGTTGCCTCGTGCTGCCAGACACAATTAAACAGTCTTCCACGTCGAACGTCTGAGATAGGAAAAGTGTGTTTGGGATGCAATTGTGCCTCGGAATGTTTCTTAGCCCAATTATGATGTCCGTCGCTAAGACCTCCAGTGCAATGAAAGCCGCTTACAGAGGGTACTCCGCGCGAATGGAGTATCGGAGGTAATTTAGCAAATTGATTCGAGATTCAGCCCAATGTGTTCCACTAAGCTAGTGAAAAGCTAAGCTAAAGACAACAGCAGCTTACAATACAAATGCATTATGGCAGCATGGCACAGTTATTATGGGAATACCGGTATGTGTAATGCTGTGGTCTAGTTTCTAGCTCCATGGTTTGTATAATGTCCAGTAGATACTGGACACTGTGGCCAGGTCTGCAGATTGAATGGCTGTAGACTTTGGCTCACAGCTATCAGCCATAATGACAAAGCACGACACACCACTTCCCAAATGCCTCCACTACAGAAGCTAGTGCTTTGAACCTCTCAGGTCCAGGTTTGACTTTATATAACAGTACATAACAGACTTCAGGACAGTAGCTTTGGCATAAAACTTTTCATGGATTTGGTGTCTCTCCAGGCATATTTTAGCCTTTGAAATGAAAACGGTGCAGCGACTCTCATTTTATCCTCACAGGAACGTGTTTCTAGTCTATGCAAAAGGGATGTCGGAAACATTAAAAGACGGCACCTGAATGTCAGAAAGAAGTTTCAAACCATTGTATTATTATTGGGCTCCATGCAGGCTGTGTAGTAATGAAGAAGCCCTCTAACCCCCCCCCTCAAAGGTTTTGCTGACACCGACACCCGTCTGGTCCCCTTCGATGTTTCAGGGAGAACTTAATTCAATCATTGTCATATTGATCCTGACACCCAACATTCTCTTGACACCACGCTACTGAACCAGCTCCTGTGTTTAGGAGACTAAGCGTTATTGAACTTGCAATAATTCCAATCATTTTATACATAATACCTGACAGGCTCTAAGCATATTTCTCACTGGGGTTTGGAATTGTGTTCATGTATCTATTCTACTGTACTGCAAGAGAGACTCGCTGAACATGTGATGGAATACTGTAGACTCGATGCACAAACCTTGTTTGGTGAGTGCAATAGTCCCTACAGTAGACAGATCATACAAAGGGAACAATGATCATCCACCATCTCACGGGTTGTTTTCAATCAAAAACAACTTAAGTGTTCGGTTTATGACTGAAAGGTTTCCATTGTGCAGAGTAAAATACATTGAGAAGCGAATAATACCTGAGAAGTATCCCTGAAATCAAATCCTAAATAGGTGGCACAGTGTCTGACAGAGTTGAAGAATAGTTCTAACTCCAGGCAGGTAAAGTATCGGGTGGTTGTCTTTCACAAACTGGCTGGAGAGAATGTGTTCTCCTGGGATCTATCTATGTGGAACCCTCAACATGATCACTGACACAGCAACAACACCCTGCTCTGTTACATCAACATTCCCCTAATTACACGGCGTACATTAAGTCATTCTGAAATATCCTGGTGCATTGTGGGAATCTCCTGCTCACACTGAGAGCCTGAGGACTATAATCACAAGTGGCGGGAGCAAGAGAGGGAAAGAAAGATACACTGGGGACAGTTTTCCCACACACACACACACACACACACACACACACACACACACACACACACACACACACACACACACACACACACACACACACACACACACACACACACACACACACACACACACACACACACACACACACACACACACACACACACACACACACTCTGGAGGGGAATGGAGGGAAAACCAATCGTCAATAAGGGAATTGCGTTTCCTCTGCCACCCCCTGGGATGGCCCAGTGCCAAGCCCCTAAAAGCTGCCGCCAGGCCTAAGCCTGCACTTTTAGAAAGATGAAGAGTTGTTTTTCCCTTTGACAATTTTCTGCCTTATAATATTGCTGCAAGGCCATTAGTCACTACAGTAGTAGGCAGCTAGTAATACGAGGCAAAATAATGTGTGTTTCACATCCCATTGGCATGTCTCAGCATTGATGACTGTGCACAGGCATACGATTAACTTCTTCATCCATTACCTCATATCACAGGTAGACAGCCTAACTAAACTGAAAACAATATGAACATTTCTGTGCAAAATAGCGTGGTTCACAGGGGTATCATCATCATAGCGTGGTCTTTCTGTAGCTCAGTTGGTAGAGCATGGCGCTTGTAACGCCAGGGTAGTGGGTTCGATTCCCGGGACCACCCATACGTAGAATGTATGCACACATGACTGTAAGTCGCTTTGGATAAAAGCGTCTGCTAAATGGCATATTTTTTTAATTTTATTTTTTATTTTTATAAAAGCCTCTTCATGTGAAACAAGGTCAGTGTACAGTCTTCCAACTCCAACAAAAAGAGTCCCACATGCCCAGAGCCTAGGCTCCAACCCGTCCCCCTGCTGAGATGAGAGGGAGTGTAGCGGGTAGACTAGCAGCCAGACTAGGTCTACATACAGGTAACTGCCAAAATAAAGGAAACACTTGAGTAGATGAGGGATACTAAGTATTTTGAAAGCAGGTTCTTTCTCACAGGTGTGGTTCCTGAGTTAATTAAGCAATTAACATCCCATCATGCTTAGGGTCATGTATAACAATGCCCAGTTGCCCATTATTTTGGCTACCATGGCTAGAAGAAGAGATCTCAGTGACTTTGAAAGGGGGTCTCAAAAGGAGCATAGGGGGTTTAAAGGGAGTGTTTGTGTGTGTCTCAGTCACCAGATCTCAACCCAATTGAACACTTATGGGAGATTCTAGAGCCGTGCAGCGTTTTCCACCACCATCAACAAAACACAAAACGATGGAACTTCTTGTGGAAGAATCGTGTGGCATCACTTCAACAGAGTTCCAGACACTTGTAGAATCTATGCCAAGGCACATTGAAGCTGTTCTGGTGGCCTACTATACTTACAGAGGCCTACTATACTTACAGAGGCCTACTATACTTACAGAGGTCTACTATACTTACAGAGGCCTACTATACTTACAGAGGTCTACTATACTTACAGAGGCCTACTATACTTACAGAGACCTACTATACTTACAGAGACCTACTATACTTACAGAGGCCTACTATACTTACAGAGGCCTACTATACTTACAGAGGCCTACTATACTTACAGAGGCCTACTATACTTACAGAGGCCTACTATACTTACAGAGGCCTACTATACTTACAGAGGTCTACTATACTTACAGAGACCTACTATACTTACAGAGGCCTACTATACTTACAGAGGCCTACTATACTTACAGAGACCTACTATACTTACAGAGACCTACTATACTTACAGAGACCTACTATACTTACAGAGACCTACTATACTTACAGAGACCTACTATACTTACAGAGGCCTACTATACTTACAGAGACCTACTATACTTACAGAGGTCTACTATACTTACAGAGGCCTACTATACTTACAGAGACCTACTATACTTACAGAGGCCTACTATACTTACAGAGACCTACTATACTTACAGAGACCTACTATACTTACAGAGACCTACTATACTTACAGAGACCTACTATACTTACAGAGACCTACTATACTTACAGAGGTCTAATATACTTACAGAGGCCTACAATACTTACAGAGGCCTACTATACTTACAGAGGTCTACTATACTTACAGAGGCCTACTATACTTACAGAGGTCTAATATACTTACAGAGGCCTACAATACTTACAGAGGCCAACTATACTTACAGAGGCCTACTATACTTACAGAGGCCTACTATACTTACAGAGGCCTACAATACTTACAGAGACTGGCTATACTTACAGAGACCTACTAAACTTACAGAGACTGGCTATACTTACAGAGACCTACTATACTTACAGAGGCCTACTATACTTACAGATACCTATTATACTTACAGAGAACTACTATACTTACAGAGGTCTACTATACTTAGAGGCCTACTATACTTACAGAGACCTACTATACCTACAGAGGCCTACTATACTTACAGAGGCCTACAATACTAACAGAGGTCTACTATACTTACAGAGAGCTTCTATACTTACAGAGGCCTACTATACTTACAGAGACCTACTATACTTACAGAGGTCTACTATACTTACAGAGGTCTACTATACTTACAGAGGTCTACTATACTTACAGAGACCTACTATACTTACAGAGACCTACTATACTTACAGAGGTCTACTATACTTACAGAGGCCTACTATACTTACAGAGGTCTACTATACTTACAGAGGCCTACTATACTTACAGAGGCCTACTATACTTACAGAGGTCTACAATACTAACAGAGGTCTAATATACTTACAGAGAGCTTCTATACTTACAGAGGCCTACTATACTTACAGAGGCCTACTATACTTACAGAGGCCTACTATACTTACAGAGGTCTACAATACTAACAGAGGTCTAATATACTTACAGAGAGCTTCTATACTTACAGAGGCCTACTATACTTACAGAGGTCTACTATACTTACAGAGGTCTACTATACTTACAGATGTTTACTATACTTACAGAGGCCTACTATACTTACAGCCAGAAGGATCTGCAGGGAGCTATGGGCCACCTCCACATACTGGTACTCCAGCAGACAACCTGCGATGCTGATGTAGCGGTGGTCCTCCGGGGCCCAGGACGGAGGAGGGGTGACCGGGGTCACCCTGCAGCCTGGACCATTCTCCATCCACCAGGACCGGTGCATGGACATGTTGAAGGTCATGATCAGGTCACTGTCCTGCTGGCAGAAAGGAGAGGGGGGGTTGAAATACCGTATTTATAGGTACTACTGTACGGTAGATCAGGTGTTTATGTGGAAAGGGGACAACATTAATATTGAGGTGACATTCATATTGTGCTATTTTATGTAGAAATGCTAGATAGTCGAGTACGTTTTGAGTATATCTACAATGGATTTTCTGTTGTAGGTGTTCAGCTACTACCGACGCCTCCCCCAGCCATAGTGGAGTCAGTGCAATTACGTGCTCAAGCTTAAGCACGATTACACCTCAGTCAGTCTGGCAGTGATTTAACAACGTAGGTCAAACACCCAGCGCTCCGCAATATTCTAATCAAGCTAAAATGTGTTCGTTGGCATGGAACAATGGCTAAAAGGGTGAAAAACCTCCCCTCTGTGACTTCTCTACGCTACCACTTCCCAACTCTTTAAAAAGGCTGCATTGCCTACAGGGGATTGAGATTCTAATTTAATGCAATGTGTATTTTACTTTCATTAATAAGCCTATTACGAAATTTGTTTTAAAGAATCATCTAACCATTCTAGAGTGGAAAAAGAACTGAGCTAGTGCTGCTTTGGTAATGTTTTCGGTTAAGTTAAAAGCTTTGCTTAACAATTTGCAACACAATTATTTATTCTGCCTCTTTCCCGGCATCTCGGGAAGGCTATTAATTCTGAGCAGAACAAGAGTGTACAGAGGGTAAAACTGAGCCAACATGCATTCGGCTTTTGCATGCCATTAATTCTACAATCAAGTGACGGAAGAAATGGCTATTAGGGATCGGGTTTTTCTGTGCCATTTCCAGTGCTAGCGACCCAAACTCCGGTATACAAAAAGTAATTGTGAAACCCCGGGTCGTTTGAGTCATCAAGCAGAGGATCATTCGAGTTGGTACTGAGAGGGAAGTGTGCGTGCGAATGAAGAGAGAGAACAAAACGCCGACAAGATCCATCCCAGAAATGGTCCGACTAGCTCTCAAGCCTCTACCCTGTTCTCACACCTACGGACACATGACTGAATGTATTCGATGCACACATTATCAGCCTGTGCTAAACTCTCCCTAAAGACCTGCATTTTGACATTTCGACTCACATTTAAGAGCACTGCTTAAATCAGACAAGTGTGCCTTCCAGCCTTAGCTGTAGTATTGCCCGCTCTGCAGTGTATCGGTTATTGTAGCATAAAACCTTGGTATTTGGCATGGAGACAAACATTCCCTCTCACTTACAAAACCAAGTAACACCACCCAATTCACTTTCATCCTACCAACACTTGTCAACCAGCTCCTACTTTTCTTCTCTCCTGCAGAAGGGAATGAGTCATCTGGGGGATTGGTGTCAGTGGCATTATTGCCTGTTGTTTAAAGGCCATATCAAGATCTATCACTCCTCTGCCTCAACAAATGGCGCCAGTGTTTGTCCACAGCAGGATGTGGGTGTTGTGGTAAACTGCTTTTAATTCATCTTGAAATACGCATCAGTGGGAGACGTTTGGCTGGAGCCTTGCCAAACAACAAACCCACAGTTTGTTTCATTGAGGAGTGGGTATTGATGCAACAGGCTCTCTAATACAATCAGAAACTCAAGGCCTTATCTGGTAGGTCTAGTGCCAGACTGCTCAACTATTTCAGATTGTAATTACCTGAAAACCCACATAAAGGACAAACAAACACATGACGGAAATGCTTGTAACTTACAGAGTATCTGACCTGTGATAGAACAACAGCCTGCTCTAACGTGCAATCTTATGTACAGTCGTCCTAAGCACGCTAGCTGGACTAGCACACCTCTGCCTGTCCCCTAGCACCCGAGAGCGGACCGGCTCGGTGCCTCATGCCGTACGACAGGTGTGGTCTCATGCCTCCTCGTATGGAGACAGACAAGTGGAACATAAAGACTGCTAGACGTGAATAGAAAGAGATGGGGGGGGGGATGGGGGGTTGCAGCTGTCTACCTCTCTGTGTCTCCCTGCCTCTGTATCTGCTGTAATGAACGTCAGTCGTGTGGCTGGACAGCATCAATCATCAGTCAAGTTGCGGGATAGAATGAGTGGCGAGTGTTCAGCTCAGCTCACCACTGTTCCATATGCAGTAGTACAGGGCTGCCTTCCTTACTACCAGCCAAACACCTCTCCACTACCCTCTGACTGACTGGCAGTGTGGTTCAGCATCATCTGGAACCAGTACAAGGACAGCGTGAGAGTTGGGTATCACTGAGAGTCGACTGATTGTTATTACTCCTCCTAAATAGTAAGGTGATGATGACTGGGCTTTCCCCAACGGTTGTTGTCCATACTTGATGACTGGGCTTTCCCCAACGGTTGTTGTCCATACTTGATGACTGCAAAAGGATCGGCTAACACATCCCTGGCAACAAAGTAGAAGAAACTAAGTCGCCAGAGAAAAAAGATGAAATAATTGAGAATCAGCCATATGCAGTATCTGTCTCACATCTGAAGGGAACGGAGAGGAGTATTACAGGAGTTGCACGGAGGCTTTACTTTGCTCTCTACGTCCCCGTGGCTTCCATTTGTAGGGCTTTGTACTCTCTTGCTGTTTCACCAGCCAGAGAATCCCTCGAAAAACAAAATGAATTCAATTCAAATTGGCGACAACCTTTCGAAATATTACATTGATTGAGCATTAAAAAGCACTGACACTACAAAGGACTACATATTGGATGGGTACACTTTTATGAGAGTGGCATTTGAGTGAGTTATTCTGTAGATATATTTTAGACACCACCAGTACATTCCTGCAACACTACTTTCAAGTTCTAAAAAAATATATGCTTAACTAGCCCTGGTTGGGGGGATTTGGTTGTTTGAACACAAAAGAGGGACAATCACACTGTTAAGCACAACAGCCAGCTATGAAAGACACCCAGATGTTCCACTTTAAAGGAGTAGGAGCATTTGTCATTCTTCCCATGGTATCAGGGGTGCAACATTCCCTGCAGTGCACAGGAAGAGATCAAGAGAGCAGCTTTTCTGTATTTAAAGACTTCAATCCAAGTTCTAGAGGAGTTTAACTGGAAGACTGTCCTAACAACACTAACAGGAAGGAAGAATGTCCTGACAACACTAACAGGAAGGAAGAGTGTCCTGACAACACTAACAGGAAGGAAGAGTGTCCTGACAACACTAACAGGAAGGAAGAGTGTCCTGACAACACTAACAGGAAGGAAGAGTGTCCTGACAACACTAACAGGAAGGAAGAGTGTCCTGACAACACTAACAGGAAGGAAGAGTGTCCTCTCTCTCCTTTCACAATATGCTGATTTACAGTTGAATGCCTATCAAAGTGTGCATTTAAATACCACTAAACAATCCTGGGTGTGTCTTTGAATTGAATTCCTTGCACTCGTGGAAGTATGCAGAGGCAAGTGCTGCACAGAGTTTAGTATGCTTTTTGTAGGAATGTTCGAGGGGTGACTGTAATCAGAACTGGAGAATGACATTGAGAGAAAGCAATCTGAAGGTATTTGGAAAGGATCCAGATCAATACCTATCATCAGCGAACGAATTGAAGTACTCAGAAGGGTATTTCCAGTATTTTCTTGGAATTTCCTTTGACAAGTACATGCTGAACCAATGGCTGATTACTACGACTGGGCTGATTGTGCAAGTGTATGTGGTACAAGGAGAACCAACAGAATACACTGAATTAGATTGGGAAATAATTGTCTTGCTAAGCAACAGAACACGTGTGTTTCCTGCCGATTAAAATGAGTCATATTCAAAGAAAGTTGATATTTAAAGTGTCAAGTGGCTTTCACGCAACATTAATTGCACCATGGGAAAGACGCATTAGTTCAGTGTGAACTTTAAAAATACTGAGGCTTGGTGGCTAATGAGGATGGAATAGTGAAGTGTACTGTGGCCACAGATACACTTAAAGCAGAGTTACACACACACACACACTGTCAAACATCTTACATTATTATAAACACAATTCAAGGAATCCAGTTATCCTTTCATATCCTCCCATTTCACAAAATGAAAGAGACCACACTAACATGCAGTTACATTACTTGACATATAATTTAGTGGGGTGGAAGGTAGCCTAGTAGTTAAAGCGTTGGGCCAGTAACTGAAAGGTTGCTGGATTAAATCCCTCTGTTGTTCTGCCCCTGAACCAGGCAGTTAAGCTACTGTTCCCCAGTTGGCCATCATTGTAAATAAGAATTTGTTCTTGACTGACTTGCCTAGTTAAATAATGATTCAATTCAAAAATAATTGTGGCTGGTGATTTTAATGCAGGAAAACAGAAATCCATTTCACCTCATTTCTACCACACACAGAGACGCATACAAAGCTCTCCCCCGCCCTCCATTTGGCAAATCGGACCATAACTCTGATTCCTGCTTACAAGCAAAGACTCAAAGAGGAAGTACCAGTGGCACGCTCAATATGGAAGTGGTCCGATGAAACGGATGTTTCGCTAGCACAGACTGTTCCGGGATTAATCCGATGGCATTGAGGAGTTGTCCCCACAGTGACCATAGGTACATATCCCAACCAGAAGCTGTGGATTGGATTACAGGCAACATCGGCACTAATCCGAATGCTTATATGAAATCACGCACCCCCCCCCCCCCCCCCACCGGACGAACAATCAGACAGGCAAAGCGTCAAAGCGTTCCGGACGACTGTATGATCGCTCTCTCCGTAGCCGATGTGAGAACTTTAAACAGGTTAACATTCACAGAAGGATTACCAGAACGAGTACTCAGAGCATGCGCTGACAAGCTGGCCTCTCTCTGACTCAGTCTGTAATACCTATGGTACATGTTTAAGCAAACCACCATAGTCCATGTGCCTAAGAACACCAAAGTAACCTGTCTAAATGACATGAAATGCTGGTTATGGCTCACATCAACACCATCATCTCAGAAACCCTGGACACACTCCAATTCACATTTCGCCTCAACAGATCCACAGATGGCGCAATCTCTATTGCACTTCATACTACCCTTTCCCACCTGGATAAAAGGAACACCTACGTGAGAATGCTGTTCATTGACTACAGTTCAGCATTTAACTCCATAGTGCCCTCCAAGCTCATCACTAAGCTAAGGACCCTGGGACTGAATACCTCCCTCTGCAACCGGATCCTGGACTTCCTGACAGGCCGGCCCCCAGGTGGTGAGGGTAGGCAACAACACATCTGCAACGCTGACCCTCAACATGGGGGCCCCTCAGGGGTGTGTGCTCATTCCCCTCTTGTACACCCTGTTGCTGACAACACAACGGTGGTAGGCCTGATCACCAACAAAGTTCCTCAGTGTCCACATCACTAAGGACTTGTCATGGTTCTAACACACCAATACAGTCGTAAAGAGGGCACGACAACAACTCTTCCCCCTCGGGAGGCTGAATAGATTTGTCATGGGTCCTCAGATCCTCAAAAAGTTCTACAGCTGCAGCATTAACCTCTTCAGTCGACCCTCTACTTTTTCGAACATTCTGTTAAAAATCGTGCAACATTTCAGCGCCCTGCTACTCATGCCAGGAATATAGTATATGCATATGATTAGTATGTGTGGATAGAAAACACTCAGACGTTTATAAAACTGGTTAAATCACGGCTGTGCGTTTCATTGGAAAGTGCAGGAAAATCTGATCACTGAAAGTGGAAAAATATATCCATCTGCCGCTTCAACCCATTGTTATGGGCGAAAGACATTAAATATGGCTGAGGTTGCAGTACCTACAGCTTCCACACAATGTCAACAGTCTTGTCATTTGCCTAGGATTTGTTTCTTGGTCAAACGAACAAGAGACAGCCCATTTCTTCCGGTCTCCGGCCGGATATTTTGGTTGAGAAATACACGGACAGTATTTCAGGACGGACCCCTATAGAAAACACTTCGTCTCGTGATTAATTTGATCGCTTATTAACGTTTACTAATACCTAAAGTTGCATTACAAAAGTATTTCGAAGTGTTTTGTGAAAGTTTATCGACTTTTTGAATTTAAAAAAATGACGTTACGTTATGAAACGCTATTTTTTTCCATTTATCACACAGTCTTCATAGATCGATATCTAGGCTATATATGGACCGATTTAATCGAAAAAAAAGACCCAATAGTGATTATGGGACATCTAGGAGTGCCAACAAAGAAGATGGTCAAAGGTAATGAATGTTTTATATTTTATTTGTGCGGTTTGTGTAGCGCCGACTATGCTAATTATTTTGTTTACGTCCCCTGCGGGTCTTTTGGGGTGTTACATGCTATCAGATAATAGCTTCTCATGCTTTCGCCGAAAAGCATTTTAAAAATCTGACTTGTTGCCTGGATTCACGACGAGTGTAGCTTTAATTCAATACCCTGCATGTGTATTTTAATGAACGTTTGAGTTTTAACTAATACTATTAGCATTTAGCGTAGCGCATTTGCATTTCCAGAGCTCTAGATGGGACGCCTGCGTGCCAGGTAGGAGCAAGTGGTTAAGAGCATCTTGACTGGCTGCATCACCGCTTGCTATGACAACTGCCCGGCATCCGACCACAAGGCGCTAGAGAGGGTAGTGGGTACGGCCTAGTACATCACTGGTGTCGAACTCCCTGCCATCCAGGACCTCTATATGAGGCACGTCAGAAGAAGACCCTAAAAATTGCTGAAGACTCCTGCCAGTTGGCATTCTCACTGCTGGTTGGGTCGGTAACTGAAAGGTTACTGGTTCAAAACCCCAAGCCGGCAAGGTGAAAAAAATCAGCTGTTCTATCCGATGGCAGCCCCCCGCACCTCTCTGATTCAGATGGGTTGGGTTAAATGCAGAACACACATTTTGGTTAAATGCATTCAGTTGTGCAACTGACTAGGTATCCCTTTTCCCAAAAGGCACCTGAATAGCTTCTAGCCATACGACTTATGAACAGTTAATCAAATGTCTACCAGGATTATTTACATTGACCCTTTATTATCATTTATTTATCTGAGTTGTTTTGCACTGACTCCATTGCACTGGCTGTATGCACACTCACTAGACTCTACCTACACATTCTATAGATGCATATAGACGCCATACACACACACACTTTCACACACAGTGCATTCGGAAAGTTTTCAGACCCCCTGACTTTTTCCACATTTTGTTACGTTACAGCCAAATTCTAAAATGGACAACATAAATTGAGCTGTTTCCATTGATTATCCTTGAGATGTTTCTACAACTTGATTGGAGTCCACCTGTGGTAAATTCAATTGATTGGACGTGATTTTAAGTTAACAAACAGAACACTGACCATTTCGAATCGCACCGTACCTTCTCTGCTGTGCAATCCGGTTTCCGAGCTGATCACGGGTGCACCCCAGCCAGGTTCAAGGTACTAAACGATATCATAACCGTCATCGATAAAAGACAGTCCTGTGCAGCCGTCTTCATCAACCTGGCCAAGGCTTTTGACTCTGTCAATCACCGTATTTTTGTCGGCAGACTCAACAGCCTTGGTTTCTCAAATGACTGCTTCGCCTGGTTCACCTACTTTCTCAGATAGAGTTCAGTGTGTCAAATCGGAGGGCCTGTTGTCCAGACCTCTGGCAGTCTCTATGGGGGTGCCACAGGGTTCAATTCTTGGGCCGACTATTTTCTCTGTATATATCAACGATGTCACTCTTGCTGCGGGTGATTCCCTGATCCACCTCTACGCAGACGACACCATTCTGTATACATCTGGCCCTTCTTTGGACACTGTTAACAAACCTCCAAACGAGCTTCAATGCCATACAACATTCTTACCCTGACGTCCAACTGCTCTTAAACGCTAGTAAAACTAAATGCATGCTTTTCAACCGATCGCTGCCTGCATCCACACGCCTTACTAGCATCCCTACTCTGGACGGTTATGACCTAGAATATGTGGACAACTACAAATACCTAGGTGTCTGGCTAGACTGTAAACTTTCCTTCCAGACTCATATTAAACATCTCCAATCCAAAATTAAATCTAGAATCGGCTTCCTATTAAGCCACCTTCACTCACGCTGCCAAACATACCCTTTTAAAACTGACTATCCTATCGATCCTCGACTTCGGCGATGTCATTTACAAAACAGCCTCCAACACTCTACTCAGCAAACTGGATGCAGTCTATCACAGTGCCATCCATTTTGTCACCAAAGCCCCATATAACACCCACCACTGCAACCTGTATGCTCTCGTCAGCTGGCCCTCGCTACATATTCGTCGCCAGACCCACTGGCTCCAGGTCATCTATAAGTCTAGGTAAAGCTAGGTAAAGCTCCGCCTTATCTCAGCTCACTGGTCACCATAACAACACCCAGCTGTACCACGCGCTCCAGCAGGTCATGTCACTGGTCATCCCCAAAGCCAACACCTTTTTTGTCGCCTTTCCTTCCAGTTCTCCAGTTCGCTGCCAATGACTGGAACAAATTGCAAAAATAGCTGAAGTTGGAGACATATCTCCCTCACTAACTTTAAGCATCAGCTCTCTGAGCAGTTTACCAAATATAGCCCATCCAATCTACCTACCTCATCCCCATATTGTTTTTATTTACTTTTTTCTCTTTTGCACACCAGTATTTATACTTGCACATCTATCACTCCAGTGTTAATTTGCTAAATTGTAATTACTTCTCTACTATGGCCTATTTATTGCCTTACGTCCTCACGCCATTTGCACACACTGTATATAGACTTTTTCTATCGTGCTATTGACTGTACTTTTGTTTATTCCATGTGTAACTCTGTGTTGTTGTTTGTGTCGCAATGCTTTGCTTTATCTTGGCAAGGTCGCAGTTGTAAATGAGAACTTGTTCTCAACTGGCCTACCTGGTTAAATAAAGGTGAACTAAAAAAATACAAATACAAATTTGGAAAGGCAAACAACTGTCTATATAAGGTTGACAGTGCACGTCAGAGCAAAAACCAGGCCATGATGTCGAAGGAACTGTCCTTAAAGCTCCGAGACAGGATTTTGTCGAGGCAAAGATCTTTGGAAGGGTACCAAAAAATGTCTACAGCATTGAAGGTCCCCAAGAACACAGCGGCCTCCATCATTCTTAAATCAATGAATTTTGGAACTACCAAGACCCTTCCTAGTGCAAAATGAGCAATCGGGGGAGAAGGGCCTGGGTCAGGGAGGTGACCTTGAACCCGATGGTCACTCTGACAGAGCTCCAGAGTTTGTTTGTGGAGATGGGAGAACCTTCCAGAAGTACAACCATCTCTGCAGCTCTCCACCAATCAGGCCTTTATGGTGGAGTGGCCCCACAGATGCCACTCCTCAATAAAAGGTACATGACAGCCCACTTGGAGTTTGGCAAAAGGCACCTAAAGGACTCAAACCAGAGAAACAAGATTATCTTCCCTACGGTGCAGCATGGTGGTGACGGCATCATGTTCTGGGGATGTGTTTCAGTGTCAGGGACTGGGAGACTAGTCAGGACAACGGAAAGATGAACGGAGCAAAGTACAGAGAGAAAACCTACTCCAGAGCGCTCAGGACTTCAGAATGTGGCAAAGGTTCACCTTCCAACAGGACAACAACCCTAAGCACACAACCATGACAATGCAAGAGTGGCTTCGGGACAAGCCTCTAATGTCCTTGAGTGGCCCAGCCAGAGCCTCGAACATCTCTGGAGAGCCCTGAAAATAGCTGTGCAGCAACACTCCCCATCCAACTTGACAGAGCTTGGGAGGATCTTCAGAGAAGAATGGGAGAAACTCCCCAAATACAAGTGTGCCAAGCTTGTAGCATCATACCCAAGAAGACTCAAGGTTGTAATCGCTGCCAAAGTTGCTTCAACTAAGTAGTGAGTAAAGGGTCTGAATACTTATGTAAATGTGATATTCTATATTTTTTTCTAATACATTTAAAAAATGTCTAAAAACCTGTTTTTGCTTTGTCATTATGGGGTATTGTAGATTGATGAGGGAAAAAAATATTGAATCCATTTTAGAATTAAGGCTGGTAACATAACAAAATGTGGAGAAAATCATGGGGTATTTACTGAATGCACTTTAAGCTGCTGCTACTTGGTTTATTATATATCCTGATTGCCCAGTCACTTTTACCCCTACCCACTTGTATACTGTATGCCCTAAATTACCTCAACTACCTCGTACCCCTGCACGTTGACTCGGTACTGGTATCCTTATTGTCGGGTCACTTTTACTTTATTATCGGGTTACTTTTTAACCCTGCCCTGTTAGGAATCGGCTCCTAAGTAAGCATTTCACTCTAAAGTCTACACCACTTGTATTCGGCGCATTTGACCAATACAATTGCATTTAATTTGATTTGAATTTGTCTACGCTAATTAGAACAGAATGATACACCCCTGGCTGTCTCAGTCATGACAGATGTTGAACTGGACATTGGTCCTAATCTTCCAAAGTTATTTCATTTGGCATTTCAGATGGTGTCTAGCAATTACTGCTGCAGAGGCCATGGAGGGGGCAGGGAGAGGCTGGTAAGAGGCAGAAGTGCAGCTGGTCCCCTGTCTAAAGGCCAGTGTCTCTAATTGCCTGTGGAGGAATGTGTCAGAACAAACACATCAGGGGGTCAACACTCACCATCTATACTGAACAATAACCATCTATACTGAACAATAACCATCTATACTGAACAATAACCATCTATACTGAACAATAACCATCTATACTGAACAATAACCATCTATACTGAACAATAACCATCTACACTGAACAATAACCATCTATACTGAACAATAACCATCTATACTGAACAATAACCATCTATACTGAACAATAACCATCTATACTGAACAATAACTATCTATACTGAACAATAACCATCTATACCGAACAATAACCATCTATACCGAACAATAACCATCTATACCGAACAATAACCATCTATACCGAACAATAACCATCTATACCGAACAATAACCATCTATACTGAACAATAACCATCTATACCGAACAATAACCATCTATACTGAACAATAACCATCTATACTGAACAATAAGCATCTATACTGGACAATGTTGTGACTTTACTTTAATTAATCTGACAACTGTTATTTTTTAATCCACTTACAATGTTTAATTGTTACCCAATTAAATTAATCATGTAACAATTAACTCATTAGGATTTGGGGCACCACGGAAGAAGTTGTTTAGAGAGTTACCATCTTCCGAATTAAACTCTATAAGATCTTTACCTATTTCATCGATAAACAGTAATCATTACCTCTTTTCAAATCATCATCTGCGAAAACCCCAGCCCTGCTCATTAATCAGTGCAACAATTATTTATTTATTTACTAGCTAACTAAATAATAACACACACACACACACACACACACACACACACACACACACACACACACACACACACACACACACACACACACACACACACACACACACACACACACACACACACACACACACACACACACACACACACACACACACACACACAACACCTTTGTTCGTTGTTTATCTTTGTCAGAACCAAGCCTTCTTGGAAAGGGTTTTGGTGGGGTCTCCTGTGAGTGTAAGGCTTTAATTGTCCACAAGAGGTCACAATGTCCTTCTTCGTAGTTATCTGGTATCTATGGGTATTCATTCCTCAGAACAGCTACTTCGCTGTACCAGTGATTGTCTGAGCTGAGCTTCTCGCCTCTTCCTCCTTGTGTTGGCATTCAGGATTCGGACCACGATGGACATGAGCTGCAGCTCTTCGTCTCTCTGGTCCAAAGGAAGGTGAGTTTATTTATTCACCTCGTGTTCAGTTCAAAGTGTCAACCATTCCAAACGTGCAGCTCTCTGCTTCATGTTTCCTGGTCCTGGCTCTTCCAAGCCTTTATGCACTCTTGGTCAAAATGGGTGTTCCATCACGCTGACAAGCTCTCTGACTTCACTCAGGGCGTAGCTACTTAATGTGCAAAGGATATGATTAGAAGATATCTCTTATGACTCCTAAAATCCCATTCCTATCTTAACAAAAATACTTTCATAATGTTTCCTTTCCTATGCACAATGTATTGGATGAAAACTTACAGTGCTTACAGTATTTTGTCCATACAGCTTTTTTAATGACATCACAAAATTAAAAACAATATGACATTAGTTTTCTATATCTCCCCACTGACCATTGCCCACATTCTTTATGTTAGAGTTATTGTTCCATTATCCACTTTTTGGACGTTAGAGTTTTGTGTGGGGAAAAGTCTCTGGAGACAAAGGGACATTCCTTTATCCAAAACTGGAGGGTCGAGTGAGTCCTCTCCTGCTTAATTTGCATGTCAAATGGAGGTGTCAAAACGACCCAGTGCCCGCCTTCCCCCTCTTTGCGGGTGGGAGAGGGTCTGGTTATTGTCAGCCATTGCCAAGCTGATCTGACCCATTATGATCCTCACCAGACAGTCATGACCACAATAACTATCTAAGTTATATTGATCAATATCCACCAATACTGAACAATAACCACCTATGCTGAACAATAACCATCTGTACTGAACAATAACCATCAATACGGAACAATAACCATCTATACGTAAGGGATAAACGCTAACGTTCTGTACACTACCTTGGAAATAATGGACAACAGTTCATTTTCCAAGGTAATACACAGAACGGAGGCACTTATCCCACTTATATCACAGTTGCCAAATAAAACAATATGAAAACACACATTTACCAGTAGATGTTGATATTAACATTTTAGAATCAAATTCATACTTTCTCATCTTTTGGTTGCTTGAGACGCGAGCGACCCAGTCGTTCGTTCGATTAGTTTGATATTTATGTATGCAACCCAGTCGTTTGTTCTTTATGTTCCGTTGCCATGTTCCATAGCAACGTTCTTATCCCTTGCTTTCTGCTAGCTAGCCAGCTAGCTATGGCTACACAGTCACGACCTCTGCAACCAGAATAACGGCAAAGTCTATTCCATTGCATTTGTTTAAGCTGTTTATCCTGCTCATACCACAGTTTCCAAATAAAACAATACTATAAGCACACATTTACTGGTATAAATAAATTTTAAAATATATATATTTTCATTTAAATAAGCAAATTCAGACTTTATCATCGTTTGGTTGATAGAGACACGACCCAATAATTTCTTCGATTGGTTCGATATTTATGGACGCGACTTTCTTTATGCTCCGTTGCCATGCTCGCTGACAACATTCGTATCGCTTGTTTGCTAGCTAGCTAGGTACGGCTAACACAGTCACGACCTTTGCGGCCAGAATAATAGCAAAGCATCTGTTTTCTATTCACATTCATTTGGATACGTCCATAACAATGAGCTGTTAATGCCCGATACTGCCTAGCTTAGTTAGAAAAGTTTGCCTTCTTGTTAGAACACTTGACACTGTTCATTACTAGGGGATCGCATTGCATATCAAACACCAGCCTAGAAGCTAGCTAAACAGTTTGTTGCTAGCAAGCCTGCCAATATGACAAGCAAATAAAAAAATATCAGTTGCTGAAAATAGCAGGTCAGACTAGAAACTTGTGGGAGGATTTGACAGCATAGCGCCACTTGCGTCATGATGGCAACAGTAGGGAGAAGTGAAATTCATGTTCATCACTCACCACGTTAGGTCATCAGATGCTCCAAAGAAATATGTCTCTGCAAAAACAACTCAATGCTAACTAGCTAGCTACGTTTTTTCCCTTGTTGAACCTGCATTTCCAATGTATCCAATTTCTGATTCTGTGGTTGTTGTTTTAACTCTCTGTAACTTTGTAGCAAGTACAGTCTGCATGTGTAGAAGCTTATTGCGTCATGATTACAAGGTGTCCCGATATATTTCCCAACTGTCCATATATCTTTTCCAACTGTCCCGTTATCTGGTTTTACCATTCTAGAATGTATTTCTAACCAATCAGAAACGAGTATTCAACAATGCCTTGGTATAATGAACATTATAAACTGGGTGGTTCGAGCCCTGAATACTGATTGGTTGACAGACGTGGTATATCAGACCACATACCATGTGATGTGTATGACAAAACATTTATTTTAATTACGTTGGTCACCAGTTTAAAATAGCAATAAGGCACCTCAGGGGTTTGTGGTATATGGCCAATATACCATGGCTAAGGGCTGTGTTCAGGCACTCCACGTTGCGTCGTGCTAAGAACAGCCCTTAGCCATGGTATACTGGCCATATACCACACCCCCTCTTGCATTTGTGCTTAAATAACTATCTATACTGAACACTAACCATCTATACTGAACACTAACCATCTATACTGAACACTAACAATCTATACTGAACTGTCTAACTGTCAACCACTAAACCAGAGATCCAAACTCAACACAAAACCTCTGATACTAAAGCTTCTGGCTCCATCCGGAGCAGTCCTGCCTCCAAACCCCAGATGAATAAAAGAGGGTTTGGCGTACATAAAGAGAGGCTGCGGATATGGATGTGCTCAGTCCGAGGGAGAGAGGAATGTAAGTAACAACCACAGCCATGGGCGTTGTTCATTTCTGACACCCAGAGTTCCCGAGGATTATGCTAATTGCGCAGTGGAGTGTGACAGCGGCACTGTGCGTCTGAGCCGTTGCTAAGTGTGACTGAGATGAAGCCACTGAGTAATCTCAGAGCTGGGCTGTAGGAGTCCAGTATAGGCTAGCATCAGCCCAGCCACGGTTAACAAACCACTGACTAGGAAAGGTAGTAAAACTTAATGAACCCACTCGAATGTCTGCATGGTTCATACTGACCAGAGTTTAATATGAGCTCTCCTGTAAACATCGTCTACGTCATAGGGTCTCTATTGTGATCCGTCTCCAGCTGCTGCACAACAGACAATTCCTGCCAGTTGAGGAGTTTTGTCTGTTCACAGGACCATGAAATTAGCTCATTTAGCACAGAAGTGAATTAATTTGGTGCGATTAAAATAATGGCAGACGCTGCCATACTGTTCCAAAGACACCAAGGCTAATCACCAGACCTCTATCCCATCCTGTTTATCCGCTGCAGTGAAACTCCTCCTTTGTATGAGCGATGTACGGCAGAACATGGCTTCCATTAACAAATGGATGATTGTTAACATGAGTGAATACTGCAAACGCAGTCCTTTGAGTGTTTGGCATCACACGGACACATGCCTTCTCACCATAACATCAATGTGAATGAAAGCAGAGAGGATAGAGAAGACAGGGCAAGCAGCTCTTTCTTCTACCAGATGAAGCTATCCTCCTGCAGCACGGCTGGCTACACCACGTGACCATTAAATAACACAGGGGGGAATAGCCGAGCATAGCAGAGGAGGCCTCTGGACCAGCCCAGGCGCTAGGTAGCTGTTCATCAGCCCCTCTGGCATCTTATTGATCCGCTCACCGGCCTGGATATTAGAGTGGTAATTCACTTCTTATACATAACGCATCGGGGTTGTGTGTCTCCTCCATTTATTACCCGGGTTGGGGAAATCATTGATATTCCCAGGCAGACTCCTCTGGCTCTGCAGTGCTCAGAAGATCTCCTTTTGAGCAGGTTGAGCTTGATGTAGTGGTTTGCTCTGTGACAGGGATGCGCTGGCTGGCACAGTCAGGGGGTTTGGTGGGTTGGAGCTTGCCTGCCTGCTTTAACTTCCACTAGAATTCCTGTTAAATGAGCCTGGGCTTTCTAACCCCTGTCGCTATGCTTTAGGAAGTGACTGTGAGCAGATAAATCATATTGCTCCCATCTATGGCTCACGATTGAACTCTTTATGTGAAGTGTATGTAAGGATTAGTCAAATGTTTCTTCATTCTTCACAATAATTTGCTGTTGAAAATGTTAAATCGTTATGAAAAAAATTCTATACTAGAAGGAATAGTGTATCCGGGTTGTATCACAACCAGCCTTGATTGGGACTCCCATAGGGCGGTGCACAATTGGCCCAGCGTCGTCTGGGTTTGGCCGGTGTAGGCCGTCATTGTAAATAAATTAACTGGCTTGCAGAGTTAAATAAAGGTTAAATAAAAAACGAATAATTAAAATGTTGTAACTTAACGCCTCTCGTATTCATATAAAAAATATCAAATCGATGCCCACACTATGCAAGAGTCCCTCTATTCTAAAAATCCAATTACAACCACTTTTCACAGGCACAAAGTCTGCATAATGAATTACTATATTTCGATAAGAGGACCAGAAAGGGTGTGGAATTGCTGCTCCAATGTCTGAATCAGATTGTTTCACTACAATTTGATTTCTTCACTGAACAGGGAGGGAGGTTTAAAAGCAATTTACTGACTGTAGCACAACAATAAGATATTTTATCACAATGCGGTTGTGTGTTAAACTCTTGACTGTATTCAATGTGGAGGGAAAATACACTGGAGGGAGAATTAAAGTAATGGTTCATGCGGCTCAATGTGATAGAAACATTTCTTTGAGAGGCCATGGCTATACAAGACCTGTAATCAATATACTGGTAACCCATTCAGGAAAGTTGAAATCGAACTTCTAACAGGAAATGTATTTGGCAATGGTTCATATAGCCTTTCTGAATGAAATGTGGGCGTGACAGGGCCACATTATGTGTGACACAACCCCTCCCTTTATATCCATAGAGAGACAGAGTCAACGCAGGATCTAAACAAAGGAGAGGAGAAGATCAAAGGTAGCAGCCAATCAAGCGGCAATGGAGCGGCACCTCCACTCACGGGAAAATAGGACGAGTTCCCCGAGAGAGAGAGAGAGAGAGAGAGAGAGAGAGAGAGAGAGAGAGAGAATGAGAGAGAGAGAGAGAGAGAGAGAATGAGAGAGAGAATGAGAGAGAGAATGAGAGAGAGAATGAGAGAGAGAGAATGAGAGAGAATGAGAGAGAGAGAGAGAGAATGAGAGAGAGAGAGAGAGAGAGAGAGAGAGAGAGAATGAGAGAGAGAATGAGAGAGAGAATGAGAGAGAATGAGAGAGAAGAAGAGAGAGAGAGAGAATGAGAGAGAGAGAGAGAGAATGAGAGAGAGAATGAGAGAGAGAATGAGAGAGAGAAGAGAGAGAGAGAGAGAGAGAGAGAGAGAGAGAGAGAGAGAGAGAGAGAGAGAGAGAGAGAGAGAGAAGAGAGAGAATGAGAGAGAGAGAGAGAGAGAGAGAGAGAGAGAGAGAGAGAGAGAGAGAATGAGAGAGAGAGAGAGAGAGAGAGAGAGAGAGAGAGAGAGAGAGAGAGAGAGAGAGAGAGAGAGAGAGAGAGAGAGAGAGAGAGAGAGAGAGAGAGAGAGAGAGAGAGAGAGAGAGAGAGAGAGAGAGAGAGAGAGAGAGAGAGAGAGCGAGAGAGAATGAGAGAGAGAGAGAGAGAGAGAGAGAGAGAGAGAGAGAGAGAGAGAGAGAGAGAGAGAGAGAGAGAGAGAGAGAGAGAGAGAGAGAGAGAGAGAGAGAGAGAGAGAGAGAGAGAGAGAAGAGAGAGAGAGAGAGAGAATGAGAGAGAGAGAGAGAGAGAGAGAGAGAGAGAGAGAGAGAGAGAATGAGAGAGAATGAGAGAGAATGAGAGAGAGAGAGAGAGAGAGAATGAGAGAGAGAATGAGAGAGAATGAGAGAGAGAGAGAGAGAGAGAGAGAGAGAGAGAATGAGAGAGAGAATGAGAGAGAGAATGAGAGAGAGAGAGAGAGAGAGAATGAGAGAGAATGAGAGAATGAGAGAGAATGAGAGAGAGAGAGAGAAGAGAGAGAGAATGAGAGAGAGAGAGAGAGAGAGAGAGAGAGAGAGAGAGAGAGAGTGAGAGAGACTGTGAGAGAGAGAGAATGAGAGGGAGAGAAAGAGAGTGAGAGGGAGAGAGGATGAGGAGAATGAGATCAGATAAAGAGAGAGAGAGAGAGAGAGAGGGAGAGAGGGAGAGAAGGACAGAGCCAGAGAGATAGAGAGGGATAGAGGGAGAGGGAGAGAGAGAGACAGAGTGAAAGGGCGAGAGAGAGAGAGGGACAGTGAGAGGGGGAGTGGGAGTGGGAGTGAGAGGGTGAGAGACTGTGAGAGAGAGAGAATGAGAGGGAGAGAAAGAGAGTGAGAGGGAGAGAGGATGAGGAGAATGAGATCAGATAAATAAAGAGAGAGAGAGAGAGATTATGAAGCGTTTGAGAGAGATGGATTAAGGAGAGAGGAGCAGAATGAGACAAAGACAGTGATGAGGGGATAAGTGTGCAGAAGGTGGATTGGTGTAAGAACCTGGCCGTCATCCTTCAGTTGAAAGTCTGTTTCCCATTCTTGTCGTCTGCTACTGTAACCTGGGCGACACATGGAGTCTGTGTCCTCACAGAGGAGGGGGTGGCAAGTGGGGGACGGATTGCTCCATGACATCAAAGACTGCCGTCATCACACACAGTCACAGATGAGCCATGCCATGTGTGCGGTGCGAGTGCGTCACATGTGGCTAGCCACCATCGGGAGGAGGTGTGGACAGCACCTTCTGTGCCGAGAATGGAGGAGGCACGCGCAACAAATTAGATTGTTCAGTTCTATCAAATGATGTATGCACCACCTCTCACAAACAGCCCATATGGCCAACAGAGAAAGAGGCCTCTGAGACATGCACGTGCTTATCTGAAAAGACAAGAGCAATATGCAGTTGTTGTAATAACACTACAGCTCCACAACGTGTGCTAACAGCTACAAAAACAGATGTTGAAAAACAGCGGAAGAACAAGAGGAAGAATCGTTATTCACAGATACCTTGTCAACTCAAATGATGACACAGCACACACTATTGGCAGAAAACAACTCATAAAAATCATAGGATCCTTTTTTCATCTTCGAGGTCTGAAGTCCCATATCCTTGGAATCTGGTGATTCAGGCATTCAGGGGAAAAGGAGAGCAAATGGATCATTAAAGGTAATGGAGAAATTCCACAGAGACAAATAACAGAATCATTTTAGACAGAAGGCAATCAAGCAAACAGCAGAGAGAGAGGGAGAGAAGAAGAGAGAGAGAGAGAGAGAGAAGAGATAGAGGGGGAGAGAGAGAGAGAAGAAGAGAAAGAGGGAGCGAGAGAGAGAGAGAGAAGAAGAGAAAGAGAGAGAGAGAGAGAGATGGGGTAGGGGAGGTTTTGCAGTTTTGCTACAGCAGGTTAAATGGGCAGTCCAGTGGGGATTTCTTTAAGCAATGCTTCCCTGGTGCTGTCATTACTGCTGTAGCTGAGCTCAGTCTGGGCCTGCTGCCTCCTGTCATATATAATAATCAGGTGCACAGAGTGAGTTCCTCATGGTTTAGAGACCCCAGAACATTCACATCGCGACAAGATCTACTGGCATCTCCTGTACTCTGATAGCTTTTAGTTGACCACCAGCAGATCTGGATCAAATAGATACTTGAGCTGCATAATTACATTTTCCCTGTACAATGGAGCAAATAGAATAGTCCCAAAAGTGCAAGTGGCAAGCTATAACAGTGCATTGGCAATAGAGTGGGTCATACAAAAAAGTCAAACAGAGATTGAAAGCCAAATGGCTGTGTTCTCCTACCTGCCTGAAAGCGCTGATTGCAGAGAGAACTCCAAGTAACACGGCATATGACAACAGAGTGCCCAACCAACAACAGGCTGTGCCAAAGCCAATGTTTGTGGTGTAACAGCTGAAAATTGGAGAGAAGGAAAACATTGAAAAGTCACGGCATACATCGCTGTGACAACCCAATACACCTCGGCAAGAAGGAAATAAGACAATTTGGACTCATTCTGTGGCTTATTCCGCGTCACACAGCAAATCATCTTCAGACGAGAGTCCATTTCAATATAATGGGACACATGGCAATCACCTTCAGATGCCTTTCCTCCATCTTATAACTGACCATTGGAAGATTGAACTGAAAATGCCAGAACCCCAGTGTCGTAACACCATTCAGATGATAGGATGAACTCTGGAATAGCTTTTGTTTGGGTAGGCTCTAGGCATTAGTCTCTGGTTCTCTGCAGGGTCCACTATACCTTTCTGTTGGCTGGCTGCAGGACCCTCATACTGAATGGTTGCCAGAGGTGGAGGAGGTATGGCTGTTCAATAAGACGCGCACCATTTGAATCGCACCTGCAGATGGTTGCCACACTGGCAGGAGAGAAAAGCATTCGGACGTGTGTGTGTGGAGAGGAAAACCCAACAGAGAGATAAACAACCCGTTGATTTCTGAGAAACATTTTCTTTTCACATACCACAAACCAGTGCTCTGTAAATATACAAGGACACTGCTGGGAGACAATGGGAGTCTTCCGTTCAGTTCGGAATGATGCTGAATGATGCGGAATGATGCTGTGCTGCCTCAACGTGGCCAGTCATACTTGAGAGAACGAGCAGTGTACTATGTTATCGGCTTGTGTCCTTTAGCGAGAGTGTCCTTTATCTCCTCTACAACAATCAGAGACTGTTGGCTTGGCTTGAACGAGTGTTAGACAGAAGGGTCTTCTAGAGAGCTTGTTCCTGTCACGCCCTGGCCTTAGTTATCTTTGTTTTCTTTATTATTTTGGTTAGGTCAGGGTGTGACATGGGGGTTTTATGTGTTGTCTTGTCTAGGGGTTTGTATGTTTATGGGGCTGTGTCCTGTCTAGGTAAATTGTATATCTATGGTTGTCTAGATTGGTTCTCAATTAGCGGCAGTGTCACATTCTTTCAATATCGAACCCAGAAGCAGACCAGGAGAGTAGGAAGAAGTTGCGTATTTATTTACAAGTGAATGTGAATGGGTAGATATATCCAGGTGGCGTAGCGGGCAGCGGTGGTGAGTTGATGGGAGTAAATAAGTGGATCCAATGGGATAGCAGAATCCTCCGACGACCAGGCGGAAATGGGGTAAATGATCCGGGTGAGTAACTGAAGACAGAACAAACGGAGGTAAGTTTAAGGCAAGCAATACGTAAAAAACAACAAAACAAATTCTATCCAACTTGAGGCTGATACTATGGCACAACATACTGTTCATGGCTAACGATCCGGCAGGGAATTGGATGTCAGGTCCGGGCTTATGAAGAGGAGAGATGATGATCAGGACCAGGTGTGCAGATAGCTGATGGGATACAGGTGCGGGTAATCAGAACTCCCAACTGGCTACATTGCCCGGCAACCAGACAGGGTGCGTTCCAGGACGCCGGAAAAAACACTCCAGGACAGAACACAGGCAAAAAAACAGACTCAGGAAACGGGATTCGTGACAGTACCCCCCCTCTGACGAACGCCACCGGGCGGACTACCCGGAGCACCAGGGTGGAGGCGGTAAAAGTCACGAAGCAGGTCATCGTCAAGGATCTGACGCCACGGAATCCAACTCCTCTCCTCAGGACCATATCCTTCCCAATCCACTAAATACTGGAACCCTCGACCCCGCCGTCTGGAGTCCATAATGCGGCGCACTGTGTAGACAGGGCTACCTCCGATCATCCGAGGAGAAGGAGGACGAGGAGGAGGGGGCAACAGAGGACTGAGGAGAACCGGCTTGAGGCAGGAGACATGAAAGGTGGGATGTACTCTTAGTGTAGCACACAACTTGAGTCGGACCACAACAGGATTAATGATCTCCTTCACTACAAACGGACCAATGAACTTCGGTGACAGGTTCCTCGACTCAGTCCGTAAAGGAAGATCCCGTGTAGCCAACCAAACCCTATCTCCGATGGTATAAGCGGGGGCAGGAATACGGCGACGATTCGCCTGGAACTGATACCGGTCAGAAACCTTAAGGAGGGCCTTCCTGGCCCGATGCCAGGTGCGGTGGCAACGACGAATGTGGGTCTGGACAGAAGGAATCAAGAGATCCCGCTCCTGAGAAGGAAACAAGGGAGGTTGGTAACCGTACAGGCACTGGAAGGGAGTCATCCCAGTGGCAGATGAAGGGAGAGTATTATGAGCATACTCGACTCAGGGTAATTGAGAGGACCAAGAGGTGGGATCAGAGGAAACAAGACAGCGCAGCGTGGACTCCATCTTCTGGTTGGCTCTCTCCGGGGGTGAAATCCAGATGTGAGACTGTCTGTAGCTCCAATGGCCAAACAGAAGGATTTCCAGACAGCAGAGGTAAACTGAGGACCACGGTCAGAAACAATGTCACAGGGCAACCTGTGGACCCTGAACACCTCCCTAACCAGGATCTCGGACGTCTCAGTGGCAGAAGGCAGCTTGGAGAGGGGAACAAAGTGGGCAAACTTGCTGAATCTATCCACAATGGTCAGAATAACCGTGTTACCAACAGAAGAGGGCAACCCCGTGACAAAATCCAGGGCCAGATGCGACCAAAGTCGCCGGGGAATAGGTAGGGGGTGAAGAAGCCCAGAGCTGGCCCGATTGGTACTCTTATTCTGCGCACAAACAGGACAAGCGGCAACAAACCTCCGGGTATCTTCTCCCATGGCAGGCCACCAAAATCGTCTGCGCAGTAGCACCATAGTCCGAGCAACACCAGGGTGACAAGCTATCTTGCTGGCGTGGGACCACTGAAGGACAGCAGAACGAACCGACTCAGGCACGAACAACCGACCGGGTGGAACGTTACCGGGCCCGGGCTGTGTCCGAACCTCCTCCTCAATCCTCCATGTAACGGCTCCCACGACAACGTTCTGGGGAAGAATTGTCTCAGTCTTGGCCCCACTCTCCTCCGTCTTGGAGAACATCCAGGACAGGGCGTCCGCCTTCCCGTTCTTCGACCCAGGTCGGAACGTCAGGGAAAAATTGAAGCGTCCAAAAAACAAAGCCCACCGGGCCTGACGGGAGTTGAGACGTTTAGCTGATTGCACGTAAGCCATATTCTTGTGGTCAGTCCAGACCACAAACGGTTGCTCCGCTCCCTCCAACCAGTGATGCCACTCCTCCAAGGCAAGCTTCACAGCGAGAAGCTCCCGGTTACCCACATCATAGTTTCTTTCAGCTGGAGAAAGACGACAAGACTAGAAGGCGCAGGGATGGAGTTTACCATCAGTGGAGCTACGCTGGGACAGGATGGCGCCCATCCCCACATCAGACACATCCACCTCCACAACGAACTGACAGGAAGTGTCAGGTTGAGAGAGAATCGGGGCGTTGGTAAATCGGCTCTTCAAATCTAGAAATGCTCGGTCTGCCTCAGGAGACCAACAGAACTTTCTGGTGCAAGACGTCAGTACAGTTAAAGGGGCGGCCACCCGGCTGTAATCACGGATAAACCTCCGATAAAAATTTGCAAACCCCAGGAATCTCTGGAGCTGCAATCTCGTACCGGGCTGGACCCAATCCCAAACCTTCTCTTGGTCCATCTTGATCTCTCCCCTGGAGATGATGTACCCGAGGAAGGACCTCGTGTGGGCGTGAAAATCACACTTCTCAGCCTTCACGAACAGACGGTTCTCGAATAACCGCTGCAGGACCTGCTTGACATGCTGAACGTGGCTAGAAAGCTCCTTCGAGAAGATGAGGATATCATCCAGGTAAACGAACACAAAAATACCAATCATATCTCTCAGAACGTCATTCACCATACTTTGGAACACAGCAGGAGCGTTGGTCAGTCCAAACGGCAACACCTGGTACCCAAGGCGTCAGTACCTTGGGTTCACGGAAGGAAACCTCACCAGACACGGCAGGTGAGATGGGTGAAACAGGTGGTGAATGAATCGCCGGCAAACTGAGCTGATCCTGGATTTGTGTCAAGCTAGCAGATAAATTCTGGATTGAACCCGCTATCTCCTGTAGCGCCGTCTTGTGTTGTCCCAATGTCTTCCCCTGCTGGGTAATGGCATGGCAAACGGAGTCCAGGTCCGCTGGGTTCATCCTTGGCCGGATCGTTCTGTCACGTTCTTTCAAAATCGAACCCAGAAGCAGACCAGGACAAGGAGAGTAGGAAGAAGGTGAATATTTATTTACAAGTGAATGTGAATGGGTAAATATATCCAGGTGGCGTAGCGGGCAGCGGTGGTGAGTTGATGGGAGTAAATAAGTGGATCCAATGGGGTAGCGGAATCCTCCGACGACCAGGCGGGAATGGGGTAAATGATCCGGGTGAGTAACTGAAGACAGAACAAACGGAGGTAAGTTTAAGGCAAGCAATACGTAAAAAAACAACAAAACAAATTCTATCCAACTTGAGGCTGATACTATGGCACAACATACTGTTCATGGCTAACGATCCGGCAGGGAATGGATGTCAGGTCCGGGCTTATGAAGAGGAGAGATGATGATCAGGACCAGGTGTGCAGATAGCTGATGGGATACAGGTGCGGGTAATCAGAACTCCCAACTGGCTACATTGCCCGGCAACCAGACAGGGTGCGTTCCAGGACGCCAGGAAAAAACACTCCAGGACAGAACACAGGCAAAAAACAGACTCAGGAAACGGGATTCGTGACAGGCAGCTGTCTATCGTTGTCTCTGATTGGGAACCATATTTAGGCAGCCATATTCTTTGGGTATTTTGTGGTTGTTTCCTGTGTCAGTGTTTGTGCCACACAGGACTGTTTCATTGCCAGTTCACTTTATTATTTTGTATTCTGTGTTCATGTTTAGTTTTTCTTATTAAAAACCATGGACACCTACCACACTGCGTATTGGTCCGATCCTTGTTTCACCTCTTCGGAGGAAATCTGCTGTGAGAGTTCCAGTGTCAGCAGTTGCCAGGGCCAGAGTCAAGGGGCAACAGGGGAGGGTCAGGGGTCAGTGGGCCCTCGTCTCCCTCTGCCTGGCACCAGCTCAAATAACAGGACCCCTGGACCACTAGACCATCCACTTTGGACATGCAGAACAAAGAACAATCACAAAGGGGGAGGATAGGTGCGGCTTTCATCCAGAGAGAGATGTAGAAAATGATATCCATCCACATTAGAGTTTAGTTGTAGAAAACCACATCAAATTCAAGAAGGGGCCCTTAAGCTCCTAACTTAGTGGATTTCTTCACCAGAAAGATTAATTAGACATGGAACCTGGCTCAAGTGGATATCACATCACATCTGGGGGGTTTGTGACAAACGCCAGTTCCTTCTTCCTTTATTGGTCCTGCGACGATCTGGTGGTGCACTGAAGGCTTTGCCTCCCTGATTTAGGGCCCTGGGCAGATAGACGAGGGCAGAACAACTCAACTGGGCCCTGGTTTCACTGGAGTGTGATGGGACACCTTGGATGGGGGAAGCAGCCACACTTCACTGGGCTCAAGCTGGCACCCAGATGGATGGCAGCCTGGGGCCTATGGCCCTCCAGACAGAATGAGTCTATGGATAGCCTTGGATAGGTTATGTGGGTGGAGGGATATGACAAGAAACATGCACTGAGTGTACAAAACATTAGGAATACCTTCCAACTATTGAGTTGCACCCCCTTTTGTCCTTAGAGCAGATTCAATTTGTCGGGGCATGGACTACAAGGTGTCGAAAGTGTTCCACAGGGATGCTGGCCCATGTTGACTCCAATGCTTGCCACAGTTGTGTCAAGTTGGCCGGATGCCCATCCACCCTCTGAATGGCACACCTACACAATCCATGTCTCAATGAACCTCAAAGGTTTCAAAATTATTCTCCTCCCCTACACCAGGGTAACCAACCTTTTCTGAGTCAAAATGCAAGTCGGGATCTTTCAACATGACTTTAAAAACACAAGCCTATGCAACATTAACCTGTTTAAAAACAGTACTGTAGCAATGAGGTTTGTGCAGTAAGCTGTAGGGCCAATACATTATCACTGCATATTGGCTTTGCTTGAATTGCCATTGTTGTTCAGACCATTTGTTTAAATTGAGGTAGGCTATATGATCATACCGGTATTTTTTATATCACAAAATCATAATGAGCTTATCGCCATTCAGAGCTCAAGTCGATATCATTTCACTAGAATACGAGCTTATTCATCCAATAGGTCCTCTGTGTTTCCTGTAGTTACATATTACATAGTCATTTAGCAGACACTCTTATCCAGAGCGACTTACAGTATTGAGTGCATACATTTTAATACTTTTTTCGTACACATCTCTCTCTCTCTCTCTCTCTCTCTCTCTCTCTCTCTCTCTCTCTCTCTCTCTCTCTCTCTCTCTCTCTCTCTCTCTCTCTCTCTCTCTCTCTCTCTCTCTCTCTCTCTCTCTCTCTCTCTCTCTCTCTCTCTCTCTCTCTCTCTCTCTCGCGCCACCTTAACCCATAATAAGGCGGCTGATCCGTCTCTCATTAGGATTCATCCATTGACTGTAAATCCTCACCCACCTCTGTGATGTCTGGAGATATGAGTGTCATAAGATAATGTCGTTCATCCTTAACAGTTTCTGCTTGATACATTTTTTTGTAGCTTAGCTAAATGAATCATTAGCAAAGGTAGCTTATTAATTCAGACCCGCAGCACTTGGGTGTTTTTTTTTTTAAAAGAAAAGAAACCTCTTGGTAAATATTAATGGCTTCTGGAACAATTTAAATTGTACAAACTGCTTCAAAGCAATATTTTAATAAGGCTCTCCTAAAGAGCCATGATGATTTGCGGTCTGATTGTGTTAAGCGCTACATTGGCAACTGTAAAATATAGGTGTTTTGCAAGAGGGCTCTGGCGATGGTGGGTATGAAAACCCATCAGGAATCAAGGGTGACACATTATCAAGACGGTCAGAAGATCCGCCAAGCCTCAACCAGAACTGGTGATCTCACCTGGAACAAAAATGACCGTACACACTGTCATCGTCAGTCATATCTACCCAACAGATACGACTGATACATTACATCCATTACTTACACAGCTATTTATGATTGATTCCCGCTTCCCAGCTCCACTGGAAGAGGTGTGGGTATCATTGACACAAACTAGCTATGACAGCAAGAAGGGATGAGGGCGTGACGTCGCAAACATTATTCATCTCATATGTCTACGTATATACTGTACTCTATATCATCTACTGCATCTTTATGTAATACATGTATCACTAGCCACTTTAACTATGCCACTTTGTTTACATGCTCATCTAATTTGTATATACTGTACTCGATACCATCTACTGTATCTTGCCTATGCCGCTCTGTACCATCACTCATTCATATATCTTTATGTACATGTTCTTTATCCCCTTACACTTGTGTGTATAAGACAGTCGTTTTGGAATTGTTAGTTAGATTACTTGTTGGTTATTACTGCATTGTCGGAACTAGAAGCACAAGCATTTCGCTACACTCGCATTAACATCTGCTAACCATGTGTATGTGGCAAATACAATTTGATTTGATTTGATTTGAAATTACTTTCAGGTGTATCGAGGGATGAAGGCTGCTGACACCAAATATCCTCTCGAATGACCAAGCTTATCAAAAAGAGCACGAACACAAGGGGACTGGGCTCAGTTTGCACCTCGAACACAGAGATAGTTTAGCCTGGTTTCTTACGGTGTTGTTTTCTCATAATGCTGGCCCAAAAATAGAACAACAGATTAAAGGCACAACGCACTCCAGCAATGCTGGGAATTATGATAGAATGACGAGGGTATTTTGGTCAGTGAAACACATTGTGACGTTTTAAATGAATAAACAGTACACTCTGCAACTAACGCTGCCATAATCCATGGAGCTCAGTGTAGTCTCAGTGTAGTCTAGAAGGTGACTGTTGCCATGGCAGGCCACAGGCCCATTGTTGTGAAAGATTGTTTGGCTGTCTAGTGTCGGTTCTGCTCACAGTTGCATCAACCAATCAGTAAATGAGATCTCTACTACTGATGATGCTCCACCTATAGACTGAAGACCGAGGCAGGACTCTGAGTCGATCTCTGCTGCTGGAGATGGCGATGGGGAAATGATGTAAATGATCATGATGGAAGATAGGCATCTCATCAAGACAATCACAAGTGTTGATTAGAGGGCGTGCTTCATTAGCTTGATTAAGTTTGGGCCAAATAAAAGCAATTAAAAGATGAATGTTGATTTTACGCAACACTGTCGTAATGGGATGTTGGGTGACGACATGTGATGGCCCGAAAACACACTCATTCTATTGGACATTCTAAAGGACCCATCTATCTACCATTTCTCCAGACGCCTTTTTGATCTTCTCAACCAAGCAGTGCTACTGCCTTTAGCACCCCAAGATACCTCTTTCCATATCTAAAAGTACTGTACATTCATCATTGGGAAGTTGCATGTTGTTAAGAAGAGAAGGAGAAATGCTTAGCATATTATGCTTTATTAGTGTAGGTGTGAACGTGAAATAAAATCATATGTTTTGATATCTCTGTTATTTAAAAAAAAAAATTGTACTTTCAACCGGGTTAGCAATTGAGAAAGATCGGCCCACCGTGTTCGTTTAATTATTCAGACGCTCTCATCTTGTAACCACCAAAGATGCTATCATTGCTAAAGCCATTAGGCCTTTACCTTCATCTATGACGGACACAACCAATACACACGAACGCAAACAACACACTGCTAGATGCTCCAGGACTGACAACTGAATAATACACTGAGTGTACAAAACATTAGGAACACCGGCTCTTTCTGTGACATAGACTAACCAGGGGACCAAGTAATCAGTAATCAGAGGGTAGTGCGTACGGCCCAGTACATCACTGGTGCCAAGCGTTCTGCCATCCAGTACATATATACTAGGCGATGTCAGAGGAAAGCCCCCAAAAATGTCTCTCTGTTCTCTCTGCTACCGCACGGCAAGCGGTACCGGAGCGCCATGTCTAGGTCCAAAAGGCTCCTTAACAGCTTCTACCCCCAAGCCATAAGACTGCTGAACAATGAATCAAATGGCCACGTGGACTATACAGCCCCTTTGTATTGTACACTGCTGCTACTCGCTGTTTATTATCTATACATAGTCACTTTACCCCTACCTACATGTACAAAAGACCTGGACTAACCTGTACCCCAGCACATTGACTCGGTACCGGTACCCCCTGTATAAAGCCTTGTTATTGTTCTTTTATTGTGTTACTTTCATTTTTGTATCTTTTTTGTATTTTTTATTTAACTCTATTTCTTGAACTGCATTGTTGGTTAAGGGCTCGTAACTAATAATTTCACGGTAAGGTGTTGTATTCGGCGCATGTGACAAATACAATGTGAAATCTATGATCCCTTATTGATGTCAACTGTTAAATCCACTTCACTCAGTGTAGATGAAGGGGAGGAGACAGGTTAAAGAAGGATTTTTAAGCCTTGAGACAATTGAGGCATGGGTTGTGTTGGTGTGCCATTCAGAGGGTGAATGGGCAAGACAAAATATTTAAGTGTCTTTAAACGGCGAATGGTAGTAGGTGCCAGGCGCACAGATTTGAGTGTGTCAAGAACTAAAATGACGCTGGGGTTTGTGTATCAAGAATGGTCCACCACCCAAAGAACATCCAGCCAACTTGACACAACTGTAGGAAGCAATGGAGTCAAAATGGGCCAGCATCCCTGTGGGATTCTTTTGACACCTTGTAGAATCCATGCCCGGACCAATTGAGGCTGTTCTGAGGGCAAAAGGGGGTGCAACTCAATATTAGGAAGGTGTTCCTAATGTTTTGTACACTCAGTTTATACCCGTTGCTTATTAATATAAGCACTCATTAAAATACATGATTCACATAGTTTAAATGCCAACCATCTTATTGAGCATACAATGAACCTGTAACTGAATGGGGAACATTCATCCCTGAAGTGAAAATGAGCAGCTGGATGATTGAAGACCAACAACAACATTTGACCATATACTGTGTTGTACTGTATTGTATTCATACAATACTGTATGATGAGTCAAATTAGCTAGCATAGTGGTAGTTTGTAACTGTTTGTATGTAAATTATAGACATTAACCACTAGATTAGAGTCTGGCAGCCATGGCTTTTGTTATGCACCTTTGGTGGAAACTTAATTTGACTAATGTTGGCAATTATTTTCTCAGTATAATGGGTCTGCTTCAGCAAGAGATATATAATGAAATAAAACCACAACTATCAAGTCTGGCATCATCATTTGTTAAACTGCATTAATCAAAAGCTGCCTTATTCAATTGAGGTAAAAGCTTTTCTATTCCCCGTTTGGACCCGAGCCCAATTCATGAGTGGTGTTTTCAAAGAGATGATGGATCGATGAATGACTATGAACCTGACTTGAACCCTCACATCTCCGGTGTGCACACAAAGCAAAAAACAGCCCCACCCTGAGAGAAATGAACAACTCCTCATTACAGTAGTACAATTACAAATACTGTTTGTGGCACACACTGTGGTGTAACATTTCTCTCATCACACATGCCATGCACATACATGCAGAAACAACTGCATATGAAAGCCATCCAATTGATGTATGCAGCATGTGTTCATTTCAAATTGAGCAGAGAGAATGGAACAGTCAGAGATGAATTGTGCGTGTGTGTGTGTGTACTGCATGTGTGTGTGTATGTGTGGGTGGGTGTGTGTGTATGTGTGCAGTGTGTATGTGTGCAGTGTGTGCATTTTTTAATATATTTTTTTATTTTTTATTTTTTTAACCTTTATTTAACCAGGCAAGTCAGTGACGGCCTGGGAACAGTGGGTTAACTGCCTGTTCAGGGGCAGAACGACAGATTTGTACCTTGTCAGCTCGGGGGTTTGAACTCGCAACCTTCCGGTTACTAGTCCAACACTCTAACCACTGGGTAACTGTGTTTTGATAAATGCATTGTTTTCTCTATAACCCGTTAGTTCATACAACAGTGATATATATAAGGCTTAGACAACAAGAAGACAACAGTCACACAGTGAGCAGAATAAATTCAACCACACTTTTGTTTAATCACAAAACCGGAGAGCTTTGCTTTGTTATAGTTATAGAAAGCAAATTGATATAGAACCACAGAGAGTTACAGCAATCCGCAAAGAAAACAGGAGATACTTTCCCTATTTCAGCACCATTACTACTTCAACATGATCAAATCAGCTATGCTTACAGTAACAAATTAAAGTTACCAAAAAACAATTTAGTCTAATCAGTGTAAGCTAAATATCATGTGGCTGTCCATGGTACTGATTTATGTGTGTAAGATGGGCGTGTGTGTGTGTGTGTGTGTGTGTGTGTGTGTGTGTGTGTGTGTGTGTGTGTGTGTGTGTGTGTGTGTGTGTGTGTGTGTGTGTGTGTGTGTGTGTGTGTGTGTGTGTGTGTGTGTGTGTGTGTGTGTGTGTGTGTGTGTGTGTGTGTGTGTGTGTGTGTACAGCCGCCCCTGGTCCACAGGTCATTAAGTGGAAAAGGATAACTCATAGAGAGATGATTCTCAGGGCATCTGCTCCTCTCACTGCTGTTTGGAGCCAAATTACTTAAAAGTAGTGTTGGGTTTCAGATTGGTGGAATGAAATCCATTTACTCTGAAGGCATGTAGCACATTCCCCATTAAAACGGTGAAGTTAGATATGCAAAATAAGTAATTCTTAGCCAGCTCTTAAATTAAGAAATGTGATCTTTATATAGTAGCCTATAGCCACTAGCATAATGGAAGCAAATGGAGAGTAGAACTACAGAATGTTTCACCTTCAATCACAACACACACACCACTCATAACCATCCCAACCTACATCAAAATTACAATACTGAGGAAAAGACCTTTGGAAAATTGTTATGAAATGGGTCTACTATCACTATAATAACATTTTTGACCTATACGTAATGGGATCGAGTTGTATGGTAGCTAGGGTAAGGCTCCAGGGCCAGAGAAGCCTGGGGCTAGTATTGTCTAGCTACTTCCCCAATTCTCTCCCATAGAGCAGGTGCAGGGGCTGCTGGGGGAAGAGAATGGGAACACCCCCAGCAGGCTGACAGCCCAACAGCACAAAACCCCCATGCACCCAAATTCATCCATCCATCCATACACCCGACTCCCTCCTTACAAGGACACAAATGAATGAGCAAGATCAAATGTGAGAGAGGGGAATGGATATCTGCTGGGTAAGCGTATTGGGGAATGGGAAGCGGCTGCTGGATTGTGGGGTGGTGTTGGGGCTAACGTGAGCCCCCACAGTGGAGCCTGGCCCTGGCAGCCAGCAGGTCAGAGTTGCTACATTGGGAGGCAGGGGAGTGTGGTAGGACCATTTGCACCCCAGCCAAAGTGACAGGAGCCCAGGCTCATCAAACAAAGCCAACCGGCTGGAAATAACACAATGACAAACAATTCTGTTTGCTGCTTGAAGCAAACAGAGGAGCATTGGACTGTGCGGCCACTTTCAGGGCATCAGCTCCCAAAAAATATAAACGCATCATGTGAAGTGTTGGTCCTATGTTTCACAAGCTGAAATAAAAGATCCCAGAAATCTTCCATATGGACAAAAAAACGTATTTCTCTCAAATGTTGGGCACAAATTTGTTCACAACCCTGTTAGTGAGCATTTCTCCTTTGCCAAAATCATCCATCCACCTGACAGGTGTGGCATATCAATAAGCTGATTAAACAGCATGATCATTACACAGGAGCACCTAGGGACAATAAATCTCGGGACAATAAAAGGCCACTGTAAAATGTGCCGTTTTGTCACACAACACAATGCCAGATTTGTTTTGAGGGAGTGTGCAATTGGCATGCTGACTGCAGGAATGTCCACTAGAGCTGTTGCCAGAGACTTGAATGTTCATTTCTCTACCAGAAGCTGCCTCCAACGTATCGTTTTAGAGAATTTGGCAGTACATCCAAGCGGCCTCACAACGTGTAACCAAGCCAGCCCACAACCTCCACATTTGGCTTCTTCACCTGCGGGATTGTCTGGAACCAGCCACCCAGACAGCTGATGAAACTGAGAAGTACTTCTGTCTGTAATAAAGATCTTTTGTGGGGAAAAAATCTTTCTGATTGGCTGTGCCTGGCTCTCCAGTGGGTGGGCCTATGCCCTCACAGGCCCACCCATGGCTGCGCCCCAGCGCAGTCATGTGAAATCCATAGATTTTTTTCAATTGACTGATTTCCTAACAATGAACTGTAACTCAGTAGAATCATTGATCATAGAATCACTGCCCCGTTGATCCTCAATACTGGGGCCCCACAAAGGTGCGTTGTCAGCCCTCTCCTGTACACCCTGTTTACCCATGACTGCGTGGCCATGCACGCCTCCCACTCAATCATCCAGTTTGCAGATGACACTACAGTGGTAGGCTTGATTACCAACAACAACGAGACGGCCTACAGGGAGGTGAGGGCCCTCGGAGTGTGGTGTCAGGAAAATAGCCTCACACTCAACGTCAACAAAACAAAGGAGATGATCGTGGACTTTGGGAAACAGCAGAGGGAGAACCCCCCTATCCACATCGACGGGACAGTAGTGGAGAAGGTGGAAAATGTTAAGTTCCTCGGCGTACACATCACGGACAAACTGAAATGGTCCACCCACACAGACAGTGTGGTGAAGAAGGTGCAACAGCGCCTCTTCAACCTTAGGAGGCTGAAGAAATTTGGCTTGTCACCAAAAACTCACAAACTTTTACAGATGCACAATCGAGAGCATCCTGTCGGGCTGTATCACCGCCTGGTACGGCAACTGCTCCGCCCACAACCGCAAGGCTCTCCAGAGGGTAGTGGGGTCTGCACAACGCATCACTGGGGGCAAACTACCTGCCCTCCACGACACCTACACCACCCGATGTCACAGGAAGGCCAAAAAGATCACAAAGGACAACAACCACCCGAGCCACTGCCTGTTCACCCCGCTATCATCCAGAAGGCGAGGTCAGTACAGGTGCATCAAAGCTGGGACAGAGAGGCTGAAAAACAGCTTCTATCTCAAGACCATCAGACTGTTAGACAGTCATCACTAACATTGAGTGGCTGCTGCCAACATACTGCCTCAAATCTCTAGCCCCTTTAAACATAAAAAATTGGATGTAATACATGTATCACTAGTCACTTTCAACAATGCCACTTTATATCATGTTTACATACCCTACATTACTCATCTCATATATATATACTTTATTCTATACCATCTACTGCATCTTGCCTATGCCGTTCGGCCATCATTCATCCATATATTTATATGTACATATTCTTATGAATTCCTTTACACTTGTGTGTATAAGTTAGTTCTTGTGAAATTGTTAGATTACTTGTTAGATATTACTGCATGCTCGGAAATAGAAGCACAAGCATTTCGCTACATTCACATTATCATCTGCTAACCATGTGAATGTGACCAATACAATTTTATTTTATTTCAAATTGTTGCATGTATATTTTTGTCCAGTATAAATATCAGAAACAGTTTGTTTAGAGATATACAGGTAACTGACAAAATAAAGGAAACACTTGAGTAGATGAGGGATAAAAAGTATATTGAAAGCAGGTGCTTCCACACAGGTGTGGTTCCTGAGTTAACTAAGCAATGAACATCCCATCATGCCTAGGGTCATGTATAAAAATGCCCAGTTGCACATTATTTCGTCTACCATGGCTAGAAGAGATCTCAGTGACTTTGAAAGAGGAGTTTCAAAGGAGCATGGAGAATGGAACAGTCAGAGATGAATTGTGCGTGTGCGTGTGTGTATGTGTATGTACTGCATGTGTGTGTGCATGTGTGGGTGGGTGTATGTGTGCAGTGGGTGCATTTGCGCATGTGCGTGTGTGTGTGTGTGTGTGTGTGTGTGTGTGTGTGTGTGTGTGTGTGTGTGTGTGTGTGTGTGTGTGTGTAACACTTATAGGAGATTCGGGAGTGGAGTCTGAGACAGTCTTTTCCACCACCATCAACAAAACACCAAAGAATTGTGGAAGAATGGTGTCGCATCCCCCCCAATAGAGTTCCAGACACTTGAATCTATGCCAAGGTGCATTGAAGCCCTATTAGCACACTTCATGTTGGTGTTTCCTTTATTTTGCCAGTTACCTGTAGGTGCACTCATGACCTGTTTTCTGTGGATGAACAGGGTTCTTATTGTGAGCTGTAAAGAGATGATATCAATTTATCTTACTCAAACAGTAGTGTTACAAAGGTGGTGCTGAATTCTAATGTCATCCATTGAGCAATTCCAGTCCACACGCCAAGAGCCCTGTAATCTAAGTTAAGCCAGTGCTAATTCATTCATATTTATCAGAGCATGTGAGTTTAATTAATAGCTTCATGAATTTCACAAGAGGGTAAACATCTGGTAACAAATATCCCAGACTAATCCCAGATCTTTGGATGTGTCTGAGCAGCACACGTTTAGCTAAGGGTATGCCGAGCCGAGCAGAGCCAAGCACCAAACCTGTACCATGATCAGACAGTCATGGACCGTCTTGCTTTGCTGTCTCGTTCATTTCCCATGTGTCCCCCTTCGCAAGTATTCCACAATGCTTAAAGGAGTTTTTTTTCTTTAAAGTGATACAAAGGCAGTCGTATAAAGAAACAATAATGATAGGAGGTGCTCTGACCAAGGCTGCTGGCTGGCCACTTTTTTGGAGGGGAATAAAAAGCTGATCACAGAGAGTGAACTGAGACATCATGCAGCTCCTCCCCACAACAAGGTAATTTACATTTCATTGGAATTCCAAATCCTGTGAATCCTCCAGCACCTCCTGGAACACTCCTGGACAGGCTTAGCATACTGAGGTGTCATTATGCCAGAATGTGTGTGTGGTTACTGCGTGTGCGTGTGTGTGTGTGTGTGTGTGTGTGTGTGTGTGTGTGTGTGTGTGTGTGTGTGTGTGTGTGTGTGTGTGTGTGTGTGTGTGTGTGTGTGTGTGTGTGTGTGTGTGTGTGTGTGTGTGTGTGTGTGTGTGTGTGTACACACCTTCCAGAAAAAGGGAAGAAGAAGACTGGCATTCAAAAAAATGTTTTTTTTTACATTTTCCTGTTCCATCTGTCAGTTTCAATACTGTACCCTTCTAGTCAGGGAAGAGATGGAAAATGGAGACTATAACATTTGAATGGTTGCATCTTGGGCATTTGTGAGTCAAGTGACTAATAGTGACAAACAAATTGCAGTAGATGTCTTTGCAGTAGATCCCCTTGTGTCATGAGAGCATGTGATTCCCACGTGTCTCCTTTGCAAATGGTTTGACCCCTCTAAAATACTATATGGGGATGCTATCATGAGAATGGCTCAGGGAGAAACATGCTATAACTATGTATGAGGAAAGAGAGCTCTTTATCAGGCATCTAGCACACACAACTAATGCCCCATTCCATTAAGGAGGACGACATCTTACTCGTGTACAAGTCTCTTGAAAATCTTGGAGCTGCCAAGCGCCTTATTCAGTTTCAGAACCTCCATAATCGTGTGTTTGTGTCTGAGATGGGCTGTATATATTTACCTGTTTTTTTTCTAAAAGGCAAACAGAGGGGGCACCGACATATCCAAGTCCTTCACCATTGTGATGACGCACACCAAATCAGACATTTAGGTGGTGGTGTTGACATTTCAGTCAGGGGGAGGGAGCCATGAGATAAGGCATAACTGATCCAGCTCGCCCATCTCTCATATGGGGCCATATGGCCATTAGGTAAGAATCCATAGGAGAGCTCCATAGGAGGTAGAGAGGTGTAGATCTCACACACAGCCAGCTAGCACGGAGAGGAGGAATAGGTGCTCCCTCTCTTGTTCATGTCGGTCCACTCCCTTGACGGAGGAGAGGCGAGGCGAAGGGAGAGGGTGAGAGAGGGAGGCAGCCGGGTTCCACCACACCCCGCGGGAGGTTAATTGTTCCTCGGCATGAGGGGAATGGATGAGTGAAGGGAGGAGGAGAGAGGAAGGGTAGGATATATAGTAGTAAAACAGTAGACAGGGAGAGTAATGGAAACTGAACAAAGCTATCATACTGACGACAGGTTGTGTCTTCATGTGTCTTTGTTCGTTTGTGTAGCCAGCCGTGGCAGCAGCAACATCAGAGCCTTGAAACCAACAGCACGACAGCCACATATGGATAAAAAAAAATGCATTCTGTACAGGCCAACAACTGACAGGCTTTTCAGGATTCTTATTTGTGTGGCAGTCTGCGGTAGGGCTGCGATGCCTACCCAAGCTTGATTCCTAAAGTGATGAAGAGAGTGAGGAGGATGGGGGCGTGGGGATGTATTCTGAGAAAGAAGAGGTACAATCATCTGACTGCGAGTTCTCCAAGAAAGGGATCTGGGGATTCTCATTACCTTTGACTCAGGCCATTCTATTGTGCATCCATTCTTGTTTAAAGAGATGTGGACAGCTGGCACAAGCTACTTTATGGTCAGCCATCTTGGTATACACCACAACATCAATGAGGACTGTTCACCTATTTAGACCTAACTGATGTAACTAAGAGAACAAACTAGGTTAATGGCCCCCTGGTGAATCCAACCGTCTCTACTGCGCTGCTGTGTCTGTGACTCAGTGACTCAGTGTCAATAAGAAATTAGCAGCTGATCTTCTCCAAATGTCAGACTGATTCTCATCCATAATCGGACCGACACGGCTAATTACAGAACATCAAAATAACAACACTAATCAATCTCCAAGGACAGAGGGTTGATGGTGAGAGTAGTTTCACTTCATTACTACTGGAGCTTGATCATACCAAGCTGTCGTTACAGGAACATGGAGTCCCTGCCTATCTTTAGGAACCATTACAGTAACTACAAGGTACAGCTGATTTCTAGGAAGCTAAAAGCCCAAGCCCACACACTGATAGTGTTTATCTCGGACTGGCAGTACATTTTACAGCAGCACAGAAAGGACCTCTCCCCTCACGAACCTGATCAACCGTTAAATGCAGTTAAATACTATTTATTATTCAACTCAGTGGGTGTGTTCCTTTTTAAAATGTAAGACGTTTGGATAGTGGATATTGAAGAGCCTAACAGGGAGCAGTATTGCCTCAGATCCTTTCCACATGATACACCGCTGCCTCCGGAATGACTGTTTCTCATCATTAGCCGCTTCATTTCCAATGCCTGCTATATTCCACTCCCTGTTTGGGAATTACAGGGTGATTATTTTCCATTCTTGAGTTTAAACGCAGAGGATCCACAGCTGAGCCACAATGCCATACCTTGTGTGTGCACAGTGACGAGGCTATGCTAATGAACGACACATCCATTTCGTTGTTGGCTGTCTCTCATTTGCGCAGACTATGGTAACATTGGAAAACAGGCAAGGAGACTAACAACAGAAATACATACAAGCCTCATTATAATAGATAAAACATGTTCTTCCTTGTGCCCTGTGTGTAGCTGGAAACAGACAGGTGAGCACTCACTGACCCTGGGTTAGTTCCTACATGCTTATCAGAGCAGTTGAGACCCTTTTGATTTCGGTCCTAGCTGAAATTATATGTACAGGAGAGAGCAGGTCTGGGTTCAGGAGAGCTCCTGGCTCAGCTGGCTCACTGATCTTTAACGGCTGTCATCCCCATGACAATACCTGCTCAGGTCCCCTCCAGAAATACGCTATCCCTACTATTCTTGGCCAGGAGGCAACTAGGAGCATGGTCCTCAGACAGGCCTGAGAGGCAGCCCTGAGAGCCCCTGGCTAACACAGTTAGTAGTCACACAAAGGCTCTCTTAGACAAAAGCCTCAGATTGACCCGTGAAATAAGCAATCTCTCAATGACCCCCCCTCCCCCTTGCTTCCCCTGCTTCTGACCCCCTGATGTCACAGTACTCTGATGAAGCCTGACATGACAGGAGGTGCGTGGTAAACCAATGGACAATCACCCTTGACCTTCATCAACACAAGCACCTGCAACAGCTGGGGAAAATAAAGGCAGAATCCTTTCAGTTTAGTATTCTCTATTATAAGCTAATTCTAAACATATGCCAGGAGCAGGGAATCAAAGGGAGTTCTGAGACACGCAGCGCCGGGGGAGAGCTCAGTGTCATTAAGCCTTTCATTAAATCTATGGAGACAAAAGCCCAGGCAGTGATGAAAAGGGAGTGCTATACAACACAAAATAAATACATAATTATTCGTAAGGCGGCACTGGGTGCAGGGGAAAAAATAATAACTGAAAAACGCAGCTTGGCTTATTATGTCTCAGACTACGTTTCATGGAATGAATGACTCGGCTAGCTAACGGAAAAAAATATGCGATTACACAATACCTTGGAATCTGTGTCGCAGCACAGAAGAGACCTAAAGAATAGCCTATTGCACTAGGATACATGTGTGTTAGTGGAGGCTGCTGAGGGGAGGACAGCTCATAATAATGGCTGGAACGGCGCGAATGGAACGGCATGAAACCATGTGTTTGATACCATTGATACCATTCCACTCATTCCCCTCCAGCCAATACCACGAGCCCGTCCTCCCCAATTAAGATGCCACCAACCATGGTTAAGAGTATGTAGGTCGATAAACAATAACCACAGCCCGGTTAATTTTCCTGTTCCATCTGAATGACAGCAGACAGTGCCAACCTCCAGCACCGCCAAGGACTGCTGTGAAACCAGGCTACCTAAGTATGGTTCTCAATCAGGGACAATGATTGACAGCTGCCTCTGATTGAGAACCATACCAGGCCAAACACAGAAATGCCAAATCATAGAAAAAAGAACATAGACAACCCACCCAAGTCACGCCCTGACCATACTAAAACAAAGAAATAACAAAAGAACTAAAGTCAGAATGTGACAACTGTGCTGTATCAGAATCTCTCACAAACCCAATTTCCGACAGACGTCTCAATGAAATGCTACTGACACAGATCAGTAGACGGAACCAGCCAGACACACCAATGTCTATTTCTGACTGACCTACTTCCGGATAGTAAGAAGCTATCAAACAAGAAAATATCATCAGACAGACATCAAATTAACATGAACATGATGCAAATATGGGCTGTCTGCGCTTACAGCCATGACTATTATCCCTAGGACTCTCACAATAGGTATGGCAACTGTCATGACTAGTAATGTTCATGCACGCTGTCCATACTGTAGATGCAAAACCTTTCCCTATGTCTATGATCAGCGAATGAGGGGGACTTCACACCAATTTATTCGAATGTTGGCCAGTGTCTCCTGGGGATTGAGATGACTGATGAAGGACACTGCGCTTGAGGGCAGAGGCAGAACACTGTAAAAGACATAGACATGTGTGAAATAGGAAGGAGGAAATGACCACTTTCATTGTTCATCCCTCTCAAATTGCTCTTTTACTAATCCATTCCCCTCACAGACCATGGCGATATTGTCATATTCTCACTTCAATTACAATATCCCAAATTATTTGTCTAAAGGTTAAATTTGACGTGTTCAATTTCCCTCTTCGGGAACACAGGCTGGAAGTGATCTTTAAATAAGGCGTAAGCAGTCACATTTAAATGGGTCTCTGTTACACTCCTCCCCACTTCTCTCCAGTAGGCCCCCAGTGTTCAGAACCGAACACTCTTACCGAGAATGTGCTAAGGTAGATTTATGAGCGAGATATGAACAGCTGAAAGAGGTTAAATTTATTTTGTGTCCGTTTGGTTTTGTTGTTTGTTCATGCATTCCCGCGCAATCGTTCTCTGGAACAGTAGCCGCAGGCGCTGTCTTTACAATGTGCTGTCCACTTGAGGATAGAGAATTGTATTTATGGCGAAGGTCATTCATTCAGGGAGAATGATACATGCAGCCGAGTCAAGGCAGCTTTAGAAATTATATCTATTATTATGATATAGTTGAACCGTAGGAAATGCTACGCATACTGTGCACTACACATTATCAAAAGCTTTTATAGTTTCATGTATTATTCAATTTGAGAAACTGTGGTGCAAAATGATCAAACAGGCTCACAGAAACACAACTACATGTTCCCTATTGCTACAGGAGGCAGGGTGTCCAATACGAAATGCATCTTTTGAGCGACGGGTAAAATAATATGTTCATTGTGTAATCCTCGAAGAAAACCAAGGGTCCAAACCTCATGTATCGTAAAACGTTCAAGAGTATATTGGAGTTTTTATCCTTGTAGGACGGCCAGAAAGAGAGTGACTAAATCAATGGTGGCCCGGAGAAGGAAAAAAGAAAAAAGTGGCCAAAAATCAGGAAGATTGCATTGCATCAGCTGGGCTGGATTCTGTGCAAGAATTAAGGCTCACTTTCCTGTTGAACTCGTCATCTTTCTTCTCAAGTCTGCAGGACAAGAAAAAACAATATAGCGGTAACATGGACATCGATTTGGAGACACATAGTATTTAGTAGACTTGTGCACAATATGACTTTTCATATTCATTCAAAATTCTTTTTGTTGTTGTTGAGGATTTCTCACAAAAACAACTGTCTGTGAAATGTCAACGGAGCACTGAGTGTGTGTACCAAGCTTTTCATTTTCAAAACCATTTACATGTAATTCAGCTCGTTTCATGCTCATTTAGCTTTTTGACACCCATGGAGACAACTTTTGAGACGATGACAACAAAATGTAAAACCTTCCCCTCTAGTGCTTATTATCGCATGTATTAGGTCCAGAAATCCAACTTTTGTGATATAATGTTAATGATATGTTAGAGAAAGACCCTTTACACAATTTAGAATGTGAATGATATTATTTGTCTCTGTAAAAATATATTTTATAACATAAGAAAGAGACATTTCATCACCAAAGCGTGTGGACACCCTATAGAATCGCACACCAATGCAAAGCTAAGCAACAAACAGGGGGTACATTAGATCAGATTTAATAATGCACATGGATTGTAGCTTCATTCAATGTAATTGTCTGCATTCCTTCAATGTAATTGTCTGCATCATTTCCATTCCCCTATATATTTTATTGTATGCAGTGGGGCAAAAAAGTATTTAGTCAGCCACCAATTGTGCAAGTTCTCCCACTTAAAAAGATGAGAGAGGCCTGTAATTTTCATCATAGGTACACTTCAACAATGACTAACAAAATTAGATTTTTTTCTCCAGAAAATCACATTGTAGGATTTTTTATTAATTGATTTGCAAATTATGGTGGAAAATAAGTATTTGGTCAATAATAAAAGTTTATCTCAATACTTTGTTATATACCCTTTGTTGGCAATGACAGAGGTCAAACGTTTTCTGTAAGTCTTCACAAGGTATTCACACACTGTTGCTGGTATTTTGGCCCATTCCTCCATGCAGATCTCCTCTACAGCAGTGATGTTTTGGGGCTGTTGCTGAGCAACACGGACTTTGAACTCCCTCCAAAGATTTTCTATGGGGTTGAGATCTTGAGACTGGCTAGGCCACTCCAGGACCTTGAAATGCTTCTTACGAAGGCACTCCTTCGTTGCCTGGGCGGTGTGTTTGGGATCATTGTCATGCTGAAAGACCCAACCACGTTTCATCTTCAATGCCCTTGCTGATGGTAGGCTTTGTTACTTTGGTCCCAGCTCTCTGCAGGTCATTCACTAGGTCCCCCCGTGTGGTTCTGGGATTTTTGCTCACCATTCTTGTGATCATTTTGACGCCATGGGGTGAGATCTTGCGTGGAGCCCCTGATCGAGGGAGATTATCAGTGGTCTTGTATGTCTTCCATTTCCTAATAATTGCTCCCACAGTTGATTTCTTCAAACCAAGCTGCTTACCTATTGCAGATTCAGGTGTAATTAACAGGTGTCTTTTATACTGATAACAAGTTCAAACAGGTGCCATTAATACACGTAACGAGTGGAGGACAGAGGAGCCTCTTAAAGAAGAAGTTACAGGTCTGTGAGAGCCAGAAATCTTGCTTGTTTGTAGGTGACCAAGTACTTATTTTCCACCTAAATTTGCAAATTAATTAATTAAAAATCCTACAATGTGATTTTCTGGATTTTTTTTCTGATTTTGTCTGTCGATAGTTGAAGTGTACCTATGATGAAAATTACAGGCATCTCTCATCTTTTTAAGTGGGAGAACTTGCACAATTGGTGGCTGACTAAATACTTTTTTGCCCGACTGTATATATGTATTTCTTTCTTTGATTAAAGTAATTTGATGGTGTCATGGGTGAGTGGGTGAGAAAAAAGTGCAATTTTCTTCAGAGCAATTAGCAATAAAGATTGACCTTTGGAATAGGCCTGATGTTACAACAGAACAGGCAGTGAACTAATTGCTATTTGTGTAATGGTGCTGAGTGAGAGAGAGAGAGAGAGAGAGAGAGAGAGAGAGAGAGAGAGAGAGAGAGAGAGAGAGAGAGAGAGAGAGAGAGAGAGAGAGAAAGAGAGAGAGAGAGAGATGCATCTCAGAGAGAGAGAGGGAGAGAGAGAGAGAGAAAGAGAGATGCATCTCAGAGAGAGAGAGGGAGAGAGAGAGAGACCGCAGAATTAGGCCGATACCCGCTAATGATCAAAATGCAGAAAAGAGCCGTTAAATTCTATAACCACCTTAAAGGAAGCGACTCCCAAACCTTCCATAACAAAGCCATCACCTACAGAGAAATGAACCTGGAGAAGAGCAAGCTGGTCCTGGGGCTCGGTTCACAAACACAAACAGACCCCCACCGAGCCTCAAGACAGTAACACAATTAGACCCAACCAAACCATGATAAAACAGAAAGATAATTACTTGACACATTGGAAAGAATTTACAAAAAAATAGAGCAAACTAGAATGCTATTGACTATGTACAGACTCAGTGAGCATACGTAGCCTTGCTATTGAGAAAGGCCGCCAAAGGCAGACCTGGCTCTCAATAGAGCTATGTGCAGACCACAAAATTAGGTGGAAACTGAGCTGCACTTCCTGCCAAATGTATGACCATATTAGAGACACATATTTCCCTCAGATTACACAGACCCACAAAGAATTTGAAAACAAATCCAATTTTGATAAACTCCCATACATATCGGGTGAAATACCAGCATGCCATCACAGCAGAAAGATTTGTGACTTGCCACAAGAAAAGGTCAACCAGTGAAGAACAAATACAATATTTATGTTGATTTATTTTCCCTTTTGTACTTTAACAATTTGCACATCACTACATCACTGTATATAGACATAATATGACATGTAAACATATGTTTGCCATGCCAATAAGAAAGAAACAAAGAAACAAAGAAGGAAAGAAAGAAAGAAAGAAAGAAAGAAAGAAAGAAAGAAAGAAAGAAAGAAAAAGAGAGATGAGAGAGAGAGAAAGATATGACAGAAACACAGTCCTCTATCTCTCTTTTCCTGACACACACTTACTCTGATCCACGTACTGCTTGATTCATCAAGTCATCAAGCTACAGTAGCATGGATACTACAGATACTCTTTCACTATTACCTCCAGCACAGTTTGGCGATAATGACCAACATAAGGCACCAATGAGGTGTGACAAACTATCGGCTTCACAGTGTTTGATGAGGTTGACTGTTGTAGTGAACCTTGTGTAAGTGTTCCTACTAGCGGCCGTCTTTGCTCATCTGTGACGGAGAGAGTGTGGACATTCAGTAAGAAGGAACCGTCTGTTCTAAATCATGTCTGAGCTTGCAGGTTACCTGAGTCCCTGACTCGGTCATCTAACTACAGTACTCTCTCTCTCATTATGTCTGAATTATCCCCCTTGGTTCATCTGATACTCCTCCACTTGTTGACCTTCAAATGGAAGGGTCATCATAATTCAAGAGCTCTGATTGTAAATTCTAAAAGCTTGTGTTTAATTATGTTTATACTAACACGGCATCGGAACGGCTCATGATTTTCAACCTCTAGGTGAGATTAAAAGGTCAGGTGCTTTTAATGAGATTTGAATATTTGATATGTCCCTTCGGTGTTCAGGTCACTGCCATCAGACAGATATCAATACAAAGGAATTAAAGATGGCTGCGCTGGGCGTCTCTGGGTTGCCGTGTTTATTTCGACCATAAGATATCATAAGGGCGCATTTTCGAAGCAGACTATTGAAGGCTGCCATGGTACCAAGGGACTGAAAAAGCCTGTTGACACTTCATATAGCTTTAGGCAGTACTGATCTCATATCACCATGCCAAATTCCAAATCGTTTTTTGATCCTCATGGCACTATTGGACAGGTTACTGCTTATGCTTTTTGCCGTTTTCTTCCGGAGATTAAAAAGACGGTTAAGGGATGAAAACGTTCTCTCCCAGCATGCAACATTTAAGAGCACTATATCACTGCTTTTAGCAAGTCATTGGCCCTGACGCTGGATACTCGACCCAGTCACTCAATGACCGGTTGAAGACAAAGTGGCTGATATCAGACCTGAACATTGCAAGCATATCAACAACGATAACCTTACAGGCTATGTATTCTCCCAACAGAAGCACCCTACTTTAAATGCTCCCCCATCATCCACAAAGGTCCCAGACCCGTAAGTGGAGTGATGTATTGCGGGATGCTGCAGCGCTATTCGCCCCCATCTTGGCTTTGAGTGAAGCCTGTAGGCTTGTTCCTGCTCTGCATTATCTCTACCGAGACGGCAATCTCCTGGTCCCTGCCTGTGCTGCGATGCCGTTGGATATGACTAGTTTCTTCCCACCTGACCTGCTGGTCAAGCCCTGCCAATCGCGGCACTTTGGACAAATCACCCCTTTCCCTGCCGGCACCACACCACGCTGATCAGCACATTTATCTCTCTAACCTCTCTCACCCAGATGATGGCTCCTTCTCTCAGGTGAATGGGAAAAGTATTATGTTTCTGATTATCCCTGCATCCATTACACACTGGCACATCATTTTTCATTAAGGTGACCACTTGCAGACAGCTGACAATAGTCTATTTCTATTCCATGGGATCTGTATCATATGTGTCATATCTACAGTTCTATCTATGTCTTTTCTACAGTCATATGAATCCATGTGAGTGCGTCACAGACTGTACAACCATAGGCATTAAAAGAGAGAGTGTGGCATTTTGAGTCTGTCTGTCTGTTTGCTTGTTTGTTTCCACTGACTGACATTGCTGGTGACACATTCCCTCCCAGATGGAGCAGTGGGACAAACACACTGGCCTCCCGCGGAGAAATCATTGATGGGATAAACTTCTTGCTTGTTGAAAGGGAATTTTAACTCAAGTAAATCCCCTGGATTATAGCAAAACAATGTACTGGCAAAATTACAGTTTTAATGTCCATTTTTCTTTGACACACAAGCTCAAGTATTCACTTTTGTCACATGACTGAAATGTGAACATTGATATAGGGGAAGTTTGTGCGGTTTATTTCTTAACACTGATTCATATATAGTGCCTTGCAAAACTATTCATCCCCCTTTGTGTTTTTCCTATTTTGTTGTATTACAACCTGTAATTTAAATGTTTTTTTTATTTGGATTTCATGTAAGGGACATACACAAAATAGTTCAAATTGGTGAAGTAAAATGAAAGAAATAACTTGCTTAAAAAAAAATCTAAATTAAAAACTGAAAAGTGGTGTGTGCATATGTATTCACCCCCTTTGCTATGAAACCCCTAAATAATATCTGGTGCAACCAATTACCTTCAGAAGTCACAAAATTAAGTCCACAATTAATTAAGTCAATAATTAAGTCCACCATAATTAAGTCCATAATTAAGTTCACCTGTGTGCAATCTAAGTGTCACATGATCTCAGTATATATACATCTGTTCTGAAAGGAACCAGAGTCTGCAACACCACTAAGCACAGGGCACCACCAAGCAAGCGGCACCATGAAGACCAAGGAGCTCTCCAAACAGGTCAGGGACAAAGTTGTGGAGGAGTACAGATCAGGGTTGAGTTATAAAAAAATATCAGAAACTTTGAACATCCCACGGAGCACCATTAAATCAATTATTAAAAAATGGAAAGAATATGGCACCACAACAAACCTGCCAAGAGAGGGCCGCCCACCAAAATTCACTAGGCAAGGAGACCAAAGGCAAGGCAAGGAGGGCATTAAACAGAGAGGCAACAAAGAGACCAAAGATAACCCAGAAGGAGCAGCAAAAGCTCCAAAGAGGAGATTGGAGTATCTGTCCATAGGACCACTTTAAGCAGTACACTCCACAGAGCTGGGCATTACGGAAAAGTGGCCAGAAAAAAGCCATTGCTTAAAGAAAAAATTAAGCAAACACGTTTGGTGTTCGCCAAAAGGCATGTGGGAGAAGGTACTCTGGTCAGATTAGACTAAAATTGAGCTTTTTGGCCATTAAGGAAAACGCTATGTCTGACGCAAACCGAACACCTCTCATCACCCCGAGAACACCACCCCCCCCCAGGAAAACATGGAGATGGCAGCATCATCCTGTGGGGATGTTTTTCAACTGCAGGGACTGGGAAACTGGTCAGAATTGAAGGGATGATGGATGGTGCTAAATACAGGGAAATTCTTGAGGGAAACCTGTTTCAGTCTTCAAGAGATTTGAGACTGGGAGGTTCACCTTCCAGCAGGACAATGACCCTAAGCAAACTGCTAAAGCAACACTTGAGTGGTTTAAGAGGAAACATTTAAATGTCTTGGAATGGCAGAGTCAAAGCCCAGACCTCAATCCAATTGAGAATCTGTGGTATGACTTAAAGATTGCTGTACACTAGCAGAACCCATCCAACTTGAAGGAGCTGGAGCAGTTTTGTCTTGAAGAATGGGCAAAAATTCCAGTGGCTAGATGTGCCAAGCTTATATAGCGATACCCCAAGAGACTTGCAGCTGTAATTTCTGCAAAAGGTGGCTCTACAAAGTATTGACTTTGGGGGGTGAATAGTTACGCCCACTCAAGTATTCTGTTTAATGTATTATTTCACGATAAAAAAACTATTTTGCATCTTCAAAATGGTAGGCATGTTGTTGTGTAAATCAAATGATACAAACCCCTAACAAATCCATTTTAATTCCAGGTTGTAAGGCAACAAAATAGGAAAAATGCCTAGCGGGGTGAAAACTTTCGCAAGCCACTGTATACTATGGCATATTGGCTAGTGGCAGAGGTGTGGTGGAGAATGAAGCATTTACATACAGCCAAGTCAGTGGCAAAGCATCGACAAGCCTCTCCAAGCACCCTCATGGTCGGAGCACTGCATTAGTGTCATTCTAATCTGAATAGCACACTGGAGGGGGGACTTTTATTGTCATCTTTAATGACACTGAGAGCACTCTGCAGACTTCAGCATTCATCAGGGAGGCATCTGGAGCATGCCTTGCCTTTTACTCTGCATTTAGTCCGGTTATTAACTTTGTGGCTAGTTCCCAGTCTGTCTTCGAACGCATTGATCCGGTAATGGTCAATACAATCAACACATTCTGACATCTTCACGTCTGCTATGCCTTTGTGTACGTACATGCTAGATTGGTCCAAATATATTTCCGAATGTTTCACCAAATTGAATCAATGAGTCTCAGTAAAATCAAGGAGTGGATCAAATTCATTTGAGCTCAATCAAGTGACGTCCATGTCGTTGGTTTGGCCTTTAATCACCCAGGAGAAGACACTTTTGTTACATGGTTTGAGGTTTGTTAAATGATTCCGACACCGAGTTGTGAACTCTTAACAGCAGCACATTAAACCCTGACAGGGCCATGCCGGCACCCCAACTATAAACAGCTCAATAAGAGGCAGGCTTCGGGTACTTTTAATAACTTATTCAGCCCAGGCCAGATCGATTCAAATAATAGGAAAGCCAATATATAGATATAACCCTTAAAAGGCTATAAAACCCTGTGTATACAGCCAAGTTATCGTTACTCATTGTGTATTTATTATGACTTTTATTATTATGTGTTATTACTTTTCTACTATTTCTCTATTTTCGTTCTCTCTCCATTGTTGGGAAGGGCCCGCAAGTAAGCATTTCACTGTTAGACTCGGGTTCTATCAAGGGTCTATGAGACAGAAACATAGCTCATAATAACCTAATACATAGTCACCAATGTTATGTGTGCTGTAAATTGGAGTGCTCGGACTGCTCCAGCGGGTTCAGTTAAACTACTGGATATTTTAAGTTGGGTGATTCGGGGTCAGTGCACTGCCAAAGGGTATAACATGAGTAATTAACTATCTAGGACTAAAGCAAACAGTTTCTGGTGACAGGCCTGCATTACCTCACCTGTAACTATTAACACCCTTTTCTAACTTCCATTTATTTTATAACAACATAGTTCCCTTATGTTTTGTGAGAAGTTCAAAGTTAGTAAGGGATGTAGGCTACTCTATGGGAGTGTCCGTGATTCATGTAGCGTCTGGAGTTCTAGTGTCCGGCTCCCCTGTCAAGCTCCTCCGGCCAGCCTATTCCTAAACTAGACGGCTCTCAGAGTCTGTGATAGGTGGTGATGGGAAATAATAGCCTTATTGAGCTAGCACAAGCACTGTAACTCATTTGTTCTGAGGGCCCGGTGCTGACAGGCCAGCCTTGTCCCTCCTCTCCAGTGAAATTGACTATAAATCACTATTCCTCCCAGACCTGACACTTTATCAGAATACCAGTATTTTCCTGTATATGAAGACTATGAAGAGTGTGCAGACAGGAAGTAGGCCAGTTGCATGCTTTTAAAGTTGCTCCAAGGAAAAAGGCACAGATAACCTGCCAATGTAAGGATGTACTGAGGCTCTGCCATGCCACTTACAACTTTAGCAATATTTCATAGGGCTGCAAATATATCAACATCATGACATAGCACAATAGGAACTTCTTACAAACAGTAAAAAGGTATCATTAATTCAACTGAACTGGGAAGACATCGGTGCCAAATCTATCATACATTCTCCATTTAACCTTTGCTTTGATTTGAACCTTGAACCATTGCTTAGCACTGTGCATAATATAGCCAGCAATATTGTTCAGGCCTTAAGGCTAAAATACAGAGGTCATGATCAGTGTTGATATGGAGAACTTTGGCACACAATATTTGGCATGAATCCCATACTAAGATGTCAGAAAGCTCCATTTAAATGGAGTTATTTGTTTATGCAAATGTCAGGTTGTTCCAGCCTGGATTAGATTCCTGGCTGACAGGAGACGTTATCCGTTTTTGGGCCAGGTGGGCCAGGTGTATCTGTCTGTCCCAGATTGGGAGGGACGTTTGTGAGCAGCTCTTATTGCATCAGCTCTCATCCTCCTCTCTGCCAGACTGTGACTATTTGCCTTGAAGCTAGAAGGCTGTCGGCTGCCATGGCTGGGACACCGTTTTATTTACTGTGCCTGGGCTCAGGTTGAGGCTCAGACTGGAGCTCCATGGCTCTCTACGCCCACTCTACCCACTCTCCCATGCTCTACCCTGTCACTTCTTGTCAGTGCCAACAGTCCTCTGCCAATGGCCTCCACATTCAATTCCCAGAATATCTCTGGGCATGCCAATGGAATTGGTGAACAGGCCAAAGATTTTGCCACTTTTAACCCATTCACATATTAAAGCACAAAAACAATCCAGAAAGGGAGCACTCTTAAGAGTGCCCAGTTTGCCGTTTGAGACATTTGCCATGAATGTAAAAGAAACATGGTGACACTTCCTCTCTACAGGCCCAAACCCGAGCTACCGAAAATACTGTTGTTGTTTATTCTCTCTCAAGTCACGTATTATTTCTATGTCAATCACTCTCCTGATAGACGATTGGCTTTCTCCTAGACAAGTCCCCCTTAGCTGATTGAGCGAGTTGAGACCTGTAAGGAGGATTGCGCCAAGTAATGAAAAGAATACGCAGGGATTTGTACCATTTATTTATCTTAATTTGTTTCTGTGTGTGATCTTCCTGCCTTGGCGGGTCTCAGTGGATTCTCTCCTGGTTAAACACATTACACCTACATTAATAAATCATGAGGCGCCTAAACGTGAGCCAAATAAATCACACTAACTAACATACTATCACTTTACTGTTACTAATTAAAGTACCTGAAAAGAACCACCGTGTAGAACATGCAGTGGAATCACACTCAGAACTACAAAGCCGCAGATGCCCTTTTCGTCAGTCAGGCAAAACGATGAGGAGCGATGAGTTGATGCCTCAGTGCCTCTTCTCCCCAGGAAAAAAAGTGACAAGGCCACTCGTGGGAACTGACGCTGGTGAATTGTGGAGGAAGCCAATGAACATTCTCTCTTTAAGAGATTTATTTCAGGCAAGTTGGAAGACATAAAAAAGCAGTGCTGAAATGCAGCAGGGAGAACTCACTGAGAAAAAGGCAATGTGCTATGCAGATACACCGGGATTGAGTTTGTCAAAGTGTATATAGCCCCAAACCCATGTCATTTTCCAGCTGTTAATGACATTGACTGTTAATAAAACTATAATGCAACAGATGCCATTCCCTGATGCTTTTCAAACGTGCTAAGATATCTCTGAGGTGAAACTGTCAAATCATCCAAAGGCAATTGAGGAGGAAGGAAGCCATTTTGGCACAGGCTATAGGAGAGTGAAGACTGTGAGACTAAGTGAGAGCTCCATCTGTTGCCATAGATCCCAGATAAGATTAAACAGTAACGACAGAGCAACAAGGAAGCACGATCGGCTAAGAAATGTACAGACATTTCCAAGAGACTTCCTCACAGATAAACACAAAACCAAATGGTGTGACAAAATACCCACACCTGTTCTCTTTCCTTTCTATGGGGATTTATACTGAACTACAACTACCTTACCGGCAAATTAGCTTGACCAATAACACTACAATAATCCTTATCAATGGTGATACAACAATGGCATGTCATGTGGCCACATTTGTGACCAAAAGCTACAGCAATATAATCTTCACGTCTCTACTTGACTCATGTCCACAGCTCTGGTAATATCTGGTCATGAGAAGTGCTCAGAGTCAGTGGTCAACATTAAGGGATTAGTCATTTCAGTTTCATTTTCCAAATGAAAACATAGTAGATGAAAGCACTTGATGAAATGTCATAATCAAGGTACACGGCTGGTTTGCCTTTTAATTGGGTACAATATTAAACATTTTGACATTTTAATTACACAGAGGTGGAGGGAGAGAGAGAGAGAGAGGGAGAGAGAGAGGGACCGAGAGGTGGAGGGAGAGAGAGAGAGAGGGACCGAGAGGTGGAGGAGAGAGAGAGAGAGAGGGACCGAGAGGTGGAGGGAGAGAGAGAGAGAGGGACCGAGAGGTGGAGGGAGAGAGAGAGAGAGAGAGAGAGAGAGAGAGAGGGACCGAGAGGTGGAGGGAGAGACCGAGAGGTGGAGGGAGAGAGAGAGAGAGAGAGAGAGAGAGAGAGGTGGAGGGGGACCGAGAGGTGGAGGGGAGAGAGAGAGAGAGAGGGACCGAGAGGTGGAGGGAGAGAGAGAGAGAGGGACCGAGAGGTGGAGAGAGAGAGGGACCGAGAGGTGGAGGGGAGGTGGAGAGAGAGAGAGAGAGAGAGAGAGAGGGACCGAGAGGTGGAGGAGAGAGAGAGAGAGAGAGAGAGAGAGAGAGAGAGGGACCGAGAGGTGGAGGGAGAGAGAGAGAGAGGGACCGAGAGGTGGAGAGAGAGAGAGAGAGAGAGAGGGACCGAGAGGTGGAGGGAGAGAGAGAGAGAGGTGGAGAGAGAGAGGGACCGAGAGGTGGAGAGGAGAGAGAGAGAGAGAGAGAGAGGGACCGAGAGGTGGAGGGGAGAGAGAGAGAGAGGGACCGAGAGGTGGAGAGAGAGGGAGAGAGAGAGAGAGAGAGAGAGAGAGAGAGAGAGACCGAGAGGTGAAGGGAGAGAGAGAGAGAGGGACCGAGAGGTGGAGGGAGAGAGAGAGAGAGAGAGAGACCGAGAGGTGGGAGGAGAGAGAGAGGACCGAGAGGGAGGGAGAGAGAGAGGGACTGAGAGGTGGAGGGAGAGAGAGAGGGAGAGAGGTGGAGGGAGAGAGAGAGAGAGAGAGAGAGAGAGAGAGAGAGAGAGAGAGAGAGAGAGAGAGAGAGAGAGAGAGAGAGAGGGAGAGAGAGGGAGAGAGAGAGAGAGAGACCGAGAGGTGGAGAGAGAGAGAGAGGGACCGACCGAGAGATTGAGAGAGGAGAGAGAGAGAGAGAGAGAGAGAGAGAGAGAGAGAGAGAGAGAGAGAGAGAGAGAGAGAGAGAGGGACCGAGAGGTGGAGGGAGAGAGAGAGAGAGAGACCGAGAGGTGGAGGGAGAGAGAGAGAGGGACCGCGAGGTGGAGGGAGAGAGAGAGAGAGAGACCGAGAGGTGAAGGGAGAGAGAGAGAGAGAGAGAGGGACCGAGAGGTGGAGGGAGGAGAGAGAGAGAGAGAGAGACCGAGAGGTGGAGGAGAGAGAGAGAGAGAGAGAGAGAGAGAGAGAGAGAGAGAGAGAGAGAGAGAGGGACCGAGAGAGGGAGGGAGAGAGAGAGAGAGAGAGAGAGAGGGAGAGAGAGGGACCGAGAGAGGTGGAGGAGAGAGAGAGAGAGAGAGAGAGAGAGAGAGAGAGAGAGGGACCGAGAGGTGGAGGGAGAGAGAGAGAGAGAGAGAGAGAGAGGGACCGAGAGGTGGAGGGAGAGAGAGAGAGAGAGGGACCGAGAGGTGGAGGAGAGAGAGAGAGAGAGAGAGGACCGAGAGGTGAGAGAGAGAGAGAGAGAGAGAGAGAGAGAGAGAGAGAGGTGGAGAGAGAGAGAGAGACCGAGAGGTGGAGGGAGAGAGAGAGAGAGGGACCGAGAGGTGGAGAGGAGAGAGAGAGAGAGAGAGGGACCGAGAGGTGGAGGGAGAGAGAGAGAGAGAGAGGGACCGAGAGGTGGAGGGAGAGAGAGGGAGAGAGAGAGAGGGACCGAGAGGTGGAGGGAGAGAGAGGGAGAGAGAGAGAGAGAGAGGGACCGAGAGGTGGAGGGAGAGAGAGGGAGAGGGAGAGAGAGAGAGGGACTGAGAGGTGGAAGGAGAGAGAGGGAGAGAGAGAGAGAGAGGGACCGAGAGGTGGAGGGAGAGAGAGAAGACACATTTGCATCTATATTGCGGTATTACCTTACTTCTTTGAACCAGGGGTGAAAGTAGATGTATTTGTTTTCCCTGTACGGGACCTCGTGTATGAATTTTTTGGATGGGCCTAATCATAGAATTACATATAGAATCGCTATTAATTCAATAGGATCTGGGCCTAGTAGTAAAGATGTATCTGAACTTAACTCAAATGTATTACCTTATACTGTGGAATAAACACAACCAGTCATGATCTTTCATCTGATTGTCAAAACGCACGTTTGTCTACTCACAAATTAATTCCAGCAGCCAAACAGTGTTCTATGCACCCGCCATTTGATTAATAAAAATAAACATCTGTTCAAGAACCGAAAAGTGTAAGGACATTTGGCGATTGTCATTATGCCTACACTTATACACATTATGCATGAATGGATGCATCTACAGCTGTCAGTCTCGGGCCGGGTATATCTGCCTTGGAAAAATGTCAGCGTTCTCGTCAAACCACACCGTATTTTCAAGGCCTTCAGAAATTATTCACACCTCTTGACTTTTTCCACATTTTATTGTGTTACAGCCCAAATTTTTGCATTGATTAAAATACATATAGTCCTTCCTAACTCAGTTGACGGAGAGGAAGGAAACCTCTCAGGGATTTCACCATTGAGGCCAATGGTGACTTTAAAACAGTTTAATGGCTGTGAAAACTGAGGATAGATCAACAACATTGTAGTTACTCCACAATACTAACCTAAATGACAGAGTGAAAAGAAGGAAGCCAGTACATAATACAAATATTCCAAAACATATATTCTGTTTGCAACACGGCACTAAAGTAATACTGTGGGAAAGTAATTAACATTTTGTACTGAATACAAAGTGTTATGTTTGGGGCAAATCCAATACAACTCACTAAGCACCACTCTCCATATTTTCAAGCATGGTGGTGGCTTCATCATGTTACGGGTATGCTTGTTGCAGTTAAGGACTGGGGAGTTTTTCAGGAAAATAATTTGCGCAATGGGGCTAAGCACAGGCAAAATCCTAGACCTTGAACAATTTTGAAAATAATAATGGGCAAATGTTGCACAATCCAGGTGTGGAAAGCTCTTAAAAGACTTACCCAGAAAGACTCGCAACTATCTCTTTCAGAAACAGCGAAGTAATGTGTAACGCGTGATTAAATGGCATGCGAAAAAGACCATTAAAGACATATTATCCATGGCCTCTGTCGTCTGGCAGGTAATAATAAAAGTTTCTCCAGCTCTGTAGAGCTCTCAGCAGGTCACATTACCTTGGAGAGGTCCCCCACTTCCAGGTAGAAACAGATGATGAAGATGTTCCAGGTCACCCAGAGAACCAGCCACACTGCATACTATGGGAGAGGAGAGAGAGCGTGAGAGAGAGAGGAGGGGGAGAGAAGAAGCACACACCACTGAACAAACAGTATCACAGTATTAGAACACCACAAGCAATGTCAAGCTCAGAATAACACGCCAAAAACAAATGCATATTTTGATTCTCCTTAGTATCTGGGTTTCCACAGCCAGGATCATAGTGTTTCTTTGTAATTAATTATCTGCTGGGTATGTCTTCACACAGAATCTGCCTCCACACATCTGAATCATGCCAGAGCCAAACACTTAGTACCTCTTCTCGGTATTGAAGGTGTGTGTGTGTTTGTGTGTGTGTGTGTGTGTGTGTGTGTGTTGTGTGTTGTGTGTGTGTTTTGTGTTGTGTGTGTGTGTTGTGTGTGGGAGGGCTGAGGCGTAGAGGCTCCTTAGAGATAGGGATGGAGGCTTATCAAAGCGTTTTGAAATGTGTCAAAATGAAACAACTCAATGTCCAATTGGCACTGAAGAACACAAAACATGATGTTACAGTTCAGTATGTCCTCATTTAGCTCCCAGTACTGTCCAAATGTCTGAAAGGACACTCACAAGAAAGTTGGGGGCAAAATGAGTTTGACACCCCTGATCTAAGACACGGCGCATCTATCGACATATCATGTACTTTTTTTCCGAAGCAGGCTATTTTGAAGCATGGGAAATCATTATCACAACACATGTTTTTTTCCCCCCGATTAAAATGGGAGAAGCGACTTTCTGGGAGAAGAAGAACTGTGAAGTCTGATAAGCAGAGCAGAGGAGAGATCTTCAGATAAAAGGATGCTTATCTGATCCTATTTTAAAGCAGACAGGTGATCCAGAATAAAATACTGGGCCATTGGAAATGGGAACTCAATTTCATTACATGTAGAAAGCTCATTCAACTATACAGTGGTGGAAAAAGTACCCGATTGTCATACTTGAGTAAAAGTATAGATACCTTAGTAGAAAGTTACTCAAGTAAAAGTAAAAGTTACCCAGTGTGGCAGGGTAGCCTAGTGGTTAGAGTGTTGGACTAGTAACCGGAAGGTTGCGAGTTCAAACCCCTGAGCTGACAAGGTACAAATCTGTTGTTCTGCCCCTGAACAGGCAGTTAACCCACTGTTCCCAGGCCGTCATTGAAAATAAGAATTTGTTCTTAACTGACTTGCCTGGTTAAATAAAGGTAAAATAAAAACAAATAAAAATGAAAAGTCTAAAAGTATTTGGTTCTATATATACTTAAGTATCAAAAGTAAATGTAATTGATCAAATATACTTAAGACATAATTTACAAATGATGTGTTTGGTGAGTCTGCCAGATCAGAGGTGTGTGAATTGGATGATTGTCCTGTACTATTATGCATTAAACATTTAACAAGTTCTTCTGGGTGTCAAGGAAAATGTACAGTGTAAAAAGTACATTATTTTCTTTAGGAATGTAGTGAAGTAAAAGTAAAAGTTGTTCAAATATAAATAGTAAAGTAAAGTACAGATAATCCCAAAAACGACTTAAGTAGTACTTTAAAGTATGAATACTTAAGCACTTTACGCCACCGCAAATATATGCATCCACTTATCTGTTAAATGCACATGATCGAGGACAAATATCACTACAGGAGCCATAGCTGACACAAGTGGGGTGGCAGGTAGCCTAGTGGTTAGAGTGTTGGACCAGTAACTGAAAAGTTGCTAGATCGAATCCCGAGCTGACAAGGTAAAAATCTGTCATTCTGCCACTGAACAAGGCAGTTAACCCACTGTTCCTAGGCCATCATTGTAAGTAAGAGTTCTTAGTTGTCTTGACTAGTTAAGAAAATGTGTACTTTATGACTGTAAGATCAAATATCTTTGTTGATATCATGCAGGTTTCTGTAATCATCATGAATGCAGGCATCATAATCATCATGAATGTACAACCTGATGGATCAAGGAGGTATGGAGATATGCAATATTATGGATAGAGAACTGTAGCTAAAGAGGAACATTTACAGAAAGGGATACAGTATGGCAGTGTTTCCCAAACTAGGGGTCGTGACCCCATATGGGGTCGCCTGATTTGAAAATGGGGTCGCAAGATAAAATTTCCGCTTCATAGAACCGGGGTTAAGTCATTAACCTTCGGTAGCTGCTAGATGCAGTTTCTTCCTACAAACGTGGCACTATCTTTTGAATGGTTTAAGCTCCAAAATATTATGACCCCCATCACTGAAAAGACAAGACTTCTGTTTCCCACTGCAATACCCACAAGCCATGCAGGACTCATTAGAACAGAGTGGACAAGACCAGGCACTAAATCAGACTGGGGGGGAAATAACATCATCGATGATGATCGTTTCTACACAGAAAATCATACAAAATGATTGTCGGATGATCTTCTGAACAATATATTTTCTAATGCATTTCAGTCACTTCAAACCATACTAACTTCAGATTGAAATACTGTCAAAAGTACTGTCGGACTGATTTGTAATAGACTGCAATAGACCCATTTAAAAAAGTTAACATTGACCGGTGATGACTTTTTTTTTTACACTGATCACTTTTTTTTTACACGGTGGGGTCACAAACATTCTTTGAAATCAAAATGGGGTTGTGGGGCCCAGAAAGGTTTGGGAACCCCTGTAGTATGGGGACTGTCCCAACATTGGACCGGGCCTCAGTAGATGGGAGGGCGATGGGTCTATCCCAACATTGGACCGGGCCTCAGTAGATGGGAGGGGGGGGGGGGGTCTATCCTCTCCCGTAGTCATGGGGACTCCTTGGTAATGTGTTGGGAATGACTGACTCTCACCCAAGATGGCCTCAGAGGAGGAGAGGATGAGAGAGGGGGGAGATACCACTGCAAGCTGTCACAGGTACTGTCGGCCGGCACATGCTGTACGTACAATTTATACAGTGAATCAGCTGAAACGCCCGAGGGGAGGGTTGAGGTCAATACTACATGCCTTCCTCCCAACTGGAGTGCGGCTGTCTGGCTGACATGTCTCTCGAAGTAGACGTGTGGCGGCATAATGATTCTCCCACGTCTGTGAGGTGGAGCAGGACTAGGCCAAGCCATTGACTTCAATTAGGGCCATAATCCAAACTGGTATGTGAGCTGGTGATGGTCTCTAAACCCAGGGGGTGGAGGTTGGAGGGAGCAGTAGGGGGCAATCCATGAATGTGTTAGGGCACAAGTGTATATGTTTCCAGGCCTAATTCACCAGACCATTGACAGAGGGGGAGAGCCGCCACGGGGGAAGGTTTTACCGCCTCTATAATCTGACATGTTGTCAAGACATTAGATCCAGAAAATGGGTGAGTGTAGTGGAACCTAATTTGGCCTTTCTCCAGCTACTGGCAAGAGCCATGTTAAATTAGAATAAAAATTCATCTGCTCTGACAGCATTACCAAAACGGAAATAAGCAAGAGTAATATTGGACAGTAAGCCATTTATCTTTACAGGCATAGACTTTGATAGCTGAGGCTGATAGTGGGTTGAGGCTCCATTTCTTCAGGGGAGGAGTGGGTGAGGAGGAGGGGCTGTCAAGGTAATCTATCTGCTGTATGACAGCAGCTCTCTGACGGCTGACGGACAAGTCAAAATGCCTGGGTTTTAAGTCTCCATAATATAAACTCAGTAAAAAAGAAACGTCCCTTTCTCAGGACCCTGTCTTTCAAAGATCATTTGTACAAATCCAAATAACTTCACGTACTTCATTTTAAAGGGTTTAAACACTCTTTCCCATGCTTGTTCAATGAACCATAAACAATTAATGAACATGCACCTGTGGAACGGTCGTTAAGACACTAACAGCTTACAGACGGTAGGCAATTAAGGTCACAGTTATGAAAACTTAGGACACTAAAGAGGCCTTTCTACTGACTCTGAAAAACACCAGAAGAAAGATGCCCAGGGTCCCTGCTCATCTGCGTGAACGTGTCTTAGGCATTCTGCAAGGAGGCATAAGGACTGCAGATGTGACCAGGGCAATAAATTGCAATGTCCGTACCGTGAGACGCCTAAGACAGCGCTACAGGGAGACAGGACGGACATCTGATCATCCTCACAGTGCCAGACGTCGTATAACATCACCTGCACAGGATCGGTACATCCGAACATCACACCTGCGGGACAGGTACAGGATGGCAATAACAACTGCCCGAGTTACACCAGGAATGCACAATCCTTCCTTCAGGGCTCAGACTGTCCGCAATAGGCTGAGAGAGGCTGGACTGAGGGCTTGTAGGCCTATTGTAAGGCAGGTCCTCACCAGACATCACTGGCAACAACGTCGCCTATGGGCACAAACCCACTGTCGCTGGATCAGACAGGACTGGCAAAAAGTGCTCTTCACTGACGAGTCGCAGGGATTGAATTGGAGCTGGAGAGTCCATCATGGCCTGGGGTGGTGTGTCAAAGCATCATCGGACTGAGCTTGTTGTCATTGCAGGCAATCTCAACGCTGTGCGTTACAGGGAAGACATCCTCCTCCCTCATGTGGTACCCTTCCTGCAGGATCATCCTGACATGACCCTCCAGCAAGACAATGCCACCAGACATACTGCTCGTTCTGTGCATGATTTCCTGCAAGACAGGAATGGCCAGCGAAGAGCCCGGATCTCAATCCCATTGGAAGAACTGGCAAATCTGGTGCAGTCCATGAGGAGGAGATGCACTGCAGTACTTAATGCAGCTGGTGGCCACACCAGTTACTGACTGTTACTTTTGATTTTGACCCGCCCCTTTGTTCAGGGACACATTATTCCATTTCTGTTAGACACATGTTCAGTTTTTGTCTCAGTTGTTAAATCTTGTTATGTTCATACAAATATTTACACATGTTAGGTTTTCTGAAAATAAATGCAGTTGACAGTGCGAGGACTTTTCTTTTTTTTGCTGAGTACATGTATGGTTTGATTGAAAGATTGTCAAGATGAGAGACTTATTTCAGGTAGGAGAGTCTTGAATTAATATGTATTCCTGCTCTCTTTATTTGTATACTGTGTAGGTCAAAGTTCATAGGCCTTGACATCATATCAGTTATAAGACTATGTACAGTATTATTGTTCACTATAAATATAAATGCAATCAATAAATATGAACATGTAATATTACCTTTTGTCAATCAAATAGGTAACATGTAAGATATATGAATTGCTTCATAACACCACTTTCCATAAAACCACTTATCCCAAGATTAATATCCCAAGATATTAATGTATGACTCCATAGGAAATCAAGGAAGATATAACTCACCCCGGTCACGTATCTTGGTCTGAACTGTACAGTCCCAAAGAGGCCCAAGATGACTGTGATGATGTGCACAAAGTTTGTGAGGATGGGAGCCCACTGGTAGCCAAGGAAGTCAAATATTTGTCGTTCCAATATGCTGATCTGTAAGGGAAATGGAGAGAAATGAAATTAACTTTAGTATCAGACAAAATCGATGTCATCTTTGCATGAGGTTTGCTACAAGATTTGGAGCTGCAGGTAGTCTAGTGGTTAGCATCTTGGCCCAGTAAACTAAAGGTTGCTTGATTGAATCCCCGAGCTGACAAGGTAAAAATCTGTCATTCTGCCCCTGAACATGGCAGTTAACCCACTGTTCCTAGGCCGTCATTGTAAATAAGAATTTGTTCTGAACTGACTTGCCTAGTGAAATAAATGTACACAAAGAAAGATGCCTGTGTACAGTTGTGGGCCATGTCAACTTTTTATTGCTGATCTGCTGGAGGGTATCAGAGCCCTGAGAGATGTGCTGGAGTGATATATTTTAACATTTGTGCTGGAAGGGAGGGAGGACAGGGAAATCTGCTTGAACACCACACAAAGGGGTCGTGACACCGGCATCTTCTCTCTCCTCCTCCCCATCACGCAGCTGTCTCGAATTGCCCGAGAGGGGCAGAGTTCCTTAGGGTCGTGTCCCCACCCACCTCGATGTTGGCCTCTGCGGGAAATTGAAGCTGGCAAGGCTAGACCCCTCTGCCCAGACCGTTTGGGTCTCAGTGTCTGATTGGACATGACACCAGTGTTGATACGACTATCAGCCATGGCACTTCAAAGCGCTGCGGTAAGGGGAAGCATAACAGTGTGTCCCAACAGTGTCAGAGCTAGATAGCGCTTCATAGCACTGACGCTAATGGTTCCCAAATCCCAACAACTACAGGAAGCTTTAAACTCAACTTCATATCTGCAACTAACGATCTTCTTATTTTATAGTCCTTACTAATAAAACTATGTCTGCGCACTCCAATTTTTACAGTTGGTGGAGTAAAACAAAATGCCTGTGGGATAATTGGATTGCCCTCGCTGTAAATTCCATGTGAACGGATAGAAAATGGCCTTTAAATATTTGTGAGATCTCAGTTTAACGAACCACCGCCTGTATTAAAGAACTCCGGGCACTTGCACAGGCAGTATTTTCCTGACTGGAATTCCTCGCTAGTGTTCCTTCGACTGACTGTTGATGAGCTTTGACTATCACAACAGATGCCACAACTAAATTAACTTCCCCTGTGGGTGCTCAGTGATACATTCCCCATGCCGCTAGGCAATACTTCATAAATGTACTTTCAAGTCATCAAAACACCAAGTTTCTCTCTATTAAATCCAGTCTGTCCATGGCTCAGTCCAGCCCAGGGCTGACCAGCTCACAACGCTGCTCCTGCCCCATTCTGTCTGTCTGTCTGTCGGTCTCTGGCAACCTAGCTAGTCACTATACATCTGGGTACTGTAGGAGTACAGCTCATAGATCATACATTAATCCGAATGCACAGTTGGGTCCAAATGACAGGATTGGAATGTCATCCCAGGTACAAACAATAACTCACAAACTCACTGCTCCCAGAAGAGTTCGTAAATAAATGATAGTATTTTCAGGGGAACTTGCCTGCTAAACAGAGGCTAAGCTTGGCATTGTTTTATATATATTTTTTTATATTTTATTGAAATGATTCCCTATGCATGCCAGCTATAACTATAGAGCTCAGCCTACCTTGTTCCATTGTATGACACGTAATGATCCTCTTTAATGCTTGGTTTATGAGAACTATTGCTCAGGGAATGACATGTCTCTCTATGTACAGGACCTTTATTGAAATAGTGCCGGCACAACTGTTACTCATCCAGCAGGAACTGATAAATTATGCACATTTTGTTTTGAAAATATAACCAAACGAAGTGCATGTATTCCACCACTGTTAGGTGAGGCGGCAGGTAGCCTAGTGGTTAGTGCATTGGGCCAGTAACTGGAAGGCTGGATCAAATCCCCGAGCTGACAAGGTGCAAATCTGCCGTTCTGCCCCTGAGCAAGGCAGTTAACCCACTGTTCCCTGGGCGCCGTGGATGTCGATTAAGGCAGCCCCCTGCACCTCTCTGATTCAGAGGGGTTGGGTTAAATGCGGAAGACACATCTCAGTTGAATACATTCAGTTGCACAACTGACTAGGTATCCCCTTTCCCTTTCAATCGTGTGGTATGCCAAGTGGTTCCTGACACCTACTGTATGTTTATCTGGGCCAGCCTCCATAATTACTATACCGTCATTTCATGTATCACTGGAATGAAAGGAAAACTGGTATTTTTCCATCTGTTTCCCCAGTAAATTAGTTCCCTAATCCAAAACCACACAACATAAAGTCCGAACAGAGCGAGTCAGAGTCAGGGAGCCACGCTAGCTCTTCCATGCCACTACCACCCTGCAACAATAGCTCCTCCACTCCACTACCACCCTGCAACACTAGCTCTTCCACGTCACTAATACCCTGCAACGCTAGCTCCTCCACACCACTACCAACCTGCAACACTAGCCTCTCCACATCACTACCACCCTGCAACGCTATCTCCTCCACGCCACTACCACATTGCAACGCTATCTCCTCCACACCACTACCACCCTGCAACAATAGCTCCTCCACACCACTACCACCCTGCAACACTAGCTCCTCCATCTAACTAATACCCTGCAACGCTAGCTCCTCCACACCAATATACCACCCTGCAACACTAGCTCCTCCATGCCACTACCACCCTGCAACAATAGCTCCTCCACGCCACTACCACCCTACAACACTAGCCTCTCCACACCACTACCACCCTGCAACGCTATCTCCTCCACGCCACTACATCATTGCAACGCTATCTCTTCCACACCACTACCACCCTGCAACGTTAGCTCCTCCACGCCACTACCACCCTGCAACGCTAGCTCCTCCAAGCCCCTACCACCCTGCAACGCTAGCTCCTCCAAGCCCCTACCACCCTGCAACGCTAACTCCTCCACACCACTACCACCCTGCAACACTAGCTCCTCCACGCCACTACCACCCTGCAACGCTAACTCCTCCACACCACTACCACCCTGCAACGTTAGCTCCTCCACGCCACTACCACCCTGCAACGCTAGCTCCTCCACACCACTACCACCCTGCAATGTTAGCTCCTCCACACCACTACCACCCTGCAACGCTAGCTCCTCCAAGCCCCTACCACCCTGCAACGTTAGCTCCTCCACGCCACTACCACCCTGCAACACTAGCTCCTCCACACCGCTACCACCCTGCAACGCTAACTCCTCCACACCACTACCACCCTGCAACACTAGCTCCTCCATCTCACTAATACCCTGCAATGCTAGCTCCTCCACACTACTACCACCCTGCAACGCTAGCTCCTCCACACTACTACCACCCTGCAATGCTAGCTCCTCCACACTACTACCACCCTGCAACGCTAACTCCTCCACACCACTACCACCCTGCAACACTAGCTCCTCCATCTCACTACCACCCTGCAACACTAGCTCCTCCACTCTACTACCACCCTGCAATGCTAGCTCCTCCACACTACTACCACCCTGCAACGCTAACTCCTCCACACCACTACCACCCTGCAACACTAGCTCCTCCATCTCACTACCACCCTGCAACACTAGCTCCTCCAAGCCCCTACCACCCTGCAACACTATCTCCTCCACGCCCCTACCACCCTGCAACGCTAGCTCCTCCACACCACTACCACCCTGCAAATCAAAAAATCAAATCAAATCAAATTTTATTTGTCACATACACATGGTTAGCAGATGTTAATGCGAGTGTAGCGAAATGCTTGTGCTTCTAGTTCCGACAATGCAGTGATAACCAACAAGTAATCTAACTAACAATTCCAAAACTACTGTCTTATACACAGTGTAAGGGGATAAGGAACATGTACATAAGGATATATGAATGAGTGATGGTACAGAGCAGCATACAGTAGATGGTATCGAGTACAGTATATACATATGAGATGAGTGTGTAGACAAAGTAAACAAAGTGGCATAGTTAAAGTGGCTAGTGATACATGTGTTACATAAGGATGCAGTCGATGTTGTAGAGTACAGTATATACATATGCATATGAGATGAATAATGTAGGGTAAGTAACATTATATAAGGTAGCATCGCTATCTCCTCCACCCTGCCAAGCCCTCTTATCAAAGCTCCTTCCTGTCTAACATTACACACATCAGGTCCTCCTCTCAGAGGCATTGTTAACATGTTTCTGCTGAACAGAAAAAGGCACAAAGAAAATAAATGGTGTTAATTAGCAGCACTCCATGGCATTTCCATGGCATTGGAGAATGAGAAGCCCTCCTGAAAAGCTGCCTGCACCTCACCATATCCGCAACTAAAGCAGGGAGCCCAGAGAGTCCTGAAGGGAGCCCATATGGCAGCTCAAAAGCATCCTGCCGCCTGGATTAGAAGGGTAAACAACAAGGAAACATGGTATATAGCCTGCAATTAAACATGCCGTGCTTCCACAGCGCATTCATAGGCCTCAACACGAATAACAGCCATTGGTGAATCGTAACCCCAAGCATTAGTTACCTGATAATGTCTCAATGTCAAAGCTGCCTGATAAAGGCTGTTCTCTGACTATGCAGTTGGGAGTGCCTGGTATTATTGGAGGAACTCCAAAAGACCCAGAGAGCTCAGCTGCCTCAGTATCACAGGCCCTGTCCAATGGTGAGAGAGAAGCTGTAGGGTTTTGCTTACTGCCTGACACAGAGAGACACACCTCAGGCTATTGTTGAAGTCAGAGGGCCTCCCTAGTCATTAATGTTGTAACCGAGCCTCCTTTTATCATCACACATGTAAACAGCTCTCTCAAGCAGCTGTGCACAGAGTGAAATATTTATCAAGCAATTATCCATACATGAGTAATTATAAACATACATTTGGGGGAACCAATTATTGAGCGGGGCAGAAGAATGACCCTATTCACCAGGGAAATAAGAGAGGGGATCCAAATAACATGTCAGATCTCAAGAGAAGGAATTTATCAGTAAGTTATAACCCTTTATAGAACTAAAAACATCTGCAAGGGCAATCTGTAGGCCCCTACAACAGTAATACGACTTTGAAAAATGCTATTAGTAAACCATTAAACTGTACAGATCTGTCATTATACTGCTATTGGGGTTTCTTCACTCATGGTAAAATAGTTTTGTTTTTTTACTGCCGGGAAAGGTCAGCTCCTCCTACACAGAGAATTCAGTTGATAATTCTGTTTGGTGAGGCTGTTTTACATAACACCTTCATTTTACCCTCCTGAAAAGAGTTGGAGAGAACCTCATTACTGAGGTACAACACAAGGATGATTACGGTAAAAGAAGTACACACTCCAACTCTACAACTGCTGATTGAAATGGAAGTTTATCCTCCTGGCTTCGTCAAAGCATAGGGTTTTTCTTTTTTTCCTCCTTATGTGGAGGAGACATGAGCTGCCTCTAATCACTGAGAGAGAGAGAGAGAGAAAAGCCTATCAATCAGTGGTGGCAGCATGAATAGAGATGCAGCCTCATGTTGCATTCAGACAAGGCTCGGGAGACTGTACGACACACAGCGGCTCTGACCAGAGCACATTAGCCCCGGAGTGTGGGGAGGTAATGTGAAGCCTGGGCTAGGGGCTCCCTCTCATGCAGAATCACAGATGAGGGCGTCACCATTGTCCGTCACTACGGCTACAAATCCACCTACAAATGCTCAGGTGTTTAGAACCTGGGGGAGTGAAACTCATTTGATTTGTTCATAGCATCAACACTTATCGATGGCACGATGGGCATTCTGCTATGCAGCAATTGATAAACAAGCAGAGATATTATAAGGTTATTTACCTTTCGATTAATGTACAGTAGGAGTCAGAGGCTCTAATAATAATAATTTTAGTCTGAAATGGAAAATTGTACTGAAGCACACACTACGTGTACACAAAATGAAGAACACCTTCTTAATATTGAGTTTCAGTCAAGGCTTAAAAATCCGTCTCTAACCTGTCTTTTCCCCCTTTTCTACACTGATTGTACTAGATTTAATAAGTGACATCAATAAGAGATCATAGCTTAAACCTGGATTCACCTGGTCAGTCTATGTCATGGAAAGAGCAGGTGTCCTTAATGTTTTGTACACTCAGTGTATACATGTCAGTTCATTTATGTCCCTGCAGTCAGTAGGCTACTGGATAAATCTCTTCCTTCTGTATATCAACCCAATCCCATGCTTGAGATGGTTTCATAATTTATTCACTGTGAAAGTGAGAAAAGAAATGTATTCAAAATATATTCAGGCTAGATCATTTAAAAAGGTTTGAAACAAGTCGCTCACATCTGCAGTGGGTAGGGCTGCCTCTCAAAACACTCTTGGATGGAAAGAAAACACTTATGAGAATTGTATGATCAAAATGAATATGCAGATTTCTCAGCGATAGGCTACACCACTTGTGCATAAACAGTTAGACATGATATTCATGAGACGATCTTAACGCTATATCTAATCTGATAAATAATAAATCAGAACACCCTTTGCCACTATAAACAAGTAAAAAATATACATACGTTTTATTTTATTTGACTAGATAAAATATCAAACAATAGCAACATACTTCATAAATGCTGACATTTTGGTGTGAATTTATTATCGCTCCCAGTTTAATTTGGTTTTTTATTAAATGGAAAAAAAACGAATAATATATGCAAAAGTTTCATGAAATATTCACCAACATCATGTGCATGTGTCAGATGACAGAATAATTGTGAAATCATAAGTCATGAAAAATGTATGCATTATCACAACTTCCTTCAGGGAAGAGGGAAGAGATAAAAGACGCAGCTTTGGTTGAAGTGGAATCACTAAATATGAAGCACCCAGAGATGGTAGAGGGATATATATGGGGTGATGAAAGCATTCTGACAATAAAGGTGTACCCAGTACAACTCCTTGGGGAACACCATCCTTCTCTGCTGAATACAATGACAAGCATTCAGAGCCTGAGATAGGCACATATTCATTCAGCTCCCTTTGTTCTGCCGTAGCAGTAGTCACCTTCTGCACTGTTACACTTGATGAGAAGACCTACCATTCTAACACAGTTGAACTTGAGGAACAACAAGACTTCAACTGAGAGGAACATATCTGAGAATCAATCAATACGCCCATGATGATTTTGTTTCTTCTTTTCCTGTGGTTTTATGAACTGTACCTTTGTGAGTACATGAAAAGTGATGATGCTGATGAAGTCGGTGTAAAGTTAAAGTTTCATATACACAACAAAAGGCTTTTAGAGTCTTGGAAGATCCTACCACGGAAAAGACTGAACAACTATGCATTGTCAAATCAAACTAAGGACACAACAAGCCGTAGACGCGTTTGTATTCACACGTGCTGGCATATTCATATACTGTTTGGATCACCACAACTTTTTATATGTTCCATGGGAAAAAGCATTCAGCCACTACAGAATATACATATATCCCAGTGATACAGACCAATGATATCCCTGAAAAACAACTCAATGACACAGATAAAGTTGAGATGTCCCCCAACTTCATAGACCATTAAGCTTACAGCATCGTCTGTACAATGGGAGCGTATTGACAGTCCTTCATTTGTACCTTTCAGGCAACTAGATGTCAGTGGCGAAGAGCAGCCATTTAGTTCGCGTGTGCTTCAAAATGACTTGATCATTAAATTAGCATACGTATTTTCATACCTTCATGAAAAGGTATGCAGTAGTGAGAGAAAATGCACATGGCCATTAATAATTCGTCAAAAGCACATCACTGGATTTTTTCTTTAATGCATTTTATTATTTGGGGTATTTTTACCAGTTCGTGATGGTGAGAAATAAGAATGATAATTACCAAAAATACATTCAAAACGTACACTACATGGCCAAAAGTATGTGGACAACAGCTTGTCAAACATCTAATTCCAAAATCATGGGTATTCATTTGGAGTTGGTCCCCATTTTGCTGCTATGACAGCCTCCACTCTTCTTGGAAGGTTTTCCACTAGACTTGCTTCCATTCAGCCAAAAGAGCATTAGTGAGGTCGTGCACTGATGCTGGGAGATTAGGCCTGGCTTGCAGTCGGCGTCCCAATTCATCCCAAAGGTTTTCGATGTGGTTGAGATCAGGGCTCTGTGCAGGCCAGTCAAGTTCTTCCACACCGATCTCGACAATCCCTTTCTGTATGTACCATGCTTTGTGCACAGGGGCATTGTCATGCTGAAACAGGAAAGGGTCTTCCCCAAACGGTTTCCACAATGTTGGAAGCACAGAATCGTTGTAGCATTAAGATTTCCCTTCACTGGAACTAAGGTTCCTAGCTTGAACCATGAAAAACAGCCCCAGACCATTATTCCTCCTCCAGCAACCTTTACAGTTGGCACTATGCATTGGGGCAGGTAGCAGTGCCCTAGCATTCACCAAACCCAGATTCGTCCGTCGGACTGCCAGATGATGAAGCGTGAATACTGTCTCAGCCTCCAGTATTTATGCTGCAGTAGTTTATGTGTCGGGGGGCTAGGGTCAGTTTGTTATATCTGGAGTACTTCTCCTGTCCTATTCGGTGTCCTGTGTAAATCTAAGTGTGCGTTCTCTAATTCTCTCCTTCTCTCTTTCTTTCTTTCTCTCTCTCGGAGGACCTGAGCCCTAGGACCATGCCCCAGGACTACCTGACATGATGACTCCTTGCTGTCCCCAGTCCACCTGGCCATGCTGCTGCTCCAGTTTCAACTGTTCTGCCTTACTATTATTCAACCATGCTGGTCATTTATGAACATTTGAACATCTTGGCCACGTTCTGTTATAATCTCCACCCGGCACAGCCAGAAGAGGACTGGCCACCCCACATAGCCCGGTTCCTCTCTAGGTTTCTTCCTAGGTTTTGGCCTTTCTAGGGAGTTTTGCAACCGAGGACAGACTATTTTTACGCTCTTCGCTCTTTGGCATTCAGCAGTCCTATTTTGTGATCTTGTGTGCCCTACCACTTCGCGGCTGAGACGTTATTGCTCCAAGACGTTTCCACTTCACAATAACAGTAACAGCACTTACAGTTGACCGGGGCAGTTCTAGCAGTTCTAGGAGTGAGCACTTCCGGGTTGGAGCGAGTGGTCGCATCGGCACTTCGCTCCCGCAGGTAGTATAACTTTTTCATTACATTTCATTACATTTCATTATAGCACAACGGTTTGATTTGTCTAATCTTAGCAATTTCTTCTTAGCTAGCTACATAGCCGTCTTTGTATCAAAGATAATTGCGTAATTATCGTATTTCGCCGTCCTAACGTAGTCTTCACTAGCCAGCTAGCTAACGTCCACTGATTAGGTGCACTGGAGAAACTATTACACTCAACTGAACGACTTGATTAGTGTAGTGTTAGCTAGCTACATAGCTGTCTTTGCTGTCTTCGTATCCAAGATAATTGTGTAGTTTAGAGTGTGTAGTCTTAGAGTGATTATCTTAATTTACCGAGGTTACCTATCCAGCTATTTGTCATCCTTAACGTAGGAGACTCTGCTAGGTGGCCAACAGCTAGCCAACAGCTAGCCGACAGCTAGCCAACGTCTACCGAATAGACTCACAACCCGGTCGCATTCACAGGTAGTATCACATTTTCATTTCATTTCATTACAGTACAACGGTTTGATTTGTTTGATCGTAGCTAGCTACATAGCTAGCTACATAGCCTTCTTTGTATCAAAGATAATTGTGTAGTCTAGAGCGATTTTCTAGGTTAGCTAGCCAGCTATTGTCGTTCTTTTAACACAACGTAACGTAAACAACACTGCTAGCTAGCCAGCTAGCCCCCGAGTAGCAGCACTGCAGAAACTATTACACTCAACGGAATGACTTGATTAGTGTAGTGTCAACAACGCACCCACTGCCAGCTAGCCTACTTCAGCAGTACTGTATCATTTTAATCATTTTAGTCAATAAGATTCTTGCTATGTAAGCTTAACTTCCTGAACATTCGAGACGTGTAGTCCACTTGTCATTCCAATCTCCTTTGCATTAGCGTAGCCTCTTCTGTAGCCTGTCAACTATGTGTCTGTCTATCCCTGTTCTCTCCTCTCTGCACAGACCATACAAACGCTCCACACCGCGTGGCCGCGGCCACCCTAATCTGGTGGTCCCAGCGCGCACGACCCACGTGGAGTTCCAGGTCTCCGGTAGCCTCTGGAACTGCCGATCTGCGGTCAACAAGGCAGAGTTCATCTCAGCCTATGCCCCCCTCCAGTCCCTCGACTTCTTGGCGCTGACGGAAACATGGCTCACCACAGACAACACTGCTACTCCTACTGCTCTCTCTTCGTCCGCCCACGTGTTCTCGCACACCCCGAGCGCTTCTGGTTAGCGGGGTGGTGGCACCGGGATCCTCATCTCTCCCAAGTGGTCATTCTCTCTTTCTCCCCTTACCCATCTGACTATCGCCTCCTTTGAATTCCATGCTGTCACAGTTACCAACCCTTTCAAGCTTAACATCCTTATCATTTATCGCCCTCCAGGTTCCCTCGGAGAGTTCATCAATGAGCTTGATGCCTTGATAAACTCCTTTCCTGAGGACGGCTCACCTCTCACAGTTCTGGGCGACTTTAACCACCCCACGTCTACCTTTGACTCATTCCTCTCTGCCTCCTTCTTTCCACTCCTCTCCTCTTTTGATCTCATCCTCTCACCTTCCCCCCCCTACTCACAAGGCAGGCAATACGCTCGACCTCATCTTTACTAGATGCTGTTCTTCCACTAACCTCATGGCAACTCCCCTCCAAGTCTCCGACCACTACCTTGTATCCTTTTCCCTCTTGCTCTCATCCAACACCTCCCACACTGCCCCTACTCAGATGGTATCGCGCCGTCCCAACCTTCGCTCTCTCTCCCCCGCTACTCTCTCCTCTTCCATCCTATCATCTCTTCCCTCTGCTCAAACCTTCTCCAACCTATCTCCTGACTCTGCCTCCTCAACCCTCCTCTCCTCCCTCTCTGCATCCTTTGACTCTCTATGTCCCCTATCCTCCAGGCCGGCTCGGTCCTCCCCTCCCGCTCCGTGGCTCGACGACTCATTGCGAGCTCACAGAACAGGGCTCCGGGCAGCCGAGCGGAAATGGAGGAAAACTCGCCTCCCTGCGGACCTGGCATCCTTTCACTCCCTCCTCTCTACATTTTCCTCCTCTGTCTCTGCTGCTAAAGCCACTTTCTACCACTCTAAATTCCAAGCATCTGCCTCTAACCCTAGGAAGCTCTTTGCCACCTTCTCCTCCGTCCTGAATCCTCCTCCCCCCCTCCTCCCTCTCTGCAGATGACTTCGTCAACCATTTTGAAAAGAAGGTCGACGACATCCGATCCTCGTTTGCTAAGTCAAACGACACCGCTGGTTCTGCTCACACTGCCCTACCCTGGGCTCTGACCTCTTTCTCCCCTCTCTCTCCAGATGAAATCTCGCGTCTTGTGACGGCCGGCCGCCCAACAACCTGCCCGCTTGACCCTATCCCCTCCTCTCTTCTCCAGACCATTTCCGGAGACCTTCTCCCTTACCTCACCTCGCTCATCAACTCATCCCTGACCGCTGGCTACGTCCCTTCCGTCTTCAAGAGAGCGAGAGTTGCACCCCTTCTGAAAAAACCTACACTTGATCCCTCCGATGTCAACAATTACAGACCAGTATCCCTTCTTTCTTTTCTCTCCAAAACTTTTGAACGTGCCGTCCTTGGCCAGCTCTCCCGCTATCTCTCTCTGAATGACCTTCTTGATCCAAATCAGTCAGGTTTCAAAACTAGTCATTCAACTGAGACTGCTCTTCTCTGTATCACGGAGGCGCTCCGCACCGCTAAAGCTAACTCTCTCTCCTCTGCTCTCATCCTTCTAGACCTATCGGCTGCCTTCGATACTGTGAACCATCAGATCCTCCTCTCCACCCTCTCCGAGTTGGGCATCTCCGGCGCGGCCCACGCTTGGATTGCGTCCTACCTGACAGGTCGCTCCTACCAGGTGGCGTGGCGAGAATCTGTCTCCTCACCACGCGCTCTCACCACTGGTGTCCCCCAGGGCTCTGTTCTAGGCCCTCTCCTATTCTCGCTATACACCAAGTCACTTGGCTCTGTCATAACCTCACATGGTCTCTCCTATCATTGCTATGCAGACGACACACAATTAATCTTCTCCTTTCCCCCTTCTGATGACCAGGTGGCGAATCGCATCTCTGCATGTCTGGCAGACATATCAGTGTGGATGACGGATCACCACCTCAAGCTGAACCTCGGCAAGACGGAGCTGCTCTTCCTCCCGGGGAAGGACTGCCCGTTCCATGATCTCGCCATCACGGTTGACAACTCCATTGTGTCCTCCTCCCAGAGCGCTAAGAACCTTGGCGTGATCCTGGACAACACCCTGTCGTTCTCAACCAACATCAAGGCGTTGGCCCGTTCCTGTAGGTTCATGCTCTACAACATCCGCAGAGTACGACCCTGCCTCACACAGGAAGCGGCGCAGGTCCTAATCCAGGCACTTGTCATCTCCCGTCTGGATTACTGCAACTCGCTGTTGGCTGGGCTCCATGCCTGTGCCATTAAACCCCTTCAACTCATCCAGAACGCCGCAGCCCGTCTGGTGTTCAACCTTCCCAAGTTCTCTCACGTCACCCTGCTCCTCCGTTCTCTCCACTTGCTTCCGGTTGAAGCTCGCATCCGCTACAAGACCATTGTGCTTGCCTACGAAGCTGTGAGGGGAATGGCACCTCAGTACCTCCAGGCTCTGATCAGGCCCTACACCCAAACAAGGGCACTGCGTTCATCCACCTCTGGCCTGCTCGCCTCCCTACCACTGAGGAAGTACAGCTCCCGCTCAGCCCAATCAAAACTGTTCCCCCCCAATGGTGGAACAAACTCCCTCACGACGCCAGGACAGCGGAGTCAATCACCACCTTCCGGAGACACCTGAAACCCCACCTCTTTAAGGAATACCTAGGATAGGATAAGTAATCCCTCTCACCCCCCCCCTTTAAGATTTAGATGCACTATTGTAAAGTGACTGTTCCACTGGATGTCATAAGGTGAATGCGCACCAATTTGTAAGTCGCTCTGGATAAGAGCGTCTGCTAAATGACTTAAATGTAAATGTAAACGTAGCAGGGCAGAAACTTGACAAACTGACTTGTTGGAAAGGTGGCATCCTGTGACAGTGCCACGTTGAAAGTCACTGAGCTCTTCAGTAAGGCCATTCTACTGCCAATGTTTGTCTTTGGAGAATGCATGGCTGTGTGCTCGATTTTATACACCTGTCAGCAACGGGTGTGGCTGAAATAGCCGAATCCACTAATTTGAAGGGGTGTCCACATACTTTTGTATATATGATATTGTTCTACAAAAAAATACAAATAAAATAAAGGGCAAATAAGACACACATTAGGGTATTTTGTGCATTCTAATCTACAGATATATGTGCCCGTCATCGTATTCTAGTCATGTGCGGTATGTTCCCATTGAAGACGCCTCTGTGAATGTAGGCTACATGTAGAGTCTTCAGTGATAGAAGACTCAGATCTATAGGGGCTGTAAAAGTGACAAATGCAGGCCCTTAGACATATGACAGGCCACATGGAGATGGGGAGGAGGGTATTGACACAGGACAGTGAGGAATGCAGTGATGTGAAACTGGTCTACACGTTCAACTGAGTACAAAAAGTGTCTCCTGAACAGCTTGGGGCACTATGGATAATGAAATATGAACCAGTACTTGCGGAGATACACTGAGTTTACAAGACATTAATGCCACTGTCCTAATATTGAATATGCCCCCAGAACAACCTAAATTTATTGGCGGTGTCGAAGGCGTTCCACAGGGATGCTGGCCCATATTGACGCCAATACTTCCCACAGTTGTGTCAAGTTGACTGGATGTTCTTTGAGTGGTGGACCATTCTTGATACACACAGAAACTGTTGAGAATGAAAAACCCAGCAGCGTTGCAGTTCTTGACACAAACCGGTGCACATGGCACGTACTACAATACTCCGTTCAAAGGCACTAAAATATTTTGTCTTGCCTATTCGCCCTCTGAATGGCACACATACACACTCCATGTCTATATTATCTCAAGGCTTAAGAATCATTCTTTAACCTGTCTTCTCCCCTTCAATCTACACTGATTGAAGTGGATTTAACAGGTGACATCAATAAGGAATCCCAGATTTCACCTGGATTCACCTGGTCAGTCTATGTCATGGAAAAAGCAGATGTCATTAGTGTTCTGTACACTCAGTGTACACAGGAACATTACAATGAATAAGTAATTAAAGACATACAATGCTGTTGTGATTGAACCAACAAGCAATTAAACAAAATGGACTCAAAAATATAATTGAATTCATTCTGCATTACATAATAGAAATGATACAAATAACAGTCATTCAAAATGCATCAGCTCCATCAACACTAAATGCCTTCTGTGCTGAAGTAAGCATTTAAACAACACGACAGCCATCTCAAACTGAATGTGCTGCTTGTCAGCAAGGAGAGAAATGCAGTTAATGTCCTACAGGACATACCGTACCGTATTGTTTACAGAACTGTTATACATGCTTAAGTGGGCTGAACAGCTCCATATGACATCAAACAGACATTTAGCTATGGAATGAGAGGAAGCAGTAGCTCTCTTTCTTCCCTCTTCCCACCTCTGTAACCTTTCTATTGTAACAACAATGGATATCACGTCGACAACTTCTAGGGTAAGGGCCCTCCACCAGTCCACAAACTATATCACATAACCATTACTAAGAAGAACTGTAACCAACATACTGAGAATCAGAAGCGACATACAAACGTACATATACCGGACGTTTTTCTCTCCGCTAGAGGTGATGGGAATATATGTACGATCCCTAAAACCCATGCCAGGTTTTAGGTTTTTGTGCTCTATTGTGCTCTCTGGCCATAAATTCACTTTAATTTTCCCCTTTATGATTTTGGCACCAAATAGAAATGATTGGAGGAGCTATGATCCTTGAGTCCCTAATGATCTGGCAGGGCCAGAGAATCATTGTGAGGGTATTTCATTCCAAACTGTGCCTGCCTGAGAGCCTTATTAATAATATCAGCCATTGAGGAGCCCCTGAGGACTGATGACGAGCACTCATTTGCCACACTGGGCTTCTTGAGAACCATTGGGGAGAGCATTAATGACATGAGCGAGAATAGCTTCGGGAGGAAGGGGACAGAGTCGGAATAAAACTCATCAGGATGTGGATAAGTGTTAATGAGGATAATTCATTTCAATATTAATTTGCATTTTAAGGAGCCGTGGTGAAGTGTCAGTGAGGCCTGAATAGACCAGGAATAGACCTCAGTGTTGCCAACATGGCTGGAAGGTGCGACTTAACACTCTATGCAGCAAGTGGCTACTATCAACTTCCATAGACACTGAGTGAGGAGGGAAATATTGTAGGCAATAAATGGCCGGCAAGGTCACCAATTCGATGCACAATTACTATGACAGAAGTTGAAATGATTCATGGTGAATTTCTGCTTCTTGAAAAAACATTACACACAGCTACAGAATGCTAAATAATCAGAAAAACTCTGGAGGGCAAAACGAAATCATGTGGTCTGGTTTAATAGCTTTAAAGTTATATTCCTCATAACAAGATATTAATAGGGTTTTACAGAAATGGGATGACCTTAAACTGTCATCTTGGTTTTTATACGTAGTAATTGGCCGTTTTTATTTATTTATCTGGCTGGAGAGCATTTTGGGGAATACGGTATTCTCAAACTCATTAAAAGCTTTCAGAGGACATCTGCTCTGATGACTGTATTACTACGTGGAGCATGCAGGTGCACAGATAGGAATCTACTTGTGCCAAACACATGCCCCTTTGCCCTCCCGCTCGCTCAGTTCCCTTTTGGGTGATGGTGTTCTAAACCCAATGCCCGCAAGTTGTCGTGACGTTGTCAAGTTAGCCACCCCCACCCGTCCGTTGTGCCTGTTGGTCTGCCCTGTACTGAGCTTGCGAGCGCCCGGGTCCCAGTCTGCCTTGTACGGAGAGTGCGAACACTCGGTATCCAAATATGCATGGCTTGAGATGCGGTCATGGGTCGAGTGTGTGTAGTTAGCTACCTAGTTTGAATATCAGCAGGACAGCCACAGCAGAATAACAGCCCACCTATAATTTAGCCCAAACAACTACCTCTTTCCCAACTGTATTTAATTAATTAATTTATTTTGCTCCTTTGCACCCCGTTATTTTTATTTCTACTTTGCACATTCTTCCATTGCAAATTTACCATTCCAGTGTTTTACTTGCTATATTGTATTTACTTTACCACCATGGCCTTTTTTGCCTTTACCTCCCTTCTCACCTAATTTGCTCACATTGTATATAGACTTGTTTATACTGTATTATTGACTGTATGTTTGTTTTACTCCATGTGTAACTCTGTGTCGTTGTATCTGTCGAACTGCTTTGCTTTATCTTGGCCAGGTTGCAATTGTAAATGAGAACTTGTTCTCAACTTGCCTACCTGGTCAAATAAAGGTGAAATAAATCAAATAAAATTTGAGTAGCACTTGAAAACACTTGATTTTCATCATCATCAATATTCAGTCTGGTTGGCTGATACACGTGGCTGATACGTGCAGCAGAGAGACAGAAAGACATAGAGAGGAGGGTTCTGCATCAACGACCCTCTGACCCAACTCCATCCCTTCTTCAGGCGGGAGTTGCACATGGGGGCCAGGGCAGCAGCAACACAGGTTGTCTACTCTCTAGCTAACCACCATATACTAAAATATCCACACAAGCCACTAGCCAGTCAACCATATATCATGAGTTGGAGCACCTGCCCCCTGAAAGATCTTTTGCGGCCATCCAGAGATATTTCTGCTTGTTGACAGTTTTACTCTCTGTGGCAGGGCTGTATCGGTGTCCTGGTATCCCAAACACCTGCAACATACTGGCTGAAAGACTCCAAAATCCTCTCAAGGAATTTAATGGGAAATATTACACGCTCAAGAAACCTGTTAACTAGAAGACTCAGTGTGAGAGATACTGGGTCTGCCATGACTTACTCTCAAGACACCGATTCAGAGACTAGTTCAGATTGAGAGGCTGTTTGCAAAAAAAAAGCTAATTTTTATTTGAATAAAATATAGTAATATACTGTACAAAAAAAAGGATACACCATGTGTTGAATTGCATCAAATGACACAAAAATGCATACAAATCAATGGGGGGGGGGGGGGGCAGACACTAGACAATACTAATATGTGCCCCATATAAGCCCTGGAAACCCAAAATGCATTTGTTGATTAAAGTGCAGTGGACTTGAACAGCTGGGGATATGAATTTCATTGATAAAGTCATCCCAGACAACCTAGCCTATTCGTTTTGCTCTTCATTTCCACAGGCTCTGAGGAGAAAGGCTAGATGTACCTGATCCAAGGCCTAGGAATATAGTCACATTGTACCCGCCAGGCGCATTCAAATGAATTCCATCAGTCTGGAAGCACTCGTGCATGCTGTCTGGTATTGTTCCTCTCATTGCTTTTGTAACTAAAGCAGCATCAACAATCAGGCCCCGAGACCCCTCTGAAATGTTCTCTTTCATAAACAATCTGCAGTGTGGCTACTGGCAAGGTGCTGACACTAACCTTAGGTTGACTATTGGGTTTGAATATATATGGTTTGGAGTAAGGTATTCACTTCATTTTATAGCATATGTTGTCATGTGGGAACAGTGGTGTCATGCACCCATTATTTTAGAGGGGGCACAAAGATTATGAGGATTGATGGGGGTGATGCCCCCCCCACTGACCTCCATCCTCAAGTACATTGTGCTCCCTCTAAAATGATGGCTGCATGACTGGCACTCATGGCATCATAATTAATACACACAACTAATTATATTATCATAAAATGCCAGATTACATTTAAGCCAAGTATTTTTAAGCATATTTTAAGCATTTCCCTTCCACGGGACGGTGGAGCTAAAGTGGGCTAATGCGATTAGCATGAGGTTGTAAGTAACAAGAAAATTTCCCAGGACATGGACATATCTGATATTGGTAGAAAGCTTAAATTCTTGTTAATCTAACTGCACTGTCCAATTTACAGTATATATTACAGTGAAAGAATACCATGCTATTGTTTGAGGAGAGTGCACAATTTTGAACATGAAAAGTTATTAATAAACAAATTAGGCACATTTGGGCAGTCTTGATACACATTTTTTAACCAAAATTAAATGGATCATTAGATCAGTCTAAAACTTTGCACATACACTGATGCCATCTAGGGGCCAACATCTAAATTACACCTGGGCTAGATAATACATTATGTGTCACGACTTCCGCCGAGGTAGGCTCTCCTGCCCGTTAGGGCTGTGCTCGGCGGTCGTCGTCACCGTCCTATTGGCCACTACCGATCCCTTTTCGGTTATCTGTTGGTTTTGTCTGATTGTTTTCACCTGTGTGTTAGTTAATTAGTATCTGTATATAATGTAGGTTGTCCCGCCCTTGTTTTGTGCGGGATTGTTTGTTTTTGTCATTTCGTTGCGGCTGTCTGTGTTTTTGTGTTTTATTTCTCCGGTTTGTCTGTTATTTCCGTGTTTTGGATATTTTTCACCCTGTTTGTATTTTTGGGTTGTCCGTGTTTTTTGTTGTTCACCGGAGAATAAACCTCTATTCATTATTTGCTCTCTGCGCCTGATTCCACCCACCTCGACTAGTCGTGACATTATGGCCTTTCTCTTGTATTTCAAATATGATGGTACAAAAAAATACAAAAGAAAGGTTGGTTGTTCCTTTGTATTATCTTTAACCAGATCTATTGTGTTACATTCTCATACATTCCTTTCACATTTCCATAAACCTCAACGTGTTTCCTTTCAAATGGTACCAATAATATGCATATCCGTGATTTAGGGCCTGAGTTAAAGGCAGTTCGATTTGGGTATGTAATTCTAGGAGAAAATTGAAAAAAAGCAGCTAATCCTTAAGAGGTTTTAAGCACACCTCTTGAGCTGTCCGTATCCTAATGACTAGAGGTTATCTTTTTAAAGAAAATACATATGCTTCTCTGCATCTCTGCTAAAATCTGTGTAAAAGATTAGTAGGATGATTATTCAGTACATTTAGTAATTGTTTGCTTTTCTAAAGTCTAGCAACCTTGCCAGCAGACATGCCAGCTAAGATAGTTAGACAAGCTATGTTATGAGGTTGGGAGATTGGGAACCTATCTAGCTGGCTAGCTAAAGCCAACTTCATTAAATGGGTAAGTGGCTAGTATTACAAAGAAACAAAATATGTTGTTGTTTTTTGCATCAAGAAGGAATCAATAGGCTACATAGCTTGATCAAATTAATTTACAAACATACCTCCTGTGAGTCCTGCCCATCACCGGCAGCTATGATGAAATCAAATGCTGTGTGTCACTCTACACTCATACACCAGAGCAGTGGTTCCCAAACTTTTTATAGTCCCATACCCCTTCAAACATTCAACCGCCAGCTGCGTACCCCCTCTAGCACCAGGGTCAGCACACTCTCAAATGTTTATTTTTGCTATCCTTGTAAGCCTGCCACAAACACACTCTACAAATATATTTATTGTGAGTTATTGTCACAACCCCGGCTTGTGGGAAGTGACAAAGAGCTTTTATAGGACCCGTGCACAAATAATAATGTAATGATAATCAATACTTCTGCTCTTTATTTAGCCATTTTAGATATGAAACCTTATTTGTTCATCAAACATTGTGAATAACTCACCACAGGTTAATGAGAAGGGTGTGCTTGAAAGGAAAATAACTCTGCAATGCTGAATTGTATTGGAGAGAGTCTCAGTCTTAAATCATTTCAAATCAAATCAAATGTTATTGGTCACATACACGTGATGAGCAGATGTTATTGCGGGTGAAAATGTAGCGAAATGCTTGTGCTTCTTGCTCCGACAGTGCAGTAATGTCTAACATGTAATATCTAACAAAGATAAGATGGCGCCGGAGAAGGCAGACGTTTTACATTCCCCCAACAGATTCTGTTTTTTTGTTAGTTTATAACTTATAACTTATTTTTGTTTGTTTGTAACTTATTTTTTTTACTTCTGAGAAGCTCGTAGGCTTCGTAGGCTATCGAATAAACCCCCACTTGCTTCCATTCTGCTAGCAAACGTGCAATCTTTGGGCAAAAAATAGATGACCTACACGGAAGATTAAACTACCAACGGGACATTCAAAACTAATATCTTATGCTTCACGGAGAAGTGGCTGAACGACACTACCAACATACAGCTGGCTGGTAATACGCTGCACCGGCAGGATGCCGGTTTTAGCAAATTTATATCAGCATGTTAAATGTGCAACCAGAGGGGAAAAAACTCCGGACCACCATTACTCCATACACAAAGACACATACAAAGCTCTCCCTTGCCCTCCATTTGGCAAATCTGATCATAATTATATCATTCTGATTCCTGCTTACAAGCTAAAATTAAAGCAGAAAGCACCAGTGACTAGATCAATAAAAAAGTGGTCAGATGAAGCAGATGTTAAGCTACAGGACTGTTTTGCTAACACAGACTGGAATATGTTCTGGAATTCCCCCGATGGCATTGAGGAGAACACCACATCAGTCATTGGCTTCATCAATAAGTGCATCAATAACGTCGTACTCACAGTGACCGTACATACCACAACCAGGAGCCATGGATTACAGGCAACATCCGCATTTTGCTAAAGGCTAGAGTTGCTGCTTTCAAGGAGCGGGTCTCTAACCCGCAAGCTTATAAGAAGTACCACTATGCACTCAGACGAACCATCGAACAGGTAAAGCGTCAAAAGAGGACTAAGATCGAATCGTACTACAACAGCTCTGGCACTCGTCGGATGTGTCAGGGCTTGCAAACCATTACAGACTACAAAGGGAAGCACAGCCGAGAGCTGCCCAGTGACACGAGCCTACCAGACGAGCTAAATAACTTCTATGCTCGCTTCGAGGCAAATAACACTGAAACATGCATGAGAGCACCAGCTGTTCTGGAAGACTGTGTGATCATGCTCTCAGCAGCCGATGTGAGTAAGACCTTCAAACAGGTCATCATTCACAAGGCCGAGGGCCAAATGGATTACCAGGACCTGTACTGCGAGCAAGCACTGACCAACTGGCAAGTGTCTTCACTGACCTTTTCAACCTTTCCCTGTCCGAGTCTGTAATACCAACATGTTTTAAGCAGACCACCATAGTGCATGTGCCCAAGAACACTAAGATAATCTGCCTAAATGATGACCGACCAGTAGCACTCACGTCTGTAGCCATGAAAATCTTCAAAAGGCTGGTCTTGGCTCACATCAACACCATTATCCCACAAACCCTGGACCCACTCCAATTTGCATACCGCCCCTACAGATCCACAGATGATGCAATCTATGTTGCACTCCACACTTCCCTTTCCCACCTGGACAAAAGGAACACCTATGTGAGAATGCTATTCATTGACTACAGCTCAACGTTCAACACCATAGTGGCCTCAAAGCTCATCAATAAGCTAAGGACCCTGGGATTGAACACCTCCCTCTGCAACTGGGTCCTGGACTTCCTGATGGGCCGCCCCCAAGTGGTAAGGGTAGGTAACAGCACATCCGCCATGCTGATCCTCAACACAGGGGCACCTCTACCCCCAAGCCATAAGACTCTTGAACACTTAATTAAATGGCTACCCAGAACAAGCCATAAGACCCCCCCTCTTTTACACCACTGCTACTCTCTGTTGTTATCATTTATGCATAGTCACTTTAATAACCGTACCTACATGTACATATTACCTCAACTAACCGGTGCCCCCACACATTGACTCTGTACCGGTACCCCCCTGTATATAGTCTCGCTATTGTTATTTTACTGCTGCTCTTTAATTACTTGTTAATTTATTTCTTATTCTTATCCATATTTAAAAAAAACAGCATTATTGGTTAGGGGATCGTTAGAAAGCATTGTAGAAAGCACTATAAGGACTACACCTGTTGTATTTGGCGCATATGACTAATACAATTTGATGTGATTTGAAATTACACAACATATACCCAATACACACAAATCTAAGTAGGAATGAATTAAGACTATATACGAGCGATGTCAGAGCGGAACGGACTAAGATACAGCAGAATAGTATAGAATACAGTATATACTTATGAGATGAGTAATGCAAGATATGTAAACATTATTAAAGTGACTAGTGTTCCATTCCTTAAAGTATCCAGAGATTTCTAGTCTATGCCTATTGGCAGCATTCTCTAATGTGCTAGTGGTGGCTGTTTAAATGTCTGATGGCCTTGAGATAGAAGCTGTTTTCCAGAATAGTGGGGGGGGGGGCTTTGATGCACCTGTGCTGACCTCGCCTTATGGATGATAGCGGGGTGAACCGGCAGTGGCTCGAGTGGTTGATGTCCTTGATGATGTTTTTGGCCTTCCTGTGACATCGGGTGCTGTAGGTGTCCTGGAGGGCGGGTAGCTTGCCCTGGTAATGCATTGGGCAGACAGCACCACCCTCTGGAGAGCCTTGCGGTTGGGGGCGGTGCAGTTGCCGTACCAGGAGGCGATACAGCCCGACAGGATGCTTTCAATTATGCATCTGTAACGGTTTGTGAGGGTTTTGGTGACAAGCCAATTTTCTTTAGCCTTCTGAGGTCTGTTGCACCTTTTTCACCATACTGTCTGTGTGGGTGGTTCATTTCAGTTTGTCAGTGATGTGTACGCCAAGGAACTTGAAGGTTTCCACCTTCTCCACTGCACCCTGTCGATGTAGATATTTGGGTGCACACTCAGCTGTTTCCTGACATCCACGACCATCTCCTTTGTTTTGTCTTACTCCTTATACATGTCTTACTACTCGAAAATCGTCTTAATTCTCGGTCGAAAAAGTCCCTTGGCTTATTTTTCAAATGGGCATGTTTGTTTCTAAATGTCTGCACAAGAGTGAAGGTTTCATCATGTTGTGAGATAGTACTTTTGCACATATAACACACTGTGGCTGAGGAAAGGCACTACTCCCAATATAAGTGAACCCCAAATCAATGTAGTTCTCATCATATTTGCTCCTCTTCGATGGTCCAATGTCCCAGTCTGTGGTTCGGTGCTTTCCCGGATAAGGGAACAGTAGCTCGTCGGCTGCATCAGATTCACAACTCTCAGTGCCCATGCTAGCTGGGCTAGCAACAAATTTAGAATTACTGATGCTAGTATTGGATGTGCTCGTGGAAGCAGAACAACTTGTGTCATCGACACTAGTAGCAGTTCTACTAAATCCCCTTCCCAACTCCTACCCCTCATTGGTTTATATGTGCCATCTCCTCATTGGTTATACCCACATGGGTGATTGAAAGATGAACTGTTTTGCCGGTTGTTGTGGTAATACTATGAAAGTGTAGATTCCAATAATCATATAAGTTCAAAGATGAAAAAGCCTGGGAGGAGGTGAGATGACTAGAAACAATTTGGTTGACCGTTTTAGGTGTGGATTAATTGTCAGAGTAGAGGACCTTGTGCATTTCAGGTAAAATAACAACTCAATGTTTATATCCCAGGACAAATTAGCTAGCAACAGCAAGCTAGCTAAATCGGACAAATTAGCTAGCAAGTGAAAGATAACTTGCTAAATTGCCATACATGTTTAATGCTTTTCGACCTGTCCCCAAATTAATGTCATTGGTTCAGAGTTTGTTTTGATATTTTAACCTGCGTGTCATGATCGCGTTTGGTGTAGGGGGACAAAATAAATGTATGCACGTTAGTGCACAATGGCGCACATGCGCAGCTGGTTTGGGTTCCGTGTAACGCTTAATGTTAGTTGATGTTAATTATTTGACTAGGCACCTGTATTTGACATTGTGTTGTTATTTCTCTGAATACTAGATGGTTTAATTTTACTTTTGGCAGTGAAATGAAACTACTCAGGCGAGAAAAACCTCATCCATATGTATAGCTCTCCCTAGAAGGTCAGCATTCCAGAGTCGTCGCTTCACTGTTGACGTTGAGACTGGTGTTTTGCGGGTACTATTTAATGAAGCTGCCAGTTGAGGACTTGTGAGGTGTCTGTTTCTCAAACTAGACACTTTAATGTACTTGTCCTCTTGCTCAGTTGTGCACCGGATTCTCCCACTCCTCTTTCTATTCTGGTTAGAGCTAGTTTGTGCTGTTCTGTGAAGGGAGTAGTACACAGCGTTGTACGAGATCTTCAGTTTCTTGCCAATTTCTCACATTAAATAGCCTTCATTTCTCAGAACCAGAATAGACTGACGAGTTTCAGAAGAAAGTCCTTTGTTTCTGGTCATTTTGAGCCTGGAATCAAACCCACAAATGCTGTTGCTCCAGATACTCAACTAGTCTAAAGAAGGCCAGTTTGATTTCTTCTTTAAATCGGGACAACAGTTCTCAGCTGTGCTAACATAATTACTAATGATCAATTTGCCTTTTAAAATGATAAACTTGGATTAGCTAACACAACGTGCCATTGGAACACAGGAGTGATGGTTGCTGATAATGGGCCTCTGTATGCTTATGTATGATTTCCATAAAAAAGCTGACGTTTCCAGCTACAACAGTCATTTACAACATTAACAATGTCTACACTGTATTTCTGACCAATTTGATGATATTTTAATGGACCAAAAATGTGCTTTTCTTTGAAAAATAAGGACATTTATAAGTGACGCCAAACTGTTGAACGGTAGAGTATATATATATTTTAAAATGTGAATCACATTTTTATTTGGCGTACCCCTGACGGCATTTTGCGTACGTACCCCAGTTTGGGAATACCTGCACTAGAGTATCTAGCGTCCTGCCTAGCATATATTTTCTCTGTGGTGCACCTTGGAAGGAACCACTTACCAGGGAGAATAGGAATAGGGGGGTGATCCAGTCAGTGGGTCCCCTCCATAAAATACCGCTGACAGATATTTTTACAAACAATTATTATAAAACATGAAGTTTAGTAATTAGTTTAACATCTGATTTTTTTTAACAGGACAAATCTAAGGTAGCACATGCCATTGTGTCCCCTATGGGCATGAGGCTTCGGTGTGGGAAGTTTAAACATATATTGTAATTAATTATAGGATGACTGGTGCAACAACAAAGGATATTCAGATTTCTATGTTAAACTTTGCTCAATGTCACTTCATACTCTGTGTGTTAAATTGATCGAAGTAAACATGATTCAACACAACACTCCAGCCAAACAAAGCAATTCTTCGAAGCCTGATTACTCTATATGAATTTCTTTTGGGTCACTGAGATGAGTGCAGCGGGGACAAAGGCTTGAATATTCATTAGGTTCTGTTCTACTTCTTATGTAAATCTCTCCTCTCCAACCCAAACATGTTGAACAGACCCAGTATTACCGAGGTCAAGCTGTCACAATCCCCAGTGACAGCCAGGCCCCCTCTGGAGAGGAACATGTGTTGATCGGACCAGCACCATCCATTCATTCCAGTCACAGCAGGGGGGCGAGGGGGAGGGTAAAATCCCCTTCCCAACTCCTACCCAGCCGTCAAGGCTAGGTAGTCAGGGGGAGCCATGGTGGTGGTGATGCAGGCAGCCATGCAACGACAGGCCCTAGAGAGGCAGGATACGCATCAGTGTTCCAGACCTCCTGGCTGTCTATGGCCATTACCAAGAGACAAACCCAGCCAGACCATAAGGAGACCAAGACCATTAGAGGCCCCGGCCAAAGTTAGTGGGCGACTCTGACTCTGTGGCTAGTTATAATTTACATTTACTTAAGAGCTTGCCTCTCTACCCTGACACATTAATATACAGAGTGGTATAAAATCTATGAGTCATGACATGCACTTCTGGAAAGGGAAACTGGTAGTTTCTTTCCTGATGAAGAGAATGACAGACGGAAAGTTCATTTCAAATCATTCGGATGGAATTGCACCAGGATGTGCTCACAACTGGATGCAGAGTGTTTGTCCATTACTCAGGAGAGCTATGCCACTCACAGGTCTCTTTGATCCTGAACATGACAGAGGGCACTGGAAGTCACTCTGAGAGGAGTGGGAATTAAAAGAAAGAGCTCCAATTCTGACTGAGGGGGTAGAGACCAGCTTGTCTGACACGTTTTCATGCTGTTACATACAACGATATATCCAATTACTGAGACTGTGGGGGGAAAAGTCGGATTCAACTATTCTGCAGAGTTTCCGTAAGTGTTTGAACCTGACTCATAGGGTTCTCTCATTGAAATATCTGTAAAGACGCAGTCTTACAAAGAGCAGTAGGTTTACACTTGCTCTGGGAGCATGGACCCCAGGAGAGGAGCTAAGCCATTATAAGTCACACATTGATAGCAGCAACACACAAAGGGCAACAACAGTCTGATATCTATCCAGCCAACGTTCTTCGTCATAAAGGAGTGGATACTATGTCTGCTCAGCTCCCAGCACAGCCAGCCAAAGGGATTTACTGCAATTTCCCGATGATTCTGTGACCTTTTAAAAGCCAGTGATCAAATTCTGCTGCACAATGGATTAAGGAGGGACGAGAAAAGATGAGAAAAATTGCGTTCATCTTTAATTATCAAAATACTTGGAGTTTGGTGCATTTAATTTAAAAAAAGAAGGGTTTTCTGGGCCTGAGAGATGGGAAATGTAATACTCTGTCCCTGAGCTTCCATAAAACAGCCTTTATATCTTGACTTTAGCAGAGTTAACTGGCCATTCCTAGGTCAAATATATATCCTATCTTGGCTGTGAACCGGGCAGGAGGATCCAGCAGGGACTGTTATTGAAACTTCCTGAGCCTTAATGATATCTGTCCACTGGAAGGAGAATTGATCGCCTGCATCGTCCTGCAGTCCACAGCAGAGGACAGCTGATTGCCTGATCCATCAATCAATTATCTGCCCACGTCATCGATCAGATACAGTATTAATCCCCGGCAAATGTAGAGGCAATTTTAGCCTCTCAGGGCAGGGCAAGAGGGAAGATAGTTTACTAGCGGTAGCACACATCAGGGATATCCATTTCTGACTATTTGTTTTACTGTTGTTTTTGTTTTCCCAATTACTGAAATGATTACTGATTCAAGTGTCCAAGTCTTTTACTTAGTCTCCAATATGACAATAGATCAAATCGTTTTGAACTGATCTCTTCCATCTACCTATGCTGTATCACTCTAATGGCCAACATTCATTCAGAGCAAAATGACCGTTGAATATAATGGTCATGTACCAAGTCATAATAGTAGCTATTCTAAGTACCTCCCTAGGAAATGATACTTCCCCCAAAGCCTTATGAACATAGAAGTGTTCATATCTCTTCCAAAGATGCTTACTGTGGAAAGTACACCTGGAGAATATATACATAATTCCATTAGTGTCAGATGATGTAAAGAAACTAAGGAAAGTCAGGTCGGAACTGTCAAATGAAGCCATGTAATAGGCTACCTTCTAGAATAAGAACACAAAGTCCGGGCTCTGGTTTCATTTGAATTCATTACAGCTGGCCTAGCAGAACCCAGAAAAGTGCCAGTCTGCTTGTGCTAATCATGTAATTCAAACCAGTAACTCATGATATCATTTATCAACATTACAGCTACTGTATCTCCAGACTGCTTTTATTTGACTCCATGGGGATAACGTCTTCAACCCATCTACTATCCCTGGTCCTCGTTGTGAATAAGAATGTGTAGTCAATCAACTTATTTTATACAATAAACGTGAGTCAACGCAGACGACTGCCAAACATCATATTTAGTTCAAATGCACCAGGAGGACCAGAATCAACAAATTGCATTCAAGCAAATCACTATGTCCCCATTTAAACATCCGTTGGCTCGGCTTATCAAGGTGGAGGACTGCATTATCATCATTACCCCCGTAATATCATGGATGAGGAGACTTTTATCGAGGATCTGAGATGATGTCACAATGACAGCAACACATCACTTGTGGCTCCGCTTTCCTTGGCTGAGTGGGTATCAGGGCCAATGAAGCACCAGGAACAGACCTATAGTCCCCCACGTCTCATCCCCTATCCATCCCCTTTAATCAGCTAAAAAGCTTTGTGTTTGGCACCAAGGTTTCTTCACCACACAATACCCTCATTCTTCTATTACAAAAAAACCCTGCCTGCATTCCCCATCTAATTTCAACCGAACTGTTTAATATTCAGAGAAAGCTTTTTTTCACTTCCCTAAAACCCTGGCATTTAAATGTCACAAATATAATCTAATCATCTTAAGAACTGGCATTTCCCCCTGATTTCATTGCTGTTTACCTCCTTCCTATCTGGTGCGTGTAAAAGTAGTCCATAATGGAGAGGCGTTGTGGTGTTCAGTCGAAGCAAGCTCTGTCATCTTTCTAATTAAGTCACAAGAGGGGGTACGGCATGGGGACGATGGAGGGAGCTCACATTGATCCCCATGACTAATTTGAATGGTTATTCTTTTTCAAAGCAACTGGAAAATGAGTATGACGGAGCAGGTGCTCGAGAAACACTCTACTCATGATCATAGGAGGTGTTTATAATGAGAGCACACACTACAGGATGAATGGTGCTTCTGCCAAATTCCTTTTCCCATTCAAGTCAACAGTGTACAGCAAAGAAGACACTAAACCTGACTGCCATGGAGTGGGAAGAAGGAGCTCCTTCCTCTATCCTCCTCTCCTCTATCCTTCCCTTTGCCCTACGGGGAAGGACATGTGGTAGCTTCTTATCTGCCTTTACTCAGAGCGCTGCTTTGACTACAGACATCGGACTTCTGAGGCAATGAGAATCCAAATGAGATTGGAGACAGAGAGATGATTATGCATCAAAATAAAAACAAAAAGACAGTAATAAAACCCGGTTTGTTTTCCAACTGATTAGACAGTCTCAGGAGGCGTAACGGAATAGGCTCTTAACAGGCACAGATGCACACGCAGACACACACACACAAACTCTCTAATGCAACAGGCAAGATGCCAACATTAAAAAGCCTGTAATAAATACACTGGAAATGCTGCACATTTTTTTTTAAATCGATTAATAAATTAAACGGTCCCGAAGCAGATGCAAGAACTAAGTAAACAGTGAACCTTTCTTTACCTTGAGTGACATTGATTGTAATGACTGTGTGTGGAGTGACCTTCCTAATTGTGCTGACACTGTAGCCAGGCATTGAACCACAGGGAGAAGAAAACAGGGGGGTGAGCTCACCTAGCTGTCTGCGGAAGAGTGGTGGAAACCACTTCTGTTGTGTTGCTGCAGCAAGAGCAAATAGCGCCGCGCTGACATTACACATTTATAATCCAGATAGACACCTGACTACTGATAGCCAGAAATGTGCCAGACCAATCAGCAGTGAGACTGACAGCGCAGAAAACAACTTCAAACTGTATAACTTCAATTTGGGAATTTCACCGCCTGGCAAAGAATATGGATATGTTAAATAGCTCCACTGCACTTTCCCTGCCTCTCTATTGTACCCAAGCACCAGATCTGACAGGAGAAATGACTTTGGAATCAAATACACTATTAGAATTTATCAAAAATATCCATGGTTATTCTTTACAAGGCGTAGAAAATGCATCTAAGACAAACTGCAGAGCTCAATTCATTTTGGCACGACTCTATTAGATCATATTAACTTTCTTGGCATTCAAACAAATCTGTGGCTTTGTCAAAGTCAGACTATGCAGAAGAAATCTACATTAACTAGCACCAAGGAGACTGCATTCCAGAAGTAGTGCTACTAGCATTGAACCCAGCTCAATTAATTACTGTCAAACATACGCAAAACAGACCTTGACGAGGCCACATGCTTGGCCTCACCAGCTGGAGTCTACCTCAACACATATATGCACCCCCAGCACCAGAGTCTACCCCAACACATGTGGGTGTGTCCCAGTCCTGGGCGACATGGAAACGAGGGAACCGCAGCATATTGGAGAGTACTGTACTAGACCAGTATGGGCCGCACCCAAAGGGAAAGAAATGCAGGATACTATAAAAACATTGGGGGGGGGGGGGGACTGATGTGACCCTCTATCTGATCTGGGGTTCTGTGCGTGTTCATCATGGAACAGTAAGTGAAGGGGTCTGAAGGTCACGCCTCTCAGCAGTGCTGGGAGACTACGGTAACAACGCTGCTCATTATAAATACTAGTGTCAAACAAACTGAAGTACGAATAGAATAGAAGAAAAAAAATGTTTGACTGATGTAATGTGGGGCTAGGATAGGATAAAGGTAGAGGTGGAGGATTAATAACCTGTCTAGGTTCTCTGCTGGAGTAGACCTATCCCGTATCAATTGGTTTCATGATCTTTTCAACACCATTTACACCATAAATCTCTTTCAAAAATGCAAAGGACATTATTGTTCCTATACACACCGGTAAACGAATTAGGTGTTGGTCAACAGGGTCTGTTGAGTCAGCTAGCGCTGGGTTGTCAGGTTAACACTGTGTTAAACTGATTATAGCCGAATTCATCAGTGTACCGCCGTCCAATCTGCAAAAACTGCGTGATGCCACCTCGTCAGCATGGACCAACATCCCTGTGGAATATTTCTGACAGCTTGTAGAATGCCCCAAAGAATTCAGGCTGTTTTGAAGGCAAAAGCGAGTCTGACCCGGTACTAGAAGGGTGTACCTTATAAACATACCTTAAAATATGTGAGTGTGGAGAAAAGGTAGGTGTACATGTTTACTCGCACTAGATAGAACTGTGTCAGGGTTGATTACAAGTTAAACTTATGTTATAAGTTCAACTTCTCTTCATGGGTAGCGTGATGTGTGAAATGGATATCCGCTCCCAGTCATTAGCGGCTATTAAAATTGTAGAGGACATAACAAGGACTACATGAGATATGTCTCTGCCAATAGGCAAAGCGCATGTAAGGGACATTAGGAACTGTTCTTGTGATATTATGTAGCCTATAATGATGGTTCTCATTTTCAATTTCTTTCTTTCCTTTTGCGAACAATTGGATCCAATGAACAAAACCGACTAGGCTGACAGCCTTACAGCTTTTGCCACAATGTGCCGAATACAACAGGTGTAGACCTTAGAGTGAAATGCTTACTTACAACCCCTCAACAAACAATGCAGTTTTATCAAAAATAAAAGTAACAAATAATTAAACAGCAGCAGTAAAATAACAACAGAGAGGCTAAATACAGGGGATACCGGTACAGATTCAATGTGCGGGGGCACCTGTAAGGAGAGGTAATTGAGGTAATATGTACATGTAGGTAGAGTTAAAGTGACTATGCATAGATAATAAACAGAGAGTAGCAGCGTCAAAGAGGGGTCTGGGTAGCCCTGTGACTAGGTGTTCAGGAGTCTTATTGCTTGGGGGTAGAAGTTTTTAAGAAGCCTTTTGGACCTAGACTTGGCACTCAGGTACCGCTTGCCGTGCGGTCTATGACTAGGGTGTCTATGACTAGGGTGGCTGGAGTCTTTGACAATTATTAGGGCCTTCCTCTGACAACTCCTGGTATTGAGGTCCTGGATGGCAAGAAGCTTGGCCCCATTGATGTACTGTGCCGTACACACCTACCCTTTGTTGTGCCTTGAGATCAGATGCCAAGCAGTTGCCATTCCAAGCAGTGATGCAACCAGTCAGGATGCTCTCGATGGTGGAGCTGTAGAAACTTTTGAGTATCTGGAGAACCCATGCCAAATCTTTTCAGTCTCCTGAGGGGGAATAGGCATTATCGTGCCCTCTTCACGACTGTCTTAGTGTGTTTGGACCATGATAGTTTGTTGGTGATGTGGACACTAAGGAACTTGAAGCTCTCCACCTTCTCCACTACAGTCCCGTTGATGAGAATGGGGATGTGCTCGGTCCTCCTTTTCCTGTGGTCCACAATCATCTCCTTTGTCTTGATCATGTTGAGGGAGAGGTTGTTGTAATGGCACCACATGGCCAGGTCTCTGACCTCCTCCCTATCTCATCATTGCCGGTGATTGGCCATACCACTGTTGTGTCATCAGCAAACTTTATGATGGTGGTGGAGTTGTGCCTGGCCATGCAGTCATGAGTGAACAGGGAGTCATGAGTGAACAAGCATCCATGAGGGGCCCCCGTGTTGAGGATCAGCGTGGAAAATGTGTTGTTACCTACCCTTACCACCTGGGTGCGGCCCATCAGGAAGTCCAGGACCCAGTTGCAGAGGGAGGTGTTTAGTCCCAGGGTCCTTAGCTTAGTGATGACCTTTGGGGGCACTACGGTGTTGAACGCTGAGCTGTAGTCAATGAATAGCATTCTCACATACAGTGGGTGTTCCTTTTATCCAGGTGGGAAAGGGCAGTGTTGAGTGCAACAGAGATTGCGTCATATGTGGATCTGTTGGGGCAGTATACAAATCAGAGTCTAGGGTTTCTAGGATAATGGTGTTGATGTGAGCCATAACCAGCCTTTCAAAGCACTTCATGGCTACAGACATGAGTGCTACGGGTCGGTAGTCATTTAGGCAGGTTACCTTAGTGTTCTTGGACACAGGGACTATGGTGGTCTGCTTGAAACATGTTGGTATTACAGACTCAGTCCGGGACAGGTTGAAAATATCAGTGAAGACACCTACCAATTGGTCAGCGCATGCTCGGAGTATACGTCCTGGTAATCTGTCTGACCCTGGAGCTTTGTGAATGTTGACCTGTTTAAAGGTCTTACTCAAATCCGCTGCGGAGAGCATGATCATACAGTCGTCCGGAACAGCTGATGCTCTCATGCATGTTTCAGTGTTACTTGCCTGGAAGCGAGCATAGAAGTTATTTAGCTCGTCTGGTAGGCTCATGTCACTGGGCAGCTCTCGGCTGTGCTTCTCTTAGTAGTCTGTAATAGTTTGCATGCCCTGACACATCCAACGAGCATCAGGGCCGGTGTAGTACGAATCCATCTTTGTCATGTATTGATGCTTTACCTGTTTGATGGTTCGTCTAAGGGCATAGTGGGATTTCTTATAAGCTTCTGGGTTAGAGTCCCGTTCCTTGAAAGCGGAAGCTCTAGCCTTTAGCTAGTGCGAATGTTGCCTGTAATCCATGGCTTCTGGTTGGGGTATGTATGTACAGTCACTGTGGGGATGACGTCCTCAATGCACTTATTGATAAAGCCCGTGACTGATGTGGTGTACTCTTCAATGCAATCAGAAGAATCCCGAAACAAATTCCAGTGTGTGCTAGCAAAACAGTCTTGTAGCTTAGTATCTGCTTCATCTGACCACTTTTCTATTGACCGAGTCGTGCTTCCTGCTTTAGTTTTTGCTTGTAAGCAGGAATCAGTAGGATAGAATTATGGTCAGATTTGCCAAATGGAGTGCGAAGGAGAGCTTTGAATGCGTCTTCATGTGTGGAGTAAAGGTGGTCTAGAGTTTTTCCCCCTCTGGTTGCACATGTAACATGCTGGTAGAATTGAGGTAAAACTGATTTAAGTTTCCCTGCATTAAAGCCGCCTCTGGATGAGTGTTTTTCTGTTTGCTTATGGCTGTAAACAGCTCATTGAGTTTGGCCTTAGTGCCAGCATCGGTTTGTGGTGGTAGAAAGACCGCTATGAAGAATATAGAACTCTCTTGGTAAATAGTATGGTCTACAGCTTATAATGAGATACTTTACCTCAGGCAAGCAAAACCACTTAGACTTCCTTAGATTTCATGCACCATGCACAGTTGAAGAAGGATGTTTACATACACCTTAGCAAAATACATTTAAGCTCAGTTTTTCACAATTCTTGACATTTAATTCAAAGATTCGATCAATGTGCTCTAACGTTAGCATTATGTTGGCCCCAGTACTACTTTACTCTTTCTGGTGTCTCTTTTTTCTTTTTTCTTATTTTCATATTTTCTCATTTCAATGTTATTTTTTTTGTGTTTTTTTTTCTCCCGTTTTTCTCTCAAATCTAATCAAATTTTATTTGTCACATACACATGGTTAGCAGATGTTAATGCGAGTGTAGCGAAATGCTTGTGCTTCTAGTTCCGACAATGCAGTAATAACCAACAAGTAATCTAACTAACAATTCCAAAACTACTGTCTTATACAGTGTAAGGGGATAAAGAATATGTACATAAAGATATATGAATGAGTGATGGTACAGAGCAGCATAGGCAAGATACAGTAGATGGTATCGAGTACAGTATATACATATGAGATGAGTATGTAAACAATGTGGCATAGTTAAAGTTGCTAGTGATACATGTATTACATAAGGATGCAGTAGATGATATAGAGTACAGTATATACGTCTGCATATGAGATGAATAATGTAGGGTATGTAACATTATATAAGGTAGCATTGTTTAAAGTGGCTAGTGATATATTTTACATAATTTCCCATAACTCCCAGTGGCTGGAGTTGAGTCAGTGTCAGTGTCAGTGTGTTGGCAGCAGCCACTCAATGTTAGTGGTGGCTGTTTAACAGTCTGATGGCCTTGAGATAGAAGCTGTTTTTCAGTCTCTCGGTCCCAGCTTTGATGCTCCTGTACTGACCTCGCCTTCTGCATGATAGCGGGGTGAACAGGCAGTGGCTCGGGTGGTTGTTGTCCTTGATGATCTTTATGGCCTTCCTGTAACATTGGGTGGTGTAGGTGTCCTGGAGGGCAGGTAGTTTGCCCCCGGTGATGCGTTGTGCAGACCTCACTACCCTCTGGAGAGCCTTACGGTTGTGGGCGGAGCAGTTGCCGTACCAGGCGGTGATACAGCCCGCCAGGATGCTCTCGATTGTGCATCTGTAGAAGTTTGTGAGTGCTTTTGGTGACAAGCCGAATTTCTTCAGCCTCCTGAGGTTGAAGAGGCGCTGCTGCGCCTTCTTCACGATGCTTTCTGTGTGAGTGGACCAATTCAGTTTGTCTGTGATGTGTATGCCGAGGAACTTAAAACTTACTACCCTCTCCACTGTTCCATCGATGTGGATAGGGGGGTGTTCCCTCTGCTGTTTCCTGAAGTCCACAATCATTTCCTTAGTTTTGTTGACGTTGAGTGTGAGGTTATTTTCCTGACACCACACTCCGAAGGCCCTCACCTCCTCCATGTAGGCCGTCTCGTCGTTGTTGGTAATCAAGCCTACCACTGTTGTGTCGTCCGCAAACTTGATGATTGAGTTGGAGGCGTGGAGGCTTAAAATCCTGACCTAGTGAGATCAGTGGAGGCTCCTCGGAGGAGGATGGGGAGGACCATCCTCCTCAGGGAATTTAATTTATTTTGTATTTTTATTGTTAAACATTTAAAAAAGTTATCCTAAACTATACTAAATATATTCCCATGTCACCAAATAATTCATTAAAACATGTATACAATTGCCTCAGCAGCACTCTGTAGGATAGCACCATGGTGTATCCAGAGGACAGCTAGCTTTCATCCTCCTCTGGGTACATTGACAAAATCTAGGAGACTCATGCTTCTCACCTCTTCCACCAATTTACAGAGTAGTTATGACAACCTCTGGAGGACGTCCTCCAATCTATCAGTGCGCTTACAGCAAGAAATGACATGTTGTCCAACCAGTCAATTTACAGAAACTTGCTACAAATGACGGAGTCATCCATAATTAAGAAAAGTGTTTTTTGAAAGAGGAAGCAAAATCCTTTGTGTATGTTCTCTTTTCAGTCCATTTCCACTAACTAAAGTTAACTGTAAGGAATTTCTTCCTAATAATAGAGTAAAATTAACAGCTATACAGAAATATTTGTATGATGGAAAGATTGCAGAGGAGAAACAACTTCATGCAATTAAAGCCAGGGAAAACTCCAAGGCTGGAATGGCATACCAGTTGAGCTATATCAAACCTTTTTCAATATACTCAGTGTTATGTACTCAGTGTGTGATGCAAAAATCCTAGCAAAGTGCATACCGCATACTATTAAAAAGATGTTGTCTGATGTAATTCATCCTGATCAGACAGGCTTTTTTAAAATGGATGATACATTGGAGACAATATAAGACAAGTACTTGAACCAATCATTTTTAAAGAGCCACTGAAAACGCCGATTGGCAAGTGTGTTTTTCTGTTGCTCATTAGAAGAACAAGATTTCAGTCTTGGAAGTGTGTTTCCTGACCGATTCCATGTTTGGTTAATAATGTTTGTCCCCCATGAGACACTGTAGACATGGAAGCCTATTTCACTTCCTCACAATCCCCAGAATGAATCTACGATAACGTAAGAAATCTGTAATGAATTTGGACGTTTTTGCCAGGGATGTTTTTGTTGCAGAATTGTACATCTAACTAAGGTGCTTGGTGCAGTATTTGTCGAGTAAAAAAATGCACAACATATTGTCTTATGTGAACAAAGTCGGAGCTGCCGGGCAGGTCCAAATTGCAACCTCTCACTTTGTAAATTATAAAATGGAACCATTTTCAAAATATCGTCCTTTACTAAAATAAACCATACAATGCCAGTTCATTTACAGTTTCATCTCCCATAAAAGACAGAACAAACATTACAACAAATATCACGGTTAAACTCAAGAATACTAATTGATAAAAAAAGGAATTATCTTTGTTAATGATATTTTGAATAGGAAAGGTGGAGTTATTGTCACGTTCTGACCTTTATTTCCTTTGTTTTGTCATTATTTAGTATGGTCAGGGCGTGAGTTGGGGTGGGCAGTCTGTTTGTTTTTCTATGATTTGGGGATTTCTATGTTTCGGGCTAGTATGGTTCTCAATCAGAGGCAGGTGTCATTAGTTGTCTCTGATTGAGAATCATACTAAGGTAGCCTGGGTTGCACTGTTTGTTTGTGGGTGATTGTCTATGTTGATTGCTTGTTTCAGCGCAGTTCGCATTAGCGTCACGGTTGTTATTTCGTTTATTGTTGTTGTATAGGGTTTCAGTGTTAAGTGTTTTCTTTATTAAAATTAATGATGAACACATACCACGCCGCATTTTGGTCCTCCGATCCATCTCGCCTCCGTGACAGTTATTGTACGTCGCGTGCACTTAACAAAGATATATGCCAATGTTTGCTCTACCCAAGATTACATCCAACTGATTGCATCATTACCACAAAAATGGAGGCACGTGGAAGGGAAGGCAGATAGGGAATTTGTTTGTCTTCTCTTTCTAAAAAAATATTATTGTAATAAATATAAAAACATACCAGTTTCATTTGAGGACCAGAAATGTTCACAGCGGCGCCACACAGGTTGCAAAACAGTTGAAGATATTTGTAATGTGCTGATTCCATGGCACATGGTTTATGAACTGATTCAAAACTTTTTTTAACATTTAAATGATTATGAAAAATTCTTGCCACCAACCGAATGTTATATATATGGGGCACACAACCATCTCAGAGACAGAATCATTAGATCATTTATTCTGGAATTGGCCCTATGTACGTAGCTTGTTTCTGGTCAAAGGTTCAGGAGTGTCTGAAGAAAATCACAACATTTACCAAAAATTAACCCTGCAAATAGCACTGTTGGGAGATTTGGAAAGCCATAGTCAATCAATCAACACTATAATAATACTTTTATTAGAAATATTCATCTTTAACTTGCAATCTGTAGATACGAGAAAGGTTAGAAAGGTTCCGAATGTATGTGAACCATCACAGCAAAGTTGAAAAATACAATTATTAGGTACACCCATCTAGTACTTGGTCAGACCCCCTTTACCTCCAGAACAGCCTGAATTATTCAGCATATTCTACAAGGTGTCAGAAACATTCCGCAGGGATGTTGGTCCATGCTGTCCCGATGGCATCATGCAGTTGCTGCAGTTTGGAATGCTGTACATTCATGCTGCAAACAGACCCTTCAATCTCATCCCAAAGATGCTCTATTGGGTTGAGGTCTGGGGACAGGCCACGCAGGCCACGCAAGTAAATTGAACACACTGTCATGTTCCAGGCAATGTTTATCCACTCCGCAGTTGTCCAGTGTTGGTGATCGTGTGTCCATTGTTGTTGCTTCTTCTTGTTTTTAGCTGATAGGAGTGGAACCCAGTGTGGGTCGTCTGCTGCAATAGCCCATCCAAGACAAGGACCGACGAGTTGTGCATTCGGAAATGCCGTTCTGCACACCACCGTTGTACTGCGATGATATTTGTCTGTTTGTGGCCCGCCTGTTAGCTTGCACGATTCTTGCCTTTCTCCTTTGAGCACTCTCATCAATGAGCTTTTTTTTGCCCACAGCACTGCCGCTGACTGGATGTTTTTTGTTTGTCGCACAGTTCTTGGTAAACCCTAGACACTGTTGAGCGGGAAAAATCCAGGAGGGCATTTGTTTCTTAGATACTGGATCCGGCGCGCCTGGCACCGACGATCATACCACGCTCAAAGTCGCTTAGGTCACCTGTTTGGCCCATTCTAACGTTCAGTAACTGAATGCCTTGATGCCTGTCTGCCTACTTTACATAGCAAGCCACGTGACTCGCTGTGGGTAGGAGCAATACATTTTCATGAATGGGGGGGGGTGTACCTAATGCACTGGCCAGTGAGTGGTCATGGTACATGGATATCATAAGAGGGGGGTTTACGGAGATAGGTGAGAGACTGAGAATAGCTGAGGGGGAGTTTAAAAGCTCATGTTCTATATAATGTATACTGTATGTGTTTAAGTATCTATCCAGATGTAATGTATATCAAAAAACTATATTATTGCTATGTAACTACTGTAGACATAGAACATTTAAAAAGTGCCATGTATGTAGAATGTGTGTAGAATTTACAAAGCTGTATGGGTAAATGGGTAAAAAACAAAAACAAAAACTGAAGTAAAACACAAACCAGGGAAATTGGAGACATGGAGGAAATGACAAATCCCTTCTCCTCACAGGGCGACTATTTGTTAGTGATCATTACCCAGTGTAAGGCTGGTGAATCCCGATGTGGTTGTGGCGGTGTGTGTGTGTGTGGGGGGGGGGGGGGGGGGGGGGGAGGAACAGACAACAAGGCTGTGGTGTGATGGTTTGATTGAGCATGTCTCATTTGTTGTAATTGGCAGTTTGTTAACAGCGGTCTGGTTTTAGGCTTCAATGATGAAGCATGAACAAGTTATTATTAAAGCAAATGTAAAGCATGAAGCATATGCCCTTTCTTCCCTCGTACACATGGCACAAAGGAATACTAATACACCCATTGCAGGAATAATAGGAGACAAACTGCTTCTTGTGCAGCACTAACTGGGTTTCTTGTCTTGCCCTGGCTGTTTTTTCTCACTGGTTAATCAGTTTTCGTGCTATTTCTCACCCCTACCCACTGGCGGAACCCCTCCCAATAAATAAAATGCACACAAATGATTTCCCGCTCATGAAAACAGACAACTAAATGGTTGATATATGGATTGGAAACTCTTTTATGAGGAGAATCGCAGGGCCGAAATTGAATTTCTGCATGATAAATAGCAGGTATTGTCTCCATTCTGCCCGAGGAAGCCATTGGAGCTACTTAAACAGAGTGGTGATGACACTGGAAAAATGCTCACAGATGGACACCCAGAAGGCTAAAAACATTAGCCCAGTCCACTCCATCAATAAACCTCTCCCATACTGGGAAGGAAATTGGCCGCTCTTGGCTTATCTCCCCCTTTTAGAAATCATGGCAACACGGCAGAATGAAGTGGCTGATACCATGGTGCTCTGTATTCCAGGGGGCAGGGGCTGAGGGGCAACCTGAAACTATCAGCCATATACATCTGGAGCATTAATAAAAATGATGGTGGGGGTAAAGTGGTCACTGGATGGTTTTGAACTTTTGAAGTCCACGTGTTTGATTTGTATCTGTGGTGAGCAAGGTGGCAAAGATAGCTTTCCGTCTAAAAGACCTTGACAGCCTAGTCATGGAGTTGGGGTATGAGAGACAGATAGAGAGCAGAATAGAATAGTTGAGAGAGAGTCAGAAGGTAGTTTTAACCATTCACGTTTGAAGCAGAACAAAGAACACAATTTAAATCCCCTTAAAACTACCACACATGCTATGTAATTGTTGTCTTTCAATGTCAACAATTTCCTGTTGTTGATACTTGGATTTCCAACTGGTTGAATGTTCTCTGTGTGTAATTACAACTAATTGGGGCTTTTAAAGCCTAAAAGCCAGCACTCTGACTTGTCTTCTTAATAATGGTGTTGAGACTTGTCTCCATAACAGTGACACGGACAAACAGACAGTCTAGCCACCACAGAACAAAAGAACATAGCCTAATGAAGTCTTGCATAGCCAATGTTTATTCCAAGGTCATCCATTTTGTCTCACGACACTCGTTTGATGTTGTTGGTTTCTCTGCTCAAAGGATATTTGTGGGCACAAATGTCCTGGTTATAAAAAATTTTAAAACGTGTGTTTCGCCTGTTCTCAGTGTGAGAGAATTGTCTTCAGACTATTTAATATCTGAGCAGTGGAAGGGGGGAGAGTTGTTAAGTGCGTGATTGTGTGTTATGTAAACAAGCCATAATGATAAGAGCCAATGGAGGAGAGGTCAGAGAGTGGTCCCATGATGCAAACTATTCATCATTGTAAAACCGCTTCCTAGCAAGCAGAAATGCTAGAGAGAAAGTGATAAATGGAGAGAAAGGCCAACCACCTGGTGTTCTTCCTTCCAACTCAATCGGAGCTGACCTAAAGGGACTGAGTCCATGTATTTCAATCTGCTCCTCTAACCCTGACAGATCTGCCGGTTATTCTCTGATCATTTCTGAAATGGATGTAGAAATTGGGTGTTCAGTCCACGTGCTGCCTTATCAGCGTTATTTCCCGCTGATTGTCAGCGACAATGCCGTGGTGAAACTAAGGACAGCTAATAAAAGTCATAGCCTACTGCTCCTTTCAAGAGGAAACAACTTTTGATTACTTTTCATTTTAGTTGATGTGTGACCTCGGTAGCCAGTCTATTTCCTCAGCCTGATGCCTAATAATTGTTATTTTAGAAGATAAGGGAGAAAAGGGGTAGAAAGCGACTGTCTGTTGTGTTATCTACAATTCAAAAGTCCTTTTAAAGTAATGACAAGCTAGTCATTTAACATAACAATTTCAGAGAAATTAAAAGCTGATTTTTTTTTATCCACGCACAGACAGTCATAACCAACGGATATCTTTCAAAAACTGTAAAGACAACTTCCAGGAACTTGGTTCAGAGAAGGAATGGATTTTCACAGGATGCTTATATGCATAAATCCAGGCACAACCAACTGTAGCGTTTGTGACCCTCTAAGCTCAAATGACATCTGGCACAGTCCCTCTATGTGCTTTTGCACTAATGCAATTTATGAGCCACTTTCATCCATCTCAGAGAGAGAAAGCTCGACCACTTCAAGTCTCACACTACTTAAGATATTGCTCCCGCACAAAAAGAGAAACTTCAGCATCGTCTTCCAGAGTCAGACAGAATCACTCAGACTTCCCCTCCTCCCCCACACACCTCCCTACGTAAACAAATAAATAAATAATAAGAAATTACTTAGAACATTTCATTATTTTAAATGGGAGACTGTGCTGAGCTAAGCTTACATTTGGTTGTTTTTTGTTGTTGGGGGGGGGGGGGTCTCTCATTGATTAATGACATTTTAATACGGCGATCAAACTTGGGCTGTTGTCAGTTAATTCCACACTCCTGCCCTGTTTGGGGCACTTAACATTAGAGTGGTGGCCGATTAAACACGGTTGGATCTGATCTTACTGAAGACGTTGCTATTTGTTAACGTCAGCGATCTGCAGTGGTGTTGTGGGCTGTGTAGAGGAGTAGGGAGGCCATTGTCAGACAGTGTGACATGGCAGATCTTTTTCGAAGCGATCGATCGGGGTCTTTGCTAACACTCCCCCCCCTTTTACAAAGACCAGACATATTAATCTGGAACTGAGACACACCGTAGTGTCTGCCAACTATCTCCCCTTTGCAGCTTAAGGAAAGAATGACCCCCCCCCCCCCCCCCTCAAAACACAGTCAGCCAGACCCCCATACACCCAAACAGAGACAGAAGAATACACACACCCACACACACATACACATACAGGCCTGGTGAGAAATAAATTGCAAGAAGAGATAACAGATCAATCTGGGTTGAAGGCCTGACAGCGAGGGACAGTTTGTCTTATTTCCAGCCACCCTCCAGCAGTCAAGTGTCGTCAATACCTGAGCTGTGCTGGGCTTATCCTGCCTCTCAGTCGCCTCCACACCCCCGTTCTTCCCCTTCTCATTCTCCCTTAACACCACTTCACCGTCGCTCTTTCTCTCCCTCACCAACCCTCTTTCTAATTCTTTCTTGCTCTCTCCTTCCTCCACTAGCACTCTCCCCCCTTCTCTCATGCTTGACCTCCACGTCCCTCCATCCCCAGCTCCCATTCTGTCTCAATCTCCTCCCTTACAGCAACACGTTCTCCTCTCCCCTCTCTTCCTCTGTCAGCCAATATCTCCTGCCACACGTCACCTCTCACACTTTCATTTCCAGAGTTCCAGTGCATCTTGACAGCCTCTACTGTCGGCGGTGGCTGAGGGAGCAGTGAACTATCTGGGCCCCATTGGGCTTGAACTGTGATAGGATCGAGGACGGTGGTGGGCAGATGGATGGGGGGTTGCAGTGGCATATATTCAAGGAGGCCAAGGAAAGCCAGGCTTCTCCCCAAATATGTACAATATATTTCTTAAAGAAAACATCTTAAATAATTTATCTTTCGTTTCTCTGTTGTATCATTTTCCTTCAATTTGCAAGTGGCTGAATGTATCTCGCCAGAGAAAGCATCAGAGTGAGCGAAAAGCGACCCTCTGTCTCAGTATGTATAGCCCATGTATCTGATGCTGTCTGGACAAAATAGTATGACATGGTTTCCGCATGTAGCATTGAATTCAAAAGCAAGGGAAGCCAGCAAGCGTTTGGCCTCCCTTGATAAAAAAGTACAGCCAATCAGAGTTGAGCTAAACTGATTTAGCTCAACTGTGAATGGTTCTGGTGCCCCCAAGAATAGTTTCAAGGGAAACCAGTTTGGATTTGGATTCACACCAATCACATCACATCAAAAGCTAAACTGTTGCATCTCGTTGAGTCGTTGTCGTCCAGTGGCTAGGTAGCTAGCTAGCTAAAATGGTCCCTTTCCTACATTAGCCATGGATGGAGAAGGGATTTGGAGTCATAGTTTTACTTAATTCTTCGTACTGGCCAATAACAGCGATTCTGATCCAACATACATTGTGGTCAGTTTGTTTTAGATGCATGCCAGCAATTTCACTACACAACACAACACTAACACTAAACAATACATTAATTGCACTGTAACGGTGACAAACGGTGCCCACAAACTGTTAGGGCCTATATCAAGCTGTCCCAATAGCAGAGCTTTCTTTTCAGCACCATGGAGTGAATCCTTACCTTACCACTTCCACACCTGGCTATCAGCAGAGCCTTGCCCGTCGAAACAGTTCCTTCAGCCTTATTTGCTGCCTTAAAAAAACATATCTTATATGGCTGACTTGCTTAAACAAATGTGGTATCTACTGACAATTGAGATGGGGACGATGAGGCAATCCATAATTTTGATTCAGACAATGAGCGAGCTAGGACAGACGTAGTCAATATAACTATTTGTTTAACACTTTTGAAATGTACAGTGACAGAATTCAGAACATAGGTCATTCTTACAGTATTCTCCCTGTACACCAAGTCAGAACTGTAGGATAAATAAAGGGGGCATATAAGCAGACAATGAAAGTTCTTACAATATTCAATGATTATATTTGTGTCACGTTCTGACCTTAGTTCCTTTGTTTTGTCTTTGTTTTAGTATCGTCAGGGCGTGAGTTGGGGTGGGCAGTCTGTGTGTGTTTTTCTAGGTTGGTTTTTGAGTTTGGCCTGCTATGGTTCTCAATCAGAGGCAGGTGTCGTAGGTGGCCTTTTTTCACTTGTGTTTCATGGGGGTTTATTTTCTGTGTTGTGTGTCATCACTAGACAGGACTGTTTCGTTTGTTCGTTCTTCCTAGTTGTTATTTTGTTTAGTGTTCAGTTTTGATTATATTAAAAATCATGAACACTTACCACGCTGCACCTTGGTCCTCACCTTCTTCCACCGCCGACAGCCGTTACAACTTGGCTAAAACAGGCTATGGGCTACATGTGCACCACCAAGTCAGAACAGTAGGTTAAGTTATGAGGGGAAAAGGGACCAAATTATTAGCTGGTGATTATCAAGCAAATATTGGTTGGTCTCACGGTAATTGACCGTTAATTAACATAAACACATTTAGCATCTCCTGGCTTCCACACATAGCCTACAAGCCATTTAAAAGGTCTAATAAATTCATGTAATATAGCCTACACCTTCACAATAAATGTATTGTTTATTTTAGACAGGTCTAAAGAAGCATGATACTGTATGAAGAAAATAATAGCATACTCTGAGTTGTCCTTATGTTAGATCCTGATGTGGCTATGCCAAATGGATGTGGGCTACACTAGTTAATTTAGCAGACAAGATTTGCTTATAATTCCGTGGCATTATTTTATATTATTTTATAGTATGAAGAATACAATTGAACAGAGCTGAATAAAATCAAAAGATTTTCTCCAAAAGATTTGAGGGAGTGTGTACATGCGGCTATTCTGTGTTGAGTGGTTAATATGTACTCCTAAATGCTTAATTTAGAGGTATTAATGGAAATTTAGTTGTTGTACAAATGTTGGGCTATATGTTTTGATTTTTAATACATTGTAATAAGGCTGCATGATGAGACTCTAATGATGATTTGAAAAAAGTTGCTTGAAAGGCATGAGCTCTGCTTAGCTTTTTTGAGCAGAACGTACACACTCGAATAGTCTCTCATTCACAATTTGATAAGCATTTGATAATGCCTCAAATTACACGGCGGCATCCCCTGTGTGGCCGTAATGCACCCTAAAAAACATGCATTATGTGGCCCGGAGTGCTGCATTGTGGCCTTCTACCTGAGTGTGCTGCACAATCCGAAGCGTCTATCACTCACATGGTTCTCTGTCATGTGATCAGGTCTTTCTCACAGGCCACAAGTGAAGACAGACACATCGGGGACGCAACTGCATGTGTCCTTATCCAATTTCGAGGTGCATATTAAAGATATTGGAAGAACTGCCCACATTTACTTTTCGTCAGCCAACAAGATGAGTAACAAACGGCAAAAGCATATGTCAATCTACTATCCCCCATAGTATAAAAGTCAACCTATTCTATAGTGTGCGAGAAATAAATATTCCAAACATAGCCTGGGACAGTTATGGGATGTGATAGATCCCAAATTAATACAACCACTGGCATCAAAATGTTTTTATGTAATGTGGCTGCTGCAACAGATCAGAACATTTAGCTTAAAATGTTGACTATTATGCTATTTCCTCACATTATAAGCGCAGCAATGCGCACATGGTAGAAGGCTATAAGCGCAAATTTTCCATTAGCGGAAAACCCCATTATCAAAAGTGACCGCAAATGCAATTATGCATGTAATGCTTTTATTATAAATGTGCATTTTTATGGTGAAAATTATCTTCCCCAAACATGAAACTCACACGCTGCTTATATATGCCAGTTAGGCTCTACACCCTTGTAAAACGGATTAATGTACTTCATTTTAATAGGTTATTTGGTCACTTAAGTTGTGATACAAACCTTTGTAAAACATATTGGCCTATGGGCTCGGTGACATGAGGTGTGCGACTATGATTTGAAAAAAAGTTCTCTTCTTTGCTTCTTATACTGGGCATCATTCACAAGGGATAATAAATAATTCACAAGTGATAGGCTAATATTGTCCCCCATTAATCTTGTCTATAAATATACTAAATAATATGTGTGACATTTGTTTTGATTTAGAATGGACCATTATCATGCACCTGTATCGTCATCTATGCACTTAAATAGCCAAAGGAGGGGGCCTCCTGAGTGGCGCAGTAATTTAAGGCACTGCATTGCAGTGCTAGCTCTGCCACTAGAGATCCTGGTTGAAGTTCAGTCTCTGTCACAGCCGACCGCTACCGGGAGACCCATGGGGCGCAGCACAATTGGACGAGCATCGCCTGGGTTAGGGTAGGGTTTGACTGGCTGGGATGTACTTGTCCCATCGTGCTCTAGCAAATCCTACGGCAGGCTGGGTGCATGCACGCTGACACGGTCACCAGGTGTACGGGTTAAGTGGGCATTTTGTCAAGAAGCAGTCCGGCTTGGCTGGGTCGTGTTTCAGAGGATGCACGGCTCTCGACCTTCGCCTCTCCCAAGTCCGTACAGGAGTTGCAGCGATGAGACAAGACTAACTACCAATTGGGGAGAAAAAGTGGTAAAAATAAATACAAACAATAGGGAATGAAGGAAAATAGTGAACGCTTTTCCCCATGGTTTATTTTCATGCCAGCAAGGTAGGCTATACTCCAGTTGTAAAAATACTAGGAAAGTTGAGAAATCAATATAGTAGGCCTAGCCTATAGAAAGCTGATGGGATCCTAGTATTTTTATTAGCAGCCATCACTCTGTTTTCTCCCGCAATTGCATAGCCTATAGAAATGTTGCACAACATGAGCTCAAGTGTTTGATTAGATTTTTTAATACATTTGAATTGACGTCAGAGTGATTAGAGGGACAACAGAGTGCTGAGTACCAGGCAGCTGCCGCTTTCAAGGAGCAGGACAATAATCCAGACGCTTATAAGAAATCGTGCTATACCCTCAGACGAACCATCAAATAGGAAAAGCGTCAATACAGGACTAAGTTTTAATCCTACTACACCGGCTCTGATGGTCACCGGATGTGGCAAGGCTTGAAAACTATTATGGAATACAAAGGGAAACCAAGCTGTGAGCTGTCCAGTGACGTGAGCCGTTCCGGCCGACAGTGTGATCACACTCTCCATAGCTGATGTGAGCAAGACCTTTAAACAGGTCAACATTCACAAAACCCCAGGGCCAGTCGGATTACCAGAACGTGTACTCAAAGCATGTGCGTATCAACTGGCAAGTGTCTTCACTGACATTTTCAACCTCTCCCTGATCGAGTCTGTAATACCTACATGTTTCAAACAGACCACCACAGTCCCTGTGCCCAAGAAAGCAAAGGTAACCTGCCTAAATGATTACCGCCCCGTAGCACTCAAGTCGGTAGCCATGAAGTGCTTTGAAAGGCTGGTCATGGCTCACATCAACACCACCATTCCAGAAACCCTAGACCCACTCCAATTCGCATACCATCCCAACAGATCCACAGATAACGCAATCTCAAGCGGGTCGAGAGTTTCAAGTTCCTTGGTGTCCACATCACCAATGAACTATCATGGTCCAAACACACCAAAACAGTTTTGAAGAGGGCACGACAACACCTTTCCCCCTCGGGAGACTGAAAAGACTTGGCATGGGTCCCCAGATCTTCAAAAAGTTCTACAGCTTCTCCATTGAGAGCATCCTGACCGGTTGCATCACCGCCTTATGGCATCTGGCCATAAGGACCAACAGAGGGTAGTGCGTACGGCCCAGTACATCACTGGGGCCAAGCTTCCTGACATCCAGGATCTATATAGTAGGAAGAAGAAGGTCCTAGAGGAAGGTCCTAAAAAATTGTCAAAGACTCCCAGTCAACCTCACCCCCCCTTTCTTTCCACACCGCTGCTACTCGCTGTTTATTATCTATGCTGAGTCACATTCCAAATTACCTCGACTAACCTGTACACATAGACTCGGTACCCGTACCCCATGTATATAGACTCGTTATTTATTGTGTTACTTTTATATTCAATTTTTTTACTTTAGATTATTTAGTAAATATTTTCTTAACTCTATTTCTTGAACTGCATTGTTGGTTAAGGGCTCGTAAGTAAGCATTTCACTGTAAGGTCTACTACACCTGTTGAATTCGACGTATGTGACAAATATAATTTGATTTGAGTTAACAAGTTTGGTAGGCAACTAATAACCAGCAGCAGCAGCATCAGAGCTTTCATGACTCGTGACTGCCGGTGGGTCGGTAATACGGTCACCGCAACAGACGTAGGTGAGGCACATGTCCTACTAACAGCTTACTTCACAAAATACACTTAGTTTTACTTTCTTAGCTGCAGTATACTGTACATACAGTTGAAGTCGGAAGTTTACATACACTTAGGTTGGAGTCATTAAAATTCATTTTTCAACCACTCCAAACATTTCTTGTTTCTTGTTAACACCTCTTGGGGCTGGGGGGCAGAATTTTCACTTTTGGATAAATAGCGTGCCCAATTTCAACTTCCTGCTACTCATGCCAAGAATATAAAATATGCATATTATTCGTAGATATGCATAGAAAACACTCTGAAGTTTCTAACTGTTTGAATCATCTCTGTTAGTATAACAGAACTTCTGTAGCAGGCAAAACCCCAAGGACTAACTGTTTGAATCATGTCTGTTAGTATAACAGAACTTCTGTAGCAGGCAAAACCCCAAGGACTAACTGTTTGAATCATGTCTGTTCCCTGATTTGTCATTGCCAAGGGACATTTTTCTATTTTCAGTTCCTACCGCTTTCACTGGATGTCACCAGTCTTTGGAATTTGGTTTAGATTATTCCTCTGTGCAATGAAGAAGTAGGCCAACTAGGACCTGGGTAACACTTTTGTGAGTTGCGCAAGACGTGAAAAGTAGCGCTGGTTTGTTTTCATTCCTGTATTGAACACAGATTGCCCAGTCTACAATTTGATCGATTGTTAACGTTTAAAAATACCTACAGTTGTATTACAAAAGTAGTTTGAAATATTTTGGCAAGTTTATAGGCAACTTTTGAAATATTTTTTAGTGACGTTGTTTTTTCTGGATCAAATGCGCTTTATAAATGGACATTTTGGATATATATGGACAGAATTGATCGAACAAAAGGACAACTTGTGATTTTTATGGGACATATTGGAGTGCCAACAAAAGTAGCTCGTCAAAGGTAATGCATATTTTATATTTTATTTAAGGGCTTTGTGTAGCGCCTGCAGGGTTGAAATATACTAACAAACTATAGTTCGGTTAGGACATCTACTTTGTGCATGACAGAAGTAATTTTTCCAACAATTGTTTACAGACAGATTGTTACACTTAGAATCACTGTATTACAATTTCAGTAGGTCAGAAGTTTACATACACTAAGTTGGTCTTCCGAGTTGTGGCAAAATTGCTTAAGGACAACAAAGTCAAGGTATTGGAGTGGCCTTCACAAAGCTCCGACTTCAATTCTATAGAAAATGTGTGGGCAGAACTGAAAAAGTGTGTGCGAGCAAGGAGGCCTACAAACCTGACCCAGTTACACCAGCTCTGTCAGGAGGAATGGGCCAAAATTCACCCAACTTATTGTGGGAAGCTTGTGGAAGGCTACCCAAAACGTTTGACCCAAGTTAAACTATTTAAAGGCAATGCTACTAAATACTAATTGAGTGTATGTAAACTTCTGACCCACTGGGAATGTGATGAAAGAAATAGAAGATGAAATAAATAATTCTCTCGGCTATTATTCTGACATGTCACATTCTTAAAATAATGTGGTGATCCTAACTGACCTAAAACAGGGAATTTTTACTTGGATTAAATGTCAGGAATTGTGAAAAACTGAGTATAAATGTATTTGGCTAAGGTGTATTTAAACTTCCGATTTCAACCGTATCCCCTAGGCATATTACATAATTTATGCTGCTGCATACAAGACATTTTTGGACTCACCTTGATGTGCTGTGCCCACTTGAACAGGAAGGTGGCACAGTGGTCCTTATGGACACATTTTGGCATCAAACTTTGTCATCAACTGGCATTCTCTGGATTTATGGTGCTTTCAAGACAACTGGGAACTCGGGAAAAAAACTAGGTTGAGTTCCCGACTTGGAAATCCGAGTTGGATGACCGTACAAAACTTGTTTTCCCAGTTGGAGCTACTCCACTGAATAGCTGTAACGGTTCTCTTGTGGTGAAGGAAAGTCGGACCAAGGTGAGGGGAGGGTCTGGGTGGGCATCTGTCCGCGGTGGCGGCTCTGGACTTGGACCCCACTCCATAGTCTTAGTCCACCTCCTTAGCGTCCCTTGAGTGGCGACCCTCGCCGCTAACCTTGGCCTAGGAAACCTAACAACGGGCCCCACTGGACCGAGGGGAAGCTCGGGACCGAGGGGAAGCTCGGGACCGAGGGGAAGCTCGGGACCGAGGGGAAGCTGGGGACCGAGGGGAAGCTCGGGAGTGAGAGGAAGCTCAGGAGTGAGAGGAAGCTCAGGAGTGAGAGGAAGCTCAGGAGTGAGAGGAAGCTCAGGAGTGAGAGGAAGCTCAGGAGTGAGAGGAAGCTCAGGAGTGAGAGGAAGCTCAGGAGTGAGAGGAAGCTCAGACAGGTTGATGGATCTACCAGATCCTGGCTGGCTGGTGGTTTTGGCAGATCCTGGCTGACTGGCGGATCCTGGCTGACTGGCGGATCTGGCTGATCCTGGCCGACAGGCGGATCCTGGCCGACTGGCGGATCCGGCGGATCCTGGCCAACTGGCGGATCCTGGCAGACTGGCAGCTCCTTGCAGACTGGCAGCTCCTTGCAGACTGGCAGCTCCTTGCAGACTGGCAGCTCCTTGCAGACTGGCAGCTCCTTGCAGACTGGCAGCTCCATGCAGACTGACATCTCTGGCTGCTCCATGCAGACTGGCAGCTTCATGCAGACTGGCAGCTCTGGCTTGCTTCATGCAGACTGACAGCTCTGGCTGCTCCATGCAGACTGGCAGCTCCTTGCAGACTGGCAGCTCCGTGCAGACTGGCAGCTCCGTGCAGACTGGCAGCTCCGTGCAGACTGGCAGCTCCGTGCAGACTGGCAGCTCCTTGCAGCCTGACAGCTCCTTGCAGCCTGACAGCTCTGGCTGCTACATGCAGACTGATATCTCTGGCTGCTTCATGTAGACTGACAGCTCTGGCTGCTCCATGCAGACTGACAGCTCCTTGCAGACTGGCAGCTCCGTGCAGACTGGCAGCTCCTTGCAGACTGGCAGCTCCTTGCAGACTGGCAGCTCCTTGCAGACTGATAGCTCTGGCTGCTCCATGCAGGCTGGCAGCTCTGGCTGCTCCATGCAGGCTGGCAGCTCTGGCTGCTCCAGGCGGGAGACTCCGACAGCGCTGGAGAGGTGAGGCGCACTGTAGGCCTGATGCGTGGTGCTGGCACTGGTGGAACTGAACCGAGGACACGCACAGGAAGCCTGGTGCAGGGAGCTGTTACCGGAGGGCTGGGGTGTGGAGGTGGCACAGGATGGGCTAGACCGTGAAGGCGTACTGGAGATCTTGAGAGCAGTGCTGGCATAGGACGTGCATGGCTAGGGATGTGCACAGGAGGCCTGGTGCGTGAGGCTGGCACCAACTTCACCAGCCGACTAACACGCACCTCAGGACGATTATGGAGCGCTAACTCAGGTGCCATCAAATCCCGACACGTTCCGTCGGGCGAATTCCATGCTTAAAGCACCAACACAGCAACTCCCTCATTTCTCTCTCCTCTAATTTCCCCATTAACTCCTTCACAGTCTCTGCTTCGCTCACCTCCAACACCAGCTCTGGTTCTAGTCTCCTCCTTGGCTCCTCACGATAAACAGGGAGAGTTGGCTCAGGTCTGACTCCTGACTCTGCCACACTCTCCCTGAGCCCCCCAAGACATTTTTGGGGCTGACTCTCAGGCTTCCATCCGCGTTGCCGTGCTACCTCCTCATACCATCGCCTCTCCTTACTCCGCCTCCAGTTCTTCCTTGGGGCGGCGATATTCTCCAGGCTGAGCCCAGGGTCCTTTACAGTCCAGTTCGTCCTCCCATGTCCATCTCTCCTGTGGCTCCTGCCTGTTGACACGCTGCTTGGTCCATTGGTGGTGAGTGATTCTGTAACGGTTCTCTTGTGGTGAAGGAAAGTCGGACCAAAATGTGGCGTGTAGATTACGATTCATGTTTAATGAAAAAACACACTAAACACAAACACTACAAAACAATAAACGTAACGAAAACCGAAACAGCCTATACTTGTGTAAACTAACACAGAACAAGGACATCAGGACACTGAGGACAATCACCCACAAAACCCAACACAAAACAGGCTACCTAAATATGGTTCCCATTCAGAGACAATGACTAACACCTGCCTCTGATTGAGAACCATATCAGGCCAAACATAGAAATAGACAAACCAGACACACAACATAGAATGCCCACCCAGCTCACGTCCTGACCAACACTAAAACAAGGAAAACACATACGAACGATGGTCAGACCGTGACAATAGCAGGCTAGTGATTGCTTTGCAACGCTTGCAGTTAGCCACTGATTCCTTCCAAACCACCCATTGTTGAATTTGCAATTTCCAACTTTTTGTGTAATGTTTATGTCCAACGGTCGATGAGCACCGATACGTTTTATCTATAATTTCTCTTCATATGAAATGGATTTTCAAGTAGATTGTCAAAGTGATTCATGATGATGACTACTTGTCTAGCTTGTTAGCTAAGATTTTGAAAGTATGATGTTGAAATGATCAGTCCAATCAAAGCTACGGTAGATATAACGTGATTTGACGTCATTTTATCTGTGGCCAATGACCTTGAGCCTTCTTGGGTGGGCACTTCTAATGTAAATCTATGGCAACACCCAAGGGGCTTGCATTTTCAAGCTCTCCCCATAGATGTTTTGGTGGCGTAGTGTCCCCATGAGTGACAGAACGCTGAACCAATCACGGCGCAACTAGAGAACATTACCAACCCCTACTCTCCCTTTTTCCCGCTGGCTTCCCTACCACCACAGAAAGCACTGAGCTAGGCTGAAACGCCTGCCTTTTGGAGCTGCTTTACTCAAGAAAGCAATAAAGAGACCATGCTTGTATGTGGCTTTATTAACTCAAAGATTTTTTTATACATTGTTTGCAAACTGATATTTAATACGTATTAACAAAAAATGACCTGCCCTGAATGACGGGTCGCCACTGATTGTGGTCCTGGCCAGCCAGAGACTAGGGAACTTCCATATGTAGCTAGCTAACATTAGATGTAGTACCATAGGCTAACGTTAACTAGCTGGCTCATCGTTGCCAATGAAAGGAAGTTAGCCAAGCAAGTATTTTAACCAGGTAGCCTTGTCTAGGACAACAAACACTAAAAGGGTGTAAACTGTATGATTGACAACATAAGAGAGAGAAGGATGGCATGGTGTTGCTCTACGAGTATGGTGAGTCAACACGTTTTTTCTACATGCGCACGCACACGCACACACACACACACACACACACACACACACACACACACACACACACACACACACACACACACACACACACACACACACACACACACACACACACACACACACACACACACACACACACACACACACACACACGCCCATCTTACACACATAAATCAGTACCATGGACAGCCACATGATATTTAGCTTACACTGATTAGACTAAATCGTTTTTTGGTAACTTCAATTTGTTACTGTAAGCATAGCTGATTTGATCATGTTGAAGTAGTAATGGTGCTGAAATGGGGAAAGTAGCTCCTGTTTTCTTTGCGGATTGCTGTAACTCTCTGTGGTTCTATATCAATTTGCTTTCTATAACTATAACAAAGCAAAGCTCTCCGGTTTTGTGATTAAACAAAAGTGTGGTTGAATTTATTCTGCTCACTGTGTGACTGTTGTCTTCTTGTTGTCTAAGCCTTATATATATATCACTGTTGTATGAACTAACGGGTTATAGAGAAAACAATGCATCTATCAAAACACAGGTTGTAATATGGCTTTTTTCCTGGCTTGTCTTACCCATTGATTTTATCCATAAACCTCTAATGGTGGGGTTGACAGTCAGCTGATGTCTCGGGCCAACACAGTTCACAAAGGTTTCATGTTCAGCGTGTTTGCTCTTTGTCAACTGTGTACCACACAGATTGACATCAGAGACGGATATGTTTCACAGCCAGCCGTGACTGGGAGACCCATGAGGCGGCATACAATTGGCCCAGTGTCATCCGGGTTAGTGGAGGGTTTGGCCGGCCGGGATTTCCTTGTCCTATTGCACTCTAGCGACTCCTTGTGGCAGGCCAGGCGCCTGCAAGCTGACTTTGGTCGACAGCTGGACGGTGTTTCCTCCGACACATTGGTGTGGCTAGCTTGCCGGTTAAGCGAGCAGTGTGTCAAGAAGCAGTGCGGCTTGACAGGGTTGTGTTTCCTTCACCTCACCCAAGTTCGCAGGGGAGTTGCAGTAATGGAACAGGACTGTAACTACCAATTGGATATCAAAAAATTAGGGAGAAAAAGGGGGTAAAAAAAGTCAAATTAATAATAATAATGTTTTGAAATTGTTAACACAGAGTGTTGGATGCATAGCTAAGTTCGAATATGATATGACGTATGTTCTGATGTACTGCCAGGCTCAACAAGGAGCAACATGTCTTCATTGAGAGCTTAACAGATGAAGAGACTGATACAGATGCTCTTGGTCTGTATCTCAGTACTACTTATGTCATATCAAGAGCACTGATTTAAACAAAAATACTTCAACCAATCAACTAACTAAAGGGACATTATAACCTCCATTATACTCTCATATAGAAATGCCAAACCTCAAGCAACCCTTGGAAATTATTTGAGTAAACCACAGTAATATACACTAAATATACAGTAAATACATTTACTAGAAAAATAGGCATACTGCAATAGTCCCATTAATCATGAGCAGCGTTTTCTACTCAGGAGAAATTTCGGCACTCTCTAGCTTGGAAAATGACAAACGCTACCCCCCCAGTAGAATGTTTCAAACGCAACCTGCATTCTGCCACTGTTGGGTCTCCGTGGTCTTTAAATAATTCATTTTAACAACACAATAATTTCCTCACATCACAGTTTTTTTCTGACAGTATGACAGCCGTCTGAATCTATAAAATGCTTCTCACCATGACCTATGCTGCTCAATAATGAATACCTCTAGATTTTACAACTTAATCACCAGTCATGGATGACTGGGGGAAATCAGCTGAATTCCTCTGAACCTGGATTTTAGGCTGGTTAGCCAGGAGGACGTGCATAGATTATTGAACAGCCTGCTAATAATTCACAAGGTGAATGGAGTTTTGTCAGGAGGAGAGGACGCTGAAGAATAACATCCCCTGATTCGCTTTACCAGCACATTCTAGCCTTGGACTGGATTCCTCCAATCACAGGTTGCTCATTGAGGTCCTGAGATGGACTATGGATTAACGTAAAATGACCGCATTGTGCCTTTCCTTTTGAGAGGTCAGGGGTCTAGAAAAGAACAAAGGTCAATACTAGGAGGTCCTGTATCTACCCACAGTATAAACAAAGGCAGCCTATAGGCAACACTATTCTGATTAATTGGATAGGTTTTTGAGGGAAATCCTGTACTGAAGTAATGTCACTTAAAACAGATCAAGGGCTATGCGTGAAGTATTAGTATTTTATCAGTATGGCCACATATCATTTAGGGTGCCTTAAAGTTATAGACGAGAGAGAAAAGTCCCATTTCACGATGAAAAGTTATTGCCGGTTTACTCACCCCAGAATACAAATGAAAGTACTGAGACAGTCATTTATCATTCTGATAAAATAAAAAATAAATTCTAACTCTTGAGTCATCTGCACTATGCATTCTTCACAATGGCCATTGTTTCATGAAATGTGTCTGATCCACTGCCATTGAATACAATGCTAATAAATGACTCATTGTAAATACATCACCTGCATATTCAAGCAGAAATCAAGTCCAATTTTTCTTCAAAGACTGAAATGAAACCAAATTATAACCATTTCATTTCTCAACATCATTCAAAGTTTTGTTCCATCATTTTCCTATTCAGCCCTTTTTTTTAGTAGCTAATAGTGCATATCGGTCTCACTGTAATGTTATACATCTCAAGCACAACCGTTGTCCTATACAAGTCAAGTCCCAGGTAATTCACACAGTATTAGTACTCCTTCCTGTTGACTTGTAAGTTAACCTGAACAGGCCATGATTTTTCAAAAGCCCAATTTAGCTGAGCCTTTTGATAGTTACCTACAATGTGCAGTCGTACCATCAGAGATACATGTAGCATGTGGCTATTTGCATCTCCCTCTCACCCCACCCCTAAGTTTTAGATGCACTATTGTTAAGTGACTGTCCCACTGGATGTCAGAAGGTGAATGCACCAATTTGTAAGTCGCTCTGGATAAGAGCGTCTGCTAAATGACTTAAATGTAATGTAAATCTATACATATTTATGAATGAAATACAGCATGCAGCGATGTATAAAACACACTTCACATGCATATGTATGACAAAGCACACCCAAGGAACATGGAGCGATTAGCATTGGAAACAAACACAGCGAGGGTGGGATTTTATGTTACGTCATATCAACTTAATGTAATACTAGGTTGACACGCTGCATAATTAGAGACAACCTTAGGTACGATCAATGGCCACACGGAGGCATCGATCACTTCAATAGTCACACTCGGGAAACTATTGTTGCAGGTCCCAAAGGCCATTACCCTGCAATGTGATGCTGTCCTCAGGGGGGATATAAATATATAAATACATACACATCAGTATGTCATCTCTCTGTTTTTGGTATATATATATATATATATACATTGTGTTGGAGTGCAACAGCTATATCTGCTGAAAGGATGTGTAACTCCTGCACTGATCCCAAGGGCACCAGGATGGGAGGATGGCAGGGGACAAAATGAATTACAGTTGCTAGCGTTGTGAAGCACTCTCTGAGGCATGGAGTGTTGGAGACATGGCGTGGCATTGTGAAGCACCTACACTTAGGATAGGTGTCACAGGAGAAGTTGCTACTCCGGTGAGGAATACATGACATCTCCAACGTCCTCCTCCAGCAGGATGTGATGAGTCTTGCATAACCAGCATATTAAATATCATTCACCTCTCATTTGCATTAGCTGGCAGTAAATAAGATGGATGGGGTTCTGTCAGATCATAAAAAATGCACAGCCTATGATTGTAATAGGAGACAGAAGGTGTGTGGGTGTATGTGGGCGTGCATGTGTGCGTGAGTGAGAGGTTCCTTTTCTTAAAAATGTAGTCGGTTAAAGACAAACTTTTTAATGGCTGTTTTTTTAGAAATCCATCTATGAAATACGGTATATCAATCCACTTTGCAGGAAATTAAACCGTCCTCGTCAGATATCCCCTTTATACCGAGACAAAAACCTGTCATCTTTACCATGCCATCTTCTTTATCTCGCCCTTTCTTTATATCTGAAAGGTCTAGCCGGTAACAGACGCAGGACATTTATTTCCACCATAATGTTATTTTCTGTATTTTCTTTCAAGTTTTTGCCTACGCCTCAGTGTAAACATTGCCTTTCATCTCACCAGCTTTAGACGACATTGAATCATGAACATTTTATTGTGGCCCGACGTCAAATGTCTTACTATGAAACGGTATGAACACAAAAAACGTCAGTCTGCATGACATGGCATCAGCCTGGTCCAAATAGCAACGTTACCTGCTCTGTTTATTGCACCAAAAAACCCATCTGTTTGAAGATGTATTTAGGATATGGCAGTTTAGTAAGCCAGGCAACTAAAAAAAACTTTCTAGACAATGTTTTGGTTCATTGCTAGCTTGTTAGCTAGCTATCTAGCTGCCCTGCCAGCTCAGATAATTACCCGAACATATCTGACAACATTTTGATGACAGTAGCCAACTTTTTATTAATCATAACAGGAAAATAAGCACATTACAAGGTAATTACTTACAAGTGATTTACAAGTATGGTGAGCAAAAAATAGCTTATTACCGTGTACCAGTTATGAACAAATTCTTATTTTCAATGACAGCCTTGAAACAGTGGGTTAACTGCCTTGTTCAGGGGCAGAACAACAGAGTTTACCATGTCAGCTTGGGGATTCGATCTTGGAACCTTTCGGTTACTAGTCCAACACTCTATCCACTGGGCTACTTGATGCTTTAAAATCTGCTAATCTGTGTACATGACAAATACATTTAGATTTGAAACAAAGGTTTTTCGCCACCTGTGCCTATTCCATTTAGCCTAGATTTACAGAGTTATTACTTCTAAACAAAAACACTTTTAGGGGGTTCTCATTAGGTTAAAATGTTGTTTTGATTACTGCTTGAGCGGTCGATAAGTTTATATTTTGTTGTAATTGTTGCAAAATACCTATTCTGAATGCAGCAGTTGTTAGCTAGAATGCTAACACTCATTCACATGGACTGCAGCAAAGCTAGCCATTCTACTGGTTGAAGTTGAAGTGTTTTTTAAGTATCATGTAGTTGATTTGCAACGATGACACAAACATTATATTAAGCAGGACATTCATTCCAGCCTTACGATCCAATTATAATCCAAAAGTAGTGTGAAATGTACTCATAAGCAACTCGTAAATGGAGACTTTTTCTGCTGGTGGTCTATGAGAACTCCCCAATTTTCCACTAAGGTGGGAAAATTTCATTAATTTTTTATTTTATTTGATCTTTATTTAACTAGGCAAGTCAGTTAAGAACAAATTCTTATTTTCAATGATGGCCTAGGAACAGTGGGTTAACTGCCTTGTTCAGGTGCAGAACGACATATTTTTACCTTGCCATCCCGATCTTGCAACCTTTCAGTTACTAGTCCAACGCTCCAACCACTAGGCTACCTGTCAAAGTTAAATGTTTTTTACTCCCACCACTCCCCGGTGCCAGCTACACATTGGATGCACGTATATGTGGCAAAAATGTATTGTTTGAAAGAAGATCATATAAACGTCGCCTAATTTTCTTTACAAGCAACATACCACAAATGATAATATATATGCCATTTAGCAGACGCTTTTATCCAAAGCAACTTACAGTCATGTGTGCATACATTCTACATACGGGTGGTCTCGAACCCACTACCCTGGCGTTACAAGCGCCATGCTCTACCAACTGAGCTACCAACTGAGCTACAGAATTAGTTAGGAGAGACACCAATAAATAACAAGAGAAAAAAGACCCAGAAATATTTGAATACAGGATCATGGTCTTCACACACATTTACAGGGCTCATCCCAAGCCAAGTTATTTGCTGCCTGGGATTCCATTCCCACAGCATCCTGTGAGCACAGGATAGGAGAGGAGCTGAGCCTTTCAGCAGCATGGCCACAGCTCTAAACTCCCTCCCTCAGCCCCCACAGGACGGATGAAGCTTAAGGAGCGATCGCTGGCTCCATTACACTTTCCAATCCATGTGGAACTCCTGCCCCAACTCTCCCCAGCCAGATCCATCCTAGGTTCCTCGTAAGCCAGAGTGTCTCTAAAAACTCCATGCACTGTGTGCTTATCGATCGGCTCCTCGTGACTTCTCAGTGGGCAACAATGCCCTTTATGACTCTGACAGTGAAGCATGGGGGAAAGGTTCGGTGGGTTTAATAAACCCCATCCTAATGCTAAGGCTATTAGCATGTTGAGATTTCTATTCCTCTTTTCCTGTAGACTGGCAGCAGCTAGCATGGAGCTAGCTCAGGGAAAAAATAATTCTAGCCAATACCACTGGCCTTTCCTATTAAAACAGAATGGCTGTTTAATCCAGACTGCCTCCACATCTCATTAGCCTCTTCAGCACCTTAAGCACCACAATGCTCCGCTGCTGGACTCCATCCTCAACCCAGACACACTAATGAATTCTCCTCCATTATATGCCAATGGTTGTGGTTGGGTTTGTGGGGTGTGTGCATGTGTGGGGTGGGGTTAATGAGAACAAAGACAATACTGTGGTTTATGGGTGAATCGAAGAGCTCAGGCAGTACATAACTGAAATGCATGAATAAGAATGGCATTACATTTTCCTCAGATCAAAATCCTTTGATTATTTTGTCCAAGCACCAGCTTCTACTCTGGGTCTTTTCCTCTGGGGATAAAATATGATAGAGAAAGAGATGGAGAGAAAGAGAGACTGATCGAGAGAGAGAGAGACAGAGTGCGAGTGTGCATGCACGTTCCTGTGCATGTGTTTGTGCATGTGCGCGCGAGTGGGTGTTTGTGTGTCGTAGGCATGAGGAAATCCATCATTCCTGACCATCAGACAGCTCCTTTTCTCCCAAGGTCACCACCGTGATCCAGATAGCCATGTGATGCAGGCGGTCGTTGGAGAGTCTCATTCACTTCCAACGCAATCAGCCTACCACACATGCAGCAAATGGTAACCCAAAGGCATTCATGAAATTATATTTATGGATCAACAGCAATCACTTCACCACTGGGCTTGCTTTGCTTGCAGACACAGAAAAACTGCCATCACAAAAGACTGAAGTCAGCCTGGAACATAGGGGAGGTGTTTGTCAGGTGCATTTTGTTGCCGATATACACTGAGTGTACAAAACATTACAGAGTGACCAGGCGAAAGCTACAGTTATGATCCCTTAAGGATGTCACCTGTTAAATCCACTTCAATCTGTGTAGATGAAGGGGACGAGACTGGTTAAAGAAGGATTTTTAAGCCTTGAGACTCTTGAGACATGGATTGTGTATGTGTGTCATTCAGAGGGTGAACAGGCAAAACAAAAGATTTGAGTGCCTTTGAACAGGGTATGGTAGTAGCTGCCAGGTGCACCAGTTTGAGTGCGTCAAGAACTGCAACGCTGATGGGTTTTTCACGCTCAACAGTTTCCCGTGTGAATCATAAATTGTCCACCACCCAAAGGACATCCAGCCAACTTGACACAACTGTGGGAGGAATTGGAGTCAACATGGGCCAGCATCTTTGTGGAACGCTCCAGACACCTTTAGGCTGTTCTGAGGGGAAAGGGGAGGGGGGGGGTTCTTAATGTTTTGGACTGTCAGTGTACAGCCACAGTGAGCTAAGGCTCTCAGCCACACATGGTAGAAAATGCCTCAGGAGCCCACAGCAGGAGGGGGGTTTGAGCAAGAGCATGACAGGAACACTAAACACATGACCACTTTGGCCACAGGACACAGAACTGGGTGATGTGACAGAAACACAGCCTCTGGCCCAAGGGGGCTGTATTGAGTTGGGGTGGAAATTGCTTATTTTTACTGGTTCAAGAAAGTCTAAAAGTCTGATGGGATCATAAAACAAAATAAAAAGAGGTTGGAACAAGACCAAAATACTGACAATTATAAAGTACGTGTCTTTATAAATCTGTTTTATATTCAGAACTCCCTAGTCATCCGGTATTTATTGTTTCGCCACTGTCCCTCGCATTTCTGCCTCTCCGAAACAATAACAATCAATTTGTAACTCTTACCTCTGTCGGAGCCCAAAGACAGTTGCTTGGCTCAAATTAATTTCATTTGCTTGGGTGAAAAGTGTATCTAATGCCGTTAATATATTCAGAGGAAGATTTCCGTCCTGTGCTCTAAAATATAATCACATTTTCTCCCTGCGATAACGAGGCCTCCTGGCAATGGCCTAAAGCACATTTAGCATATGATCAGTGACAGTGAGCACGGAGTAACCAATCCTCCAATCCCCATAACCCCTGCATAAAAATCACCTCACATCACAATGACAGCTAGGCCTGACTCTGCAGCTCTTTGATGGACTTCTGGGCAGAAATATAGCCAAATCCCTGTCAATGAAATCTGCTTTGATGGAACCCTGTAGATTTATTTTGGAAGACTTGGCATGATCAAATCAAATCAAAATCAAATCAAACTTTTTTTGCCACATGTGCCGAATACAACAAGTGTAGACTTTACCGTGAAATGCTTACTTTACAAGCCCTTAACCAACAGTGCAGTTCACGAAGAAGAAAATATTTACCAAGTAGGCTAAAATAAAAAGTAATAATAAGAAGTAACACAATAAGAATAACAGTAACGAGGCTATATACAGGGGGCACCGGTACCGAGTCAGTATGTAGGGGTACAGGTTAGTTGAGGTTGTCTGTACATTTAGGTGACTATGCGATGTGACTAAACATAGGTAACAAACAAACACAGAGTAGCAGCAGTGTACAAGGGGGGTTCAAAGTAAATTGTCCAGTGGCAAAATTTCTGAATTGTTCAGCAGTCTAATAGCTTGGGGATAGAATAGAAGCTGTTGAGGAGCCTGTTGGTCCTAGACTTGGCGCTCCGGTACCGCTTGCTGTGCGGTAGCAGAGAAAACCGTCCATAACTTGGGTGACTGGAGTCTCTGACACCGCCTATTACATAGGTCCAGGATGGCAGAAAGCTTGGCCCCAGTGATGTACTGGTCCGTTCGCATGACCCTCTGTAGCACCTTACGGTCAGATGCCGAGCAGTTGCCATACCAGGCGGTGATGCAACCGGTCAGGATGCTCTCGATGGTGCAGCTGTAGAATCTTATGAGGATCTTGGGACCAATGCCAAGTCTTTTCAGTCTCCTGACGGGGGAAAAGGTTTTTTCGTTCCCTCTTCACGACTGTCTTGATATGTTTGGACCATGATAGTTCGTTGGTGATGTGGACACCAAGAAACTTGAAACTCCCGACCCGGTCCACTACAGCCCCGTCGATGTTAATGAGGGCCTGTTCGGCCCGCCTTGTCCTGTAGTCCACGATCAGCTCCTTTGTCTTGCTCACATTGAGGGAGAAGTTGTTGTCCTGGCACCACACTGCCAGTTCTCTGACCTCCTCCATATAGCCCATCTCATCGTTGTCGGTGATCAGGCCTACCGCTGTTGCGTCGTCAGGAAACTTAATGATGGTGTTGGAGACGTGTTTGGCCACGCAGTCGTGGATGAACAGGGAATACAGGAGGGGACTAAGTACACACCCCTGTGGGGCCCCAGTGTGAAGGATCAGCGTGGCAGACGTGTTGTTGCCTACTCTTACCACCTGGGGGTGGACCGTTAAAAAGTCCAGGATCCAATTGCAGAGAGAGGTGTTTAGTCCCAGAGTCCTTAGCTTAGTGATGAGCTTCGTGGGCACTATGGTGTTGAACGCTGAGCTGTAGTCAATGAACAGCATTCTCACATAGGTGTTCCTTTTGTCCAGATGAGAAAGGGCATTGTAGAGTGCAATTGAGATTATGTCATCTGTGAATCTGTTGGGGCGGTATGCGAGTTGGAGTGGATCGAGGCTGTCCAGGAGGATGCTGTTGATGTGAGCCATCACCAGCCTTTCTAAGCACTTCATGGCAACTGACGTGAGTGCCACGGGGCAGTAATCATTTAAAATCAAATCAAATCAAATGTTATTTGTCACATACACATGGTTAGCAGATGTTAATGCAAGCGTAGCGAAATGCTTGTGCTTCTAGTTCCGACAATGCAGTAATAACCAACAAGTAATCTAACTAACAATTCCAAAACTACTGTCTTATAAACACAAGTGTAAGGGGATAAAGAATATGTACATAAAGATATATGAATGAGTGATGGTACAGAGCGGCATAGGCAAGATGCAGTAGATGGTATCGAGTACAGTATATACATATGAGATGAGTATGTAAACAAAATGGCATAGTTAAAGTGGCTAGTGATACATGTATTACATAAAGATGCAGTAGGTGATATAGAGTACAGTATATACGTATACATATGAGATGAATAATGTAGGGTATGTAAACATTATATTAGGTAGCATTGTTTAAAGTGGCTAGTGATATATTTTACATCATTTCCCATCAATTCCCATTGCCCCCGGTGATGCGTTGTGCAGACCTCACTACCCTCTGGAGAGCCTTACGGTTGTGGGCAGAGCAATTGCCGTACCAGGCGGTGCTCTCATGCATGCTTTAAGCAGGTTACCTTCGCTTCCTTGGGTACAGGGACTATGGTGGTCTAATTGAAACATGTAGGTATTACTGACTTGATCAGGGAGAGGTTGAACATGTGAGTGAAGACACTTGACAGTTGGACTGTGCATGCTTTGAGCACACGTCCTGGTCATCCGTCTGGCCCAGTGGCTTTGTGAATGTTGACCTGTTTAAAGGTTTTGTTCACATCAGCTACCGAGAGAGTTATCACACAGTCATCCAGAACAGCTAGTGCTCTCATGCATGCTTCAGTGTTGCTTGCCTCGAAGCAAGCATAAAAGGAATTTCTGAGCCCCCTTTTCCAGTGTCTTTTCTTCACGCAAAAGGCGTGGATCTGGGCCTGTTCCAGTGAAAGCAGGATATCCTTCTCATCGGACTTGTTAACTTCTTTGGGACTGGGGGGCAGTATTGAGTAGCTTGGATGAAAAAGGTGCCCAGAGTAAACTGCCTGCTACTCAGGACCAGTTGCTAATATATGCACATTATTAGTAGATTTTGGTAGAAAACACCCTGAAGTTTCTAAAACTGTTTGAATGATGTCTGTGAGTATAGTGGAACTCATATGGCAGGCAAAAACCTGAGAAAAAATCCAACCAGGAAGTGGGAAATCTGAGGTTTGTAGTTTTTCAATTGCATCATATTGCACTTCCTAAGGCTTCCACTAGATGCCAGCAGTCTTTAGAACCTTGTTTGATGCTTCTACTGTGAAGGAGGGGGGAATGAGAGCTGAATGAGTCAGGGCTCTGGCAGAGTGCCATGAGCTGATCACGCACGCTCACGTGAGAGTGACCTGCGTTCCATTGCATTGTTACAGACAAAGTCATTCTTTGGTTGAAACATTATTGAGGATTTATGATAAAAACATCCTAAAGATTGATTCTATACTTCGTTTGACATGTTTCTACAAACTGTAATATGTCTTTTCGTCTGAACTTTCGCCTGGACTTGCCCACGCCTTGTGAGTTTAGATTGTGTATTAAACGCGCGAACAAAAAGGAGGTATTTGGACATAAATGATGGACTTTATCGAGTGTCATCTGATGAAGATCATCAAAGTTTAGTGATGAATTTTATCTCTATTTCTGCTTTTTGTGACTCCTCTCTTTGACTGTCCCACATATCCCAGAGAGATTAAAGGAAAAAGTTTATTCCACTCTGCAGTGAGTAATCGCTTTTCTGATGTCCAGAAGTTTTTTCCAGTCAGGGGCTGGTCAGGATTCCGGGGCTTCATTAATGCCCTCAAAGCAGCCAAGCACTGAAACCATTTCATCATTCCTCCACATACTGTAATGCTGGGAAAGAGCACCTAACATTATTTGTAATTGAAGGGGACACTTCCAGGTAATCTCATGATATTATAAAATGAACATCTGATATTCCATTTACAAAGTAATGTCAAAGCAGAGTGGCATTATGTGGGACATATGTGAGACATTGGGTCCAGACACGACCAGCACTAGGACCTCAGGGCTACAGTGAAGCCAACTCAGGTGGTGACCCAGGTGACTGGCAGATAAACTGGTATGATGGCTGACCCTGATTAACTGTCCCCATCCCAGACCCTAGCCCTGCATCTGGGCCAGGGGTCATTGACAGGTGTGACAGTGCCCAGTTGGCCCACTCTTTACTGCCACTTCCATCATTCATAAAAATATGGTATGGGGATTGGACATCTGAACAAAAATATAAACACAACATGTAAAACGTTGTACCCATGTTTCATGAGCTGAAATAAAATAAATGTTCCGTACGAACAAAAGGCTTAATTCTCAGTTATGTCACACAACACTATATTACAGATGTCTCAAGTTTTGAGAGAGTGTGCAATTGGCATGCAGATTGCAGGAATGCCTACCAGAGCTGTTTCCAGAGAATTGAATGTTCATTTCTCTACCATAAGCCTTGGCAGTGCGTCCAACCGGCCACACAACCGCAGACCGTATGGAACCACGCCAGCCCAGGACCTCCGCATCCGGCCTCTTCACCTGTGGGATCGTCTAAGACCAACCACCCGGCCAGCTGATGAAACAGCTGTGGGTTTGTAAAACCAAAGAATTTCAGCACAAACTGTCAGAAACCGTCTCAGGGCAGCTCATTTGCGTGCCGTCGTCCTCACCAGGGTTTTGACCTGACTGCAGTTCTGCGTCGTAACTGACTCCGGTGGGCAATTCCTGGAAGCTAGAAATGTCCAAGTTCTTCCATGACCTGCACAGTCACCAGACATGTCATCAATTGAGCACGTTTGGGATGCTCTGGATCGATGTGTACGACAGTGTGTTCCAGTTCCCGCCAATGTCCGGCAACTATGGACAGCCATTGAAAAGGAGTGGGACAACATTCCACAGGTCACAATCAACAACCTGATTAAGTTTTCTGATCCATGCCCTTACCTTTCTTTTAAGGTATCTGTGACCAGATGCATGTCTGTATTCCCAGTCATTTGAAATCCAAATATTAGGGTCTAATTCATTTAGAAATTATTGACTGATTTCCTTATATGAACTGTAGCTCAGTAAAATCTTTGAAATTGTTCCGTGTTGTATTTATATTTTTGTTCAGTGTAGTTGCTGGCTGAAATTGTACACTGTATGTGGTGTGTAGGTCAGCCCCAGTGTTAAAACAATTCAACAGCAGGAAAAAGAACAGAATCAGATTACAGAGGGACTAGCAATAGAGGGCAGGTGTAACATAATAAGGCTAAATAAATAAATTCATACAGTACAGTACATAATCTGCTTGCTGCGCAGGAGAACAGATCGCAGCTAAAATGATATAGAAGAAGGAAGCCAATGTGCTGGAAAACACATAATAATTGGCAGGCTATAGTACAGAGCCAACCACTCCACCACCATATTGACAGAATTTCCACAGCAGACGTTATGAGGGCCACATGACACAAAGAGCCCTGCTTCTGTTCTGGGGCACAGTAAGGACACAGAGGCAGTCATGGGGCCTTGGGCTTCCTCATCTCCAGCTGGAGATTGGCTGTCATACATCAGTTTTAAACAACCACAGAGGTACACAAGAGGAAGACTAATCGAGCTTGGTACTGTCACAGACAGACAGACATTATCTGTAATCTTAGTGAGAGGAGCAGGATAACAAGACTACATCCCCAGGCTGTCTGGGGCTGTTGTTTGAGAATTTCATCACCATGTGTCATTATAATATCTTGGTAGTAAGTGACAACTCTCACAAGCCAAGTTCCAGCAAGCAACGCCTTGAGTTATACTAATGATTTCACTCATACAAAGAACGCAGAGTACTATTCCCTCTTGCGCGCGCACACACACAGAAAATGGTGCAATGACAAAAAGTTACAGGTACATGGTTTGATTCTTCCTCATCTCCCCCGACATGTCTTGTTTCATATAAGCATCTTTGTTTTCGTCTCAGTGGGATTGTACACTCAGTGTTTAACCGCTGCAGTCAGAGAGAACAACTCCTTCCCTCCCAACTAGGGATTTAACAGAGGCATTATGGGTACAAGTATTCATATTTCATGGTGACCAAGCTGTTTATTATTAGATTGTAAAGTTTGGAAACACTGCTTTCTGGAGAAAATTCATAGGCAACAATTTGAGCTTGAAGCTGTGAAAATAAAATAATAGTCTAATAATTACGTTAACTTTTTGTCACCAAATAACAGCTTTCTGTCAGAATAACAATGAAAAGTATCAATCGACGACATTGTTTCACATGTCAACCTGGTACAGACTCCTCATCTCTTAAACAGTCAGTTGTCGTTGTTCTTAAGCATCACTGAACCAATCACCACAAAACTGTGAACCTATCAAATCCAGCACTGTCATTATACAGGCAGGCAGGTCCTCACAGAGACATGGCGACTGCCATACATCCCTGCATTCACGGCTCATCGCTGAGGTTAAACCCCCTTTAAAGCGAGCTGCCCTCAGAGCCGTGGACGTGCCCATCCACATCGCCATGTTGACTGATCTCAGCCTGGCCTTAATCAGTCGTCCACTTGCCTAGCATTCCCATTCAGCGGCTAGCTCTGTTGACCCCCCCCCCAGGCCTTCCATAATTAACCCGCAGAATGCCTCTGATGTGCCTTCAGACCTGTGGCCACTCAGGCCTACCCTCATATCTCTACAACTGCCTCTCACATGCCTCGTGGGCTCATATCCACTCTACTGAGCTACATGTTTTCATTGCGTTTTACAGGGTTCTGACAAATGGCTGACAAATTGCTGGAAAGAGATTGAGCAGGAGACAAAAAAACCCTGAGTAACATCTTCGGTTGGCAGACTGCATTTAGTTTATTCAAAAGTTATTATCCAACTCGCACTGTTGTTGTCAGACAAAGCTGGGCGTTTTAGAAATGTAGCATGTCGAGGTGTCAGAAGTTTGGAGTCCAATTTAAATACCTCTGCAGTTATACACATTGTACTTCCTGCAATTCTTACCTGGTACCTTCTGTTGCTAAGATACACTGTCATTTTTTATACTTCAGCTCAATGGACAATTACCCAAACAAACAGACAGCAGCAATGGGTTCATCTCAGTGTCCGTGTATGTACTGAAGGCATACCTCCTGTCAAAAAGATAGACAGGGCTAAGAGGAGAGGTTAATGGAATACTGGGGTTAAAAGCAATGGGCATAAACTTTCTAGAGTAAAGAGATTTCCCCCACACACCTTCACAGCACTCATATGTATTGGTCTTGTTAAAAAGGTAGACTCAGCGATATGACATACAGGTAGGTGCAGAAAGTAAACAGTAGAGTGGGTCAATTTCCACAACGACTAAGAGCTTTGAAGCGCAAGGCTAAACTCCCCCACTGTTTTGGTCCCGATACCAAGCTCTAACATTGTAAAGCAAACCCATGCACACCAGCGGATACTGTGTGTGACTGTGTGGGAGCGAAGTCTTGCATCTCACTCGTCGCAATATCTGCGGTGCCTCTAGTGGCAACGTCGTTTCATTAAGTCTACCTTTTAAGATTTGAATGATTTATAACATGTTGAAGAGTCATTAAATGTTTCTGCCTTGTAAGATATCCGTGGCAATACAGGGAGATAATTAATTTTGCTCTTCCCCACGACAAGGAGTTTTCTTAATAGACATGCAGCTTTCTGTGACACGTACCTGCCATCACTCAAGCTACAAACAATATTTTACCTTCATCTTTATGACTGTATATACAGCTATCTGACAATTCCCTCAGTCACTAGAGAGGCTGAAAACCAATGCTGAGAAACAAGCCACCACTCCGCTAACATTATATAATCTCTATAATTTGTGCAGAAGGGATGGATTCAATCAAATCAGAACAGGTAGTGGAGACAGTAGCAGAGTTTTATTTTTATTTTTACAGTGTAATAGTTTCCCTCAGCAATATGAGTGTAAAGGATGAGTAGATGTGTCTGGATCTGATAAGACTGCATGGAGGGAAATAATGCATTGCAATAACCTGTGTTAGAATCTAATCAAGGTTTGTTATTGCATTATATTATGGTTTGTGGTGGTACTACTTATAGCATCAGGATACAGTTTAGTAGTCTCATAAGACAATAAAACCTAATGAAACATATGCCACCACTCTGCAGTGACTCACATATATTTCTACATAAATAAATTATCCTTCGATCTGCTAAGAAGCATATTGGTTCACTTGGAACAATAGGCTTTTCACCTTCAGGGATAAACAATAAAAAACAAACCAGGCAAAACAGAAATCTCCATTTGGATAAATGCAGGGGGTTTTGCAAGCTAAGGCAGTAAATATTGAGAGAGAATTTGGCCCAACAACTTATTCCGCCATCTGTCAATGCTGGAAACCTAAAGTCATGTTCCAAACCAGTTGATGGCAACTTTTTAGCTGTTGACAGATTTTTGCTAGTGAAAATGCTGTCGCACAACATGCTTATTTCCACAATTGGAACCAGCAATGCTTTGTTGTCAGGGCCTAATTTAAAGCCTTACTATGTTGGAAGCCAAATGCATAAATCCAGCTGGCCTACCATGTTACAATTGGGAGAAAAACTACCAGAAAAACATGACAGCAACCACCTACTGTACTGTACCAGTGGATAGATTTAACAGGTGCTATCCCTAAAGACATGAAAGACATTCAAACAGAAATGCAGAGAAAAACACATCCTAACAGTGAACCTTGCTTGGCTAAACTCCATGACAGGTTTGAATGTATACAATGGATTACAGGGCAAATTTATCAGATACACAATGCAATGATTCATGTGCAGCCACTGCAGCGCCATATTCCTTAATATCATATAAGTGTACTGTTGGCAGGACTGGGACTGCAGAGCAGAAGACAGATATGGACCCTGAGGTGAGGAATTTGGACCATTAATGCCAGTCATTCCACAGACGTTTTCCCCATCTCTAGAGTGAATCGGCAATCTGATTTTGAAATTCAACGACACTCTACACTAAACCTGTTATGTTTGAGGCCGTGTCCATTTTGTACTGTAGATGCATCTCCTCTCTGTTCTGAAGTGATACCACCTGATGTTTGCTTTTGGATCACGTTGTCAGGATGAACGTTTTATGGTAATCGCTGAAAGTGGGCATACTCTTAACAAAAATATGACATTTTGACTAGTGGCAGAAACCTTTTGTGCCAGATTAGCATAGCATACGTTTAATAAATCGGTAGTGCAGAGGATGTGGAGGTAAGTGACATCACATAGCTTATCCTGTGGGCTTTGAGTCGTGGATAGAGTAGTGATACCCTTACAGAGCATCAACACGATGAGTTCACTACATATGATGTGAAGTGCATACATTTCTCCAGATTAATTATTCAGAGGTGTACATGTGTTGACAGGCGAATAAATACATGTCAATTTACTATTTTCCCAAACAATTAGTTCACAATATCAGTCTAAACACATATTCCCAATTGTTTCCCTGTCCTGCTTCAATGATCCACAGCAAACTGCCCAGAACTAACTAACTACAGCTCTTTCAGAAATGCAATTTAAACCTGGTCAATAACACTCTAATTGTTCTCTGGAATCATAAACACTTGGGACATAATTCAAGAAGAAAAAAATTGAATGGGTAGCATTTAAACGTTTTTTTTTTTTGTCCTTGTTTTTGTACCTCTAGGCTTTATAGTCTGGATTCAATTAGCCTATTGTTGGTTCTTTCCCTTCCTTACTTTAACTTAGTGTCAGTTTAATTAGAACATCATTCCCTAAGGAAAATACGATAATACCTAAATACTGTAGTAATGATGCACTGATATGAAAGATATAAATTGTTTTACATAATATGTATTGTACTTACGATGTACAGTACATTAATGTAATTGGAGAGCATGTAAATGAGCAGGTCTCCTGCTCACCATCTCCACCGAGAGCAACGGCTCAGTCAAGAGCAGAGGTTCAGACCTCCCACATCTAGCAGCCACACGGAGCCCAGCTGCAAGCAGCCAACATCAGTCAGGAAATTACATCTTATTACTACAAACATAGCCCAGCTTTCATGTCCGCTATATCAGATGTAAGAATAGTATAGGAAGAGTGCTCTGGACAGTTTGCAGCTTTCAATACAAATGTATTTATAGTGTTTTGATTCATGACACTCACAGCCTACCCAGCTGTCTTTGTTCAGCCTGCAGGCTTCTCTAGGGGTGGGGCACACAGTTAACATTCACTGATATAAAAGCTGGACCCAGAGAACATAGGGCCAATTATCTTTATAAAGGTCCAAAGCCGCAACCAGCAGGTCAGCAGACTGCTTCTCCCAGCAGCCACCGCACCACCGCTGCACACTGCTGTTTTAACAACATACAACAATGAGACCATCAGAAGCAACACAAACGAGGGGGATGAGTTGTCGTGTTCTCGTGTATTGGTTCCATGCCTAACACAGAAGCTTGACTTCCAATGGTTAATGCATAGCCTTCCTGACACCGACGCTGATGAGCCATGGCAGTGCTTAGCTACCACTCTCAGATAACAATGGTACAATAAGAGCTGGGGAACCTGGCTGACTTACCCTAGTGAGGAACCCTATTCAAATTGATCTGCTGTCTCTGCTCCTACAGAAACCTGGCAACACCACTAGGGGGTAGGATGAGGAGCTAGCATATTTCACATTTTAACATTCATTTACATTTTATTTTTATTTTACGTTTATTTAACTAGGCAAGTCAGTTAAGAACAAATTCTGATTTACAATGACGGCCTACCAAAAGGCAAAAGGCCTCTTGTGGGGATGGGGGCCTGGGATTGAAAATGACAAATAAATACAATATAAATATAGGAGTCTTTGAATGAAGAGATTGAGATAAAACTGTCCAGTTTGAGTGTTTGTTGCAGCTCGTTACAGTCGCTAGCTGCAGCGAACTGAAAAGACGAGCGACCCAGGGAAGTGTGTGCTTTGGGGACCTTTCACATAATGTGACTGGAAGAACAGGTGTTGTATGGTGAGGATGAGGGCTGCAGTAGATATCTTAGATAGGGGGAGTGAGGCCTAAGAGGGTTTTATAAATAAGCATCCACCTGTGGGTCTTGTGATGGGTATACAGAGATGACCAGTTTACAGAGGAGTATAGAGTGCAGTGATGTGTCCTATAAGGAGCATTCGTGGCATATCTGATGGTCGAATGGTAAAGAAAATCTAGCCGCTCGAGAGCACCCTTACCTGCCGATTTATAAAGTGTGTCTCCGTAATCTAGCTTGGGTAGGATGGTCATCTAATCAGGGTTAGTTTGGCAGGTGGGGTGAAAGAGAAGCGATTACAATAGAGGAAACCAAGTCTAGATTTAACTTTAGCCTGCAGATTTGATGTGCTGAGAGAAGGACATACATACTCCCAAGTACATGTATGAGGTGACTACCTCAAGCTCTAAACCCTCAGAGGCAGTAATAACACCTGAGGGATGAGGGGCATTCTTCTTACCAAACCACATGACCTTTGTTTTGGAGGTGTTCAGAACAAGGTTTAGGGGGTAGAGAAAGCTTGTTGGACACTAAGAAAGCTTTGCTGTAGAGCATTTACCACAAAACCCGGGGAGGGGCCAGCCGAGTGTTAGACTATATCATCAGCATATAAATGGATGAGAGAGCTTCCTACTGCCTGAGCTATGTTGCTGATGTAAATTGAGAAGAGTGTAGGGCCTAGGATCGAGCCTTGGGGTACTCCTTTGCTGACAGGCAGTGTCTGAGACAGCAGATTTTCTGACTTCATACACTGCACTCTTTGAGAGGCAGTTAGCGAACCAGCCCAAAGACCCCTCAGAGACACAAATACTCCTTAGCCGGCCAACAAGAATGGAATGGTCTACCGTATCAAAAGCTTTGGACAAGTTAATAACAATAGAAGCACAATATTGCTTAGAATCAAGGGCAATGGCGACATCATTGAGGACCTTTAAGGTTGCAGTGACACATCCATAACCTGAGCAGAAGCCAGATTGCATACCCAAGAGAATACTATAGACTACAAGAAAGCCAGTCAGTTGATTATTGACAAGTTTTTCCAACACTTGATAAACAGGGTAAAATAGAAACAGGCCTATAACAGTTAGGATCAGCTTTATCTCCCCCTTTAAATAAAGGATGAACCGTGGCTGCATTCCAAGCAATTGGAACCTCCCCAGAAAGGAGAGACAGGTTAAAAAGGTTGTAGATTGGCTTGGCGATGATAGGGGCAGCAACCTTAAAGAAGAAAGGGTCTAAACCATCTGACCCAGATGTTTATTTCGGTCAAGTTTCAGGGGCTCCTTTAGCACTTCAGAGTCAGTGACTGTCTGCAGGGAGAAACTTTGTAGCGGGGCAGGGGAAAAAGAGGGAGAGGCATCGGGGATAGTCGCTTAGAAGGGACAGGAGATGAGTAGATGTTGGACGGGAAAGGAGGCATGGCTGAGTCAAATTGGAATCCTGACTTAATGAAGTGGTGATTAAAGAGCATTAAGGGACATGGGCAGCTGTGAAGAGGAGGGTTTATTCTCTGGGTCTTTAACTGTTTTCCAGAACTTTGTGGGGTTAAACCCACAGAGAGAGAACTGCTTCTTAAAGTAAATAACTTTGGCCTTACAGATTGCCAAAGAGTGCACTTATTTCTCATTTACTTGAACGAAATGCCCTCAAACAAGCAAAGCGTCAATACAGGAATTTGATTGAATCCTACTACACCGGCTCTGCCTCTCGTCGGATGTGGCAGGGCTTGCAAACTATTACGGACTACAAAGGGAAACCCAGACGCGAGCTGCCAAGTGAAGCGAACCTACCAGATGAGCTAAATGCCTTTTATGTTCGCTTCGATGCAAGCAACACTGAAGCATGCACAAGAGCACCAGCTCTTCTGGATGACTGTGCCATAACGCTCTCGGTAGCCGATGTGAACAAAACCTTTAAACAGATCAACATTCACAAACATTCACTGCACACTTCCATTTCTAACCTGGACAAAAGGAACACCTATGTGAGAATGCTGTTCATTAACTACAGCTCAGTTTCTTTTTAAACATAGTGCCCACGAAGCTCATCACTGAGCTAAGGACGCTGGGACTAAACACCTCCCTCTGCAACTGGATCCTGGACTTCCTGACGGGCTGCCCCCAGGTGGTAAAAGTAGGCAACAATATGTCTGCCATGCTGTTCCTTAACACTGAGGCCCCTCAGGGGTTGTACTTAGTCCCCTCGTGTATTCCCTGTTCACCCACGACTGTGTGGCCAAACAAGACTCCAACACCATCATTAAGTTTGCTGACGACACAACAGTGGTAGGCCTGGTCACTGACAACGATGAGACGGCCTATAGGGAGGAAGTCAGAGAACTAGCAGTGTGGTGCCAGGAAAACAACCTCTCCCTCAATGTGAGCAAGACAGAGGAGCTGATCATGGACTACAGGAAAAGGCAGGCCGGACAGGCACCCATTAACATAGACGGGGCTGTTGTGGAGCGGGTCGATAATTTCAAGTTCCTTGGTGTCCACATCACCAACGAACTATCATGGTCCAAACATACCAAGACAGTCGTGAAGAGGGCATGACAAAACCTTTTTCCCATCAGGAGACTGAAGGAGATTTGGCATGGGCCCGCAGATCCTCAAAAGGTTCTACAGCTGCACCATCAAGAGCATACTGACCGGTTGCATCACCGCCTGGTATGTAAACTGCTCGGCATCGGTAAGACGCAACAGAGGGTCGTGCGAACGGCCCAGTACATCACTGGGGCCAAGCTTCCTGCCATCCAAAACCTATATAATAGGCGGTGTCAAAGGAAAGCCCATAACATTGTCAGAGACTCCAGTCAAGTTATAGACTGTTTTCTGTGCTACGGCATGGCAAGCGGTACCGCAGCGCCAAGTCTACCTACAGGCTCCTCAACAGCTTCTAACACCAAACCAAACGGTAAGGCGCTGCTGAACAATTTATAAAATTCGCCTCCGGACAATTTTCACTGACACCCCCCTTGTACACTGCTGTTACTCGCTGTTTGTTTGTTACCTATAGCCACTTCGCCCCCATCTACATGTACAGATTACCTCAACTAGCCTGTACCCCTGCACACTGACTCGGTACCGGTGCCCCCTGTATATAGCCTTCTTATTGTGTTACTTTTTATTGTTACTTTTTATTTTAGTCTACTTGGTAAATATTTTCTTCTTCTTGAACTGCACTGTTGGTAAAGGGCTGCACTGTTGGTTAAGGGCTTGTAAGTAAGCATTACACGGTAAAGTCTACACTGTTGGTTAAGGGCTTGTAAGTAAGCATTACACGGTAAAGTCTACAATGTTGGTTAAGGGCTTGTAAGTAAGCATTACACGGTAAAGTCTACACTGTTGGTTAAGGGCTTGTAAGTAAGCATTACACGGTAAAGTCTACACTTGTTGTATTCGGCGCATGTGGCAAATACAGTTTGATTGGATTTGAAAGCCAGTCAGCCTGAGTATGCGTGTGCCGAGCCATTCGCCAAATGCAATTCTTGAGGTGGTGTAATTCTTCAAGATCACGGTCAAACCAGGGGCTGAACCTGTTTTTAATTCTAATTTTCTTTATGGGGGTGTGTTTGTTAACAATACCACTGAAAATAAGGCCCAAGCGTCTTCGACAGAGTCTAGTCATATGTTCAAGCAGGGACGCAACTTTGGTTTTAGAAGTGGGGGAACATAATATATATCTATGTATTTTTATCTAGCCGGATAAATATTCCAAACAGCCTACCCGACTGCTTGGAGGCGTCCCCATGGTCCTAAAGCCCATTGTTGCCTCGTTTTGTATCTCATACCAATGATAAAACTGGGCGGGGGAGGACAAAAAATGTATTTCAGAATGTGGGGGAGACATGTGCCCCCCTCGTCCCCAGTGAAAGTTACGCCCCTGTGTTCAAGTACTATCACATATGAAAACAAACTAATGCGAAGCTATTTTCACTGGAACATACCAGCAATGTGACATTAATAGTGATAACTGATGTAGTGTGAAGCCAACTTGAGTGTTCTCAAAAATAGCCTCATGGTAGAGGAAATATCCCGTAAACTATATGGCAATTCAATGTGCACGCGATGGGGTAGTGAATGAAAAATGAATCATATCTGAGAGGATCAAAGGCAGGATCAAAAGAGGTAAATAATCCCTGCATTATGTCATGATTAGAAAAAACATGAACAGGTCTTCTTCGTTTTTTATAAATTGGTAAATGTCATACACTTGAACAGCACAATCTCTTTTTAATCCTTGCTCAGTCTTCTGTGGGAATTAGCATCAAATTAACATCCATTCTGAAACACGGTTTGATGCACAAACAAAATGAAAAACGCAGCTGAGTTTATTAACACTTTTAAAATATTTTCGTCATGGTTATTTAGCATGGATTATATTGTTGGGTGACACATTGTCCATTTGAAGTCACTTTGAGAGCACGAGAGCATTTGTTCTGGGTTGTTTGAGTGTTGTGTTTCCAAATCTACTAAGTGAGAGGTAATGCTTGAAAGGCCGAGTATGATAAACTGTTACGTTCAAATGGTCTAATCAAGGCGCATGCATAAATATTGCAATACTTATGTAGCCTACTGTTTTGGTGCATAATTCCTATTCTAAATCAATACACATAAAATGGTTTACAAAACTGTTTACAAGTTCTGACATCAGCCAAGGTCAAGCAGTCAGCTTGAGGTAAAGGGAAAAGCACAGATGATGAAATAAGCCTAACAGGGCTTTCCTAACGACTGGAGGAAACATTTTCTGGGAGGAAATTAGAGAGCATGCCCACAAGTGTTTAAAAATTCCAGCTGCTGCTTCAGAGCATTAACGAAACACTAAATGTAGCCGCTGCTAAAAAGCGGCCCAGTGGATGAGGATGCATTCCTACTCCAGCTTTATGACACCGCAGCAGTGCTTTGAAATACTGATGGATCCGTGTTGGGGAGCAAGCAGGCTGTGTCTGGCTGTATGCAGTCAGGGGGATTGGGAAAGGTTATCTCCAGCGCTGTGTGCATGAGAGCTCATTGATCACAGGGGTATCTGTGGGTGAGGCTGGACATGGTGTCCATGCGATCAGAACAACTCCAGTGTGGGCTCTCAGACACAGCTGTCCTGTGGTACCTTCTCAAACTATCTCCTTCTTCAAACACCAATCATTGTGCAGAACAGTGTCTGTGGGGCCTACTGCGTACATTATTCTTCAGAACATGCGAAAAGTATAAATAATCTTTAAGTTACACATAGGCAGACTTTTTCCACTACAACCAACATAGTCGGTGCTAAGAGAAGCCTAAAAGCCTTTTTGAAAGGAGGTGGCTTATCATGTTCTGTAAAAGTACAGCCGTCTGCTAACAATGTGACCAGAGCAGACCGAATGCTAGGTCTCCAGCTAGGAAGACTGGGAGTTGTAATTAACAGACTTCAGGGGGTGGCTTCGCCCACTGCGCCTCGGCTGAGTCTCTCTAACAGCCGCCCGGCTATAAGACATGTACACTACTGCTCAGGTCGGCTGTTTGTTCACCCGCCCACAATTGCTAATAACCCATCCTCAGATGAAAATCTGAGGCACGCACCCAACCCTAACCAGCTAATATAGAAAATGGGATGTGGACTACAGTCAGAGACGGCGGAATAATGTTTGCCTGATTTCTATATGTTTCTGCCTATAATTTTTTGGGGGCAACTTGTCTATAATTAGATACATACAGTTTCTTTTCAGTCATTATATGTTGCCGTAGAAGACCAAATAAACCCTTGCTCACCAGAATAATGTTATAAATCAATAGAATGTATTCTTCAACCTAGTTAACATCAGTAATGTTCTCTGTCATCTCTGCTTCTTTCAGGGACCGGGGATAAAATGCAATAATAAAAAAAACTGAGAAGATTTTCAGTGCAAAATTTCCAAATGACATCAGTTGCAAATGACTGGTTGAAAGGAAATAGAAAGCTGTTAAAACGACCAAACACGTTTCTGATAAGATTTCAGTTTGGCTTGGATGCATATTTTGTGGTTGAAATATGATCAGCTTTTATGATGTTGATAAAGACAGCGCCTCTACAGATGGTATCTAATTGCATGTTCACATTCTCTCAAGATGCTAAAAGAAATAAATTATATTTTTCCACTCTTGTCCCTGTTATAATTTAACTGCAAAAAAATATTAATTCTGCAGGAGTTAATATTAAGGCTACTTGAGAGGTTATAGACCTACAGTCAGTGTCCAGAGTTCAGTTTCCATTCAACCCATCTGAACAGTAGGCTACAGTTCCCTTGACGTGCCATGGGCTTACAGTATTTGATAGGCTTACAGTATTTGAAGTCCCCTGCTTGTGACTTTCAAAGTTGTATAGCGGCTCAAATATAACATAGAACATATCCTGCTGCTATCATCCTATTTTAGCACTTCACCAAACCTTTCCCAAACATGACTTTCCTGTCCCCCCTTCTCTTTATTTTCAACTCTCCATTTCACAGCTTTTCTCTTATCGAATTAAACTCCGACATCGTTCTTTTTGCCTCCGTGGATCGAACATTAACTTTTTCTGCCCTTCCCAAAAGCATTTGGCAATTGGCGTGTAGGCTATTTGGCATGCATACAGTTATGCCTTAAAGCTTAGGCTTACACACTAATGCCAGATAGCTTAACATAATTTAAGAAAATTGTTTAAAAAAAAGATAAATTGCACAAGAATGATACATTTATGGATTTTTAAAGGTATTGTTTTCTCTTTATTCAACCCACCCACCCATCATGACTCTAAAAATGCCCGCCCTGCGGAAATAACCACGGGGGCTGCGGTATATGAGTCAACTCATGCATCACTAATGTGTACACACACATACTGTACACACAAAATAGCCATCTGCACATTCTTAAGGGGTGTGCTAAACAAGACTTGGCAAATGTCATGTGACCCATCACGCAAGGGTGATTCATCATATGTACCAGCTGGTGGATGGTGTTGACATGGTCACCACCATCTACTATCAGTTAAGTGACAGTGAGTCACTGTAGTCTATAGGACACATTGTGACATACATGGAATGAGAGATAGTAGCCTACTCATGCAACACCTTGTTATAATAGGGCCTATAGTTTCATATGGAGGCTGATCTCCAAAATAATGACAATGGACCATGAAGCTCAAAGGAGCTTGCCTTGACCATGAATATAATCTGGTTCCTTGAAATCTAACCTGCATTTGGCTGAGTAGGCTATAGTATAGCAATGAGTGTTTTAATGAAAACTATCAGGCAGATACTATTTAATGTTGTTGGCAAGGGCTATGTTTGAAAGTGAACAATTAACCATTTTTAATTGAAGAACATCCTCATAAGAGTAGTGAAACAAGAGGCCAAGGGCGGACTGGCCATCTGGCATTTCGGGGCAAATACCAAATGGACTGATACATTCATAGCTGAGTCGGCATGTCTAACTTGTGTTTTTCACTCAAAATGATCCAACCGAATATCACAAATTATCGTGAAATAGACACAAATTACATATGCGAAATTCGTGACAGATACACACAAAAACAATATTCCCCTCCACCACACGTTTTTTTGTGTTCCCGGCATTTCAATCACAGATGAAGGCATTAGGTTACTTTAAAAACCCTAGAGTCGATTGATGCACCCATGTGTCAATCTAATTAAAATAATGAAAACATCCCGATCAAAAGCCGTCTGATTAAGCTAGAGATATCTGCTTGGGCTGTGTCTCAATCCACCGGACCCGCCTATGTCTGCGGTGGAAAGTGGCAGAGCTACAGCACTGTTTGTCAGACTAGGAGACATCCCAAAAGTCGGTCTTCTCATGAAAAAAGTCTGAACGGTTTGGGATACAAACTAATATGACCCCACTATGGAAAGGGGTAGTGTTCTCTGTTTTGCTCTACGACCCCCAAGTGTCACAGGACCAAATAAAAAAAGGGGTTAAATATTATTTCCTGAGCTTTCTGATAACTCCTAGATACAGGACAGTCATTTCAAAACCTTGTTCCTCCTGATTTATTTTTTGGTCTGTTTGTTTTGCCATTTTTTTAATGTGTTATTCAATGTGTTTTTATTGGGCTGTAGCAGTAAAGGTACAATTCTATGTTTGATCAAATATATACAGTACCAGTCAAAAGTTTGGACACACCTAAACATGCCAGATATATAAGAATAAAAAACTATTTTCTACATTGTAGAAAAATAGTGATGACATCAAAGCTATGAAATAACACATGGAATCATGTAATAAACAAAAAATTGTTAAAATATATTTTGATTTGTTTATATTTGAGATTCTTCAAAGTAGCCACCCCTTTGCCTTGATGACAGCTTTGCACACTCTTGGCATTCTCTCAACCAGCTTCATGAGGAATGCTTTTCCAACAGTCTTGAAGGAGTTCCCACTTATGCTGAGCACTTGTTGGCTGCTTTTCCTTCACTCTGCGGTCCAAATCATCTCAATCGGGTTGAGGTCAGGGGATTGTGGACACCAGGTCATCTGATGCAGCACTCCATCAATCACCTTGGTCAAATAACCCTTATACAACCTGGATATGTGTTGGATCATTGTGCTGTTGAAAAATGATAGTCCCACTAAGCGCAAACCAGATGGGATGGAGTATCGCTGCAGAATGCAGTGGTAGTAATGCTAGTTAAGTGTGCCTTGAATTCTAAATAAATTACAGACATTGTGACCAGCAAAGCATCCCCACACCATCACACTTCCTCCTCCATGCTTCACGGTGGGAACCACAAATGCGTAGATCATCCGTTCACCTACTCTGCATATCACAAAGACATGGCGGTTGGAACCAAATATCTCACATTTGGACAAATCAGACCAAAGGACAGATTTCCACTGGTCTAATGTCCATTGCTTGTGTTTCTTGGCCCAAGCAAGTCTCTTTTTTTTATTAGTACCTTCAGCAGTGATGTCTTTTAAACAATTCGACCATGAAGGCCTGATTCACACAGTCTCCTCTGAGGTGCAGTTAACTCTAATTAACTTATCCTCTGCAGCAGAGGTAACTATGGGTCTTCCTCTCCTGTGGCGATCCTCATGAGAGCCAGTTGCATCATAGCACTGATGGTTTTTGAGACTGAACTTGAAGAAACTCTAAAAGGTCTTGAAATGTTCTGACCTTCATTTACTGACCTTCATGTTTTAAAGTAATGATGGACCGTTGTTTCTCTTTGTTATTTGAGCTGTTCTTGCCATAATATGGACTTGGTATTTTACCAAATAAGGCTATCTTCTGTATACCACCCCTGCCTTCCATCACATCACAACTGATTGACTCAAACACATTAAGAAGGAATGAAATTCAACAAATGAACTTTTAACAAGGCGCACACCTGTTAATTGAAATGCAATCCAGGTGACTACCTCATGAAGCTAGTTGAGAGAATGCCAAGAGTGTGCAAAGTTGTCAACAAGGCAAAGGGTGGCTACTGTGACAAATCTCAAATATATTTTGATTTGTTTAACACTTTTTTGGTTACTACCTGACTCCATATGTGTTATTCTATAGTTTTGATGTCTTCACTATTATTCTACAATGTAGGAAATTGTACAAATAAATAAAAACCCTGCAATGAGTAGGTGTGTCCAAACTTTGACTGGTACTGTATGTTGCAACTACTTACATTGGTGGCGGATGAGTCATTTCCAGTCAACGCTAGATGGAATTGGCTCGCAAAACTACCTTTGACTTCCTTCATACTGGACACAGAGATATCAAAAATGGTGTCCTGGATAGCTACCTGGACATTGACCCTTTTTGCACAAACTTTTTTCTGTCGTCACATACACAACTGTTACTGTTTATTATCTGTCACTTTATTCCTAGTTATATGTACATATCTACCTCAATTACCTCGTACACTTGCACATCAACTTACGTACTGGTACCCTGTGTATAAAGCCAAGTTATTGTTACTCATTGTGTATTTATTATACGTTTTATTATTACACGTTTTACTTTTGCATTCTTTTTCTGTTCTTTCTCTCTACATTGTTGGGAACGGCCTGTGAGTAAGCATTTCACTGTTTGTCTACATCTGTTGTTAACGAAACATGTGATGAATAACATTTTATTTTATCCCCTAGCTCTAACATTAACCCTAACCTTAACCCTTAGCCTAGTTAACGTTAACCACCTCAATTGAATTTGTAACATATCATACATATCATGTACAAGACTCCCTAAATTTTATCAGCATATCGATTGTGCAACCAGGGGTGGAAAAACCTTGGATCATTGTTACTCTAACTTCCGCGACACATATAAGGCCCTGCCCCGCCCCCCTTTTGGAAAAGCTGACCATGACTCCATTTTGTTGATCCCTGCCTACAGACAGAAACTAAAACAAGAGGCTCCCACGCTGAGGTCTGTCCAACGCTGGTCCGACCAAGCTGACTCCACACTCCAAGACTGCTTCCATCACGTGGACTGGGATATGTTTCGTATTGCATCAGTTAACAATATTGATGAATACGCTGATTCGGTGTGCGAGTTCATTAGAACGTGCGTTGAAGATGTCGTTCCCATAGCAACGATTAAAACATTCCCAAACCAGAAACCGTGGATTGATGGCAGCATTCGCGTGAAACTGAAAGCGCGAACCACTGCTTTTAATCAGGGCAAGGTGTCTGGTAACATGACCGAATACAAACAGTGCAGCTATTCCCTCCACACGGCTATCAAACAAGCTAAGCGTCAGTACAAAGACAAAGTAGAATCTCAATTCAACGGCTCAGACACAAGAGGCATGTGGCAGGGTCTACAGTCAATCACGGACTACAGGAAGAAAGCCAGCCCCGTCACGGACCAGGATGTCTTGCTCCCAGGCAGACTAAATAATTTTTTTGCCCGCTTCGAGGACAATACAGTGCCACTGACACAGCCTGCAACGAAAACATGCGGTCTCTCCTTCACTGCAGCCGAGGTGAGTAAGACATTTAAACGTGTTAACCCTCGCAAGGCTGCAGGCCCAGACGGCATCCCCAGCCGCGCCCTCAGGGCATGCGCAGACCAGCTGGCCGGTGTGTTTACGGACATATTCAATCAATCCCTATACCAGTCTGCTGTTCCCACATGCTTCAAGAGGGCCACCATTGTTCCTGTTCCCAAGAAAGCTAAGGTAAATGAGCTAAACGACTACCGCCCCGTAGCACTCACTTCCGTCATCATGAAGTGCTTTGAGAGACTAGTCAAGGACAATATCACCTCCACCCTACCTGACACCCTAGACCCACTCCAATTTGCTTACCGCCCAAATAGGTCCAAAGACGATGCAATCTCAACCACACTGCACACTGCCCTAACCCATCTGGACAAGAGGAATAGCTATGTGAGAATGCTGTTCATCGACTACAGCTCGGTATTCAACACCATAGTACCCTCCAAGCTCGTCATCAAGCTCGAGACCCTGGGTCTCGACCCCGCCCTGTGCAACTGGGTACTGGAGTTCCTGACGGGCCGCCCCCAGGTGGTGAGGGTAGGCAACAACATCTCCTCCCCGCTGATCCTCAACACTGGGGCCCCACAAGGGTGCGTTCTGAGCCCTCTCCTGTACTCCCTGTTCACCCACGACTGCGTGGCCACGCACACCTCCAACTCAATCATCAAGTTTGCGGACGACACAACAGTGGTAGGCTTGATTACCAACAACGATGAGACGGCCTACAGGGAGGAGGTGAGGGCCCTCAGAGTGTGGTGTCAGGAAAATAACCTCACACTCAACGTCAACAAAACTAAGGAGATGATTGTGGACTTCAGGAAACAGCAGAGGGAACACCTCCCTATCCACATCGATGGAACAGTAGTGGAGAGGGTAGCAAGTTTTAAGGTCCTCTGCATACACATCACAGACAAACTGAATTGGTCCACTCACACAGACAGCATTGTGAAGAAGGCGCAGCAGCGCCTCTTCAACCTCAGGAGGCTGAAGAAATTTGGCTTGTCACCAAAAGCACTCACAGACTTCTACAGATGCACAATCGAGAGTATCCTGGCGGGCTGTATCACCGCCTGGTACGGCAACTGCTCCGCCCTCAACCGTAAGGCTCTCCAGAGGGTAGTGAGGTCTGCACAACGCATCACCGGGGGGCAAACTACCTGCCCTCCAGGACACCTACACCACCCGATGTTACAGGAAGGCCATAAAGATCATCAAGGACAACAACCACCCGAGCCACTGCCTATTCATCCCCTGTTTATCCCCTTACACTGTGTATAAGACAGTAGTTTTGGAATTGTTAGTTAGATTACTTGTTGGTTATTACTGCATTGTCGGAACTAGAAGCACAAGCATTTCGCTACACTTGCATTAACATCTGCTAACCATGTGTATGTAACAAATACAATTTGATTTGATTTGATTTACTTCGTACCATTGTGTATGAATTGTAATGCATAACATATCATACGGAATTTACGATGGACATCCACATATTAATACCAACTTAACATATTTTACTAATTTGAGAGTCCAGCATTTTCGTTTACTATGTTACGCTACCCCTGAGTCCGGGTTGCTTTTGGGAGATGCATGAGGGTACTAGCTGGTCACTTCACTACAGCCTACAGCAGGGTATGCCATCCTAAAAGTCAACTCCTCTGTGCTAAATCAATAACTGGAAAATCGCCAGTGGCCTAGTACGACCGAATCCACAATTCAGAGTTCAAGCGGATCATTTGATCATCACAACTCAGAGGAGAGTGGGAATAGGATCATTTGGAGTGTTGAATTACACAAAGGTTTGCGCTCACACTGCTCCTCCCGGTGCTCACTGACTACACGCACAAGAGGCTCCTTACCAGCTGTACCACTGGGGGCTGATGCCAGGGAAGCATGGTGAAATGGAGGGGCTGGGGTGTTTTTGTAAATGGCTCCCTTCCATAGTCACATTTAGAAATGCCTAACGCCTTGAGTCATGTTGAGGTTTTATTACAGAAGGCTGCAGGAATAATGTGGAATTAGATGGGATGCAGCTGATAATGCTGTCATCAACAACTCAAATGTAGGCTACTGGAACTGATGCTGTATTATGCTTTGCCAAAGTTACCTGGAGAAGTTAATCAGATTCATTGGCTGATGTCAAGTGAAGTGGACTATTGAGGGTGTGGCTGTATTTTTTTGGAGAGGGAACTAGCCCAGTATATGCCTCTTGCCGGGGTCGAACTGGGACCAAGAAACAGCCATGGCATTTTTTTCCTTGAGACTCCCACGCTGGACCATTTTTTTCTCCTTGATAGTGTGTTGAAATGATCACGATCACAGATTATCGTGAAATAAACAGAAATGACTTATTTGAAATTCATGTCAGGCACACAAATAAAATAAAATGTTGTGTCCACCTAATTATTTTCTTCATGTGCCCAGTACACAATTTTCTTCAAAACCAATTCCAATGTATTGTGGCTAATGTTAGCTAGGGGGATAACGTTAGCTAGGCTAGGGGTTAGGGTTAAGGTTAGGGTTAGGAGTTAGGTTAAAGGGCTAGCTAACATGCTAAGTAATTGAAAAAGTAGCTAAAAAGTCATAAGCAGCTGCAAAGTTGCAAATGAGCTAAAATGCTAAAGTTGTCTGTGATGAAATTCAAACATGCAACCTTTGGATTGCTAGACAATAGTGTTATATGCTTACCCATCCACCCTGATAAACCACTCTCCTTTCGTGTTAGCCTTAAAGTGATACCCATAGACTTCAAGTCATTGTGCTAATGCAAGTTATTATTAGCTTGTGAAACTACCTCTAACTTCCTTCATACTGGATGCAGAAATATACTAATTGTATCCACTAGTTCATCTGCCTCTGGGGAAGTAGATAAAGGGCCTCGTTGCCAAAATCCCAAAGTATTCCTTTAAGTAACCCTCTGCCTTATGTAACTATACCATAGGTAACATATCATAATTATTTGAGTCTCCCGTATACTATGTTACGTCGAGTCTATGAGACCAGCCTGCCCTAAGAGAAATCCATTATGCATGAAATCATTAAGATCATGAACTCACCAATTGTATGCCACATATAAAGGCCAGCGTGCATCTGCCACTGCAACAACCCATGGTGTACTGTCCACTTTGGATCTCTGCTCCACGTGGGTCACTGTAACTCTCAAATCCCCAAATATCTGCGCTGTTGGCCTGGGCAGTTGCAATGACGCGACCGCACTTTAAAGCAGAGTACGTTTCAGGAGGTCCAATTCCACAATTCCAGATGGTTTTCAGTCAAAGCTGTAGTCTTGTTGACATACCCATTAACTCCCCTCCGTATTTACTTTTGTCTATATTACAATCGACGGGTATCCAAGCAGAAATAGACGAAGACAATTATGATTGGTTCAACAATTTGATAATCCTATTTCAACAAATACTGGAATAGTTTGAATTACATGTCCGGATGTTCAAAATTCAGAAAGTCGGTCAGTTCTTAATTAGTAGTATTTTGATCTGGTTATTATACGTCTGAATGATCAGTCCATGGATAATCCATAAACCAGAATGAAAGAATCTGAAAAACGTTTACAATTAATGTTCGATCATACTGTACATGGTCCAGAATAAAGTGCCAGTCGGCATTAGGCAAACACAGTGCCACTTGAAGAAATTAATAGTATCAGCCTATTTCTGAAAGGGTCCTTTGCTGAGAAACAAAGCAAGCCAGTGTTGTGGGGTTCTTCTCATCGCTCCTCCCTCCACTATCGGGTTGGTCGGGTACTAGTGTGCAACTAACTAGCACCATTTAGTTTTCACACAGAAAGTCAAAGGGACAGTGTAGAATCCAATGTGGTCAGACGTTATTTTCTTTCCCTGCTTTACTCTCTCTCAATAGGAGGCATACCGCGAATATGAGAATTCCCGTCGTTGTCTGAAATCGGTGGAGCTGAACAGAGTCCTACTACTATCCTCCTCAGCAGCGCTGTGCATCCTCAGTTGGCTGGATTTCAAAACCGATAATTGTCCCCTGTTGGAAATAAAACATGTTTCGCTTACACACAGAGCATGACTGTCCTATACTGGATATATGGTTGGTGGCACAGACAGCCCAGTAAAAAGAGAGACGAAAGAGAGACGCGGTGCAAGTTGCACGGTCGCCAGCCCCACCATCTGACGCTCCAGAATGAATGAACCGCACGCAGTGTTATTCACCACAGGGAAGAGGCTGGGTTCCTTTCTCACGATGAGCCAGAGAGATGCGATATAGAGCGCAGCTGACGGCTTGGCCATCACTGAATACACTGGATTAGCCCTCTGCTCCGATTCGCAGTGGGAGTCAATGGCAGGGAGTTGAGGTGATTATAATTTGAATCATCACTTGTAAATCATAGGTGGATTGGATTTAGAGCCACAATGATGGACAGTCAGTCATCCAGAACGAAAAGTCAATTAAATTAAAAGGTCATTGACGAAGCCAAATAAATGGCATAGGCATATGCCACCCTTCATTTGTGATAATATAGGCGATAATAATAGGCCAACTTATTTTATCAGACACTTTCATCCGAGGACATGCTGTTCCAACCAACTGAGCCATCACATATAATCCAAAGTGGCCTTTGATAACATGCACAAAGGAGTAAACTGTACTGAAAAATGCCCTGTTCTTCCCCCATATTGTGTACTCTCCCCCCAGCATGTCTTTACATTGGCAAGGACAGCCATCCTGCCATATATATATATCTCTCTCTCTCTCTCTCTCTCTCTCTCTCTCACACACACACACACACACACACACACACACACACACACACACACACACACACACACACACACACACACACACACACACACACACACACACACACACACACACACACACACACACACACACACACACACACACACACACACACACACACACACACACTGTGTTTATGACATGGCTTAATTATCTTGGTAATCTTGACTGACAGTATCATGTATTTACTGCCTGATATCCTGGGGGTAATGACTAGTGGCATCCATACATCCCCCTTGGAATGATTTTTAGAGAGAAATGGAAGACTGGCATATCTCGTCCAGTGTAATCTCAAAATCGTTGTCCTTGAATAACCCCTGAAACTGATACATACAGAGATATAGAGAAGGATGGGAATGTGTTTACTACTTATCTGTCTCAGCCAGATGGCTGCTGCTGGTACACTTCGGCTCTGTCACTGAAACACTGTGACATGAAATGCTGTGAATGGTTGTCATAAACAATTTGAGACAACCCGATGGGAAAGAGAAATAGTGCTGTAAGGTATACAAAGAGGCCAACAAAAATGGAGATAGCTGAGCTTGGATTGGCTTTTCAAATCAATTTTATTCATCACATCCTTCGTAAACAACAGGTGTGGACTAACAGTGGAATGCTTATTTGCAGGCCCTTCCCAACAATGCAGAAAGAAAGAAAATAGAGAAATAATAGAAAAGTAAAACATGTAATAATACAAATAATAACAGTAATGATAATGAGTAATGATATACTGGCTATTACAAGGGGTACCTGTACCGAGTTGATGTGCAGGGTCATGAGGTAATTGAGGTAGATACTGTATGTACATATAACTAGGAATAAAGGGACAGATAATAAACAGTAGCAGCAGCGTATGTGATGATTCAAAAAATGTTAGAGCAAAAACGGTCAATGCATATAGCTAGTTGTTTAACTATTTAAATAACTATTTAAGAGTATATGGATTGGGGGTAGAAGCTGTTCAGGGTCCTGTTGGTTCCAGACTTGGTGCACTGGTACCGCTGACCGTACAGTTGCAGATATGTCTTGGGTGGCTGGAGTCTGACAAGTATTAGGGCCTTCCCATGACACCGCCTGGTATAGAGGTCCTGGATGGCAGGGAGTTTGGCCCCAGTGATGTACTGGGCCTCATTGTCGTTGGAGATTAGGCCTACCACAATTGTGTCGTCTGCATACATAATGACGGTGTTGTTGTCATGCATGGGTGAACAGGGAGTATTGAAGGGGACTAAGCACACACCCCTGAGGGGCACCCATGTTGAGGGTCAGCGTGACAGATTTGTTATTGCCTACCCTCACCACCTGGAGGTGTCCTGTTAGGAAGTCCAGGATACAATTGCAGAGGGAGGTGTTCATTTCCAGGATCTTTAGATTAGTGATAAGCTTGGAGGGCACTATGATGTTGAACGCTGAGCTGTAGTCAATGAACAACATTCTCATGTAGGCGTTCCTTTTTTCCAAGTGGGAAATGGCAGTGTGGAGTGCAATAGAGATTTATAATCAACATGCGGCATCTCATTATCCTCAATGCCCTTTCTATGTAACAGATCATCATATCTTGTTTGGTCAGTCTAATGAAGCAGTCTGTGTCTCCGGAGAAGTGTTAATGGCTACATTAACTGGCAGTAAAGCATGTGACTGTCCACCTTTGTAAAGCCTCACTAAGCCCAGACAGCATTGATTGAACTTTTTGACTTTGACTTAATTTAGAGGTGCGATAAAGCTATCTACCTTTCAATATTGAGGTTTTCACCTTCAGTGAACTTGAGATTCAGGGAGAGTGACACAGACCCAGCTGTCACTCAGAACGATGCCAGGTACTATGTGTGGATACTTGACAATCAGCTGCAGTGTTGCTGGAAATCAGGCTGGTCGCATGATTGATTTGATTATTTCAGTGTCTTACAGAGAATACATACACACAAAGGTACCCAGTCCATATGGGCTCATGGTATGTTATATTGTATGTTTTGTCCTCGGTGTCGTCCTTCGAAAAGAGAAATACACATCTTAAAAGCCCTAAAGTCATAATACAATGAAAAATAGAACAGTAAATGAAACCAAATATCAGTTTTAAATTATCCTGGAATCCACTGCATTAAAATCAATCTATTACCATGGGCAAAAATACTGTTCAACTCTCTGATTTTGTTTATGACTTGAAAGTTATTTGAGGTCTGTGGAATCATCTCCTCCTTAGTTTTTTAATAGCCAGATATGTGGCTAAAGTGCAGTTTGTATCAGATATTGCTTTCTTGTTTTTATTCTGCTTTGGTGTTCTTGTGCCAACCGTTTCAGTGTTTGAAATGAACGATGAGCGGGCATCTGAAAGTGCTGTACATAGAAATATTGATCATTTAAAAAATGAATGAAGTGCTCCAGCAAAGCACTAAACACATGCTCTCCTCCCTCTTTCATGCATTCAACTTTGGGCTCTTTCAGATGCTTCACGTGACCTGATAGGCCTATATTGAATTTTGTCTGAAATGAAATCACTTATTTTCAATATATATAAAAAAATGAAAATGTCTGACATACCACGTCTAATCTCTTCTAGGAAAAGGTCGATCTGGGATGCGTATAAACTAGCCTAGTGCATTTCAAACAGGCCAGAGGATGTAGGCTACCACATCACACCATCTTTAATGTTTATGGTGTGTAGTCGAATTCCATATAGGGGCTAGGGATACTATTGTTGTAGGACAGGTATTCCCAAACTGGGGTACGGGTACGCGCAACGCCGTCGGGGGTACGCAAAAATTGGGGCAGCAGGTAGCCTAGTTGTTAGAGCATTGGACTAGTAACAGGAAGGTTGCTAGATCGAATCCCCGAGCTGACAAGGTAAATATCTGTTGTTCTGCCCCTGAACAAGGCAGTTAACCCACTGTTCCCTAGTAGGCCGTCACTGTAAATAAGAATTTGTTCTTAACTGACTTGCCTAGTTAAATAAAGGTTCAATACAATTTTTAAACGTGATTCAAATTAAAATAAATCCTAATAATGTAATAGATATTATATATATATTTTTTTTTTAATCTTCACATTTTCAAACAATCCATTTATATTTTCCAACGAGGCTATATATTTGGGTGAGGTGTTTTTCTCACCTGAGTAGCCACATTTTACTCCCAAAAATAAAATAAAACCATCTAGAGTTCAGCGAAATAACAACACAATGTCAAATACAGGTAGCCTAGTCAAATAATTAACATCCAATCACATTAACCGTTACTCTCTCGCGGGAATTCCACTAACGTCCGTATGTAGCCAAACGTAGCTGCTGCTCATTCCGTTTGTGCAAAAATGTATAAATGGTTAAAAAAAGTAAGGCCCAGGTCCATAGAGACACATACCAGCTCTACTGGTAGTACTGCTACTACCAGCAGTACTACACCTGCACCTGTCGACGACACAAGTTGTTCTGCTTCCACGAGCAAATCCAATGCTATAGCATAAGTAATTCTACATTTGTTGTTAGCCCAGCTAGCATGGACACTGAGCGTTGTGAATCTGATGCAGCCGAAGAGCTACTGCACCCATACCCGAGCTACTGCACCCATACCCGGGAAAGCACCGAACAACAGACAGGGAGGATGTTGGACCATCGAAGAGGCGCAAATATGATGAGCGCTATATTGATTTGCGGTTCACTTATATTGGTAGTAGTGCCTTTCCTCAGTCTCTGTGGTATATGTGCAAAAGTACTATCTCACAACTTGATGAAACCTTCACTCTTGCGTAGACATTTAGAGACAAAACCTGCCAATTTGAAAAATAAGCCACAGGACTTTTTTGAGCGAGAATTAAGACAAATGTAGAGTAGTAAGACATGTATAAAAGTAACAGATACCATTAGTAAGAAGGGGATAGAAGCATCTTATATTGTGAGCTACCGAGTGGCTAGGACAGGCAAGCCCTATACTATTGTGGAGGACTTAATTCTTCCTGTTGCCGCGGATATGGCTGGGACAATGCTGGGAGAAAAGCTAAAAAAACTATACAGACATGGTGTAACTGACAGTTAGACTTACAGGTTATGTCGTTGTCTTTTGTTTGAATTGTTTATGTGTCCGCTGTGCGGGGGAAATGATAATACAAGCGGAACTACGTAGCTAATACTGTTGTAACGGGGATCCTTATTGTAGCAACACACTTTTGGAGGGAAGGCAATCCTGCGCTGCGTTAGCTAAGTTTTCATGTCATCGGGTGTAGTTCATAAAGGTTGAAGTGTCATGCAGGTGAAGGAGGACCCAAACGCGACTTAACAGAAACAGAGTTTATTAATGTTCAAAACCGAATAACTGAAATCCTCTAGATTAGTAGAGGGGAAAACAACTGGAGAAGCGGCCACAGACTGCAGGTCGCTTCGGGTAGGCGCAGGCCGTAGTCAACTGAGACACCTGCTCACACGCAGCGTCTGAAGAAGGCACAAAACACGACAGGACAGGGTGATACACAATCACGGCAAAAAACACGACAGGACAGGGCGAAACGCAATCACAGCATGGAATACAAAACAAGGAACCGACGGAACAGGAACGGATCACAAAGGAATAAATAGGGAGTCTAATCAGGGGAAAGGATCGGGAACAGGTGTGGAAAGACTAAATGATGATTAGGGGAATAGGAACAGCTGGGAGCAGGAACGGAACGACAGAGAGAAGAGAGAGCGAGAGAGTGAGAGAGGGAGGGGGAGAGAGAAGGATAGAACCAAACAAGACCAGCAGAGGGAAACGAATAGCATGGGGAGCACAGGGACAAGACATGACAATGAATGACAAACATGACAGTACCCCCCCACTCACCGAGCGCCTCCTGGCGCACTCGAGGAGGAATCCTGGCGGCAACGGAGGAAATCATCGATGAGCGAACGGTCCAGCACGTCCCGAGACGGAACCCAACTCCTCTCCTCAGGACCGTAACCCTCCCAATCCACTAGGTATTGGTGACCCCGTCCCCGAGAACGCATGTCCATAATCTTATGTACCTTGTAAATAGGTGCGCTCTCGACAAGGACGGGAGGGGGAGGGAAGACGAACGGGGTGCGAAGAAAGGGCTTAACACAGGAGACATGGAAGACAGGATGGACGCGACGAAGATGTCGCGGAAGAAGCAGTCGCACAGCGACAGGATTGACGACCTGGGAGACACGGAACGGACCAATGAACCGCGGAGTCAACTTACGAGAAGCTGTCGTAAGAGGAAGGTTGCGAGTGGAAAGCCACACTCTCTGGCCGCAACAATACCTTGGACTCTTAATCCTGCGTTTATTGGCGGCTCTCACCGTCTGTGCCCTGTAACGGCAAAGTGCAGACCTCACCCTCCTCCAGGTGCGCTCACAACGTTGGACAAACGCTTGAGCGGAGGGAACGCTGGACTCGGCAAGCTGGGATGAGAACAGAGGAGGCTGGTAACCCAGACTACTCTGAAACGGAGATAACCCGGTAGCAGACGAAGGAAGCGAATTGTGAGCGTATTCTGCCCAGGGGAGCTGTTCTGCCCAAGACGCAGGGTTCCTGAAAGAAAGGCTGCGTAGTATGCGACCAATCGTCTGATTGGCCCTCTCTGCTTGACCGTTAGACTGGGGATGAAACCCGGAAGAGAGACTGACGGACGCACCAATCAAACGACAGAACTCCCTCCAAAACTGTGACGTGAATTGCGGACCTCTGTCTGAAACGGCGTCTAACGGGAGGCCATGAATTCTGAATACATTCTCAATAATGATTTGTGCCGTCTCCTTAGCGGAAGGAAGTTTAGCGAGGGGAATGAAATGTGCCGCCTTAGAGAACCTATCGACAACCGTCAGAATCACAGTCTTCCCCGCAGACAAAGGCAGACCGGTAATGAAGTCTAAGGCAATGTGAGACCATGGTCGAGAAGGAATGGGGAGCGGTCTGAGACGACCGGCAGGAGGAGAGTTACCCGACTTAGTCTGCGCGCAGTCCGAACAGGCAGCCACGAAACGGCGCGTGTCACGCTCCTGAGTCGGCCACCAAAAGCGCTGGCGAATAGACGCAAGAGTGCCTCGAACACCGGGATGACCCGCTAATTTGGCAGAGTGAGCCCACTGAAGAACAGCCAGACGAGTGGAAACAGGGACGAAAAGGAGGTTACTAGGACAAGCGCGCGGCGACGCAGTGTGCGTGAGTGCTTGCTTAACCTGTCTTTCAATTCCCCAGACTGTTAACCCGACAACACGCCCATAAGGAAGAATCCCTCGGGATCAGTAGAAGCCACAGAAGAACTAAACAGACGGGATAAGGCATCAGGCTTGGTGTTCTTGCTACCCGGACGGTAAGAAATCACAAACTCGAAACGAGCGAAAAACAACGCCCAACGAGCTTGACGGGCATTAAGTCGTTTGGCAGAACGGATGTACTCAAGGTTCTTATGGTCTGTCCAAACGACAAAAGGAACGGTCGCCCCCCTCCAACCACTGTCGCCATTCGCCTAGGGCTAAGCGGATGGCGAGCAGTTCACGGTTACCCACATCATAGTTGCGCTCAGATGGCGACAGGCGATGAGAAAAATAAGCGCAAGGATGAACCTTATCGTCAGACTGGGAGCGCTGGGATAGAATGGCTCCCACGCCTACCTCTGAAGCGTCAACCTCGACAATGAATTGTCTAGTGACGTCAGGAGTAACGAGGATAGGAGCGGACGTAAAACGTTCTTTTAGAAGATCAAAAGCTCCCTGGGCGGAACCGGACCACTTAAAACACGTCTTGACAGAAGTAAGAGCTGTGAGAGGGGCAGCAACTTGACCGAAATTACGAATGAAACGCCGATAGAAATTAGCGAAACCTAAGAAGCGCTGCAACTCGACACGTGACCTTGGAACGGGCCAATCACTGACAGCTTGGACCTTAGCGGAATCCATCTGAATGCCCTCAGCGGAAATAACGGAACCGAGAAAAGTAACGGAGGAGACATGAAAAGAGCACTTCTCAGCCTTTACGTAGAGACAATTCTCTAAAAGGCGCTGTAGAACACGTCGAACGTGCTGAACATGAATCTCGAGTGACGGAGAAAAATCAGGATATCGTCAAGATAGACAAAAACAAAAATGTTCAGCATGTCTCTCAGAACATCATTAACTAATGCCTGAAAAACAGCTGGCGCATTGGCGAGACCGAACGGCAGAACCCGGTACTCAAAATGCCCTAACGGAGTATTAAACGCCGTTTTCCACTCGTCCCCCCTCTCTGATGCGCACGAGATGGTAAGCGTTACGAAGGTCCAACTTAGTAAAGCACCTGGCTCCCTGCAGAATCTCGAAGGCTGATGACATAAGGGGAAGCGGATAACGATTCTTAACCGTTATGTCATTCAGCCCTCGATAATCCACGCAGGGGCGCAGAGTACCCTCCTTCTTCTTAACAAAAAGAACCCCGCCCCGGCCGGAGAGGAAGAAGGCACTATGGTACCGGCGTCAAGAGACACAGACAAATAATCCTCGAGAGCCTTACGTTCGGGAGCCGACAGAGAGTATAGTCTACCTCGAGGAGGAGTGGTCCCCGGAAGGAGATCAATACTACAATCATACGACCGGTGAGGAGGAAGGGAGTTGGCTCGGGACCGACTGAAGACCGTGCGCAGATCATGATATTCCTCCGGCACTCCTGTCAAATCGCCAGGTTCCTCCTGAGAAGTAGGGACAGAAGAAATGGGAGGGATGGCAGACATTAAACACTTCACATGACAAGAAACGTTCCAGGATAGGATAGAATTACTAGACCAATTAATAGAAGGATTATGACATACAAGCCAGGGGTGACCCAAAACAACAGGTGTAAACGGTGAACGGAAAATCAAAAAAGACATAGTCTCACTGTGGTTACCAGATACTGTGAGAGTTAAAGGTAGTGTCTCAAATTTGATACTGGGAAGATGACTACCATCTAAGGCAAACATGGGCGTAGGCCTGTCTAACGGTCTGAAAGGAATGTTATGTTTCCGAGCCCATGCTTCGTCCATGAAACAACCCTCAGCCCCAGAGTCAATCAAAGCACTGCATGTAGCACCCGAACCGGTCCAGCGTAGATGGACCGACATAGTAGTACAAGATCTAGATGAAGGGACCTGAGTAGTAGCGCTCACCAGTAGCCCTCCGCTTACTGATGGGCTCTGGCCTCTTACTGGACATGAAATAACAAAATGTCCAGCAACTCCGCAATAGAGGCACAGGCGGTTGGTGATCCTCTGTTCCCTCTCCTTATTCGAGATGCGAATCCCTCCCAGCTGCATGGGCTCAGTCTCAAAGCCAGAGGGAGATGGTTGCGATGCGGAGCAGGAAACACCGTTGATGCGAGCTCTTTCCACGAGCCCGGTGACGAAGATCTACCCGTCGTTCTATGCGGATGGCGAGAGCAATCAAGGAGTCCACATCTGAAGGAACCTCCCGGGAGAGAATCTCATCCTTAACCACTGCGTGGAGTCCCTCCAGAAAACGAGCGAGCTCGTTCCACTCACTAGAGGCAGCAAGAGTGCGAAACTCAATGGAATAATCCGTTATGGACCGTTCACCTTGGCATAAGGAAGCCAGGGCCCTAGAAGCCTCCTCACCAAAAACTGAACGGTCAAAAACCCGAATCATCTCCTCTTTAAAGTTCTGGAATCTGTTAGAGCAATCAGCCCTTGCCTCCCAGATAGCTGTGCCCCATTCTCGAGCCCGGCCAGTAAGGAGTGAAATGACGAAAGCAACCCGAGCTCTCTCTCTAGAGTATGTGTGGGGTTGGAGAGAGAACACAATCTCACACTGCGTGAGAAAGGAGCGGCACTCAGTGGGCTGCCCGGAGTAGCAAGGTGGGTTATTAACCCTGGGTTCAGGAGGCTCGGCAGGCCAGGGAGTAACAGGTGGCACGAGACGTAGACTCTGGAACTGTCCAGAGAGGTCGGAAACCTGAGCGGCCAGGTTCTCCACGGCATGGCGAGCAGCAGACAATTCCTGCTCGTGTCTGCCGAGCATGGCTCCTTGGATCTCGACGGCAGTGTAACGAGCGTCTGAAGTCGCTGGGTCCATTCTTTGGTCGGTTCCTTCTGTCATGCAGGTGAAGGAGGACCCAAACGCGACTTAACAGAAACAGAGTTTATTAATGTTCAAAACCGAATAACTGAAATCCTCTAGATTAGTAGAGGGGAAAACAACTGGAGAAGCGGCCACAGACTGCAGGTCGCTCGGGTAGGCGCAGGCCGTAGTCAACTGAGACACCTGCTCACACGCAGCGTCTGAAGAAGGCACAAAACACGACAGGACAGGGTGATACACAATCACGGCAAAAAACACGACAGGACAGGGCGAAACGCAATCACAGCATGGAATACAAAACAAGGAACCGACGGAACAGGAACGGATCACAAAGGAATAAATAGGGAGTCTAATCAGGGGAAAGGATCGGGAACAGGTGTGGAAAGACTAAATGATGATTAGGGGAATAGGAACAGCTGGGAGCAGGAACGGAACGACAGAGAGAAGAGAGAGCGAGAGAGTGAGAGAGGGAGGGGGAGAGAGAAGGATAGAACCAAACAAGACCAGCAGAGGGAAACGAATAGCATGGGGAGCACAGGGACAAGACATGACAATGAATGACAAACATGACATGAAGAGTGTATGTTAGGATGAAGTGTGAATTCATGCCAGGAATAATAAGTGTGAAGTTTGATTTCCTCCCTTCTGTAATAAGCAGCCAATGAGATATTTTTTCCTTTATTCATGTGTTTAATCTGAACCCGTTATAACGCCGGTTAAACTGTTATGTATGTAAGCACTTCAGAGTTATAGCAAGCTAATAAGTCACTCGTAAGATAAGGTTGTAAGAGTGTGCTTAACTGTATTTTTCATTTACTTTATAGTTCTCACGGAAGGTGATAATTCTGACTAAAACTACAGAATAAAGCCGCCAGTTAAAATCAAGGAACGGTTGTGCTCGTGGTTACTGAAGGGAGCTACAGTGAGAACTCAATGCTCTTCACGAGCAAGAGAGAAAGAAGAATCTCATCCAGCTGTAAAACGTCTACAAGATTCCCAAATCCTGGTAGACCCTGTCATCTGCCAGATAAGAGTTTTGCACCTACCTGCAAACTTAGAAGAACATCTCCACATAAGGAAGCATCGTGAGGCAACATAAGGTCAAGACTAACAGGAAAGTCAGACACGCAAGTACAAGTCAAGGTGTTTGAAGGTGGTCCTAGCCTTGTGAACAGCTAATAAGAGACTTTAAGATTACAATTCGTAAGGACTGGAGATAGTTGTCTATTTCATAAAGACTCTGGTATTATGCATTTGCTCTTTCTATCTTAATGTATCACTGGTATGTGTATTACTGAAAAATATTATTTGATACTTACTAAAAATATATATATAGTCACAAACATTAAGGGTCAGCGTACACCTATTAATTCTATTTTCACCTGTAAGTTAATAGCGTAATTGTTTGGTAAGGTGTTTGTTCAAGCCTTTGTTACAAGCATTATACATGTTTATACTACGTACTAAGGTTTAAATTACAGTGAATTAGAGTATAAATTACCTACTCACTTATCCAAACCTTAGCTAGAATTGATTTGACTTGATTTAGAATGTCAGAAAGAGGTAGTTTCACTAAAGGTGATAGAGATGGGGTGGGTCAAGTTGAGCAGCGGCAGCAACACCTCGCAAACTTCGAGCCTTCATCAGAACAAACAGAACAGCAGGAAGAGGCCCAGACTGGTGTGGAGTCACTTTGGCCAGTGAATGATGATACAGAGACTGCTAATGAGATAGCACAACAAGAGCCACGAAAAGGTGAGAGGGTCTGCAGGTTAACTGAAAAGGGCAGAGAACTGCGCGATGAAAGGTGGAGACAGCTCAAACATCGTTTCAGGGTCAGCTATGAGAAGTGGAAGGCTCTGGTAAAGGAAGCAAAACTGTCACTGACAGGCTGTTGCTCTGAAGACCTACTAGAAGACCTCTTAAACAAGATTAGCCATACCTCTACACAGCTAAACCTTGTCTATGTAAATTTGCGTCAAATCGACATTCCCGACAACGATATACGACGCAGAGTTGATACTTGTGAAGCAGTTACAATGTCTATTATCAAGACTGTAAGGTGTCATTTAAAAGGCAGGGAAGAAGGTCAAAGTAACCAGATAGAGTTGTACTGGAAGGACAGCAATTCCTTGTGCATGTCCGAACTCTCACATAAGTCAAGTCTCAACTATCAGCCCTCAAGTGCTTCCTCCCAGTCTCAAAGCAACTCAAACGTAAACTCCAGACGCTCAAGCGTGTCATCTGTCAAGAGACAAGAGGCTGCGGCGGAAGTTGCTGCTAACCAAGCAGCTTTAGAAGTAATGGTTAAGCAAGAACGCCAACTAGAAGAGCTTCAGAGACTCGAAGATGAAGATAAGAAGAGGACAGCGGAGCAAGAAGCTGAGGCTGTGAAACGCAGCTTAGAAGAAGCTAGGCTGCAAGTCAAGTTAGAGGTAGAAAATGCTGCCAGACGAAGGACGCTAGAAGACAAGCGTAGAGAGTTAGAGCGCCTAGAAGTGCTCAAGAAACGAAATGCTGCCAAGGCGCGAATGCAAGTGTATGAGCAAGATGAAAACTCAGAGGACGAGAAGAGAGAACTACTCTCTAACTGCAAATCATGCCCAGAAGTGGCTCATTTCACAGTCTCTCACCACAACATGTTGTGACAAGCACACAGCAAGAAGATGGCACCAAGCCCATGTTCAGGTTACTAGCGGAAGCAATCAGTGAAAGCCGCCTCCCCATACCAGAACCAGTAACATTCAATGGAGAGCCTCTCTTGTACACTGACTGGAAGGTCTCTTTTCAGACTCTGATAGACAGGAAGAACATACCAACAATTGAGAAGATATATTGCGTAAGAAAATGTGTCGGTGGGCCTGCCAAGAAAGCCATCGAAAGTTACTTTATGTTAGGAACAGAATCAGCCTACCATGCAGCTTGGACCATTCTTGAAGAAAGGTACGGAAACAAATTCTTCATCGCCAAGTCATTCAGAGATCAGCTCAATGCATGGCCTATGATAGGATCCAAGGACAGTCTTGAACTTAGAGACCTTGTAGACTTTCTTCACAGCTGTGAAGCTGCTATGTCTCAGAATAAGGGCCTGGAGGTGCTTAATGACTGTAATGAAAACCAAAAGATCCTTGCTAAACTTCCAGATTGGCTAACTTCAAGATGGAATAGAAAGGTCACAGACATCTTAGAAGAAACAGAGATCTTTCCTAGCTTCAGTCAGTTTGTGAAGTTTTTCACGAGAGAAGCCAAGATTGCTTGCAATCCTGTAACATCCCTTCATGCTTTGAAACCAGGTGAAAATGGGAAACTTAAGACGCCAAGGATTCACAACCCCGGAGCAAGGGTATTAGCAATTAACTCTGATGAGAAAGATACTGTTACTAGTTGTGTCTTCTGTGAGAAGTCAGGTCACAGTCTCCACAAATGCTGGAAGTTCATGGATAAGCCCACCACAGAGCGACAGAAGTTTGTTCAAGAGAATAAATTGTGCTTTGGCTGTTTAAGGCCTGGGCATCGATCGAAAGATTGTGATAACAGGAACACCTGCGACACGTGTCAGAGGAGGCATCCATCCTGCCTGCACGAAGATCGTACTAAAGAAAGGTTAAGGGATAGGAAGACAGAGCCCCCACGAGATAAGGGGACAAGAGCGTCAAGTGAGGCCATATCTAACAGAGTCGTAAGGGACATTAACACTCACACCTCCACAATCATTCCAGTATGGGTGTAAACCACAAGTGAGCCAGATCGTGAAGTTCTTGTGTATGCACTTCTTGACACCCAGAGCGACACCACTTTTATCCTTGAAGAGACAACAAAAGCTCTCAATACAAGGAAGGAGCCAGTCCAACTGAAACTCTCTACAATGGCTTCAAGGAATACCATTGTGCCCTGCCAGAAGCTGTCTGGTTTGCAGGTTAGAGGGTTTTACTTGGAGAAGAAAATCCCTCTGCCAACGACCTACTCGAGAGAGTTTATTCCTGCAAACAGAGATCATATTCCTACTCCAGAGACTGCAAGAGCATGGTCTCATCTTGAACACATTGCAGAGGAGATTGCTCCTCAACAGAGCTGTAATGTCGGTCTCTTAATTGGCTACAACTGCTCCCAGGCTCTCCTTCCAAGAGAAATTGTGTCTGGTAAGGGAAATCAGCCTTTTGCTCAGAGAACAGATCTTGGCTGGAGCATAGTCGGCTATGGAAATCCATGTATCGACTATGGCTACCCTATTGGAGTGAGTCATCGGTTTATTGTTAGACAGGTGATGCCAAGCCTTCAATCTTCTTCCAACCTCACAAATCAAATACACTATGTTTGTAAAACACAGGTAAGAGAGGTAATCACAACACTGAACATTATCAAGACACTTCAATCTGACTTCAACGAGAGAGCTGCAGAAGAGGACCTCATATCTCAAGAGGATATCCGGTTCCTGAAGAAAATGAAAGAGGGCATCAGATGTAAGGACAATGCACATTATGAGATGCCGCTGCCGTTTAAGGAAGAAAGACCCAATCTGCCGAACAATAAAACATGTGCAGTTCACCGACTCAAGTGCCTGGAAAGGAGGCTAAGGAGAGACAAGCAGTACTACAAGGACTACACAGCATTCATGGAAGAGACTATAGCTTGTGGAGATGCTGAGAAGGTCTCTAAAGAGGAAATTAACAAGCATCCAGCATGGTACATCCCGCACCATGGGGTTTATCACCCACAAAAGCCTGGGAAGATACACGTCGTCTTTGACTGCTCAGCTAAGTTTCGAGAGACATCCTTGAATGATCATCTCCTTACCGGTCCAGAGTTGACAAACACATTGCTGGGTGTCCTTTGTCGTTTTCGTAAGGGTCCAGTTGCAATCATGTGTGACGTAGAGTGCATGTTCCACCAGTTTCATGTGAAAGCAGAAGACCAAGATTATCTACGGTTCCTTTGGTGGGAGAACGGAGATCTAGAGTCTCAACCCTCAGTGTATCGTATGAAGGTCCACTTGTTCGGCACAGCTTCATCTCCTGGTTGCGCCAACTATGGCCTCAAACATCTTGCTGCCGAAGGAGGAGGAAGCTTCAGCGAGAAGTCTATCCAGTTCATAGAAAGGAACTTTTATGTTGATGATGGGTTGACGAGCGTATCGTCTGAAGTTGAAGCGGCCCAGCTGGTGAAAGAAGCAAGAGAGCTTTGTAGCATCGGCAAACTTTGTTTGCACAAGTTTATCTCTAACAGCAAGGAAGTTATAGCCACAATTCCCAAGGAAGAACGTGCCAAGGGTGCCAAAGACCTGGATATGGCTCTGGGTGAACCACACATGGAGAGAGCGCTTGGTGTACTGTGGTGTGTCGCATCAGACGAGTTCCAGTTTAGAGTAGTTGTCAAGGAACGCCCACTCACAAGAAGAGGAGTGTTGTCTACAGTAGCCTCTGTATATGATCCGCTTGGGTTTGTGGCACCCTTTGTCCTGTCGGGGAAGCAGATCTTGCAACGGATGTGTCGTGACAAAATCGACTGGGATGACCCCCTTCCAGATGACCTACGTTCCTAGTGGGAATTCTGGCTCCAAGGCCTACAAAACTTGTCTGAAGTAAGGATCCAACGAAGCTACTTGCCATCAAGTTTCAAGGAGGTGCAGAGTTATGAGCTCCATCACTTCTCCGACGCTAGTACCTCAGGTTATGGAGAGTGCTCATACCTCAGAACAATCAGCACCGCAGGAGAAGTTCATTGCTCCCTAGTTATGGTGAAGTCGAGAGTCGCCCCTTCCAAGGTTACGACCATACCACGACTGGAACTTTCAGCAGCGGTGGTAGCTGTTCGAACAAGTGACATGCTCAAAAGGAGCTAGAGATACAAGGTCTACAGGAATACTTCTGGACAGACTCGAAGGTAGTTCTTGGCTACATCAACAATGAAGCCAGAAGAGTCCACGTCTTTGTAGCTAACCGTATTCAACGCATTAAACCTCCAACACAGACAGAAATGGAGTAAAGACAGAAGAAACGCAAGGATTAATGACATTGTCATTTTGCAAGATGATACTGCACCACGCAACCAGTGGAAATTGGCAAAGGTTACAGAAGTGTACCCGGGACAGGATGGCCGGCTGAGAAGATTCAAGTTACTGATCAGCGACTCAACCCTAGATGAGAGAGGTAAACGCATCACCAAACCCACTTATCTGGAGAGGCCCATCCATAAGACAGTCACCCTCCTGGAAGCCGATCAAGAAACCTGCAGACCCCTTTCACAGAAATCACCGGTGATTGGTGGGAGTGTAACTGACAGTTAGACTTACAGGTTATGTCGTTGTCTTTTGTTTGAATTGCTTATGTGTCCGCTGTGCGGGGGAAATGATAATACAAGCGGAACTACGTAGCTAATACTGTTGTAACGGGGATCCTTATTGTAGCAACACACTTTTGGAGGGAAGGCAATCCTGTGCTGCATTAGCTAAGTTTTCAAGTCATCAGGTGTAGTTCATAAAGGTTGAAGAGTGTATGTTAGGATGAAGTGTGAATTCATGCCAGGAATAATAAGTGTGAAGTTTGATTTCCTCCCTTCTGTAATAAGCAGCCAATTAGGTATTTTTTCCTTTATTCATGTGTTTAATCTGAACCCGTTATAACGCCGGTTAAACTGTTATGAATGTAAGCACTTCAGAGTTATACCAAGCTAATAAGTCACTCGTAAGATAAGGTTGTAAGAGTGTGCTCAACTCCACTTGGGTACACTGCCGTATCCACCGAGAGGCTCTTGCTGCCTGACAGCTTGAAAGACATTTTGGACACTACAGTGAAAATGGTTAACTTTGTTAAAGCAAGGCCCGTGAACTCTCATGTATTTTCTGCACCATGCAATGATATGTGCAGCGACCATGTAACGCTTTTACAACATACAGAAGTGCTGTGGTTATCAAGGGGCAAAGTATTGACACATTTTTTTGAATTGAGAGACAAGCTTAAAGTTTTCTTTACTAACCATAGTTTTCACTTGTCTGACCACTTGCATGATGACGGGTTTCTCACATGACTGGCCGATCTGTGTGATGTTTTTTACATTTACATTTACATTTAAGTCATTTAGCAGACGCTCTTATCCAGAGCGACTTACAAATTGGTGCATTCACCTTATGACATCCAGTGGAACAGCCACTTTACAATAGTGCATCTACATATTTTAAGGGGGGGGTGAGAAGGATTACTTTATCCTATCCTAGGTATTCCTTAAAGAGGTGGGGTTTCAGGTGTCTCCGGAAGGTGGTGATTGATTCCGCTGTCCTGGCGTCGTGAGGGAGTTTGTTCCACCATTGGGGAGCCAGAGCAGCGAACAGTTTTGACTGGGCTGAGCGGGAACTGTACTTCCTCAGTGGTAGGGAGACGAGCAGGCCAGAGGTGGATGAACGCAGTGCCCTTATTTGGGTGTAGGGCCTGATCAGAGCCTGGAGGTACTGAGGTGCCGTTCCCCTCACAGCTCCGTAGGCAAGCACCATGGTCTTGTAGCGGATGCGAGCTTCAACTGGAAGCCAGTGGAGAGAGTGGAGGAGCGGGGTGACGTGAGAGAACTTGGGAAGGTTGAACACCAGACGGGCTGCGGCGTTCTGGATGAGTTGTAGGGGTTTAATGGCACAGGCAGGGAGCCCAGCCAACAGCGAGTTGCAGTAATCCAGACGGGAGATGACAAGTGCCTGGATTAGGACCTGTGCCGCTTCCTGTGTGAGGCAGGGTCGTACTCTGCGGATGTTGTAGAGCATGAACCTACAGGAACGGGCCACCGCCTTGATGTTAGTTGAGAACGACAGGGTGTTGTCCAGGATCACGCCAAGGTTCTTAGCGCTCTGGGAGGAGGACACAATGGAGTTGTCAACCGTGATGGCGAGATCATGGAACGGGCAGTCCTTCCCCGGGAGGAAGAGCAGCTCCGTCTTGCCGAAGTTCAGCTTGAGGTGGTGATCCGTCATCCACACTGATATGTCTGCCAGACATGCAGAGATGCGATTCGCCACCTGGTCATCAGAAGGGGGAAAGGAGAAGATTAATTGTGTGTCGTCTGCATAGCAATGATAGGAGAGACCATGTGAGGTTATGACAGAGCCAAGTGACTTGGTGTATAGCGAGAATAGGAGAGGGCCTAGAACAGAGCCCTGGGGGACACCAGTGGTGAGAGCGCATGGTGAGGAGACAGATTCTCGCCACGCCACCTGGTAGGAGCGACCTGTCAGGTAGGACGCAATCCAAGCGTGGGCCACGCCGGAGATGCCCAACTCGGAGAGGGTGGAGAGGAGGATCTGATGGTTCACAGTATCGAAGGCAGCCGATAGGTCTAGAAGGATGAGAGCAGAGGAGAGAGAGTTAGCTTTAGCGGTGCGGAGCGCCTCCGTGATACAGAGAAGAGCAGTTCAGTTGAATGACTAGTCTTGAAACCTGACTGATTTGGATCAAGAAGGTCATTCTGAGAGAGATAGCGGGAGAGCTGACCAAGGACGGCACGTTCAAGAGTTTTGGAGAGAAAAGAAAGAAGGGATACTGGTCTGTAGTTGTTGACATCGGAGGGATCGAGTGTAGGTTTTTTCAGAAGGGGTGCAACTCTCGCTCTCTTGAAGACGGAAGGGACGTAGCCAGCGGTCAGGGATAAGTTGATGAGCGAGGTGAGGTAAGGGAGAAGGTCTCCGGAAATGGTCTGGAGAAGAGAGGAGGGGATAGGGTCAAGCGGGCAGGTTGTTGGGCGGCCGGCCGTCACAAGACGCGAGATTTCATCTGGAGAGAGAGGGGAGAAAGAGGTCAGAGCACAGGGTAGGGCACTGTGAGCAGAACCAGCGGTGTCGTTTGACTTAGCAAACGAGGATCGGATGTCGTCGACCTTCTTTTCAAAATGGTTGACGAAGTCATCTGCAGAGAGGGAGGAGGGGGGGTGGGAGGAGGATTCAGGAGGGAGGAGAAGGTGGCAAAGAGCTTCCTAGGGTTAGAGGCAGATGCTTGGAATTTAGAGTGGTAGAAAGTGGCTTTAGCAGCAGAGACAGAGGAGGAAAATGTAGAGAGGAGGGAGTGAAAGGATGCCAGGTCCGCAGGGAGGCGAGTTTTCCTCCATTTCCGCTCGGCTGCCCGGAGCCCTGTTCTGTGAGCTCGCAATGAGTCGTCAAGCCACGGAGCGGGAGGGGAGGACCGAGCCGGCCTGGAAGATAGGGGACATAGAGAGTCAAAGGATGCAGAAAGGGAGGAGAGGAGGGTTGAGGAGGCAGAATCAGGAGATAGGTTGGAGAAGGTTTGAGCAGAGGGAAGAGATGATAGGATGGAAGAGGAGAGAGTGAAGCGGGGGAGAGAGAGCGAAGGTTGGGACGGCGCGATACCATCCGAGTAGGGGCAGTGTGGGAAGTGTTGGATGAGAGCGAGAGGGAAAAGGATACAAGGTAGTGGTCGGAGACTTGGGAGTTGCAATGAGGTTAGTGGAAAAACAGCATCTAGTAAAGATGAGGTCGAGCGTATTGCCTGCCTTGTGAGTAGGGGGAAGGTGAGAGGGTGAGGTCAAAAGAGGAGAGGAGTGGAAAGAAGGAGGCAGAGAGGAATGAGTCAAAGGTAGACGTGGGGAGGTTAAAGTCACCCAGAACTGTGAGAGGTGAGCCATCCTCAGGAAAGGAGCTTATCAAGGCATCAAGCTCATACCGGAGACCTGGAACTGATGAACTCTCCGAGGGGACCTGGAGGGCGATAAATGATAAGGATGTTAAGCTTGAAAGGGCTGGTAACTGTGACAGCATGAAATTCAAAGGAGGCGATAGACAGATGGGTAAGGGGAGAAAGAGAGAATGACCACTTGGGAGAGATAAGGATCCCGATGCCACCACCCCGCTGACCAGAAGCTCTCGGGGTGTGCGAGAACACGTGGGCGGACGAAGAGAGAGCAGTAGGAGTAGCAGTGTTATCTGTGGTGATCCATGTTTCTGTCAGTGCCAAGAAGTCGAGGGACTGGAGGGAGGCATAGGCTGAGATGAACTCTGCCTTGTTGGCTGCAGATCGGCAGTTCCAGAGGCTACCGGAGACCTGGAACTCCACGTGGGTCGTGCGCGCTGGGATCACCAGATTAGGGTGGCAGCGGCCACGCGGTGTGGAGCGTTTGTATGGTCTGTGCAGAGAGGAGAGAACAGGGATAGACAGACACAGCTGGGAGCATGACGGAACGACAGAGAGAAGAGAACGAGGAGTGAGAGAGGGAGGGAGAGAGAGAGGGATAGAACCAAACAAGACCAGCAGAGGGAAACGAATAGCATGGGGAGCACAGGACAAACATGACAATAAATGACAAACATGACAGTACCCCCAGTTGACAGGCTACAGAAGAGGCTACGCTAATGCAAGGAGATTGGAATGACAAGTGGACTACACGTCTCAAATGTTCAGAAAGTTAAGCTTACGTAGCAAGAATCTTATTGACTAAAATGATTAAAATGATACAGTACTGCTGAAGTAGGCTAGCTGGCAGTGGCTGCGTTGTTGACTTTGTAGGCTAGCTGGCAGTGGCTGCGTTGTTGACACTACACTAATCAAGTTGTTCCGTTGAGTGTAATAGTTTCTACAGTGCTGCTATTCTGGGGCTAGCTGGCTAGCTAGCAGTGTTGATTACGTTACGTTGCGTTAAAAGAACGACAACAATTATCTTTGATACACAGACGGCTATGTAGCTAGCTATGTAGCTAGCTACGATCAAACAAATCAAACCGTTGTGCTGTAATGAAATGAAATGAAAAATGTGATACTACCTGTGGAGCGAAGCGGAATGCGACCGGGTTGTTGAGTGCGGAAGTTCTATTCAGTAGACGTTGGCTAGCTGTTGGCACTTCCATTAAGAGACAATTCTCTAAAAGTAGAACCGTCGAACGTGCTGAACATGAATCTCGAACGGAGAAAAATCAGGATATCAATCAAGATAGACAAAAACAAAAATGTTCAAGATAGTGAAAACAGCGCTAGCAGTGTCTCCTACGTTAAGGACGACAAATAGCTGGCTAGCTAACCTCAGTAAATTAAGATAATCACTCTAAGACTACACGCTCTAAACTACACAATTATCTTGGATACGAAGACAGCAAAGACAACTATGTAGCTAGCTAACACTACACTAATCAAGTCGTTCAGTTGAGTGTAATAGTTTCTACAGTGCTGCTATTCGGTAGACGGTGGACGTATGCTAGCTGGCTAGCTGCTGGGCAGATAGCAGTGTAGACTACGTTAGGACGACGAAATACAAGTTGCAATAGAAGTGCTGACTGTTTCACTATGTTGTCCTCTTTCTTTTCCTTTTTCTTCTGTCCTTCTTTTGTCCTTATTTTGTCTTCCTTTCTTCTGTTAACTAGATATTTTTTGTTGTTATTCTTTGTAAGCTAGCTAGCTTCTTCCAGGAGAGTCCCTAGCAACTGCTTAGCAACAAGTAAACAATTCTGCTAGCAATTCAGCTAGCTAAGATAACTGTACAATTTTATGAAAAATAGTTAATTTTTCAAAAGCCTGTCTTTTTGGTTTGTTCCTTGTTTTGTCTTCTATTGAGTCTTGCAGTTTTCTCTTGATTTTTTTGATGTACTTCACTCTAAAAAACCATTTAAATCTCAATATATACAGGAGCTCATTTTTCAGCAGCTGCTCAATTTAGAACTCCGGAACATATTATTATTATTTTTCTCGCCTGAATGTTCTGAATCTAGGATTACAGGGACTCTCCTATATTAAATGTGCGGAACAAAATTGAGTCTATGATTAAGAAGTTGGAGCTCTTCTCTTTCTACATTCACAAGGGCAATACACAGGTCTTTCCATCATTGTATTATTTTTTTGTGTGCAAATGAACTCAAGTTTATGGACAATGTCAAATCAAATTGTATTTGTCACGTACACATGGTTAGCAGATGTCAATGCGAGTGTAGCGAAATGCTTGTGCTTCTAGTTCCGACAATGCAGTAATAACCAACAAGTAATCTATCTAACAATTTCAAAACTACTACCTTATAGACACAAGTGTAAGGGGATAAAGAATATGTCCATAAAGATATATGAATGAGTGATGGTACAGAGCGGCATAGGCAAGATACAGTAGATGGTATTGAGTACAGTATATACATATGAGATGAGTATGTAAACAAAGTGACATAGTTAAAGTGGCTAGTGATACATGTATTACATAAAGATGCAGTAGATGATATAGAGTAAAGTATATACGTATACATATGAGATGAATAATGTAGGGTATGTAAACATTATATTAGGTAGCATTGTTTAAAGTGGCTCGTGATATATTTTACATAATTTCCCATCAATTCCCATTATTAAATTGGCTGGAGATGAGTCAGTGTGTTGGCAGCAGCCACTCAATGTTAGTGGTGGCTGTTTAACAGTATGATGTCCTTGAGATAGAAGCTGTTTTTCAGTCTCTCGGTCCCAGCTTTGATGCACCTGTACTGACCTCGCCTTCTGGATGATAGCGGGGTGAACAGGCAGTGGCTCGGGTGGTTGTTGTCCTTGATGATCTTTATGGCCTTCCTGTGACATCGAGTGGTGTAGGTGTCCTGGAGGGCAGGTAGTTTGCCCCTGGTGATGCGTTGTGCAGACCTCACTACCCTCTGGAGAGCCTTCCGGTTGTGGGCGGAGCAGTTGTCGTACCAGGCGGTGATACAGCCCGCCAGGATGCTCTCGATTGTGCATCTGTAGAATGTGATATAGCGAAGCACTTGAGTGAGTTGGGTGCGCAATTACGCAAGTACTTTCCCGAAACGGACACAAGCAACATGATTCATTATCCCTTTCATGCCCTGCCTCCAGTCCTTACCGATATCTGAACAAGTGAGCCTCATCGAAATTGCAACAAGCAGTTCTGTGAAAATGTAATTTAATCAGAAGCCACTGCCAGATTTCTGGATTGGGCTGCGCTCAGAGTATCCTGCCTTGGCAAACTGGCTGTTAAGACACTGATGCCCTTTGAAACCACGTACCTATGTGAGAGTGGATTCTCAGCCCTTACTAGCATGAAAACTAAATACAGGCACAGACTGTGTAAGACAGACCCTCTCCAATACAATCCAACATTGCAGAGTTATGTGCATCCTTTCAAGCACACCCTTCTCATTAACCTGTGGTGAGGTATTCACAATTTTTGCTGAACAAATAAAGTTTTATATGTAAGATGGCAAAATAAAGAGCAAAATTATGGATTATTATGATATTATTATTTGTGCCCTGGTACTATAAGAGCTCTTTGTCACTTCCCAAGAACCGAGTTGTGAAAGAAACTCATTCTTGTGTTTAATAAATGTATCGTATAGTGTGTGTGTGTGGCAGGTTTACAATGATGGCAAAAAAACAACATTCGAGAGTAAGCTGACCCTAGTGCTAGAGGGGGTACGCAGCTGGAGGTTGAATGTTTGAAGGGGTACGGGACTATAAAAAGTTTGGGAACCACTGTAGAGTATTACCTATTCTAAACATGTTACTTAATTGTATTTTTTCCTATGTGGACCATAAGGCTTCCTTTTCATGTATCCATCTGTAATAGAACACATAAGCACAATGTTAGCTGTGTATTCCAATATCCAGAGAGCAAATAAATGCTTTAAGAAAAGTATCCAGTACAAGCTTTGCATAGCAAATCAGCCGCCTGGCAATCAGATTGTTTTCCAATGCTGTGTGAGTATCACTGATGCTTGCAGTGCTGGTTTAATTGTCAAACCTGAAGGTGTCAGTTGAATTTGCATAATCTCTTAACATTTGCACAACACCTTATGTCTATGTTTTGCGTGCCAGTAAACGGTTGCTGGTTCATTATAATTGACAATACCAAATCATTATGGAGTGGGAGATATCTGCTATCTGCTCTTCATAGAGTGCCTAAAATTATTTTTGAAAGAGCAAACTGGAAGGAAAACTTCCAATCACCTAATTATGGGAAGTAGCCTGTTATTTGGGAAGGCTTACCATCACACTTTAGGCCAGGGGACCCCTATTACCCTCAGTCATAGGCCGATTGTTCCTTGAGTGGATGGTCAGGGGGCCAGAACTAGTTATAAATAATCTGTTGACCTCGAATTGACCGCAAGAATCCCGAACAGATATACACCACCGGTCAAAAGTTTTAGAACACCTACTCATTCAAGGATTTGTATTTATTTGTACTATTTTCTACATTGTAGAATAATAGTGAAGACATCAAAACTATTAAATAACACATAGGAAATCATGTAGTAACCAAAAAAGTGTTAAACCATTCCAAATATATTTTATATTTGAGATTCTTCAAGTAGCCATCCTTTGCACACTCTTGGCATTCTCTCAAGCAGCTTCATGAGGTAGTCACCTGGAATGCATTTCAATTAACAGGTGTGCCTTCTTAAAAGTTCATTTGTGGAATTTCTTTCCTTCTTAATGCATTTGAGCCAATCAGTTGTGTTGTGACAAGGTAGGGGGCTATACAGAATTTCCTGGGGATTTTATGGTCTTTAATGTCCAAGACGGAAAATTATTTATTTATTAATTGAGGGGCTGCCTCCTGTGGAGACCGGCTTTAGACTATGGTAAAGCAAACATGGACAACTATCAAAATCTTTGTCCATAAATAACTGACAGAAAGAAAATGGTTGGACCACAATTTCGAGGCAAAGAATAGGGCAGTGGGTGGGCTACCCACATTTTCTTTCCATCCATTACTTTCACTTTCATACAGACATCAAACCAAAAAGTAGATGAGTTACAGAGTTAATAATAACCTTGGGCAACTTAAGATAACTCCTGTATATGGGTGACCTACATTGGCTTCATGCATGGATTTGGCATTTGGCATCAGCGGCATAATAATGCTATACTCTGCCTACCTGTGATTCCATTAGGAGCAATGCTGTGGGCTGATTATAGACACTCACATAATGAACCAATTAAATAAAATAACAATGCCTTCGGTGGGGTGGCGCAATAATTCATATTTTAATAAGAAGGCGCCTCATTGGGTGGCCGAGTGCCCCCTTGTGGTTTAGGCGCATCTAATCCATCCAGTTCTTTCCATCACAGTTTTTTCCATCTCAATTAGCTACAGTGTATTAAAAAATATTGCCTAGTCAAACCATTACTTCTGTTCCAGCTGGCTGATAGGCGTTATTACCTAGGTACTGTAAAGCTGTAGCGCAGAACATTTGACCAAACTTCACTTGTTAATACCCAACAATTATTTTAAACTTAATTTAACTAGGCAAGTCAGTTAAGTTCTTATTTACAATGATGGCCTAGGAACAGTGGGTTAACCGCCTTGTTCAGGGGGAGAACGACAGATTCTTACCTTGTTTGCTCTTGGATTTGATCTTGCAACCTTTCAGTTACTGGCCCAAAGCTCTAACAACTAGGCTACCTGCCATCCCAGAAAATGACTGTCTTCAAAACTTATATGGCTAGTTGCAGTTGCTTTGTTTGAATTGAAAAATGCTCCATTATTAAATGTACATTTTTTTATAAAAATACATGCTCCATAAAGTAATCCAACAATATTTACGCCGCCATTTTGCCTATTTCAAATCTTCTCATTGATCGAGACAGGTGTGTCATTCAAGGTTTATATCTGAGTTGAGTTCATTGATGCTACATTAAGTGCCTGTTAAGTGCCTATTCTGGACGGGGGTGTTTTGTTAAGAGCCCAACACTTGCTCAAAACATGAACATATCTTTAAACTCAACGAGAGAATTTTGTAACAGAAAACGAACGGAAGACAGAGTCGACTATCTGTGCTAATTAGCTATCTTCTTCTCAAAACACCTGCGTGTGAACTGAAGATGGACACCGCAAATGTGTTGTTAACTGTGTACAGTGTATGGCCCTAACTACATACTGTATGAAGTCAGCGAGGTCCAGACCTAGGTATTTTTGATGTATCTTTCTTTAAATATATACACAGTAGTACACAATAAAGAAAATCAATTACGGGTCAACATCTAAATATTAGGCTACTCCCAGCGTTGATCAAAGCTCAGAACCCTTTATATTCTCGATCTGACTAAGTTCTGATGGATCCAACATTTAATTAAATGAAATGAAACATACAGAAAACCTCTACCCAGCTAACAATTCTAGTGAGAGAGAAGGTCTTCTGGAGCCTACCAACTTGCCCACTATCTAAGGGGACCAATCTAATTGCACATGTAAAAGGATGCAAACTGGGTCACAATACCGTAATATATAATTGCTAATTTAAAGCAATCATAAACTAGGCCTACTCATAACGACAATATTCACAAATTAGCAGCACTTGGGCCTGATTCTAAACAAAACCGACGAGTGGAGCGCGCAGCTAGCTAGTACACCATGTCCTTCGTCCCAGCTTGTCCTCCCTGTAAAGTTCTGGGACAGATCTGCATGACAGTCAATCAATCAATCAAATGTATTTCTAAAGCCATTTTTACATCAGCCGATGTCTTAAAGTGCTGTACAGAAACCCAGCCTAAAACCCCAAACAGCAAGCAATGCAGATGTAGAAGCATGGTGGCTAGGAAAAACTAAATAGAAAAGCCGGAACCTAGGAAGAAACCTAGAGAGGAACCAGGCTCTGAGGGGTGGCCAGTCTTCTTCTGGCTGTGCTGGGTGGAGATTATAACAGTACATGGCCAAGATGTTCAAATGTTCATAGATGACCAGCAGGGTCAGATAATAATAATCACAATGGTTGTAGAGGGTGCAACAGGTCAGCACCTCAGGAGTAAATGTCAGTTGGCTTTTCATAGCCGATCATTCAGACTTAGAAACAGCAGGTGTGGTAGAGTGAGAGTCCAAAACAGCAGGTCCGGAACAAGGTAGCACATCCAGTGAACAGGTCAGGGTTCCATAGCCACAGGCAGAACAGTTGAAACTGGAGCAGCAGCATGACCAGGTGGACTGGGGATAGCAAGGAGTCATCAGGCCAGGTAGTCCTGAGGCATGGTCCTAGGGCTCAGGTCCTCCGAGAAATGAGAGAGAGAGAAGGAGAAAGAGAGATAAAGAGAGAGAATTAGAGGGAGCATACTTAAATTCACACAAGACACCGGATGAGACAGGAGAAATAACCCCACCTACTTTACCAAAGCACAGCCGAAGCACAGCGTAGCCTAGTGGTTGGAGTGTCGGACTAGTAACCGAAAGGTTGCAAGTTCAAATCCCCGAGCTGACAAGGTACAAAACTGGCGTTCTGCCCCTGAACAAGGCAGTTAACATATAAATTCTCCCCTAGATTAATGCCCATTGCTTGAAATAAAGGGAAGTGATTATTGCATGAGTGAGCCCATAGGTTAATCAGCAAGTGTGGTGAAATTGCCTTAGTCTGTCATGCTGATAGGATGAAGTTAACAGGCAAATGACATTTCACAAGCTTGCTTATAGTAAAGGAAAAGGAGAGACATGATGCTGTGCTCACGAAGTGATTTGTAAGTCGCTCTGGATAAGAGCGTCTGCTAAATGACTTAAATGTAATGTAAATGTAAAGTAACGTTATAATTGTTAGTAATGATTATAACGTTACCTCATCAGCATAGCCAGTATTTTTAGGATGGTGTTTATAATGTGATAACGGAAGGCTAACTTAGTAGCGTACAGTCCTAGCTTCAAAATGGACCAATAGAAGCATAAAGAGTTTGAACACCCCCTATGCAGGAACGCACAAATTGCGGGCTGCAATGTCACCTTTGTCACTAATACTGGCTCATTCGGGTGCACTTTGGGACCCACAGCGGAGCACATGACTGGCCAGTGGAAGCACGAGAAGAACACAAACAAAAGAAACTATATTAAATTAAATTAAACATAAAGCAACCTCTACCTCGCTAACAATTCTAGGGAGAGAGAACATTTTCGTAATGTTAGCCAAAATGTTCACCTAATGTTTGAGTGACCAGTTTTTCCGTTGGTTAGGGGAACATTCTATTTAGCATAAACCTTCTGAGAACCTTTCTAGCATGTTTTGGTTTTAGTTAGGTGAACAATCTCTTAGTGTCAAACAAAACATACCAAGAACATGGTTACCACGTTCTTAGAATATACCATATTCATGTTCTCGACATGTTTCATGGAACGCTGCATGAACATGAATGTTTCCGGTTTTCTGTGGGTTGGGAGAATATTCGATCCACATCCCAACAAACATACACAGAACATGGTTGCTGTGTATTCAGAATGTATGATATGAATGTACTACACACGTTTCATCAGTTGTCAGGACAACGCTTGAAGGGACAAAAGGAATGTTCCAGAAACCAAAAAGGGTTTCACTACACATCACGCCTTTCTACTGTTGCAGAGTGAATCAAAGCCCTGCTTCGTGAACCACTGATCCATTCCAAGCTTTTTGTCTGTCGGCAAGGTTAGGGATACTTGCACACAGTGCTTTTAAACATAGTGTTTTCATTGTACATATTTTACACACTTTGACATACATGACTACAGTGTGCATGCTCATTTATACAGTAATTAGTGTTCAACAGTCCTCACCTGTGATTTTAATTCACAACCTCTTGATTCATGGTGCGCCACCATGTCCGTGTTATGTATCAGTTAGTCTGGCCATTTCCATAATTGATTTGAATTTATTTACTTATTTCAGCGATCTAAGGGCATTCAGTATAGCTGTTAACCCGTTTGAATGATACTCCTGAATCGCTATTATCGATAGAAGTGTTTCTTGAGTGTACTTTCAACAGAGCTGAGATTTACTTCAAGGTGCATTCACCCTATTGTTTACAGCCTTCCACCTATCAAGTTTTTTCAGATCTACTCAAATGCCCAAGGAGGAGGGGCTACATTTTCTCTGGTTAGGGCATTCGTCATTGGCGCTAGTGGCCTGTCCAAATAAAGGATATCTCTAAGACGTGCTTATTGGGCCAGTCTAGTTAGGCCCTGTCCATAAAAATCCTAACGTCTCCACCTTTGGCGCATGTTTTTTTGTTGTTGTTGAGGGCCTCTCAAGTTGTGCAGTGGTCTAAGGCACTGCATCACACTGCTAGGGTTGTTACTACAGACCCGGGTTCAATCCCGGACTGTATCACAACCAGCCGTGATCAGGAGTCCCATATGGTGGCGCACAATTGGCCCAGCGTCGTCTGGGTACGGGGAGGGTTTGGCTGGGGTAGGCTGTCATTTTAAATATACATTTGTTCTTATCTCACTTACCTAGTTAAATAAAGGTTAAATCAAATAAAATAATCATATTCAGGGATGCCCAATTTGAGACCAGGGTCTCATTCTCAATCGCGCCCCGAGAACAAACAATTCACAAATCAGCATGATGATTCAATAAAACATCAATAAAACAGCAACAACAAAAAGGAAACTAATACACTACATTTCAACAACACAAATAAATTATTGCAATCAACCAAAACGCTCACAAACCTAAGTGAATTCATTCCTCATCAGCATTCTAAACTGCCAAATTGGCACCGGGGAATCAAGATGTAATAAGGATGGTAAATTATTCAGAACATGGGGGGGGGGCGTTAAAACTAAAGGCTGATTTACCTAGCTTGGTAGAGACATGAGGGACCTGTGAGTTAATCAACCCTGTGAGCAGGAATAGTGCCTCAAATATTTATACTTTAACAGAGAAGTGAGACATATTGGAAGCTTGTGCAGGAGAACTTTGTAAACAAAAAGGGAGAAATGAAGTGATCTATGGGAATTCAGAAAGGTTCAGCCGACCTTCTGATAAAGGATACAGTGATGAGTATTAAAGCTGTCACCTGTGATAAAGCGAAGCGCGCTAATGTCCACTGCATCCACGGGTTTTAGAGTAGTGGCTGCTGCATTCTAATAAATGGTGTCACCATAATCAAGAGCTGGCAGGAACATTGCCTGTACAACCTGTTTCCTGCTGTTCAGGGAGAGGCTTGACGTAGTTCTATAAAAGAAGCCTCCTTTAAATCTCAACTTCTTAACTAGCTCATCCATATGTCTTTTTTTTTGTCAATCCAAAAGCCCAGATATTTATAGGCAAGAATGCGCTCGACGAGAGAACCATCCAATGCATAAATGTGTATAACTATCTGAAATACTTCTACGAGATTTAGAAAACATACATTTAGTTTGTCCTGCATTTAGTACCAATTTTAAATCAACAAGGGCTTTCTGCAAAGCAGCAAAATCTGATTGCAGTAGGGGAATAGTGTACATAAGTGTCCGGTTTTTGCAGATAGACCATTATTACCTATATAAATAGTAAAGAGGACAGGTCCCAAAATCAACCCCTCTGGGACACCTTTAGTAATAGCGAGGTAACTTAACACCATCAGAAAGCACAACTTGTGCACTGTCTGAGAGATAGTTCCCAAACCACTTGCAAGACGCCTGGTCGAGGCCCGTTTCAGACAACCTTTGAATGAGTAGGGGATGGTCGACAGTATCAAAGGCCTTGGCTAGGTCTATAAATATGGCAGCACAGTGATTCCTACGATCTAAGCAATTTAACACATTCTTTAAGACAAGCATAGCTGCTTAAACCGTGCTATGTCTAGGTCTAAAACTAGACTGGTGCACATTAAGAATATACAGAAATGTTAAGTTTTAAAAGTTCTTAGCTGAGCATTTGCCAGTGATTTTAATATTTTTGCAAGGCAAGATGGTTTAGAAATTGAGCGATTGTTATCTAGGTCAGAAGGATCCCTGGAGGAGGAGGAGGACATGCGCCGCCGTCCAGATCTTAGAGATAGCACCAGAAGCAATTGTTAAATGAAAATGTGGTTCAAAGTTTCAACAATGAGAGGGGCAGAAAGCTGATTCAAATTAGAAAAAAAGAGTGAGTTCCTGGAAGTGAATCATTCTCTACTATCTGTTTAGAGGTGAATAAATGACTCTCTCTAGTGGAACTATAGGTATTTTCAGAAACTATTCTTTCAAACAGGTGATAAAATGGTTATTAAAAGCACCACAAATTTCATTTGTGTGTTATGGGACCTGAGGCTATGTATATAAAACAACAGCTAATCAAATGGATACCCAAACTATTTGCATAGGGGGGGGACATATTGAATATACTGTATAAATGAACATGCACAAAATAATAATCTATTCTATGTCAATGTGTAGATTAGTGAAAATCCACTTTGACTGAGGATAATAGAGAATTAGTGTGAAAGGAATTTGACAATACATTTTCAATCTGATTCCATTATCATGTATTATGGTCAATTTAGACTGAGAATAGTATCTAGTTATGGTAAGTATAGCCAGTTATAATTGTAACAGCTTAGCATATTATTTTAAAAAGAAGATCCGTCTTTATATGCCTAAAATTGTAATGTATCTGCGTGTAGCTGGTGGACAGCAGATATGAGTAGTGAAAGCAATTTTACTCAATAATATAACAATACACGTCAATAATATAAATACAAGGTCACAAATATGGACCGCAATACAATAAACAATTACTCACAAACAAACATGGGGGAACAGAGGGTTAAATAATGAACAAGTAATTGGGGAATTTAAACCAGGTGTGTAAGACAAAGACAAAACAAATGGAAAATGAAAAGTTGATCGGCGATGGCTAGAAGGCCCTGACGTCCACCACCGAAAGCCACCTGAACGAGGAGAGGGATCGACTTCGGTGGAAGTCGTGACAAAAATAAAAAGGAATATAACATATGCTGTTTACACGAAACGCACGGAAAAAGTAATGGGGTGGTGAAATCATTTTCTGTCATGGACAAAGGAACTGAAAAGGTGTGATGATATTAATTAACAAGAATGTTGATCTATCAGGATCCCTTTGAAAATTAAAGTGGATGAAAAACAGATTTGGCTCATTAATCTATATGGTCCAGGTCAAATATTTATACCAATATATTGAACTTAGAGGCAACAAACGATCAAATCATTATGGTGGGAGTCTATAACAGAAGTACACTATCGTACACTACTGGTCACTTAGACATTTCCTTGTTTTTGAAAGAAAAGCAAATTTTTTTGTCCGTTAAAATAACCTAAACATGTTCAGAATGTTGTAAATGACTATTGTAGCAGGAAACAGCTGATTTGTAATGGAATATCTACATACTGTAGGCATACAGAGACCCATTATCAGCAACCATCTCTCCTGTGTTTCAATGGCACATTGTGTAAGCTAATCCAAGTTTATCATTTTAAAAGGCTAATTGATCATTAGAAAACCCCTTTGCAATTATGTTAGTACAGCTGAAAACTGTTGTTCTGATTAAAGAAGCAATAAAACTAGACTTCTTTAGACTAGTTGAGGATCTGGAGTATCAGAACTCTACGCACCTTGGTCCACTCATTTCAACAATCGTGACATTCCCTTAGTGAAATCACATAGAAGAGCAGCAGAAGGGTTCTGGAAACATTGGTTTACAATCAGTCTCAAAATCTTAAGTTAAAAGAAACCTCACAAACCTCACAAATCCCTCTCTCCTGTATTCTGCAAATTACAAAAACTATAAGAACAAAATTTACTCACCTGCTTCAGATATCAAAATACATATTTTATTAACAAATTCCAAGAATCCTTAAATAATATAAAGACAACTTGGAAAATCATCAATCGACTGTTGAATAAGAAAAAGGTATCTACAAGTATCCCATCTCAATGTATTGTTTGTTGAAAATAAGATCTATAGCAATCCTGATGTTATTTCACATGAGTTTAATAACTTTTTTGCGAATGTGGGTTCCTCTGTCAAATAAATATTTAAGAAAACCTGATTGACATTTCCCTTCTCTGCTTCAATTTGATTCTTCTGAATTAATGGAGGTGATGGAGGTACAGTGGGGAGAACAAGTATTTATCAGGGATAAAATTGTAGACCTGCACAAGGCTGGGATGGGCTACAGGACAATAGGCAAGCAGCTTGGTGAGAAGGCAACAACTGTTGGTGCAATTATTAGAAAATGGAAGAAGTTCAAGATGACGGTCAATCACCCTCGGTCTGGGGCTCCATGCAAGATCTCACCTCGTGGGGCATCAATGATCACGAGGAAGGTGAGGGATCAGCCCAGAACTACACGGCAGGACCTGGTCAATAACCTGAAGAGAGCTGGTACCACAGTCTCAAAGAAAACCATTAGTAACACACTACGCCGTCATGGATTAAAATCCTGCAGCGCACGCAAGGTCCCCCTGCTCAAGCCAGCGCATGTCCAGGCCCATCTGAAGTTTGCCAATGACCATCTGGATGATCCAGAGGAGGAATGGGAGAAGGTCATGTGGTCTGATGAGACAAAAATATAGTTTTTTGGTCTAAACTCCACTCGCCATATTTGGAGGAAGAAGAACGATGAGTACAACCCCAAGAATACCATCTTTTGCAACTTCTGGATAAAATCTCTACAGCCCTGAACAACAATGATTACACTCTTGGCATTTTTATTTATTTATCCAAAGTGTTTGATATGGTTGATCATTAAATATGATTTTCTAAACTAAATTATGTTTTTCATGATTATACATATAATTGGTAATAGTGATATAATAGTGATGTTTATGATAGAGAACAATTTGTTTATGCAAATGGCTGTGCATCTACCAGGGCCAAAATATCCTGTGTCGTGCCACAGGGTTTGATAATTGGATGTTTGTTATCCCTAACTTATATCACCTACATTGCTGCTGTGTCTTCCACTGTACAGTACTTCCCATTATTTTAGCTGATGTTAACAATTTGATTTTAATCACCAAAAAATGTTAATTCACTTATTAATAAAGACAACTCAGGCATGGGAAAATTTTCGGACTAGTTCCGGATAAACAAATTCTTCAAAATGTTTTTTTTTTTTTAAATGCAACTTTGTTTTCACTAGTAAGAATAAGCAATGAATATGAAATATTGTAAAAGAAAAGAGGCAGAATCTCAATTGGTGGGAATGAAATGGAACAAGTCACAACCATTAGATTCCTCATAATTTTAATTGAGGAAAAGTTATCCTGGAAAGATCATATCAATTTGCCTGAAGCAAAGTTATGAAATCTGTTGGTATCAGAAAGATTTGTGGTTTGGTTCATCAGGCTTGCTTCCTAACTATATACACTATAGCTACATTTACTGTAATATTGTCTGGGCCAGTACATATGCCTCCTATCTACACAAATTACTCCTCATACAAAATAAATGTACAATACTAGCTACCTCCTGTAATTACCTAGCTCCAGCTGCATCTTTGTTTAAGAAACTCAATACCTTGTCTATTTATGACATTAATGTACACCAATTACGCACCTTCGTCTATTAATACTCATACCTTCCAGACAGTTGACCTAAGCCCTTAAATGGAATTTTTTAGGTTCATTCTGAAATACAGCTATACAACTCAAGACACTGCAATAACATTCACCCTCCCCATTGCCACACCTCACATAGTCAATTCTCTATCAGATAAAGAGGTACCATACTCTGGAATTCTTATCTTCACATTGCCAGAATATCATCCCTCAGTGACTTCAAGCAAAGACTGGGGGTCAGCCTGATGAACAAAACTACTCAGTAATCTCTTCCATATAGCCCAACTCTCACATGCACAAACACATTTTTATTTACTGATCAATTAATTTATTAATAGTTTTTTTCTATATTTTACCCCCTTTTTCATGATATTCAATTGCAATCTTGTCTCATCACTCCAACTCCCCAACGGGCTCAGTAGTGGCGAAGGTCGAGTCATGCGTCCTCCCGAAACATGACCCGCCAGACCGAGCTTCTCAAATCCTGCCCGCTTAACCCGGAAGCACCAATGTGTCGGAGGAAACAGTGTTCAACTGACATCCGCAAGTCAGCCTGCAGGCGCCCGGCCTGCCACAAGGAGTCGCTAGAGCGCAATGAGCCAAGTAAAGCCCCCCCCCAGGCCAAACCCTCCCCTAACCCGGACAACGCTGGGCCAATTGTGCGCTACCCTATAGGACTCCCGGGCACGGCTGGTTGTGACACAGCCTGGGATCGAACCCGGGTCTGTAGTGACTCCTCAAGCACTGCAATGCCTTAGACCACTGCACCACTTGGAAGGGCAGGTCAGGAGAATTGATCAACATGATTGCCATACAGTGATAGTATTTGTCTCAGATGGGAATGGAACATTGGCGAGGCGATGAAACCAGATTTAGTTTATGAACAGTGGATCGGATAGAAAGGCATGTTGAGATTGTCTGAGCTGTAGGAAGTAGGTGAGTGGTTGGTAAGGGCTGAGGTTAGATAGCTGGAACCGGTAGACTTGTGATTCTGCTAAACTGATCAGTTTACTGTGCTTGATGGTGAAGATATATTTGTCGAGGATAGTAATATCTGACATAATGAAAAGGGATGTAGGTAGAAAATGAGGATCAGCAGTGGTCACATGGCCAGCGGGACTTTATTGGACCTAATGGCGAAGCGAGGAAGAGAATAGACGGGAAGTGGAGGGTGTTGGGTGAAGGAAGAGCCAGGGTGGCCGTCGAGAGGAAATGGTGAGCCGGAGGCCAGGGCGGGCAGTGAAAACTGGAACATTGAGGCAATTGGCTCACTGAACTGAGAGGTCACAGCTGTGAGGAACAGGGGCAGAGCCACAGTTGGAGGAGCAGGAACATATAGCTGGCTGAGCTGTTGTCGCTGGCAGAGAGGAAGGTGAGGCACTGCAGCGGTGGCGGTCACAGGACCAGTGGGACTGTAGGCAAAGATGGAGTTTGTCACTGGTGGAGGGGATGAGCCACTGCTGTAATGGATGCTGGCGTAATTGTGTGCCATCCTATGAGACTCTCGGCCACGGCCGGTTTTGGTACAGCCCAGGAATGAACCCAGGTCTGTAGTAACACCTCTAGCACTACAGTGCAGTGCCTTAGACCGCTGCACCACTCGGGAGGCCCCAAAAATAAAGTTAATGAAAATATGTAAATCATTATTTGAATATGTTGGTAACCGGTTGTGTAAAAGTGATAATGCCCTCAAAGACAGTGTTTGGAGAATATAATGGCACGTGCCAATAAATCCTCAAAACACCAGCTCCGAGGACATTACCACTTAAGGAGGGAGCTGCGTTCAAGGCAACTATTGCATTCAAGTCTGGTCCTCTCTCCTGAATTTTTGTTAATTCTTAACACCATAGACAGAAGAAAAAAATACTTCAAATCACTACACACCTTTTATAGGGTTATGGTTCTCATACAGCCATATTTCCATGTTACAGTGCTTGTTTACGGGAAACAGACAGAAGACAGAGGCTAATCGGCTCTCTGTGTCTCTCGAACACTTGTGTGTAAACGGAAGACGAATGCCACAAACATGTCACTGAAAAATACTGTCAGCAGCAACTGTGTTAAAACCAATTAAAACATTAACACTGTACATTGTTACATTTGTGATTTTTTGTTTTATTTGATATGAAAGTAGAGGGCTTTGTGTATCTAGAACCATACCGCAATTGAGAATCGAGTCACATTTAGATGGAGTATTTGGCTGTTTTTGCTGCCTGTTACGTTCCCTGGCAAGAAGAACAAAAAATGTCACTCAACCAGAAGGGGGAACTAACAAAGAGTCACTGACACACGAGGTTGGTGGCACCTTAATTGAGAATGGGCTCTCGGTAATGGCTGGAATGTAATGAGTAGAATGACATCAAACACATCAAACATGGATTCCATGTGTTAGATACCATTCCATTTGCTCCTTTCCAGCCATTATTATGAGCCGTCCTCCCCTCAGCAGCTTCTACTGCAATGAGAACCAAAACAAAACAGGCTGAGTTTTAGAAGGGGTTCTGGAAGACACTCATGGGGGTGTCCACTGAGTTGACTAGCAACAACAACTGGTACCTAAAAGACACCCACCATTAATTTTCCCAAGATAAAGCAAACAAAAGAAAAACCCAGGAAGCAAACCAAAAAACGGAGCAAAACATAAATAGGGAAGATCATCAGATTGTTCTTCTAGAACTCAAATAGGGAGCCCTAACTAAAGGTGTTAACCCTCCACATCTCTCAAGACAACTGGAGGACTGGGCCAGCCACTCTTAAATATCACCTAGGTCAGCACAGGTGAAACACCTTCCAACTAACGAGATGGACAAGCCAGCACTGGTGTAACACATACTGACTAACAAGGTGACACCAATCGGTGCGCCCCACGTGCTACCGTCCAACCTCAAAATATAAATGGAAAAACCAAAGCCTGTAAAACTGCCAAAGCTAATTCGCCTTTCAACAGAACATGTAAGGTCCTTTGGACTCTAAGGTGTAACGTTAGGCTCTTTTGGTCCATTATTGGGCTAGCTGCACTCATGCCTAAAATTGAAGTGCCTTTTAAATGGTGGCCTACCTGGATCAAGTCCTTGGCAGAAATGGTCAGTTAGGCCTACACAGATATCAAATCAAATCAAATCAAATTTATTTATATAGCCCTTCGTACATCAGCTGATATCTCAAAGTGCTGTACAGAAACCCAGCCTAAAACCCCAAACAGCAAACAATGCAGGTGTAAAAGCACGGTGGCTAGGAAAAACTCCCTAGAAAGGCCAAAACCTAGGAAGAAACCTAGAGAGGAACCGGGCTATGTGGGGTGGCCAGTCCTCTTCTGGCTGTGCCGGGTAGAGATTATAACAGAACATGACCAAGATGTTCAAATGTTCATAAATGACCAGCATGGTCAAATAATAATAAGGCAGAACAGTTGAAACTGGAGCAGCAGCACAGTCAGGTGGACTGGGGACAGCAAGGAGCCATCATGTCAGGTAGTCCTGGGGCACGGTCCTAGGGCTCAGGTCCTCCGAGAGAGAGAAAGAAAGAGAGAATTAGAGAGAGCATATGTGGGGTGGCCAGTCCTCTTCTGGCTGTGCCGGGTGGAGATTATAACAGAACGTGGCCAAGATGTTCAAATGTTCATAAATGACCAGCATGGTTGAATAATAGTAAGGCAGAACAGTTGAAACTGGAGCAGGAGCATGGCCAGGTGGACTGGGGACAGCAAGGAGTCCTCATGTCAGGTAGTCCTGGGACATGGTCCTAGGGCCCAGGCCAGTTGAAACTGGAGCAGCAGCATGGCCAGGTGGACTGGGGACAGCAAGGAGTCATCATGTCAGGTAGTCCTGGGGCATGGTCCTAGGGCTCAGGTCCTCCGAGAGAGAGAAAGAAAGAGAGAAGGAGAGAATTAGAGAACGCACACTTAGATTCACACAGGACACCTGAATAGGACAGGAGAAGTACTCCAGATAAACAAACTGACCCTAGCCCCCCGACACATAAACTACTGCAGCATAAATACTGGAGGCTGAGACAGGAGGGGTCAGGAGACACTGTGGCCCCATCCGAGGACACCCCCGGACAGGGCCAAACAGGAAGGATATAACCCCACCCACTTTGCCAAAGCACAGCCCCCACACCACTAGAGGGAAATCTTCAACCACCAACTTACCATCCTGAGACAAGGCCGAGTATAGCCCACAAAGATCTCCGACACGGTACAACCCAAGGGGGGGGAACCCAGACAGGCCGACCACAACAGTGAATCAACCCACCCAGGTGACGCACCCCCCCCAGGGACGGCACGAGAGAGCCCCAGCAAGCCAGTGACTCAGCCCCCGTAACAGGGTTAGAGGCAAAGAATCCCAGTGAAAAGAGGGGAACCGGCCAGGCAGAGACAGCAAGGGCGGTTCGTTGCTCCAGAGCCTTTCCGTTCACCTTCCCACTCCTGGGCCAGACTACACTCAATCATATGACCCACTGAAGAGATGAGTCTTCAGTAAAGACTTAAAGGTTGAGACCGAGTTTGCGTCTCTGACATGGGTAGGCAGACCGTTCCATAAAAATGGAGCTCTATAGGAGAAAGCCCTGCCTCCAGCTGTTTGCTTAGAAATTCTAGGGACAATTAGGAGGCCTGCGTCTTGTGACCGTAGCGTACGTGTAGGTATGTACGGCAGGACCAAATCAGAGAGGTAGGTAGGAGCAAGCCCATGTAATGCTTTGTAGGTTAGCAGTAAAACCTTGAAATCAGCCCTTGCTTTGACAGGAAGCCAGTGTAGAGAGGCTAGCACTGGAGTAATATGATCAAATTCTTTGGTTCTAGTCAGGATTCTAGCAGCCGTATTTAGCACTAACTGAAGTTTATTTAGTGCTTTATCCGGGTAGCCGGAAAATAGAGCATTGCAGTAGTCTGACCTAGAAGTGACAAAAGCATGGATTCATTTTTCTGCATCATTTTTGGACAGAAAGTTTCTGATTTTTGCAATGTTACGTAGATGGAAAAAAGCTGTCCTCGAAATGGTCTTGATATGTTCTTCAAAAGAGAGATCAGGGTCCAGAGTAACGCCGAGGTCCTTCACAGTTTTATTTGAGACGACTGTACAGCCATTAAGATTAATTGTCAGATTCAACAGAAGATCTCTTTGTTTCTTGGGACCTAGAACAAGCATCTCTGTTTTGTCCGAGTTTAATAGTAGAAAGTTTGCAGCCATCCACTTCCTTATGTCTGAAACACATGCTTCTAGCGAGGGCAATTTTGGGGCTTCACCATGTTTCATTGAAATGTACAGCTGTGTGTCATCCGCATAGCAGTGAAAGTTTACATTATGTTTTCGAATAACATCCCCAAGAGGTAAAATATATAGTGAAAACAATAGTGGTCCTAAAACAGAACCTTGAGGAACACCGAAATGTACAGTTGATTAGTCAGAGGACAAATCATTCACAGAGACAAACTGATATCTTTCCGACAGATAAGACCTAAACCAGGCCAGAACATGTCCGTGTAGACCAATTTGGGTTTCCAATCTCTCCAAAAGAATGTGGTGATCGATGGTATCAAAAGCAGCACTAAGGTCTAGGAGCACGAGGACAGATGCAGAGCCTCGGTCCGATGCCATCAAAATGTCATTTACCACCTTCACAAGTGCCGTCTCAGTGCTATGATGGGGTCTAAAACCAGACTGAAGCATTTCGTATACATTGTTTGTCTTCAGGAAGGCAGTGAGTTGCTGCGCAACAGCCTTCTCTAAAATCTTTGAGAGGAATGGAAGATTCGATATAGGCCGCTAGTTTTTTATATTTTCTGGGTCAAGGTTTGGCTTTTTCAAGAGAGGCTTTATTACTGCCACTTTTAGTGAGTTTGGTACACATCCAGTGGATAGAGAGCCGTTTATTATGTTCAACATAGGAGGGCCAAGCACAGGAAGCAGCTCTTTCAGTAGTTTAGTTGGAATAGGGTCCAGTATACAGCTTGAAGGTTTAGAGGCCATGATTATTTTCATCATTGTGTCAAGAGATATAGTACTAAAACACTTGAGCGTCTCTCTTGATCCTAGGTCCTGGCAGAGTTGTGCAGACTCAGGACAACTGAGGTTTGGAGGAATACGCAGGTTTAAAGAGGAGTCCGTAATTTGCTTTCTAATAATCATAATCTTTTCCTCAAAGAAGTTCATGAATTTATCACTGCTAAAGTGCAAGTCATCCTCTCTTGGGGAATGCTGCTTTTTAGTTAGCTTTGCCACAGTATCAAAAAGGAATTTCGGATTGTTCTTATTTTCCTCAATTAAGTTAGAAAAATAGGACGATCGAGCAGCAGTAAGGGCTCTTCGGTACTGCACGGTACCGTCCTTCCAAGCTAGTCGGAAGACTTCCAGTTTGGTGTGGCGCCATTTCCGTTCCAATTTTCTGGAAGCTTGCTTCAGAGCTCGGGTATTTTCTGTGTACCAGGGAGCTAGTTTCTTATGAGACATTTTTTTAGTTTTTAGGGGTGCAACTGCATCTAGGGTATTGCGCAAGGTTAAATTGAGATCCTCAGTTAGGTGGTTAACGGATTTTTGTCCTCTGGCGTCCTTGGGTAGGCAGAGGGAGTCTGGAAGGGCATCAAGGAATCTTTGTGTTGTCTGTGAATTTATAGCACGACTTTTGATGTTCCTTGGTTGGGGTCTGAGCAGATTATTTGTTGCAATTGCAAACGTAATAAAATGGTGGTCCGATAGTCCAGGATTATGAGGAAAAACATTAAGATCCACAACATTTATTCCATGGGACAAAACTAGGTCCAGCGTATGACTGTGAGAGTGAGTGGGTCCAGAGACATGTTGGACAAAACCCACAGAGTCGATGATGGCTCCAAAAGCCTTTTGGAGTGGGTCTGTGGACTTTTCCATGTGAATATTAAAGTCACCAAAGATTAGAATATTATCTGCAATGACTACAAGGTCTGATAGGAATTCAGGGAACTCAGTGAGAAACGCTGTATATGGCCCAGGAGGCCTGTAAACAGTAGCTATAAAAAGTGATTGAGTAGGCTGCATAGATTTCATGACTAGAAGCTCAAAAGACGAAAACGTCATTTTTTTTTTTTTTGTAAATTGAAATTTGCTATCGTAAATGTTAGCAACACCTCCGCCTTTGCGGGATGCACGGGGATATGGTCACTAGTGTAGCCAGGAGGTGAGGCCTCATTTAACACAGTAAATTCATCAGGCTTAAGCCATGTTTCAGTCAGGCCAATCACATCAAGATTATGATCAGTGATTAGTTCATTGACTATAATTGCCTTTGAAGTAAGGGATCTAACATTAAGTAGCCCTATTTTGAGATGTGAGATATCATGATCTCTTTCAGTAATGACAGGAATGGAGGTGGTCATTATCCTAGTGAGATTGCTAAGGCGAACACCGCCTTGTTTAGTTTTGCCCAACCTAGGTCGAGGCACAGACACGGTCTCAATGGTGATAGCTGAGCTGACTACACTAACTATGCTAGTGGCAGACTCCACTATGCTGGCAGGCTGGCTAATAGCCTGCTGCCTGGCCTGCACCCTATTTCATTGTGGAGCTAGAGGAGTTAGAGCCCTGTCTATGTTGGCAGATAAGATGAGAGCACCCCTCCAGCTAGGATGGAGTCCATCACTCCTCAGCAGGTCAGGCTTGGTCCTGTTTGTGGGTGAGTCCCAGAAAGAGGGCCAATTATCTACAAATTTTATCTTTTGGGAGGGGCAGAAAACAGTTTTCAACCAGCGATTGAGTTGTGAGACTCTGCTGTAGAGCTCATCACTCCCCCTAACTGGGAGGGGGCCAGAGACAATTACTCGATGCCGACACATCTTTCTAGCTGATATGCACGCAGAAGCTATGTTGCGCTTGGTGATCTCTGACTGTTTCATCCTAACATCGTTGGTGCCGACGTGGATAACAATATCTCTATACTCTCTACACTCGCCAGTTTTAGCTTTAGCCAGCACCATCTTCAGATTAGCCTTAACGTCGGTAGCCCTGCCCCCGGGTAAACAGTGTATGATCGCTGGATGATTCGCTTTAAGTCTAATACTGCGGGTGATGGAGTCGCCAATGACTAGAGTTTCAATTTGTCAGAGCTAATGGTGGGAAGCTTCGGCGTCTCAGACCCCGTAACGGGAGGAGTAGAGACCAGAGAAGACTCGGCCTCTGACACCGACCCGCTGCTTAATGGGGAAAACCGGTTGAAAGTTTCTGTCTGCTGAATGAGCGACACCGGTTGAGCGTTCCTACAGCATTTCCTTCCAGAAACCGTGAGAAAGTTGTCCGGCTGCGGGGACTGTGCCAGGGGATTTATACTACTATCTGTACTTACTGGTGGCACAGACGCTGTTTCATCCTTTCCTACACTGAAATTACCCTTGCCTAACGATTGCGTCTGAAGCTGGGCTTGCAGTACAGCTATCCTCGCCGTAAGGCGAGCACAGCGGCTGCAATTAGAAGGCATCATGTTAATGTTACTACTTAGCTTCGGCTGTTGGAGGTCCTGACGAATCGTGTCCAAATAAAGCGTCCGGAGTGAAAAAGTCGAGGAAAGAAAAGTCGAGGAAAAAATAAATATATGAACGGTAATTAAAAAGTGAAACCCGTAAAGTTGTCAGGTAGCAAAATAGGTTGCATGCATGTGTTTGTGTGTGGGCCTACATGTGGGAATGTATGTTTACTTTGCCATTCTCGACAGTCACACTATCACCCACTCAGTGAGAATCTGGATGGTAGCAGGTGTTATAGGAAAGCTGGGTTTGGTTTGACTTCAGCAGCCATAAACCCTTGGGACATGCAGGCTGATGGCCAAATGGAAGCAGCCCACAGACAGAACGTGGTGACTGTGGAAACCAGCCTAACATGGCCTTATTATTCCCAGCCTGTGTGTTGTTGCAGGCAGCAGCAGCAGCAGCAACATTGAGGGCAGTGTGAGATGAGATCCTTAACAGCACCACCCTGATGTTCTGTCTCAAGGCGATGAGGCTGATGAACATGGAGGAGACACACCACACATGAAGCGATGAATGGGGAAATCGGTTTGTTTTCACCCCCAAATGACATTCCTCATCCGGTGGGATATGAGAACAGCCTGGTACTACACCTGGTTTGACAGCTTGGTTACTACTCACATATCTGTGGTTCTGTTTCTCTCTCTCTCTCTCTCCTCTCGTCATCACCAGCTTGTGACGTCATTAATAACACTGTGTAATGCACACCCTCAGCAATTAGCCCAGAGTTGTCACGTCTGCACATCTCAGGAATAATAACCTTGTTTACATTGCGACTGTAGTGTATTTCATGCAACTGGATGTTTTGAGCAGCAGCAGGATCTCCCTGCCCTGAGGGAAACCTTCCTCCCCCATTGAAAGCTCCCAAAGAGATGGAAGGCGGGTAGCCAAGTACCTCATCTCCTCCACGGAGTTGAGTAAAGGACTCCTACTTAAACATTGGCATTTAAATCCTTACTGTGTAGATACGTTTGTCTTCTGTTGTTGCGTGCCTTTCTATGTGTACTGAAATCCATACTTTTTCATAAAACGTTAATCAAATACATCCACCCGACTGTTTCCTTGTTGAGATTCAATTGGCACATGCGCATTCGTGCCGAGTTGCCATCTTAGAGTAACAGCAATGAGGAAACAGTCAATAGTTGTATTTGATTAACGTTTTATAAAAAAGTACGGATCTCTGCAAACAAAGAAAGGCACGCACAAACAGAGGGCAAACATAGGTACACGGTAAGGGTTTAAGAACGTACATTTTTTAAGTTAAAAAAGATCTTGTCTGCTCTCAACTCCGTGGAGAAGTTGTGGTACTTGGCATGAAGGAGGGTGAAAACCGGCAGCTTTTTACATCCTGACATCGTTTATATGGCTCCTTTGAACTGCTGGTTTTTATAATAAAGAAAAGGGTGCAGGTGCCGTACAATGTACTATCATGTACTAAATGTACTATCACTAGTAATGTAGAGGTCCTTTATTGACGGTGTACCATCTCAACACAGGGACACATAACGACTATTACTAAGCATGTTGGAGTGTAACTATAACGTTATGTGGCTGACATCAGCAGTATTTTGGGGTGTCCACTGCCTGTAAATTAGCCCAACCCTGGGTCACCTTTCTCAGCACTGGTCAGGAGGAGAGAGAGAGTGAGAGAGATGGTGTACCATGCCGGCCAGATAGTTGTATTCATGCGTAATTATCACTGACTATAGATTTCTGGCCTTCGAAAGGGGTCTTTTTGCCAAATCGAGAGCTCGGGACTACGTTTCCATCTGCAAATCGAGAGCTTGGAACTTTTTGTTTCTATCTGCAAAAAGCTTTAAAGTTCCAAACCCTCATTCTTTTGAATGATGTCAGCAATTTGAGCTTGTATTCCTTTTAAAACAACACAAATGGGGTATTTAGTGTACGATATAGGTAGAGAACATTGAAGACAACAAGGCTATGTCAATAACTACACTTTGACAAAAATGCAAATAGAACCTTATGATCCCAATCTCTTGAATTGTATTTGGAGTTGCTGTTTTATTGTAGCCTTTAGTGTGATGGACTGGCTGTGATCGAGCAGGCAGCACCTGAGGGGGCTATGGTTGAAATCCCAGTTGAGTCACTATTGATATTCCCTTGGCTCCGAGGACAGGATTTTATGGATTACTCCTGTGAACGAGACCTGCATAGCGAGGTAACAACATTAGAGTGAGACAAGCATGAGGCACATGAATTATTCTGGGTACGCGTCACCTGAAAAACAAGAATAAAGAATACATCAAACCAAAGAATAGATCGTCGCACTCACCCATTTGAATGTGATCTGAGCTTAGTCTTTCTACCTGTAGCCGTTAGAAACCATATTCTGTCAGGCGTACATCAAGTGAATGTGCACTTTGTATTCCGAGCATGACTTGATAAAAGCCCCTGCCGTGGACATAATACACTGCACGGCCAGTCAGCTATCCAATTCATCCCAAGGTGTTTGATGGGGTTGAGGTTAGGAATCTGTGTAGGTCAGTCAAGTTCTTACACACAAATCTTGACAAACCATTTCTGTATGGACCTTGCTTTGTGCATGGGGGCACTGTCATGCTCAAACAGGAAAGGGCCTTCCCCAAATTGTTGCCACAAAGGTGGAAGCACAGAATGTCATTTAACAGTTATAGTGCTGACATTGCTTCCAGAGGCAGTTTGGAACTCAGTAGTGATTATTGCAATCGAGGACAGATGATTTTTACGTGCTACGCGCTTCAGCACTCGGTGGTTCCGTTCTGTGAGCTTGTGTGGCCTACCACTTTGTGGCTGAGCCATTGTTGTTCCTAGAGGTTTCTACTTCAGTGATAATGCCCTCGAAGCTGGTATTGTTAGGCAAACCATGCCAATATATCCTATAAACACCGGTTTCGAGGGCATTATCACTTTTATACAACGGGTTACCAACATATTTAAATAATGATTTACATATGAATTTATTCATACTATTTCCTCCTTCCACAAGATATAGTCCCGACACAAATCTAGGGTTGTTACCCAAGCCGGCTGGTTGTTCGTTCTATAGGTTGCCAGAGACGCGACCCAGTCATTCAGTCTCTTTGTTCTGTATCTATGGATGCGACCCAGTTGTTAATTCTAATTGCTCTTATCCATTGCTTGCTAGCTAGCCAACTATCGCTAACTTACAGTCACATTAAAAAGCCAGAATAACAGCAAATTAGTTGTATTTGCATTTGTTTAAACTGTTTTCTAGTGACATTTATTTGGATACTTCCATAACAATGAGCTAATGAGGCACGATCTTGCCCGGCATAGAAAATGTGCTCACTCGTCAGGACACTGTTGTTCAGAGGAGCTAGCCAACAACACATCTAACAACACAATTCAAACTGAAGCTGGAAAGACTGCAAACTAGCTGCACTTCGTTTAGTTTGACCTTTTTTGAATTGACATTTCTTTATATATCTCCCAAAAAATTATGCCAGCTGATTCATGATTTCGACTGTCTGAGAAATGCTGCCTGCCTGTCTGTCTCGTCCCAACTCGTTCATTACTATGGGACAGCTGGAGATTGAATTTGAATATTGAAACAATGTTGCAAATGTCGGAGAGACAGACAGCAAAGTTTATACAAATCTCCGCTGTTGAAAAATAAATGTTAGTCTAAAGAAATGAGAGATAATGTCTAGATGCTTTTTATAGTGGAAATCAAGTTTATAAATTGCCTGGCTGGGCTGATGTGACAGTGGATTGCGCAGTCAGATGGAACAGAGTAAATAGGCATTTTAACATCATAGATTTAGCCTGTGGTAACTTGTGGAATAGACACCGGCTGGAATGTTGTTTTAACCAATCAGCATTCAGGATTAGACCCAACCGTTGTATAATTCACAATAACAGCACTTACAGTTGACCGTGGTAGCTTTAGTAGGGCAGAAATTTGATGAACAGACTTGTCGGAAAAGTGGCATCCTATGACGGTGCCACTTTCAAAGTCTCCAAGCTCTTCAGTAAGGCCATTCTACTGACAATGTTTGTCTATGGAGATTGCATGACTGTGTGCCTGATTTTATACACCTGTCAGCATAGAGTGTGGCTGAAATAGCCGAATGACCTAATTTGACGATGTGTCCACATACTTTTGTATATATAGTGTATGTTAACCATATGTTGAGCTCCAGCCTGAGGACCTGTAGGGCACAGTCTTCAAAAAGGCCTGTACATTGAAAGATATTGGAAAGAATTGTCATAAAGCTGAAAATGCAGCAGCCCACATTTTATAACCCTCTCAATCTGATTGTTGAAAGTGTTTATATTCTGGCAAACTCCATCAAATCAGCTTGCTTTTCAAACAAAGGCCTACTTCCCCTTGGTTTTATTTGCAGAGTGTTATGTGATACACAGTCATTTCTACAGAATGATTACAGTAGATCCATAGCCTTATTGTTGTCTGAGAGCGCAGTTGGCCCTTTGTGTTTTCAAATATTATCCCTGTAGCGCTAAGCTTGGTTGTTGCTTTCTTGCAGCGTGAATCCAGATGGCCACTTAAAGCTGACAGGACAAAATAATGATTTGGTTTGACATAGCCAAACTGTGGCCCAACACATTTGGAGCATTTTTTTGTGTGTCTGCTATGCTAATGCACAACAACATAATTAGATGTCATTGTGGTGTCAATTGTAAATCAACAGTTGCTTTTGTATCACCTTGTCTTTACTGTCATGTTTGTCATTTATTATCATGTCTCGTCCCTGTGCTCCCCATTCTATTCGTTTCCCTCTGCTGGTCTTATTTGGTTCTTTCCCTCCTTCTATCCCTCTCTCTCCCCCTCCCTCTCTCACTCTCTCGCTCTCTCTTCTCTCTATCGTTCCGTTCCTGCTCCCAGCTGTTCCTATTCCCCTAATCATCATTTAGTCTTCCCACACCTGTTCCCGATCCTTTCCCCTGATTAGAGTCCCTATTTATTCCTTTGTGTTCCGTTCCTGTCCCGTCGGTTCCTTGTTTAGTATTCACCATGCTGTGATTGCGTTTCGCCCTGTCCTGTCGTGTTTTTGCTGTGATTGTGTATCGCCCTGTCCTGTCGTGTTTTTTGCCTTCGTCAGATGCTGCGTGTGAGCAGGTGTCTCTGTCGACTACGGCCTGCGCCTACCCGAGGCGACCTGCAGTCTGTGGCCGCTTCTCCAGTTATTCCCCTCTAGAGACTAGAGGATTTCTGTTATTCCCTGTTTGGACTTAAATAAACTCTGTTTCTGTTAAGTCGCTTTTGGGTCCTCTATCACCTGCATGACAGAAGGAACCGACCAAGGAATGGACCCAGCGACTTCAGACGCTCGTTACACTGCCGTCGAGATCCAAGGAGCCATGCTCGGCAGACACGAGCAGGAATTGTCTGCTGCTCGCCATGCCGTGGAGAGCCTGGCCGCTCAGGTTTCCGACCTCTCTGGACAGTTCCAGAGTCTACGTCTCGTGCCACCTGTTACTTCCTGGCCTGCCGAGCCTCCAGAACCTAGGGTTAATAACCCACCTTGCTACTCCGGGCAGCCCACTGAGTGCCGCTCCTTTCTCACGCAGTGTGAGATTGTGTTCTCTCTCCAACCCAACACATACTCTAGAGAGAGAGCTCGGGTTGCTTACGTCATTTCACTCCTTACTGGCCGGGCTCGAGAATGGGGCACAGCTATCTGGGAGGCAAGGGCTGATTGCTCTAACAAGTTCCAGAACTTTAAAGAGGAGATGATTCGGGTTTTTGACCATTCAGTTTTTGGTAGGGAGGCTTCTAGGGCCCTGGCTTCCTTATGCCAAGGTGAACGGTCCATAACGGATTATTCTATTGAGTTTCGCACTCTTGCTGCCTCTAGTGAGTGGAACGAGCCGGCGCTGCTCGCTCGTTTTCTGGAGGGACTCCACGCAGTGGTTAAGGATGAGATTCTCTCCCGGGAGGTTCCATCAGATGTGGACTCTTTGATTGCTCTCGCCATCCGCATAGAACGACGGGTAGATCTTCGTCACCGGGCTCGTGGAAGAGAGCTCGCATCAACGGTGTTTCCCTGCTCCGCATCGCAACCATCTCCCTCCTCTGGCTTTGAGACTGAGCCCATGCAGCTGGGAGGGATTCGCATCTCGACTAAGGAGAGGGAACGGAGGATCACCAACCGCCTGTGCCTCTATTGCGGAGTTGCTGGACATTTTGTTAATTCATGTCCAGTAAGAGGCCAGAGCCCATCAGTAAGCGGAGGGCTACTGGTGAGCGCTACTACTCAGGTCCCTTCATCTAGATCTTGTACTACTATGTCGGTCCATCTACGCTGGACCGGTTCGGGTGCTACATGCAGTGCCTTGATTGACTCTGGGGCTGAGGGTTGTTTCATGGACGAAGCATGGGTTCGGAAACATAACATTCCTTTCAGACCGTTAGACAGGCCTACGCCCATGTTTGCCTTAGATGGTAGTCATCTTCCCAGTATCAAATTTGAGACACTACCTTTAACTCTCACAGTATCTGGTAACCACAGTGAGACTATTTCTTTTTTGATTTTCCGTTCACCGTTTACACCTGTTGTTTTGGGTCATCCCTGGCTAGTATGTCATAATCCTTCTATTAATTGGTCTAGTAATTCTATCCTATCCTGGAACGTTTCTTGTCATGTGAAGTGTTTAATGTCTGCCATCCCTCCCATTTCTTCTGTCCCTACTTCTCAGGAGGAACCTGGCGATTTGACAGGAGTGCCGGAGGAATATCATGATCTGCGCACGGTCTTCAGTCGGTCCCGAGCCAACTCCCTTCCTCCTCACCGGTCGTATGATTGTAGTATTGATCTCCTTCCGGGGACCACTCCTCCTCGAGGTAGACTATACTCTCTGTCGGCTCCCGAACGTAAGGCTCTCGAGGATTATTTGTCTGTGTCTCTTGACGCCGGTACCATAGTGCCTTCTTCTTCTCCGGCCGGGGCGGGGTTCTTTTTGTTAAGAAGAAGGACGGTACTCTGCGCCCCTGCGTGGATTATCGAGGGCTGAATGACATAACGGTTAAGAATCGTTATCCGCTTCCCCTTATGTCATCAGCCTTCGAGATTCTGCAGGGAGCCAGGTGCTTTACTAAGTTGGACCTTCGTAACGCTTACCATCTCGTGCGCATCAGAGAGGGGGACGAGTGGAAAACGGCGTTTAACACTCCGTTAGGGCATTTTGAGTACCGGGTTCTGCCGTTCGGTCTCGCCAATGCGCCAGCTGTTTTTCAGGCATTAGTTAATGATGTTCTGAGAGACATGCTGAACATCTTTGTTTTTGTCTATCTTGACGATATCCTGATTTTTTCTCCGTCACTCGAGATTCATGTTCAGCACGTTCGACGTGTTCTACAGCGCCTTTTAGAGAATTGTCTCTACGTAAAGGCTGAGAAGTGCTCTTTTCATGTCTCCTCCGTTACTTTTCTCGGTTCCGTTATTTCCGCTGAAGGCATTCAGATGGATTCCGCTAAGGTCCAAGCTGTCAGTGATTGGCCCGTTCCAAGGTCACGTGTCGAGTTGCAGCGCTTTTTAGGTTTCGCTAATTTCTATCGGCGTTTCATTCGTAATTTCGGTCAAGTTGCTGCCCCTCTCACAGCTCTTACTTCTGTCAAGACGTGTTTTAAGTGGTCCGGTTCCGCCCAGGGAGCTTTTGATCTTCTTAAAGAACGTTTTACGTCCGCTCCTATCCTCGTTACTCCTGACGTCACTAGACAATTCATTGTCGAGGTTGACGCTTCAGAGGTAGGCGTGGGAGCCATTCTATCCCAGCGCTTCCAGTCTGACGATAAGGTTCATCCTTGCGCTTATTTTTCTCATCGCCTGTCGCCATCTGAGCGCAACTATGATGTGGGTAACCGTGAACTGCTCGCCATCCGCTTAGCCCTAGGCGAATGGCGACAGTGGTTGGAGGGGCGACCGTTCCTTTTGTCGTTTGGACAGACCATAAGAACCTTGAGTACATCCGTTCTGCCAAACGACTTAATGCCCGTCAAGCTCGTTGGGCGTTGTTTTTCGCTCGTTTCGAGTTTGTGATTTCTTACCGTCCGGGTAGCAAGAACACCAAGCCTGATGCCTTATCCCGTCTGTTTAGTTCTTCTGTGGCTTCTACTGATCCCGAGGGGATTCTTCCTTATGGGCGTGTTGTCGGGTTAACAGTCTGGGGAATTGAAAGACAGGTTAAGCAAGCACTCACGCACACTGCGTCGCCGCGCGCTTGTCCTAGTAACCTCCTTTTCGTCCCTGTTTCCACTCGTCTGGCTGTTCTTCAGTGGGCTCACTCTGCCAAGTTAGCTGGTCATCCCGGTGTTCGAGGCACTCTTGCGTCTATTCGCCAGCGCTTTTGGTGGCCGACTCAGGAGCGTGACACGCGCCGTTTCGTGGCTGCTTGTTCGGACTGCGCGCAGACTAAGTCGGGTAACTCTCCTCCTGCCGGTCGTCTCAGACCGCTCCCCATTCCTTCTCGACCATGGTCTCACATCGCCTTAGACTTCATTACCGGTCTGCCTTTGTCTGCGGGGAAGACTGTGATTCTTACGGTTGTCGATAGGTTCTCTAAGGCGGCACATTTCATTCCCCTCGCTAAACTTCCTTCCGCTAAGGAGACGGCACAAATCATTATTGAGAATGTATTCAGAATTCATGGCCTTCCGTTAGACGCCGTTTCAGACAGAGGCCCGCAATTCACGTCACAGTTTTGGAGGGAGTTCTGTCGTTTGATTGGTGCGTCCGTCAGTCTCTCTTCCGGGTTTCATCCCCAGTCTAACGGTCAAGCAGAGAGGGCCAATCAGACGATTGGTCGCATACTACGCAGCCTTTCTTTCAGAAACCCTGCGTCTTGGGCAGAACAGCTCCCCTGGGCAGAATACGCTCACAATTCGCTTCCTTCGTCTGCTACCGGGTTATCTCCGTTTCAGAGTAGTCTGGGTTACCAGCCTCCTCTGTTCTCATCCCAGCTTGCCGAGTCCAGCGTTCCCTCCGCTCAAGCGTTTGTCCAACGTTGTGAGCGCACCTGGAGGAGGGTGAGGTCTGCACTTTGCCGTTACAGGGCACAGACGGTGAGAGCCGCCAATAAACGCAGGATTAAGAGTCCAAGGTATTGTTGCGGCCAGAGAGTGTGGCTTTCCACTCGCAACCTTCCTCTTACGACAGCTTCTCGTAAGTTGACTCCGCGGTTCATTGGTCCGTTCCGTGTCTCCCAGGTCGTCAATCCTGTCGCTGTGCGACTGCTTCTTCCGCGACATCTTCGTCGCGTCCATCCTGTCTTCCATGTCTCCTGTGTTAAGCCCTTTCTTCGCACCCCCGTTCGTCTTCCCTCCCCCCTCCCGTCCTTGTCGAGAGCGCACCTATTTACAAGGTACATAAGATCATGGACATGCGTTCTCGGGGACGGGGTCACCAATACTTAGTGGATTGGGAGGGTTACGGTCCTGAGGAGAGGAGTTGGGTTCCGTCTCGGGACGTGCTGGACCGTTCACTCATCGATGATTTCCTCCGTTGCCGCCAGGATTCCTCCTCGAGTGCGCCAGGAGGCGCTCGGTGAGTGGGGGGGTACTGTCATGTTTGTCATTTATTATCATGTCTCGTCCCTGTGCTCCCCATTCTATTCGTTTCCCTCTGCTGGTCTTATTTGGTTCTTTCCCTCCTTCTATCCCTCTCTCTCCCCCTCCCTCTCTCACTCTCTCGCTCTCTCTTCTCTCTATCGTTCCGTTCCTGCTCCCAGCTGTTCCTATTCCCTAATCATCATTTAGTCTTCCCACACCTGTTCCCGATCCTTTCCCCTGATTAGAGTCCCTATTTATTCCTTTGTGTTCCGTTCCTGTCCCGTCGGTTCCTTGTTTAGTATTCACCATGCTGTGATTGCGTTTCGCCCTGTCCTGTCGTGTTTTTGCTGTGATTGTGTATCGCCCTGTCCTGTCGTGTTTTTTGCCTTCGTCAGATGCTGCGTGTGAGCAGGTGTCTCTGTCGACTACGGCCTGCGCCTACCCGAGGCGACCTGCAGTCTGTGGCCGCTTCTCCAGTTATTCCCCTCTAGAGACTAGAGGATTTCTGTTATTCCCTGTTTGGACTTAAATAAACTCTGTTTCTGTTAAGTCGCTTTTGGGTCCTCTATCACCTGCATGACATTTACCCCTTTCTCTATAATGGTCATTTAACGTGAGTAGTTCCTGCACTTGAGGCCTGCTGCCATTAAGTATTAATGACTACATTAGCAGCAGAGCTCCAGATGACATTTTACTTGATCAGTTAGGTGTGTCTAACATTATGCTTCATCCACACAAACTCAGAAAAGCGAATGAATGTGGAAGTAAACAGTGCTTACAATTTAAACAGCAGTAGAAGGTAATGTGTCTCTTTCTAGTTGCCATTAGATGTAGTTTTCTTTCCCTTGAAGACTTGTGAGCGTCTCATTGCTGGGGCTTCGCACAATGCTAGGTTAGTAATAACACGCTGATCAACAGAAGGACTTTTAGTGCCTTACATATTTATGGTACGATGGCAAGCTCTTTGCTTTGTCCTTTAACGACCGCATCTCAGAGTAAATTCCATGCATCTTGACAGAAAGCACTGAAATGATGCAATGTCTTTATTGTACCGTCCAGATCTAAACACATCTCAGTGCCTTTCGCTACTTGTATTCGCTTGATCTCAAATGTTCAGGTAGCCTATTGGTTCTGTCGCTCATCAGTCATTGAGGGGTTTGCTTGTAAAGTAGCTCTGGGCTAATATAATTCTCAGTTCTATATTATTAGCCTGATATGCCACTCTAAATCATTCATTGAGAGGTTTGCTCGTAAAGTAATTTCAAGATCAGTTCATACACCATTTTATTATTAGCCTCACTTCTAGCTTTTCATTTTTTGGGGGGGTTTACTGCTATCTTTCCATGTTTGCAATGTTTGCATCTGTCATGCCCTGACCTGAGTATTCTTTGTTTTTTAAAATATATTTAGGTTAGGTCAGGGTGTGACGAGGGTGGTATGTGTTTTTTTTGTCTCATCTAGGGTTTTGTATGTCTAGGTGTGTGTTTCTAGTCTAGGCATATTGTAGGTCTATGGTGGCCTGGATTGGTTCCCAATCAGAGGCAGCTGTTTATCGTTGTCTCTGATTGGGGAACCTATTTAGGTTGCCATTTGCCAGTTTGGGTTTGTGGGTTATTGTCTATGTGATGTTGCATGTTTGCATTCAATTGTGATAGCGGTCACGGTTGTCTTGTTATTTTGTTTGTTTAGTGTACTTTGTGTTTTTCCGTCTCTCATTAAAAAGATGTATTCACATCACGCTGCGCTTTGGTCTCCTCACTACGACGATCGTGACAGCATCATCCATATCTTTCATGAATTTCTTTAAAATTCCAGCTTCTATAAAACTCATGTATGGCAGCAATGGAGACAGAGTTTATATTATATTATGCTCTAACACTGATTGAGCTGTGAAAATAATGACCTAGATAGACTTGGTGATCTCTGTAGGCATGAAGTCATACCAAAAGGCTATACAGTTGGGGTCTATCACTACCAGTACATGATTTATAGTTCTCAAATGTTTTTTTAACACTTTTGAGGTTTTGTGTTGTAATGATGCCCTAAAGGTGTCATAGTAGATCTGTAAATCTGTAAGAAAGGCCGGGACTGTGAACGTCTGCGTGTGCCACACACACCAGTGTGTGGCACGCTCTGCAGGGTGAGGGTTTTTCTCCCTGATTGCACACAATTTCATCAGCAGCCCTCTCTGTTTTATCCCACTGGAAGCTGCCTGTGCTGTGCTGCCAATGTAATGACTGTTACTAGTTATGGAGGGAAAACAACATTCCGTTTTATTTGTCTCGTTTGAAAGCCTGCACATCCTAATCAAAAGATAGAATGTCGTGAAGATCACAAAAGTAGATGTATTTCCATCTCTTTGTATAAAGCTCATAGGATACTCAGGGTTGGGTAGGTTACTTTCTAAATGCAATCCGTTACAGTTACTACACTGTACAAAATATAAACGCAACATGTGAAGTGTTGGTTTCATGAGCTGAAATAAAAAATCCCAGAAATGTGCACAATTTTGTTTACATCCCTGTTAGTGAGCATTTCTCCTTTGCCTAGATAACCCCTGCCATCCACCTGACAGGTGTGGAATATCAAGAAGCTGATTATAAATTATCATCATTACACAGGTGCACCTTGTACTGGGGACAATAAAAGGCCACTCTAAAATGTGCAGTTTTGTCACAGAACACAATGCCACAGATATCTCAAGTTTCGGGGGCACATGCAATTGGCATGCTGACTACAGGAATGTCTACCAGAGCTGTTTCCAGAACATTGTATGCTCATTTCTCTACCATAAGCCAACTCCAATGTCATTTTAGAGAATTTGGCAGTACATCCAACCTGCCTCACAGATGCAGACCACGTGTATAGCGCCATGTGAGTGGTTTGCTGTTGTTAACATTGTTTACTGAGTGACCCATGGTGGCGGTGGGGTTATGGTATGGGCAGGCATAAGATAAGGGCAACAAACTCAATTGCACAGAGATACTGTGATGAGGTCCTGAGGCCTATTGTCGTGCCATTTATCTACCGCCATCACCTCATATTTCAGCATGATAATTCACAGCTCCATGTCGCAAGGATCTGTTCACCATTCCTGAAAGCTCAAAATGTCCCAGTTATTCCATGGCCTGCATACTCACCAGACATGTCACCCTTTGAGCGCGTTCGGGATGCTCTGGATTAACGTGTATGACAGTGTGCTCCAGTTCCCGCCAATATCCAGCAATCTCACAAAGCCTTGGAAGAGAAGTGGGACAATATTCCATAGGCCACAATCAACAGCCTGATCAACTCTATGCGAAGGAGATGTGTCACGAGGATTTGTAGAAAATGCATCACCCTACATTTTATAACCCTCTCATTCTGATTGTTGAAAGTGTTTATATTCTGACAAACTCATACTCAAACATCCAATCAGCTTGCTTTTCAAACAAAGGCCTCCTGGTCATATTTGCAGTGTTCTGTGATGCACAGTCATTTCTGCTGAATGAATTATTAGATCCATAGCCAGAAATGTTACGAACTGACTTGTTGGAAAGGTGAGGTCCTTCAACTGTGCCACGTTGAAAGTCACTGAGCTCTTCGGTGAAGCCATTCTACTGCTAACATTTGTCTATGGAGATTGCATGGCGATGTGCTCAATTTTATACACCTGCAATAGCCGAATCCATGAATTTGAAGGCGTGTACACATACTTTTGTATAAATAGTATAAAATGGGATCAAATCTAATCTTTGTATATATAGTGTACCTGTGACCAACATATGCATATCTGTATTCACAGTCATATGAAATCCATAGATTAGAGCATCATTTATTTATTTAAATTGACTGATTTCTTTATATGAACTGTAACTCAGTCAAATCTTTGAAATTGTTCCATGATGCATTTATATTTTTGTTTAGTATAGTAACCTGTCAACTTGTTTGCAGCAACGTAACTTTTGGATGACCTAAACACAGTACTGTAGGCTACTAATATCCTCAGATGAAATGTGTCTTTTCAGCCCTTTATGTGGGTTCAGGGATTAGTCAGCAGTCCAACTGCTTTAGCTTGTCAGAAAGGCTTCTCAGCAGAGGTGTGTGGTTTCCGAGAAAGGAGGGTGGTGAAAATGCATTGAATTCCTTCCACTGAGGTCAACTGCATTACATTTTAAACACGCAATATTCTTCCTTGTGGGCGATATAAAGGACAAAATCAAACAGCGGGCATCAAATTTCATGGATTCCTGTGGTGATTTTGATTCGTGTTTTGAGAGGTTCATGAATCTGAGATTCATACAATGTAGGTGGTTATATTCCAGCAATCACATCAGATATGCTTTGGCTTTACAGTTCTAAAGATAATCCAGGAATAATTGGAATAACCATGCCAAAGGCAGGCCTTGGTCGCTGCCAGGTGCCAGTCTGTTGACTAGGTACCTAGTAAGTGGGCAGTGACTGACCAGACTGGCTGGCACCCAGATAAGAATATGGGCACAGCTCTTGACAGGTAATGCTGGGAAGCAGTGGTGGTCTTTATCTTGTATTCCATGTTCACAAAGGTAAACACAAGGTAAACATGGCACTTTGGCTGCATCCACTTTGGCTGCTATCAGTCTGGCACCAAGGCCAGGCTAATAGAGGTCTGTAGGCCAGATGAACAGCTCCTGCCTGTGGCCATTTTCCTCCACAGTCAGTGACGTGACGTCTCTGTCTGCCAGTCCCAGTCCCAGGCCAGCAGATGGATACGGCAGTGCAGGAGAGCAGTGCTGATGCCCCCTCTGCTACCCTACTCGATGACAGCACAGGTCTGTTGGAGGGGTTCACGCCCCCAGCCTAAAAAGGCAAAGCAGAATGCAGCTGGTGCGGCTAGCTCTAAGAATAACCCAGGCAGACAGGGCAGAATAGCCTGGGTTAAGGTTACCTTGAAGCCTCTGTCCCGTCCTAAGCTTCCCGATCTACACCAATCATGGGCAGGGGAAACTTTTAGGCTGGATCTCGAACTCTCCACTGGCCGGCCCTGGAACCTTTCCCCTGGACTTTTTGCTCTCTTCCTGGACATTAACTGAACCTCTTCAGAGACCCTGAGACTGTGACCCTTTGAATTATTTTCAATTGTGATTCTTTAGGGGGGATTAAACATCCAGTCCAGACACCAGGTGTAATATATTTAGGGTCTCTTTGCATGGTCCCATCCTCTCCTTGACGATCAGGACTCAAACAGGATTAGCCCCGAGGCGCTGCATGTATTTTTTTCCACACAACTCTGTTGCTGAAATTACATTTTCAAAACTGCCATGACTGAGGGAGTCGAAGGTACAGTATCTACACAAGTCTAAGTATGTCTTTACATTTTACTTCCTTATTATAGGCCATTTCATTTGTCATTTTAAATGTTTAAAAACGTGACATAGTTCCGCAGACGATTTAGAAGATTCTGAGAAATAGTGGATATCATGATAGCATAATTGGCTATTTGCTATGCAGCCTTGAAACACTTGTGACGTCAGCACGGCTTGTAGTATCTAGCACTTCACCTGCACAATCCACGTCCATCATCACTGTTACAACCGAGAAAAGTTGACGTTATCTTACTTTTGGGAATCAAACTTAATGAGTCTGTCTGATGTACCTTGTTTTGCCTCATTCTTACATGTCAGTTCCAATAAGAAGGGCCTGATTTGAACCAACTTGAGCCTGGGTGTAAAACTTCTATTCAACAGCAATTCAAATAGAAGTGATATCAGAGTATATATTGAGGGCACCCAGGAGAGGATAAGATCATATCAGTGTTTTGTTGGCTGACTCTATCAGACTGTATTACTGGCTCTCAATTTACTGTCCTGAGATTAGTTGTCATGGAGAACTACTTAGGGTTCCCATGACAGGGACGTCAACTTCAGGCAGCAAGAGGTCAGGAGAGAGGTAAAGTAGATGTGTTGAAGCGTACATTCTTTTTTTCTCTTTTTTTTTACAGCACATTTGCGTGATGTATTCCATCACTATCCCCACTCCACTACTCCTGGATTCCACGATAATACAACTCTGTAAATGCCATTACTGTAACCCTGGCAAACACACTCAAATGCACATACAATAACACCACACACACACACACACACACACACACACACACACACACACACACACACACACACACACACACACACACACACACACACACACACACACACACACACACACACACACACACACACACACACACACACACACACACACACACACACACACACACACACACACACACTGTGCTAGTTGCAGTATGACAGTATGTCATATTGTATTTTGTTGAATCAGAGTGAGAAGAAGCAGGGCATATGGTGTCTGTCTGCAGAGCCTCTTGAGTCATCATATTGAGGGGACATGGGGGCCCATAATCCCCCATTGCTGACAACAGGGTGCAGGCCATGGCGAAGAGATCCAACAGGTGGCCTGAGCCATGCTGGGCGAATACACACATGCACTTAATCTCTTTCTGTCTTTCTTTTTTCTCTCTCTTTCACACTCACGACATACATACGTTCATAAACATGCAACACACAAAAATCAAGGGGGCTGGAACAGCATTTCAGTCGGATATTATCTCTGTTATGGGCCGACTAAGAAAACACAGCAGAGACCCGTGCCACCAGCAACAGCTTCTGTCTGGTTTGCACCGACCTGATTTCACAGTATAAAAGCAGCAGATAACGTTTTAGAGACTGAACACTGCATTCTAACTATTGCACCTTCACAAGAATCAATGGCTTATTCTGACCTAGTCTGCCACATTCTGGTAAATCGATGAGCAGCCTTGTAAAATGAATTCCGTACATAAAGGTCATATGCTGTGTTTGTAAGGAAGCATGGCCAGCCCATCTCTCTCCATTTAACATCAAATCAAATTGCCACGCTACAGAGATTTATATTCATTTAGAGAGAGAGCTCTTTGATGGCCAAGTCAAAAGATCACAGAGACAACACAATCCACACAAAAAAAGTATATGGATTCCTTTGACACTGTGTACCATACAGTGTAGTACCTTCAGTGTATAGCTATTCCCCTGTCAAAAACTTGTCTCAGTGCAGTCTATTCATGAACTAACCCTTCACTGGGCCTTTATGGTTGGTTCAGCATCAGGCCAACAACCTATCCTTTGTCCTTTCTTCCAGCACAATCCTTCACCACAACCATGGTCATTGAGAGCAAAAATGGAGAGGCAGGACACCCCCCAGCCAGGGTGACCAAGAGGACCGCGACTGACGACCTGTACACCACCTTCAGTTCCCCTATGGCCTGGATCCTGGTCGTAGCCCTGGTCGTCACCTGGTCTTGTGTGGCCATCATCATGTTTGACCTGATAGACTACAAGGGCCTCACAGGTAAGTCCTGAACCTTTCCTCCTATACTGTTCCTACCACCATGCATTGGGATGTTACTTATCTGTGTTAGGGTTTCGTTTTTGCATTTTACCTGACACATCATAGGCCTCTCTCTGTAGGTTAGAGCTAGGCTTCCTTTTTCCTTGTTTGGGCTCATTAGAATGCAAAGGGGCAGTAGTTTATATGATGCCTCATGCTTTGAGTAATCTTGGTCGTTTAGAATCTGGTTTTTAATGATTTGGATATAGACTTGATCCCATTTTATACTATTTATACAAAAGTATGTGGACACCCCTTCAAATGAGTGGATTCGGCTATTTCAGCCACAACCGTTGCTGACAGGTGTATAAAATCGAGCACACAGCCATGCAATCTCCATAGACAAGCATTGGCTGTAGAATGGCCTTTACTGAAGAGATCAGAGACTTTCAACTTGGCACCATCATAGGATGCCACCTTTCCAACAAGTCAGTTCGTCAAATTTCTGCCCTGCTAGAGCTGACCCGGTCAACTGTAAGTGCTGTTATTGTGAAGTGGAAAGGTATAGGAGCAACTGTGGCTCAGCCGCAAAGTGGTAGGCCACACAAGCTCACAGAATGGGACCACAGAGTGCTAAAAATCGTCTGTCCTCGGTTGCAACACTCACTACCGAGTTCCAAACTGCCTCTGCAAGCAATGTCAGCACACGAACAGTTTGTTGGGAGCTTCATGAAATGGGTTTCCATGGCCGAGCAGCCGCACACATGCGTAAGATCACCATGCGCAATGCCAAACGTCAGCTGGAGTGGTGTAAAGCTGGCCGCCATTGGACTCTGGAGCAGTGGAAACATGTTCTCTGGAGTGATGAATCACGCTTCACCATCTGACAGTCCAACAGACAAATCTGGGTTTGGCGGATGCCAGGAGAATGCTACCTGCCCCAATGCATAGTGTCAACTGTAAAGTTTGGTGGAGTAGGAATTATGGTCTGCGGCTGTTTTTCATGGTTCATGCTAGTTCGAGTGAAGGAAAATCACTACAGCATACAATGACATTCCAGACTATTCTGTGCTTCCAACTTTGTGGCAACAGTTTGAGGAAGGCCCTTACCTGTTTCAACATGACAATGCCCGAGTACACAAACCGAGGTCCATACAGAAATGGTTCATCGAGATTGGTGTGGGAATACTTGACTGGCCTGCACAGAGCCCTGACCTCAACCCCATCGAACCCCTTTAGAATGAATTAGAACGCCGACTGCGAGCCAGGCCTATCGCCCAACATCAGTTCCTAACCTCACTAATGCTCTTGTGACTGAATGGAAGCAAGTCCCTGCAGCAATGTTCCAACATCTAGTGCAAAGCTTTCCCAGAAGAGTGGAGGCTGTTATAGCAGCAAAGGGGGGAGGCCAACTCCATAATAATGCCCATGATTCTAAAATAAGATGTTCGATGAGCTGGTGTCCACATACTTTTTGTCATATAGTGTAAATAGTTCCTCTTCTAAGGTTTGTTTAATAATTTAGCCTTAACCTTTAGCTTGGGTGAAACAAGTTCATAGATAATGGCTAAAACAGGCAACAAAGGAATGCAGTGAGCTCAGTGAAAGCGATAAGGCCCAGTAGCTTGTTGTTTTCAGGCTGACACTACTTTATCCAACGGTGTGTGGGCTCTCAGGGTAGCCAGGAGCTCATTGTCTGGTTACTAATAGTACTGACAGTGACAAAGATAGATAGGGCATAGCATTGCAGTTTACTGGGCCTGGGCCTTATCTGCAGCAGTTGCTGAGAGGGTTTGGCAGAATTAGCCATGCCTCTCTCCCAGTCAAACAAGCTTTGAGTCAAATAGCCAAATAGATTTACTGGTAGATTAGTTTTGAGATGCATTGCTTCAGTCAGTAGAGATGTTATTGTATCACAGAATTATGATTGATATAGTTCATTACAACTGTTGCAGACGTAATGGTGAAAATCTCTGTAGAGGGAATGTGTAATGTATTGTATTCCTTAAAGTTGTTTTCAGTGTGATTTTGTGGTTTAAAAATAAAGTTGTACAATGACAATTTTCAGTGTTTGAGAGTTTGCTGTTTGCCGATCAGTACGTGCGAGAAATTGTCATTGGTGTACATGGATTCTTTCTCCATTTTCATGTCATATGCCATTCACATTTCATTTCATGTCAAAGGTCTTCCATGTGAGACCTTGCACATACATTTTTGAAGCAAACTTCAAAAGTGGGCCACCATTGTCACGTACTGTAGATCCGATTAACTCACAAGTCACGATAGTAGTTGAAGGCTGACGTACTCTGGGGACGTGGAGTCTAGTCTACCAACCCAAAGCCATTCTAGCCTTCACTGAAATCACGTGCACCTCACTCCCTTCATTTATTCACTAGAGTTCCGTAGCGACGTTCACTCTCTCATTTCTAATCTAGTTTCCTCCTCTTTTCACCCTGTCCATCCCCATGTGCCATCCTGTTCCCATCCAATAAAAAGATCATACATTATACTGTGACGACCCCTGTTTGCCACCTGGTAAAGACTCTCTGCCTGCAGTGTAGTGCTCATACCCATCTGTGTGTTCGCTTCCGCTCTGCTACTAACAACCTGCATGCTTTAATTGCTGACAGGGAGCAATTGTCACACACTCCAGTCAGTGTTGTGGTGGCTTGATGCTACGCAATAATGGATTCATGTACACATGGTCCATCAAGTGTTGATTCTGGTTCATTCAAGGCTGCACAGGTTACATCTGGTACTAAGTGAGTCTGTACACCTTTTTCACACTAGTAGATTATCGCAATTGAAGTGGACTATTTTGCCTAATAAAACTCACGGTAATACAGAGATAGTGTCTCCGTTCTGTTAGTAACTCTGATGCCAACCATAATTGTACATACGTTCATAAAGTCAACCATAATCTTGACATAATAATATTCACATAATAATGTGAATAGTTTAGGGCTATAGCTTCCATGAGAAATCATTCACCGAACTGACTCATTTCTGCTTTGTGATTGGAAAGGTATACAGCCTATTTAGTAGTCACTTGATGTGTCATTTAACTAGCTACTATTTACCTTTTTTTGTTTGTTTGTAGTTTAACAAAACATACTATAATAACGCTGTAGTGTGTAACGCTGTAGTGTGTAACATTAAACTAACATTCATTGCAAGAAATGTATTTATATGTGTGTGTGTGTGTGTGTGTGTGTGTGTGTGTGTGTGTGTGTGTGTGTGTGTGTGTGTGTGTGTGTGTGTGTGTGTGTGTGTGTGTGTGTGTGTGTGTGTGTGTGTGTGTGTGTGTGTGTGTGTGTGTGTGTGTGTCTTCAGTCATTACTTGATGTCCAGTGAAATAGTGTATGAAGAGCTCATTTGTGAGGAATGTGCTGTAGCTAACTGTACTATTTTAAGTTGGCTGTAGCATTTCCTGCAGCAGCCAATTTCATTTGACCAATTATTACATAACCAGAAAGCTTTAGAATGTATTGAGGCTGCATCACAGTAGGTACTAGAAGGTTTTGTGCCAGGTTAAGCTGTAAAGAATGGCGCAACAATTTGAGTGTTGCATGTTTTTTGTGCCCTTTACATAATTGAGCAAAATAGGCCACCACGATTATAGGAAAAATAACCATTACATTCACCTGAAATCAGTGCTTGACTTGGACTGAAATAGGTGCCGGTACTCATTTTGGGTGCTGGTACCGTTTCTATTTAGTTGCAGGAATTCCTCAATATTTTGGAGATAATATTCGATAAGAGGTGCAAGAACTCAAGCAGAAGAACATTTGAGGTGCCAGTACTCAGTTCAGTTGAGCTTCTGCCCAAGTCAAGTACTGCCTGAAATCACTATTATATTACTGTCAAGTGGTCAGGCGTGAGCTTTTCAGTCTGATTTATTTGACAGTGTTATTTAACCTTATTCCCTGGCAACATGATCCCAATTAATTGTGTGCCAATCGCTCTCATGCATCCGGCCTATGTTAACTTTAGTTGCCTTTCCCATCTCAATTTATACACAATTGCCTTGATGCTAACATCAATAATGACACATTGAGAGCATATCAGCTTGTGTTGGTGTTATTAACTGTGTGGTATTGAGTAATAACTCCTTCTGGCCATGGAGAATGCCTTTCTCTTTGATTGAGTTCTGCTTTTGAGAAGGATACACTTATCTGATGTGCTTTAATATTTATAATTGAATATTCTATGTTGCAGATAAGCCTGCAAGGAGAGATATAGATTTCCTCTACAATGCATACTACTGAGCATTGAATGTGGCCAATACCGAAGGTCATCTACGGAGGAATGACCTCCTGACCTCCTGAACCATTCCACATGGAATCATGAGAAGGAATTGACGCTGTGGCCATTTCTATCAAAGCCTCTCAGCCGAGTCATAACAATACAAGAGTCTTTATTAGGTGTAGAAGTCCCTTTAACCAATGTATTAAACAGTAGACGTATTAATTGATAGCAAAAATACTGGGGTCACGCATCCCTAAATTAGATTAGGGAAAGGGGGGTTATGGTTAGCCAAGAAAATACCAGGGGATACTGTATGGCACCAGGACAACACATGTGGAATGGGAGGGTGAATCACCACACAAAACCATGGCACCATGGATAAACCCTTGAAAGGAAAAACAGGAGCTATGTACATATTAAGAAATGACTAGATTTACAAAAAAAACAAACACGCACAGTATAATGTAAATACCCATATGATATAAATCTTATATATGGAAATGGAAGCCACAATCTTTGAGGACAATGTGTAATCTGCACCACAGTAAATGTATGTAGCCAACATGTATCTTGAAAATAAGTAAATTATCAATCTGTTCCAATCGAAGGGGTTGGTAAAATTGGTTTGTAAGACCACACAGTAATAGCGAAAGGAAGTCTCGTGTTCTTGCTTTTTAAGAATCGGGTAGCTATGTATAGCACTAGGTCCTCTGTAGGATACCTGAGCGGTGTCACTCTGTCTCTCTCTATGAGGGATGGCTGTGGGGCTGGACGCCCTTTCTTAGACTGGTCCTCTCTGTTCGTTTGAACCCCTCGCTGTCAGAGAGGAGACTGCCAGAGACAGTGGAATTTACGGGAATAGCTAGAGTACCTGTCAGTCACCATTTCAAATATTTATAGTACTGGACCCAAGTGGATATACAACATGGAGTTTTGGAATTTGTATTATTAAATGTTTTGTATTTTTGTAGACAGTGGTTAGTGACAGCAGATGTCTTATTTCATCCCCATTTCATCCCCACGCCCATTAAATACTTTACTTTTTGAATACATAAAGAGGTACAGTAACAGGGAAAATGCTAAATGATTTCACCAAGGTCACAAACTAATAGATGTGTGAAGCAAAAGGCTGTCTGCCCTGAGAAATTGGAAAATTAGAAATTACGAACCTGCCCATTACACAACCATTTAGTTGGACAGCAAATGGGTATTAAAATTGCACTTTTAATAAGATGCAATTTTTCCCACCATGACATTTCAATAAAGGGCGACACTGTGAAAATGAAATACTAAACCAACATTTTGGAACAATGGGCAAGAGTCCTGGCTGTGAGGAAATGGAATTCCCCTTGATGTGCACTGCATAGCCTGGGAGGCGTCCAATTGGAGTTGAATCAATTCTATTGCCATGCCTCCATTGCTTCCCGTTAGAGAGTGGGGGGTAGAGGGAGAGGGGGAGAGAGAGGCAGGGGAGGATAGGGAGCGTGAAAGGGAGGAGAATGAGAGAGAGAGGGAGGAGAGGGAGCGAGAGAGAGGGAAAACAGTGCTTTCATTAGCTCCTTCAACTTCCTGCTAAAGAGGGACACCTGCAAACTGGAGCCTGACGGACATAGTGTCAGAGACCTCCTGAATACAGGAATGAATGTGTTGCCAGGTGACATGGTGCTAGTTATATTGCCACCCACACTTCACCGGTTTCTCTAAACTAAACCCTCCAAAGTGTTTTGGAACAATCCACATAGCCTTTCCGTAATGAGGGACTTAGTTTGGAGGGTTGATTCCATTTCCACTCCCAAGTCCCTTGCCTTCTTTACCACTTCTTTCAGGTTAATATGTCATTTATTTCTGTGGATTTAGTTGCAGTCTCCATGCCGGGAATCAGTGTAGATAGACTACAATGTGAGGGGTTCAAATGCACAAGCATTGAGGGATATATTTTCTTCTGCTTTATGACGTAGGTTGAAGTGCCAATCAAACAAATGCCACTGAATTAATCAGTATTCATTAGTATTCCTAGTTGGAGTCAATTTCACATTGTTACTCAATGCCATGAATTGTGATGTACTACTTCAAATCACAGCATTATGTTATTGCACGTCATTTCTTGGAACAAATTAATCAAGTCAATGAGAATACATTTCAAATAAAAACAGGCCAAGCACAGAGGAAGAACTGTTGTTATAGCAGATTCAATAAAGAGTGAAAGACATACTGTGTTTGCTATGGTTACAGCACAGCATGTTGCTGTTCTGTCCTGTTTCTCACTCCTATTGCACTATGGGTGTTTACTGTTCGTATGTTGATGTGTTCTCCACACTACGGCCGATCTTTGTTTCCATTGTGATGAACGTCTATGTGATGACGTTGAATTCTTCTGTCACCATTCGGTGGTTGTGAATCGTGAGTAAATTGTGTCTCTGTGCCATTGTTTCTTGTGGTAAGACTGTCCAGTACTTCCTCCCAGAATGCATCACTCTGGAGTCTGTTCTCCCCGCATTGATCATGTGCATGTGATGGAGACTGTTCACTGTCCCTGTCCCTGTGCCACTGCTTATGTACCTCTCCTCCTAACAGGGGTCTCCCCACCTCCCGCTGTCAGGAAAGTAATTAAGGATGCAGGAAGGTCTAGAGGCAAGCAATTATATTATGCTTTTAACTTTGTCGTGCCGATTAGAGGCCTCTGAGGCCCTTAGCGAGTTTGGGTTGACATACTGTGGCAACTAACTTTAAAGGAGAAGATACAACTAACGAATTGAATAAAATGAAAGATAATACAATTGATTATAACCGACTAATATAGCAAGCAATCAGTCCATTAGCTCATGTTATGACAAATACCTTTGGATACATTTGACACAAGCCTTTAGATATTGTCTTTCGCTGAAACATCTATTTGCTTCCGAATTGCATAGACAATTAATTCCCACGTGAATATTTTCAATTCCAGGAACCAAAATGTTCCTTTTGTTGAATTTGGCTGCATCAACCGTGTTTCCTTAAACCCACTCAGTCTGATTCAACACGACGATGGATTAAACAACTAACAATCACTCTCTTCTGAATATCAGTAATACTGCTTTGATATTTGATCACTGAAGAGCACTAAAGAGTCTAAAGTGCAATCTCTAAAGAGCAGTCAGTCATATTCTGCTGAGAGTTGTCACTAACGCGGTGCTGGGCTACACTCCGCTGGCAGTGGTGTCTGACATGTCCTGTAGTGTGTTGCATGTTTACCTGTCATGAATGCCTATTGCCTTCTGTATGTCTCTGCCTCCGACGAAATGTAAATGTCTGTCTCACGCCGTTTGCCTGCACTGCACAGCAGAAAGCCGCAAAGAATGGCGCAACAGATGGTGGTCTACACCGTATACTCCAGCAGACATTTGAAGTTACCCATTGGACCATGGATGGACAGAGGATATGTTATACTATGTCACATTGGTTCTAGTTGATTAGTTCCAAGCTATAGTTAATAGCCATGTACACATTCATCTTCATATCTGTAGTCTATATTGCTGAATTTGTTTCTGGGTATAAATTCATTTGCTGTGATCTGCCTTTGTTCTCATATTGTTCTCTAAGTGCAGAACATTTGAACGGTGTACAGTATGATTGCATTTGAAAGATTAAGGACAGCATATTGTCAAATGACTGTTTTTATTGTGTATAATATAATGCGGTGGTAATTAATGAGGTATTCCTTAAGTCTTTTAGTCCAGGTTTAAGTGTGTGTGTAAATGCATGCTGGCTATATTGTGCTATTAAATCTTGGCTCACACAGCCTGTTCACCACACTCTCAGGAAGCATTCAGCATATCAGCTCGGACCCCATGAAAATGGTGAACGAGGCGGTGGAGGAGTCCACTGACTGGGGCAAACTGCTTCTGACCTTTGTCTCCAGCCTGGTAGCACCCGAGGAGGAGGAAATGGAAGGTATATTTCACAAGTTCTCTCTTGAGCTACCCTAATAATAGAGGAAACAACAGCAACAACAGTAACATAACAAACGAACCATGGTATTTGAAAAAGAGAAAAAGGGCTGACCCGCTGTGACTTGACCAGTCACCTGGCAGGTCATGCCACATTCAACGTCAAGCCGTTTGATTTCACCTCTATAGGTTCACATATTCAGTTAATGGCTCGGCTGTAACAATTCAGCCCTTAAGTCTGTATGGCTTAGGGTGCGATGCAGGATAAGTCTGGCAGATTGAGAACCTGTGAACCATAGCCGAGCTTCTTTCCAAGGCTAGCTTGTGGTTTAATAAACACTCAACACACGACTGTGTGTACCACACATATCAACCCGACACTGTTTATCATATCTCATAGTAGATGCTGTGTTGCAATATTAAATACAGCATCACGCCCATCTGTACAAGCTTAGAACAGGAGGTGACATTCATTCCCAAACCCGAACTCCAAAACTAAAGAATGGGACACTGTTTTCCAGCCTTTCACGCGGAAGAATTTTGAAGCGGAAGAACAAGGCTCTCGACCTGCAGCGTGATACTTTTAACTCCTGTACCACATTTGTGTGTGACTGTTCTATAAAAAATAAAGCCATCCAAAGAAAGCAGAAATCACCTCTCTCATCAATCCCTTGCTTGTGTCTTTTCACCACCCACTGTGCTCGCCACGCTCACTTTAATGTGCACATCTCATCTCCAAGCTTGCTCCAAACCATCATTACCAACATTATACTCAGCAGTTCATGTTACGTGTCTTTCACAACAGCATCAGCTCATGCAGTTTACACCGTGTTAGCGAAGGGATATCTGATATAACCAAGGTGCTAATCTCAATTCCTTAGTTTAGCCTAAGATTCTGCTGGGTATTAAATGCATTTTTACCAGCCCCATTGAAACAGGAAGGCAACTTGACATCAGGTATTCAATCTCAATGACAACCTAGCAATTGACTTTTATAAGAGGAGCTCTAAGCATACCACAGTGTGGAGGACAACTACTGTACGACAGTCCAGGGACAAACCTCCTGCTAAACAGTAATGATTTGTGGCAGAGGAATGAACGCACAACAGTGTGATTTGGCAGAGCAAATGTTTTCAGTCAATTAAGCAGCAGCACCACACATACAGTAACTGAATCACAGTACAGAATATTAATATAGGCAAACAAATGTAACTTACATTTGTTGTGCAGTAAAGGGAACACATCATTTAGGCACTGATTTGAGTCCCAATGAAGAAACCAGTGTAGTTTTAATATGAAGACACGCATGAAGTTAGAGCTGGAGTGAATCAATTAGAACCTACACAGACGGACTCACATTATACAGGCATCTGCTGCATTATTGTTGTTTTTATAAATCATACCATATGCCATTCATTACCAGGATGCACACACACTGTTATTGGGTCACGTCTATCAGGACGTTATTTCAGATGGTAGTATTATGCCGTCTGGGGATCAACAGTACCTCTGGCCTTAGAGCAGTGACCTTCTGCCTAGGCCAATAGAGTGCGTTAAAATCTAAAAGGTACAAGTAGGTATTGGGTAAAAACATGCATTAGGAAACAGGCACATAATGCACATTTGAGTTCATTAACAATACAAAATGAACATACTGTATTGTATACATTCAGTATGACAGTAGCTCATCATCCAATGGTGTCTGTCAGACAGACTAAAGTTTCTGCGTGTCTTAACTGACCACTCTGCATCCCTCCTTGCCTCGGTCATATCGCAATCACACACACATGCGCACACACACACGTAACTGTGACCTCTGCTCCCTGTTAAATGATGGAGAGAGTGAGTCTGTGGAGGGGTGGAGGTGCAAGACAAAGGGAGATAATAGAGAAAGAGAGAAAGCAAGAGGGAATGGTCGTCCCCACAATGGCTATGCATAGCTCAGTGGACTAATGCAGAAAGATGCTGACCTGCCTGGTGGTTTGACAGCTGTCTGTGAGTTACGACTCAAAGGGCAGAGACTATTTCGGTCTCATTTTAGAGTAGCTACTCTAAAACAGGCACACTGTCTCACTGTAGCCTAGCCACTCTAACCACTCTCAGGGCACAGTATAGTTTCCAGGTTATGACACCAAAGCAATGCCAATTTCCTAATAGAGAGTCATAGCACTAAATAACAAATTATGAAATAAATTTCATCCCTGGCCTCAGGATAAGCTTTAAAATATTATTTGTTGCTTTAATTTATTTACACAACCTGGAAACTTTCTCCCTCAGGGTAATGTGCTTTGAAAGGAGCTATATCTCAAACACATCCCCAAAACATCAAACACACCCTGGAGAACTAACATTTTCCTCTCACCCAACTTCTGAGCGGAAAAAATGCATCATAGTGTGAATATCTGCTATTCATAGCTCGTGCCGGTTTAGCACAAATGAGGTTGGTGTATTTTCAAATCTCCTTTGAAGAATGGCTGACTAGTCCAATCATTTCACTAAATCCACCTTTGCTCTGAGATGCATAGTAAACCAAATGTAGCCTACTAGCTGTTGTTGCTGTTGTTGCGTAGCCTACAGTACCGCCTTTCCTTGAGTTGACTTGTACTCTTTACTGATGTTTAGTGATTTTTAAGAGTGGAGAATAAGCTGCCTGCAGCTGAAGAAAAGCCTTTCTTCCACTCTGATCCACATTCATAATTTATTCTGCCTTCATCAATGTTTTATTAGATCTATTTGGTTGGTTCCTTTCTTAAGCTGACATCTTTTTCGCCCATCTGCTATTTAGGTGAGCTACATCCAGTTAAGAAAAAAGGTTTGTATTCATGCATCTATTCATTTTGCCGTTTACTTATTCATCAATGTATTATAAAAGCTGTCTCCTTCGTGCTCTTTTATGCCACAGCTGTTAGGGAAAGGAAAACTCCTCTTTGTCGAGAAACGCTTCCTGGCTATAGTGCTATTGTCAGTCAATGTGAACGCTAACTCTTCTGCCTGCTACTCTACATCCTGTTTCCTTAATTAAAGGACTGACACAAAGCTACAGGTTATTGTGAGGATGTGGGCTTGGCTTTAGAGTTTAGCAGACGTCCGCATGACCTGAGATAACAAAATTCACTTATCCGGGCCACTAATGACGCTTTGGAAGTGAAAGCCTTGTTTCTTTCAGCAAGAGCTTACACGTGCTGCGCGATTAGTCACTCCAAACCTGCTGCTGAAATGCAGGGTCACTGCATGGAGTCAGACTGACAAGACCTACACCATTTGTAATCTGCTGTACAGATGTAGGATCTGAATTTGATCGCCCAGTTGCAGGAGAACTTTCCTGCAATGCAGGACATTTTAAAACTTGTAGTGTATTTGTGGTTTAAAAAGGCTTCTGAAGTTTGTCATTTCCACTTGGAAATTTCAGACTTGGTTTTCAACCCCTACAAAGAAGTCAATTATAATCCACATAATAATTCACATTTCCGGTTGCTGCAGGATCCTGCTATAGCAAGCTGGCTCGTATTAAGATCCTACATCTGTAAGATATGCTTTACATGCTTGGCTGTGCCAGAGACCCTAACAGAATGTAGGCCTAAATCTCTCTTAACACACTGCTGTCTAATACCTAAGGATTCTGCCCTTATATCCTTCTCTATGGTATTTTGAAACCATTCCATGCTTATTTTCAACCACTTATCTACACTATGCCATTCCCCTCACACTCTTTAGAAGCCCTCACATCATTGACAAAACGCACAAGCAAAAAAATAAAAGATTGTCTAATGAATGCGTGTTTTTGTTTTTTATGACCTCATCAAATTGGAACATTTCAACATTGATTAATGTAGGTTAGCTGTTCCAAGTTTTAGGACTTGAACAGGTGATACAGGCTGAGGTTAATGGGGTAGATTTTGTGGAGTGTGATATTTTATGGATGTTCACCTTGGCACTTAACTGTAAAACCATCCCAAAAGATATACGATGGTTCTTTGAAGAGGAACAAGCTGAGGCTGAAGGTACCATGGCCATGCTTTCCATGTTTATAGGTAAACATACACGTAGATGTTTACTATATGTAAACTACATTAGCTCTAATGTAGTTCAACTAGAATGACAACGTAGCAAATACACAAACCGGTAAGCACACTCAATGGTTATTTACTCTAATCATGCTATTGCGCAGTGCTAACAAATGGTTTTGTTGTTTTGTGGCTTTGCTAAAATGCTTACTTTTCCTCCACATAACCATCGTATTAACTTGGCTACTTCCATCCATAGTCACACGTTGTGTACTTGTCAAGGAAGGTGGATAGTGTTTTACTACTTGTTTTGTGTTCTAAACTCTTGCTGCTGGAATCCCCTTCCGTCCTACCTCATAGCTGCATTCCTACCGTCCAGAAAACAAGGTCTGTGCCATCCTGTTCTTTATATGAAGCTCACATTGAAAACTCATTTTTCAGGAAATAACATCAGGCATGTGATGATGATTGATACATCTTTTTGATGGGATTGAGGCATTTTGCTGCGTGATGTATGTGGCCATTTGCGCTGTCGCCAGAGCAACTTTTGGAAAATGGGTGCTATCCTGTCAATAATTGCGATGTAATGTGATATTACTAGCCTGTACCGGTGTGTAACTGCTGGCTCTATTTGTTCCCAGACACCGTAATTATACTCCCAGAAGCTACTCTAGACAACTTGTCCAATAGCCTTAATTCATGATCAGTGTAATATATGGTCAGTACATGTCTTCTAGATGTTGATTTTGTTGTAGGAAAAATCAAATAGTACAATAAAATTCAGGGAATACACATTTCAACTGTCGTAGTCGATTGCAGTTGTTAAATAGACCACTACAGTTTCTCTCTGTGTATCTTATTATTTGGTAGTACTATGGTACAAATAGTATTAGTTAAGAACACAACTAATTTGTGTGAGCATGAATTCACCAATACTGCATCTTGTAAACACATGTTTCAATGTGAATACTGCCCTGCAAACAATAACGAGTATTTAGGACGTCCCTGGGACAATATGAAATGGCCGTCTAAAGTCTTCACGGCGTTGTGTCATGGTCCTGTGGAGGTTTTGTCTAGTTCCCGGCTTGTTCCGAGGACGTCCCCAATGATGTTTATAGGACGTTCTTAGAACATTTTGTCATGGTCCCCTGGATGTTTTTATCTACTACCTGGTTGGTTCCGGGGATGTCCTCAAGGACATTTATAGGATTCTCTATAGGATTATCGTTCTGTCATGGTCCCCGGGAGGTTTTTGTGTAGTTCCCGGCTTGATCCGGGGACGTCACCTGATTCTTGCAAAGAAACGCTCACACCTTGTTACTGTTTTTACTGTTTTTACTGTTATGCCAATGTTTGTAAACAACGACAATGTCAAGAAAACACTATAAATGCCCACAAATACTATATAGCCTCAAAACATCGTTAAAACCCCCGAAGGTTGATGTCCGTGCCCCTGCGGAAATTAGCATTAGCATTAATTAGCATTAAAAAACAAAGTCCCCATAACATTCCAACAGCTAAAGCTAGAGATATCTGTTTAGTGCAAAAATATATATCTGATCTTTCTTATACCTCTCAGATATAGGACAGACACTTCAGAACAAACTTCCTTTTCATATTCTTTGGGGACTATCTGTTGTTCCATGTAGTGAATCGGTTATTCAATGCATTTGTATGGGCTAAAAGCAGTAAGGCCATAATATTTATTTTTTGATTCTTCAAGCAGTAAGGCCATAATATTTATTTTTTGATTCTTCAAGCAGTATGGCCATAATATTTATTTTTTGATTCTTCAAGCAGTAAGGCCATAATATTTATTTTTTGATTCTTCAAGCAGTATGGCCATAATATTTATTTTTTGATTCTTCAAGCAGTAAGGCCATAATATTTATTTTTTGATTCTTCAAGCAGTATGGCCATAATATTTATTTTTTGATTCTTCAAGCAGTATGGCCATAATATTTATTTTTTGATTCTTCAAGCAGTATGGCCATAATATTTATTTTTTGATTCTTCAAGCAGTAAGGCCATAATATTTATTTTTTGATTCTTCAAGCAGTAAGGCCATAATATTTATTTTTTGATTCTTCAAGCAGTATGGCCATAATATTTATTTTTTGATTCTTCAAGCAGTAAGGCCATAATATTTGTTTTTGATTCTTACATTTACATTTACATTTAAGTCATTTAGCAGACGCTCTTATCCAGAGCGACTTACAAATTGGTGCATTCACCTTATGACATTCTTAAAATTCTGAATGAATTATCAAAATGATCCTTGGCACGACCTTCTTAAAACAATTCCGTATAGCTTAGTAGAACCCCCACCATGGATGGTCAGTCTTTGCGTACATAGCTCTGTCTATGAATTTGAGAGTGATGACATTTCTCCAGCCCCAACCCTCAGTTCTTTACTAAAACGGGGTTACTGCTGATTGCTGCTTTAATTGTTGACAGGACTTTGTATTGTTTGGTTTTTGTTCTGTTCTGTTTGTTTTTTTTGGTCTGGGGTTTTATATGTTTTGGATTGCTTTTCATACCCAACATCAGCATCATAACCATGAGAGTATTCTCCCTCACTACCACAGAAAATAACAACTCTTCACTGCCAGAATTACTCTTTGTGAATGAACCATTTCTGAACTATTATTTTCCTCAAACATGTCAACATCTGCAAGTATATCTATATATGCATTTGTCATTTTGTATGGAGGCAGTATTTGACGTGTCCTGCATGGAACACTGTCATTATGTTTACGCCACTGCTGCAATGTACAGTAATGTAGAGAAAGCATTACATTGGCCATGTTTATGATATGAAATAATGATAACGGTAGCACAGCACATACACACTGAGATATTCATGTTGTGTAAACTCACGACTAGGTGTATATGGCTCAGGTGAGCAGAGAGCAGCTTGTCAGGTGTAAGCATTATGAGTACACAATACAGATATTGTGTTAATTGTGTTGCAGTGTGTTGTGTTGTCTTGAAAACAATGAATTATGGGCATTATTGTTATCTTTTTGGTTATGGCCCACTGCACTGAATGTCACTTTTACGCTGTCAATTCTGTAGTTGCAGGGATGTTTGCCGAGGAAAAGGAACCAGTTGCAGAAGTAGAGGAGGAGGAGGAGGAGGAGGAAGAAGAGGAAGATGATGTAGATGAAGTGGAAGATGAGGAAGAGGATGAGGATATGGAAGAAGAAGATGAAGATGAGGAAGAAGATGATGAGGATGAGGAAGAGGAGGAAGAAGATGAAGAAGAGGAGGAAGAGGATGAGGAAGCAGCAGCTGAGGCCGAGGTAGATGAGGATGATGATGATGATGATGATGGTGAAGCAGATGAAGAGGACTCTGCTGCAGCGACTGAAGAAGATGATGATGAGGACGAAGAGGTGGCTTCAGAGGCTGATGATGAGGAGGGTGATGAGGAGGAGGAGGAGGCTGCTCCACATGCTGATGATGAGGAGGAGGAAGAGGCTGCTCCAGAGGTGGCTGCTGCCGAGGCTGATGATGAGGAAGAGGAGGAGGAAGAAGCAGCTGCAGCTGATGAGGTGGCAGAGGAAAATGAAGGTGAAGATGAAGCTGCTGCAGAGGTCATTGCTGAGATTGATGAGGATGAGGGCCCCATTCTGATTGATGTTGATGACACAGAGACAGACACTTCTGTTGGAGATGATGGAGAGGAGGATGACACCATAGCTGAAGCTGAAACTGAAGCAATTACAGATGAGGATGCCAGTGATGCTGCTGCTGCTGCTTCCACTTATGATGATGATGGTGATAATGAAGAGGATGAAAATGCTGTAGCTGGTCCTGCTGCTGCTGCCAGTGATGAAGCCACAGATGATGCTCCTGTTTCGACTGCAGATGATGATGATGATGATGTTGATGAGGAAGATCATAGCATAGATGTTGACCAAACAGATGATGATACTAAACCCATTGACCTAGAAGATGACGATGATAATCTTGCTGATAGTGAGGATATGGATATCTCAGACACATTAGCTGAGGATACAACTGATGACTCTACAGATTTAGAGGACACTGATGATGACGATGATGGCAAAGTCAGTGAGGACAGTGGGGCCGTCGTTGATGACGGTGACAATGACAAAACAGTCGAGGATTCAGGAGAGACCGTTAGAGATGTCGCAGACATTTCTGATGACACAGAAGACGATGACGACGATGATGATGATGATGATGATGATGATGAGGTGAAGGATTCAGCTGAAGAGATTGGCAAAGAAGATGACGATGAGGATAATGAAATCATAACCGAAGCCTTTGATAGCTCAGCACCTGAAGAAGATGATCTATCCAAGGATGATGACGATGACGATGACGATGATGACATTGATGACCTTCTTTTGACAGGTACTGACCAATAACTTTCATTACACTGATGTTTCATCATCATGCATAACCCTTATACCTGTGTAGTAAATGAGAAAGATAATATCATTAATACATTGTTATCAACTAACTGGTCAGAATTCAAATGAGCTGTCTTTTTCACAGGGTACATTATTGATATTACCATTCATGATTAGTACCGGACTGAAATCTGATATACAATATCGATAAGCGTTAAAATGTGTCTGAATATTACACACTTTTTACTGATCCATAATATAACAATATGTCTTAAAACAAACGCGTTCTTAGAGTTACTGTCACATTATGCAGCATCGCAAAAATATATCTATTTTTTATCCATGAGTGATGGTGATTTATCATGGTGTTAGTCCATTAATGAATACATATTGTTCCTGGTATCAAGGCCTTCAATCATATTGATATATTTAGCATGATTTGTTACCTAAAGACTGCCCATGATATTTTAAATGATATTAAATTATGATATTTTACACAGATAATATAAAGAGTGTAAGGAAGCCTCATGATGGAAGGATGGAAGACACATGAATACAGTGATACAATAGTACAATTAATGAGTATAACCATTGTGTTATTGTCAACCACAGTGGCACAGGTAGATAGAGTAAAAACAAAATATGATCTTCTGTTCCTCAGTACATAATGACATTTTACATGTCAATGGCAACCACCAAAGAAGATGGTGGTTGCCTGGGTAATCAGATTCTTTCTCTCTCTGTAACAGGGCCTTGTGTAGATTGTATTTTTCCCAATATCGGGCTGATTAGCTACCACAACAAAACAGGAAAAATGATAACACATGATTGTTTTCGTGACCAGTGGTGTAAAGTACTTAAGTAAAAATACTTCAAAGTACTGCTTAAGTAGTTTTTGGGGTATCTTTATTTTACTATTCATATTTTGAAGAAAATAATGTACTTTTTACTCCATACATTTTTCCTAAGAGCCAAAAGTTCTCTTTATATTTTGAGTGCTTAGCAGGACAGGAAAATGGTCTAGTTCACCCAATTATCAAGAGAACATCCCTGGTCATCCCTTCTTTCTCTGATCTGGTGGACTCACTAAACAAACACAAATGTTTCATTTGTAAATTATGTCTCAGTGTTGGAGTGTGCCCCTGGCGAACCGTAAAAAAATGTACAACATAAAAAATAGTGGCGTCTGGTTTGCATGCTATAAGGAATTTGAAATGAGTTCTACTTTTGATACTTAAGTATATTTTAGCAATTACATTTACTTTGACCCTTAAAACCAAATACTTTTAGACTCTTACTCAAGTAGTATGTTACTGGGAGACTTTTACTTGAGTCATGTTCTATTAAGGTATCTTTACTTTTACTCAAGTATGACAATGGGTACTTTTCCACCACTGTTCGTGGCACACAGTTTTTTAATGTTCTGGTTTAGATAAAGTCTTATTTGGACGTATTTCAAGATGATACACAGGTTAGGTTTGGCAGCGAACCCACCAAGACATGAGTATTAATTACATCAGGTGAGGAGATGTGTGTGGCCATGCATGTTCTGGGGGTTCTGATAGAAATCCCTGTATTCATGCTGTGTAGATCAGAGGATAGCAGCTGCTGTTGCTCTGTAGGGTTGCCAGCCTACTATCCCTTTAAGGCAGGGGGTACCAGAGTCAGCTTTTATGTGTGAACTTGCCACTTGCCAAACTACTGTGGCTAGCTGTTTTTTACTCCTGCAGTTGAAGTTGGAGGTGTATTGTAGTAGGTGTTGTAGAAACAATAGTTTTTTACTCATGATTTTTGAAATGGATTATAATTCATTATCTTATATCATATTTGTTTACCATAATTACTCACCACAGGCACATATTTTACTAATATGTCCCCGTAGTCTAGCTTTAATTGTTAGTAATAGTGTAATCGTTAGTAATGGTTTAATAGTGTAATACTTAGTAATAGTTTAATAGTTAGTAATAGTGTAATAGTTAGTAATGGTTTAATAGTTTAATAGTTAGTAATAGTGTAATAGTTAGTAATAGTGTAATAGTTAGTAATAGGGTAATAGTTAGTAGTAGTGTAATAGTTATTAGTAGTGTAATAGTTAGTAATAGTTTAATATTTAGTAATAGTGTAATAGTTAGTAATAGTTTAATAATTAGTAAGGGTTTAATAGTTAGTAAAAGTGTAATAGTTAGTAATAGTTTAATATTTAGTAATAGTCTAATAGTTACTGATAGAGTAAATATTTGTAGTACTATAGCAGGAGTATATTACTAATGACGCTGGCTTGAGTAAAGATACTTCATTTCTTCCATCTTTGTAAAACTGTTGAACCTCGAATTTGCTATCTAAATACTTTTGGCTATACTTAAACGTTACCATGCAATGTACCGGTGCTCATATATTAGTCTATTCATATTGAAGCTATCATGATATTTATTGCCAAAAGATGCCATGAAATGCGCCACTTGAGAGGCCCCTGATTAGATTTTCTAATATGACTTATTGCATGCATTACAGTAACACCGCCCATTGAAGAAAAGTAACCACACCTTCTGAAGAGGCTAAAGAGAGAGAAGTATAGGAGGAAAAGACAGAGGAGATCACAGATGCAAATGAACCATCGTTTCATGCTTTTCTCACTCGTGGAGGTCAAATGTGTACCAAATGTTATGTAACCTACTATATATATATATGCCATTTAGCAGACGCTTTTATCCAAAGCGACTCACAGTCATGTGTGCATACATTCTACGTATGGGTGGTCCCGGGAATTGAACCCACTACCCTGGCGTTACAAGCGCCATGCTCTACCAACTGAGCTACAGAAGGACCACTACTGATGTTAGTAGCATATTATTCCGTTGAAAGTCGACATGACCCTTACAAAAGCTGGATAATATCCCCTAACGTTAAGTTTGCTTCTGCATTGATGCATTCAATACTGGCAAAACTATTTAGCTCCAGCTGTGAATATATTCTCAGAGATCATCCTTTCAGAAGCACCGGAGGAGGAGGAGGAGGAGGAGACTGAGGAACCATCTGCTGAACCAGAGCTGACAATAGAGGAAGCTCTGGAAGAGAAGGTAGTGGAGGAAGGGACAGCAGAGGGACAAACCTGAGGAGGAGGTAGAACCCATCACTGAACGAGAGGGGTTAGCACCAGTGCCCAAGAGGGTATTACCTAAACCCGAGGAGGTAGAACCTACAGCCGAAGGTAAATAAAAAGAGAGGGTTGATGTTAGACACGGGATGAGAAGAGATAAGAAATAGGTCGAAGAAGAGAAAAGTGTCATGTTCAATAGCAATGTATCTATGTCATGTGTTCAATTAATTGCTGTACAGATATTGAACAGAGTTGACAGCGTACAGTCGGCGTGCTTGAATAGAGGGAACGAGGGAGTAGAGTAGGAGGAGCAGGGGGGTGGGAGTGGAGAGAAAGGCTTTAGGCCACTTCTTTGATCTCTCTCCATCTTCTACATTACTCATTCTCCCATCTGTTCTCTTCTATCAATATGAAATATATGTCTGGTGGTTGGCATGTCTGCACAGAAGACTGTGTCACAGGCTGTGCCACTAACTACCTCAGAGACCTGATCAATAACAGTGGTCTGGCTTTGATTTTTTTTTTTACTTTACCCTTACGGCTTTAGTTCAGCACTCCATCTCTATTCCTGAATCATCGTATGGAGAAAGAAATGCATGGAGAAGGATGTTTACTCTTTTGGTACCTTTACTTTAACAGATTTGCAAAATGGTCAACAACATTCAAATGGGCTAATTAAAATATGACCAAAAAAATGATCCCCCTCACAAAGACTTCAATCAAACCTTTATCAGAATGATATAGATGCTATGCATTCCGTTGAGGTACCTCAGCTTGAAATTCCATATTATCTGACCTGGTAGCAGTGAGAACGATAATAATTTGATATGGTTGAGTTGTGATCAAAGGAATAGTTCTGCTGCTTGATGTGCCATGCTTACACTAAGAGGCTTGGCAGATGTTTTTCCCTCCAGTGATATCGGACCCCATATAGAATGGCCACGGTCACATTTAAACAGAACAGCTGAACCATCCACATCTGCTACAACATATTTGTTTCATTGTGATTTGACATTCAGGACACTCATCACACAGCCGAGGTATAATTCCATTCTCAATGTTTGGGGATTGCCATTCCCATTTCTGTTTACATTTGGAGACACGCTGTGAATGAACTGATCTGCAATCGGAGGGAAATGTGATGTGACTGGAATGGAAATGTATAGATTTCTCTGGGTTTCAAGAGTAAAAGAGATGCCCAGATTACCTCGGGTAGCATATGGGAGTGCAACTGGAAATGACAGTGTAGCTCCCACAAAGCTCAGGGTTGTCGTGGCTCTGAGGTATACATCTAAACATCAAATGGGCTGGAGACAATTTCATATGATTGTACAGAAGCCATCGTCATCTAATGGCGATGAACTAGTGTCTGCATGAAAGACCATCGTCTTCACTCTCCTATAGTCCCTATCGGGAGGAGGTACACTCTGCACAGCCAGAGTCCCTGTGGAGAGGCAGGACTGGATCGTCTACAGTATGAGAGGGAAATCATGATGGCCTTTGATGCGAACCCTTGTTCACCGCTATTAGATGATGATATAATGCCATGCCTCTCATTATATTGCAGGTCAATGGTATTGCTTCCTAGAGCTATTTTGAGTGATGTAGTCAAGTAGGACGTGTAAGGATGTCGAATTCTGACATTTGATGAAGATATTTTTTTTGTTTTCAATAGAGCTTGCTAGCAGACTTCTGTGTTAGCATGACCACATTTGCATTCAGCCAAGCATCTGAATAATTGAAAAGTCATAGAACGTCATCCATACCACCACAGTGTGTGTTATTGTCCGTGAGACACAACCACAAGGCCATTCCACAGCAATACGAGCAATTCCACGATAACAGAATGACGCTATGACAGACGAATGACTTAGCTTTATCACTTTTGAATGTATGCCAAACAAAACACCAATGAATGCAAAGTTAAACAAACCATTACAACTCGAGGACGACGTTTGAGAAATTCCACATAAAATTGGACACATTTACTTGGAAGCACAGTGCAGATGAAACGTTTTGTAACAGAAGGACAGCACAAACAGCACGACCCCCGTCCTTCTGTTAACAAACTTTGTGTCTGCACTGCTCTTCAAGTAAATATGTTTTTGTAACATTGTCAGTAGAGTTGTATAGTCTGGGCAATCATTGGTTTTTGTTTGACATACATTTGAAAGCGAAAAATCGGAGTATCAGCATCATTCTGTTACCGTGGAATTGTCCATACGCTATTTTAGTGGTTCCCAGACTGGGGTTCGGGAAACTATGTGGGGTTCCCTGATATTGAAATGGGGCCCCTTGAGAAAATGTTTTATCATTCTTAAACAAATTAAGAACATAGGTATATCCAACCAAGTCAACTAACTGTGTTTTACACTGTTAGACTACACCTGGATGGCAGTATTATGTGTTGAAGCAGCCTGGGGTAGACTAGTATTGAGTAAATATAAACACACAGGGATAACAGGCAAGATAACATATTAATTGGGGTCCCATGATTTCTTTTTACATTCATTTGTAGAGCAGAAAAAGATGGGGAACCCCTGTCCTATTTCCTCCAAAATGCAGTAGATGGGAATCTAGGTTCTGAATCCATACAGTGGACTTACAGGAGCGCCTGTAGGCTAGCCTGAGAGGAACAACTCCCCTTTGCCCCTGCAACTGTCTTAGAAACATGATATCATAAAACTGGTATGGATTCACTGTCCATTCTGATATGGCAGACATGGGGCTTTGTAAATATGTATTTATTGAATACGGTTCTGTTTATGCACTTGTTGACTTTGTCCGGTGGAGTGTTTGCCTGCACAAAGTTATCTTACATGCATTCCATATATTTAGATCATTTTGTAAACCAATCACTCCGATAGGCTACACAATACTCTTCTAAACTAAGTACAGATGTCCGCTTACAGTGTACTGTATGAGTAATTCATTCTCTTCAGAATACGAGGGCACCTTGCCACGACAAAAAGTATTATGTTAAAGGGGAGTGGACACACTAGGATTCAGAACGCCAGCTAACATGTTTAGTATTTCTTGATTGAATACATCTCTTGCTTAGATTTACTTCCGGATGTGTTTCCATTCCCCTTTAATGTCTGTGGAACTTTCAATTTTTCTTCTGTCTCGTGAAGTGGTTTGACCTTAAGCTTCGAAACAGCATTTGTTGATAACTGTTTATTTTTGTCATGTCTTGCAAAAGGCTCTACTTAAACTGGAATGGAAAAAAAGTTTCCATCAAATGAGCGTCTATGTAACGGCTGTCGTAGGCGGAAGAAGGAGAGGACCAAGGTGCAGCGTTGTACGTGTTCATGATCTTTTAATTACACTGAACACTAGAACTAAAATAACAACGGAACAAACGACACAGTCCTGTTTTGGGACAGAGACAGAGACAGAAAACAACTACCCCCAAATCAAGGGCGAAAACAGGCTGCCTAAGTATGGTTCTCAATCAGAGACAACGATTGACAGCTGCCTCTGATTGGGAACCATACCAGGCCAACCACATAGAAATACAAACATAGAACAAAACATAGAATGCCCACCCCAACTCACGCCCTGACCAACCTAAAATAGAGACATAAAAAAAGGAACTAAGGTCAGGACGTGACAGTCTATTGTACACTAGATGTTCTGTTGTGTTTGTAGCTGGTTGAGAAAGAAGGACAATTTTCCGAACTACAGTTTGCGTAATAACATATATTGTAATATGATGGAAAGGGAAACTAGTATATATAAAAAATAAACAGCAAACAGATACATGAGCATATAGTGTAACGGATCAGTGATCGTGACATGATCTTATAGTTTCATTTGTCCTGTTTTGTCCTACAGCCATTAAGCATTTACCTGTTGATGATGAGGACGTACGCGCAGTATCTTCTCTAGCACGCCTGTTCAAACTACGAAAGCATAGTTCACAGAAGACAGAAACAAGACCACATGGTTGAGTAGTATTGTTTTGGGGCTAAAATCTTTCCAATGAGATCAGTCTCAATGTCCCCTGAAAGCATCTGAGAAGCAGCTCCAGATTTGATTTCTGTAGCAGGATATTTGGATTTACACAAACGGGAAGTATTGCGTTATCCTGAAATTGTATCTCCCAAATGAAACATATGGCCTCAAACGCTATGGTAACCACCATTCTTTTCTCTGTTATCTGCAGCTACAGTGGGGAGAACAAGTATTTGATACACTGCCGATTTTGCAGGTTTCCTTACTTACAAAGCATGTAGAGGTCTCTCATTTTTATCATAGGTACACTTCAACTGTGAGAGACGGAATCTAAAACAAAAATCCAGAAAGTCACATTGTATGATTTTTAAGTAATGAATTTGCATTTTATTGCATGACATAAGTATTTGATACATCAGAAAAGCAGAACTTAATATTTGGTACAGAAACCTTTGTTTGCAATTACAGAGATCATACGTTCCCTGTAGTTCTTGACCAGGTTTGCACACACTGCAGCAGGGATTTTGGCCCACTCCTCCATACAGACCTTCTCCAGATCCTTCAGGTTTCTGGGCTGTCGCTGGGCAATATTGACTTTCAGCTCCCTCCAAAGATGTTCTATTGGGTTCAGGTCTGGAGACTGGCTAGGACCTTGAGATGCTACTTACGGAGCCACTCCTTAGTTGCCCTGGCTGTGTGTTTCGGGTCATTGTCATGCTGGAAGACCCAGCCACGACCCATCTTCAATGCTCTTACTGAGGGAAGGAGGTTGTTGGCCAAGATCTTGCGATACATGGCCCCATCCATCCTCCCCTCAATACAGTGCAGTCGTCCTGTCCCCTTTGCAGAAAAGCATCCCCAAAGAATAATGTTTCCACCTCCATGCTTCACGGTTGGGATGGTGTTCTTGGGGTTGTACTCATCCTTATTCTTCCTCCAAACACGGCGAGTGGAGTTTAGAACAAAAAGCTCTATTTTTGTCTCATCAGACCACATTACCTTCTCCCATTCCTCATGCCGCCTTTCGTTCCAGTTCTCTGCTGCCTGTGACTGGAACGAATGGCAAAAAATCACTGAAGTTGGAGACTTTTATCTCCCTTACCAACTTCAAACATCTGCTATCTGAGCAGCTAACTTATCTCTGCAGCTGTACATAGTCTATTGGTAAATAGCCCATCCATTATCACCTACCTCATCCCCATACTGTTTTTATTTATTTACTTTTCTGCTCTTTTGCACACCAATATCTCTACCTGTACATGACCATCTGATCATTTATCACTCCAGTGTTAATCTGCAAAATTGTAATTATTCGCCTACCTCCTGATGCCTTTTGCACACAATGTATATAGACTCCCCTTTTTTTCTACTGTGTTATTGACTTGTTAATTGTTTACTCCATGTGTAACTCTGTCTGTTCACACTGCTATGCTTTATCTTGGTCAGGTCACAGTTGCAAATGAGAACTTGTTCTCAACTAGCCTACCTGGTTAAATAAAGGTGAAATAAATCAAATAAATAAAAATGCATGGTCATTGGCAAACTTCAGACGGGCCTGGACATGCGCTGGCTTGAGCAGGGGGACCTTGCGTGCGCTGCAGGATTTTAATCCATGACGGCGTAGTGTGTTACTAATGGTTTTCTTTGAGACTGTGGTCCCAGCTCTCTTCAGGTCATTGATCAGGTCCTGCCATGAAGTTCTGGGCTGATCCCTCACCTACCTCATGATCATTGATGCCCCACGAGGTGAGATCTTGCATAGAGCCCCAGACCGAGGGTGATTGACCGTCATCTTGAACTTCTTCCTTTTTCTAATAACTGCGCCCACAGTTGTTGCCTTCTCACCAAGCTGCTTGCCTATTGTCCTGTAGCCCATCCCAGCCTTGTGCAGGTCTACAATTTTATCCCTGATGTCCTTACACAGCTCTCTGGTCTTGGCCATTGTGGAGAGGTTGGAGTCTGTTTGATTGAGTGTGTGGACAGGTGTCTTTTATACAGGTAACGAGTTCAAACAGGTGCAGGTCTGTGAGAGCTGGAATTCTTACTGGTTGGTAGGTGATCAAATACTTATGTCATGCAATAAAATGCAAATGAATTACTTAAAAATCATACAATGTGATTTTCTGGATTTTTGTTTTAGATTCCGTCTCTCACAGTTGAAGTGTACCTATGATATAAATTACAGACCTCTACATGCTTTGTAAGTAGGGAAACCTGCAAAATCGACAGTGTATCAAATATTTGTTCTCCCCACTGTATGTCATGTGCCACTCTTTTCAGCCAGATATGTTTGCTGTGAAGATCTCATCTCTCCAGTGAAAGGTTGCCTTTTAATCAAAATGTGTCACATTAATTCTGACAAATTCAAGCAATCCAGATTTCTAATAAAGCTGTCATATTCGCATCCTGTGACTTACTGTCTCCACTTTTCAAATTAATTCCAGTCATAACCTTTTGATTTATGAATGCATAATGTAAACGCTACAGGAGCTCTGACTTTTACAGAAGGAAGCATGCTTATTGTTAGCTCTGAAAAGCACTTGTTTTGGATGAATATTGATTTTCCAAGGAGAAAAGAATCTCCCTCTTGGTTGAATAATTAATTATATTAATTGTCTGTGATTCACCTAACTTTTCTTCCCCCCTGGTCTTGGAGCGGAGTACGACAGGTCTTTTATGAGGTGATATCTGTGTGACAACAAAGAAAAATACATTACATTGATTGATTATTTCGAAGAGGATTTAGTATACTAGACCATTTAGCTGTTTATATATTTATTAGTATTGATCAGTAAATCTACTTCTTTTTCAGAACTAAAGGTCAAGCAAGCTACTCCTCCAGCAGAACAAGGTATATCAGAGCAGCATGGTCTGCAATGATCTGAACATAAGTGAAAAAGAAACGATTATAAATAGGGAATTGCACATTTCAATGATCTATTCCGCTCGATGTAGTCTTAAAGCTATGCATTCCATTTTACAGCAGTGTGCCCTTGTATGCATTCGTCCAAGCCCAAAGAGGCCAAAAGTGAGCCAACGGAGGAGAAAGGTATTTATATACCGATAATAGATCAATATCATGCATGGTTGTGGAGAAGTGAGAGCCATTCATTACTAACCCCTTTTTATCTGTACCATACCTTTGGCTGACATTATTTCTCATAGTAATGGCTGTGTTCCCCTATGGACCAGATGCATTTGTATGACAAAATATTGGAGTGATTCTTTCTGCATTGCTTTAGTCTTGAATTCATCATTGAATGTAGAACTGGCTGTAGAACTGAAGCTGTTATACATGTCAAGAAGTATCCTCTGACATTGAGAGGATCTTATGTGTAGTAGACTCAACATCTGTTTCTGTTTCTGACTTATGAGTCTATTGGCAATACGTAACACTTTGGTTTGGCGATATCCGTGATGTAAGTTCCATTTGTGGCTTAAATGGTGTTGTTGACATACTAACTCTCAAGTAACACGAAGTCCATTGTTACAACTTGCAGTTTTTCTTCCAAACATTCATTTCAAGTTCAGTAATGACAATCCTCAGTGACTTCATTATTGCGTTATGGTTGGTGTTTCCTTGGTTTTGCTTCTCAAAGTCGCCATCTAGTGGAAAAGTTTAGATAAGCCATGCATTAGGATGCATTTCACTAACTGACGGTATATCTGTGACATATAGCTAAAAGTGTCAAGAGGGAATTAGCCAGGGAAGGTATGTTCGAGTCACTTTATCCTTCGTGTGGTTAGGAATAGCAGCACAGTAGTGTATCTCTTCTTGCTCCCTACGGAGGGTGTTGGTCCCTGTTGAAGTAAGAGCTTATATAGAAGTAGAGGAACAGGAATGCAAAGCCATTAACAGGCCCAGAGCAGCACTCTCAATATATAACTCTCAATGTGTAACAATGTGTAGGGCGGCTGGTAGCCTAGCGGTTAGAGCGTTGGACCAGTAACTAAAAGATCGCTCGAATGCCCTATGGAAAGTACTGTAAACTGTGATGCATCCATGTATGCTGTAAATTATATGCGGCAGTGACGCTGGTCTCACGTTTTGCATGTTTTTGTAAGCTTTCACTTGGAAGTGTTCAGGTGGAGTGTGTTTTTTTCTTAATAACATGTTTGTAACTGGAAGTACGTTGAGACCTCAGAGTGCATGGCAGTATTGAAGCTTGCTGCAATAGGCACAATGCTGGCCCCTGCTGTTTGAAAAGAGGCACATCTACATTGGTGATGAATACAGTATGTCTATATCTATACATTGCGTCGATGTGTGTTCTGTTTGATAGCGCTATGCTAGATAGGCACATTATATGAGCATTGCATGATAAAGTATGCACTCTGAGTTGTTGACTTTGTAGGATCTCAAGTGTCCTATTGCTTGTCTGAAACTACCTTTTTCAGAGTAAGATAAAAAGTTAAAGACAATCAAAATGTAACACTGGTCTGTAAATACATGCATATTATATGTGTTAGCTGAGTCTGAGCCTAATTTAAAATGTATTAATAATATCATTTTTCAAAACTTAACTTTGTGACATGTTTGACTATACCAATTGTGTTGACCACAGTTAAAATGGCCACTCCCGAGAGGAAGAGCATGTGTTGTGAAGCTGAGATGTCATGTTGCTTTGAAATAGCTTTGAAAGTAGCATAGAGACTAGAGGGGACGCATGAACCAATTCAATCTTAGTGCAAATCTGTTGATCTTTATACTAGTGGAGGGTATTGAATTCTCTTCCGGTTTGATCAGGTATCTTTTCAAAGTTAAAGATGGAACAAAGATCGAATTGTATATTCTTGATGCTTCACCTCTTTGCTACATTTGACATAAGTAGTTAGCTGTTCAATATAATAATGCCAATGATGATCTAAGCTACTTAAATGTTCACACATTTTTCATTTTCATACATTTTCTAAATATAATCTGGTTTTATTATAAAACAGCAATTACATGCCTGAACGTGTTCTCAAAAAGCTTGCTTCCATCTTTGGCATGCAACTACAGTGCTAAGCAAGAATGTGGATTGAATGTTCCCTTATGTATTCTGCGTTCATTTTCAGAGGCAGAGCTCCCTAAAAAGGAACCAGTAGTGAGAGCTAAGAGAGGTACTATGTGTCTTCTGTACTTTTACTGTGTATTTGAATTGTTGATCATACAGAATATTAGGTAAGGAAGAAACATCATGAAAGTAATAGTTGCTCGATATATGAGAAAGAACACCAATGACACGTATTCATGATTGTTTTTCCTCTTTTCTGTCATAAAGAGCGTGACATGTGCAGGCCAGTTGACAAGCCAAAAAGGAGAGGTAGGAATCATCGCTGTTTGCAGCTCATTATCACATTTCTGAAATAGCAGATGAAAAATGTCTAAAGATGAACGGCAAGTGATCTTGCGCAATAGCCTACCATATTGCTGCATTTCAACTCAATAACAGGGAAAAGCTGTTTGCAAGTTGTTTGAATAAAATGAAACAAAATGAAACAATGAATCAATGTAAATATTCTAAGATCACTTTGTGGCTGAATCTCTGTATCTCCAACTATGTCATTTAACCAGAGGCTGCAAGGAAATTGGAATTAGAAGCGGCGATCAGGAAGAGAGGTAGGACATTCTGAAATACAGTACAAGCCCAAGGTGAATGACTTAGCCGTGTATATGTAAACATCTATTCAAATCTTCCTCAATGTCCTTTACACTGCAGAACAGTACATGCTTCTGTGTAGTTAGATGGAGGAAAAAGTCTATTCGATGATTAAAAGGTATTCTTTCTCAGTGCCTCCCACCATTCATCAGTTCTAGTGGGGAGATGAAGGTCTTTAGAGCGGCAGAGGTGGGAAAAGACTTCAAAGTCACCCATCAGATGTAACCTCACTGTACCGTACCGTTTCCCTTCCCCTCCTTTAGAACTAAGACTTAAAAAGGAAGCGAAGGCCACAAAGGAAGGTAACTCAGTCATGCAATAATCACACCGTGGTTGTAACAGTCCTTCTGTAAAGGTACTTGTTTTATGTTTGTCCAACACCTCTTTCTTTTTTTTGTCACATTGCAGAGTCTCATCATGTAGATGCTGGGGTGCCTGCACCTGCACCTGCGCCAGGTACATTTGTAGAGATAAAACGTTTAGATACTGTAGCACTGTGTCATCTTAGGACACATTGCAGCAGTACAAGAGAACATGCAAGAATGAGAGAGAACATACAGTAGATACGAATCGGACCAACTTTTGAGCATGTTGTTTTCCTAACATGTACTTTGATAAAGCATTATTTCAAGCAAAAGGTTATTGAATACATTAAACATATCACAACGTATGTAGGTTCTGTATGAATGTGCGTTGTTGTATGTTGCAGTTCCCGCCTGTCAACCCACACCAGTCTACTGGCCATCATCATCTCCTGGCTGGTATTGTAAGTATACACGTATGCTCTAAAGCACCTCCTGAATATACTGTACAATATCAGTGGTATTTGTTTTTCTGTATACTGTATGTCACTCTTCTATTGCAGTATAATACAGTCCTGTACATGTCCAGGGTAATATATCCTTCTAAAACTTGACTGAAAAGGTGTTGATTCCATTTTTCTTCCAGTGCATCATATATTCACAGACAATCCATTTCCACCTACAACTATGACAGGTATTTGGTATTATTTTAATTCCTGCCAATCAGGCACTTAATATCAACATTAACAATATTTAAATGTGCCTGACATTTTGTTTCCAGAGCTCTGTGTTGTTATTTGGGCGAGGAGTTTCTCTTGACCATGTGTCTAGACCAGGAAAACTTCCAGGCCCTAGTTACTAGGGCTGAGTGTTATTTGCGTCACAGCCTCTGTTTTACTGTATGTCCTTACGTCCTTATGGCCTTGTATAGGTTTCTAATGATTATCTCTGGGTGAGTAGTGTTAGCAACAACCATTTTGAAAATACTAAAGATTTACATCTTTAAACTGTTCTGTACTATGTTCCTTTATTGGTCTGTCAGCTCCTCGAGTTGCAGTGGCTTTTCCCAGCAGTCTCTTGGTGTTTCCTGGTGCTTCTCACCTCAAAGATCTTGTGTTTACAAAACAATTAATACATGTAAAAGCCCTTTATTATTTTCAATTACATTCTGTCACATGAATTACTTTTCGTGCACCATATTTTATAACTTCAGTACCATTTAAGTACAGTACATGGTTACCAAGTATGCAATGAAAAGGCATTGTACATAGAAGTCTAACTGATCTGTTTTCTTGCTGTTTAACATTATCTAACGACCCTGGTTTAGTCCCTAGTTGCTCACCACCTCAACTACTTTTTTCTCCTTGTCGTCACATACAATTTTAACTAGCTAACCTGTTTGATTTTATCTAGAGTTGTACGTAATACATCATGAGATATGTCATCTGGGTTCCATTTGAATTTACAACTTCTTTCCATCATCTCCACTGCCCATTCCAACAGCTCATCCAGCTCAGCCATTTTACCAAGCTCCTCCAGCTTACCAAGCTCCTCCAGTTTATCAAGCTCCTCCAGCTTATCAAGTGTATCAAGCTCCTCCAGTTTATCAAGCTCCTCCAGCTCAACCAGCACCAGCTCAACCAGCACCAGCTCAACCAGCTCAACCAACAGCTCCAGTTCTACCGGCTGAACCAGCACCTGCAACAGCACCTGGACCAGCACCTGGACCTGCACCAGCTCCATCGACTCAAGGTAATTATTACCTCAGAACGTAAACTCTGATATTGGAACTAGGTCATCTTTCTCTAAAGGGACAGAGTGCTTGCAAATAATATGAATATTACTTTTCCACAAGGATAGAAACAATGCTCATATTCCCTCCATGTAAATTAAAATTCTCATATTCAATTCAATATTTTATTTATTTATTGACCCTTTATACTGTGCTTGAAAGGAAACTCTTAACAGACTGTTTTTCCATTGAAGAACCACAGGCTCCCAAAGAAAAGGCTGCCTCCACAAAGAAGGGTACAAACATATTGTGTTGATTCAAAAGGATAACACTTCTATAACTTGTTCATGTCTGATCGGAACACATTCTTCTTCACTCTTAGTTCCAAAGGAAGATACCAAGGCAGCTGCCTCAAAGACAGGTAAGAGGCTCTCTACATACCAAATCATCCTTCACATTAACTGAAAACTGTATATGTTCCGTACTTGTTATGTAAATGAACTCAATGGTAAGAGTTTCAGTGTTAGAAGTTACTTCAGGCAAAGGTAAGATAGCTGCTTATAAGTATTACACCATAGCAGACACACATCGATCAGATTTTCTACTTAGATTTTGTCAATCATTCATTTTTCCCCCCCAGAGTCTCCTAAAGGAAAAGTTAAGACGCAAGGCAAGTGTTTGTACAATTGAACGGGATCATTGCTTTCTGTATTTAAATACAGTCAGGTAGTCTCTATTTCTTTCTTTCCTTGTAGAACTTGCGGTGTCCAAAGGGAAGTTCAAACCAGCTGTTGTGAAGAAAGGTACAGTTTTTGCTCCGTACATTATTAATAACATGCTGAGTACTTGACTTTTATTTGAAAATGTTGACCATGATATTTTCATTCCAGGAGCTGTTGTCTCTGAAGAAAATACAAAAGCTTCCACGACAAAGAAAGGTACTTCAGCGTAGGTTGTAATATGTATACACAGGCATTTTATATATGTCTACCTTTTAGAGTTGTTCAGTGTGTGAATTTACCTTTTTTTTGGTCTGTGTTCTGAGTTTCAGAGGTTGTTGTTTCCAAAGATAAAGCTAAAACAACAACTGCCAAGAAAGGTAACAAATATATTTAGTTGCCATGGGATTCTCAGAGCAACATTGAGTTCTATGAATACTGTATTTTGAATGATGAAGCATATATTTTTTTATTTTCCTTTGTCTCAGATCCTGTGGAAAAGGACAAGGACAAAATAACTCCTACAAAGAAAGGTAATATCAACTAGATCAAGTTATTCCAGTCAACAAATTACCATATGTTCTAAGTGTGGATATATATATATATATATATATATATATTTTTTTTAGAGCCTGCAATCTCCAAAGAAAAAGTTAAGGCAACCACTAGCCAGACAACCACACCCTCTACCAAGAAAGGTAATACTGTATTTCACAAATGTTAACTTGAGTAAATGCTCACCATGGATTGTAGTTAGACACGTATCACATGTATGGTGTCTATCAGAACCGTCTGCTGCAAAAGCCAAAGCCAAATGGTCGCTTGTAAAGAATGGAATAGCGCTTCCTACATCCTGCTTGGCTTAATTAACTTCTTCAATCAGGAGCCTTGTTATCTTTTTGTTTTATTAGTATGTAATGTGATAAATAATAGAATCTCTGCCCTAGTTGTTTTCGAACCCGAGGCCCCTAAAGAGAAAGCCACTCCAAGAGTCCCCACTATGAGAAAAGGTAACCACACAAATGTAGTGGCGCCAATGGCAAAAGCCACCGGAAGAGTTGTCGCTATAAGACCCACGTCTACGAGAAAAGGTATCCACATAGCAATTGAAATGTTTTTCACACTAAATACAGATTCTTTTCAGTTAGATACAATGAAAATTGGAATCAGGCTGTCTAACTGTGCTCACACTTTTAGGCCCCTGCAATGAAGGAGAAGCTAACTCACACACCTGAAGCAGGCACAGTAAAGTGCATCAGTCCCATCTATTAGTGTGCAGAGCAGAAACGGAGTATTATGTCTTTCACTGTTTTCCCTTTGCATTTTTACTACGTGGTACATGAATAGAAACATCTTCCCATCAGCAAAAGAGAAACCGAAAGTGGCAGAGAGAAAAAGTAAGAATGAGTTGACTTATGCTTCGAGTGGACTTTTGAGGGTTTTTTTTGGAAACAAACAGGTTAACACTTCAAGGGAAGTTACATGTAGTTGCGAGCAGATACCCATTTACTTCCAGTCACGGCGCTAATGTTGGTTAGCATTGGCTGGCGAACTTCCTTCATACTGGACACAGAGACATAAGAATGGTAGCCACTAATTCGTCTGACTCTGGGGAAGTTGTCAAAATCCTGAAGTATCCATTTTTAAACAGCTGAAACACCTAATGGTTATGAAACCTACAGGATGACCCCGATTAGCAGAGTGGGAGCTTGGTTTTTTACACAATATATAATAATGTCACTTGCAAAAAATCATTCAGAAGGATGCTGCAACATCTCTAATACATCCAGTTTTTCCTCCAGTTATCTCTCGATGTTAATAAGATTGTGCTATTCCATTTCCTCTGTTGGTGAATACCGTCATCGCGTGCTCAACCCTCCATCACATTACTATGGCAACCCTTCCCCGAGGCCCACAACATGGATGAGTTTATTTCCTCGCTCAATTATTGTATTGGCTAAACAAGTATGAACAACCTCGGAAATGCAGCATACCGAATAACTGAATACGTGTTCTGCGGAGCATGGAGCGATCAGGTCATGTCTGTAGGTTTGAGTCTCTCATACAGGCATCCTGATTGTCTCCACACTCTCCTGAGCAGTTAAATGTAGGGTTCAAATGTTTACCTGACATTTCTTTTTTTTGTCTACCCTCTGCATATGTTCTGCTCCTTCCACCCAATGCCTAATGTCCTCCCTGTATCTAGACCATTACCATAGGATCCCTCTCTGAATTACCTCCCTATACTGCCTGCGGTTTGTCTGCATGGTAGAGCAAAGTGCCGATTTACTGACCTGGGTAATGGGTTTGGAAGAACTTCACTCCAGATGTACAGTAATTCCCTTCAAGGACTTGAACTGTAAAATCAAACACAAACAGTGGGACATCTGTGAAAACAAAACAAACATGGTTAACTCTATATGGCTTTGCTGTGTTTGGACTACATTGATGATAGGCATACAGTAGGGTGAAACAGGGTGTCATCTGGATATTACATATCCTTTTGCATAACTGATGAATCTATTTTCATTAGAATGAAGAATGATTTCAACAGTTTTTAACTCCCTTGTCTAATTCCAAAGAAAGAACCTGGTAACTTTGTGAGATACTCAAAAGCTTGCCTTTAACCCTATAAAACACACTTCCGTGCGATTTACCCTGGCTTTACTCTGAGGCTGTTTACACCAGCCAAAGATGAATTTAAAAATTCCCCTTTGCATTGTTTTATAGAGCTTTGTGCTGACACGTATCTTGTAAAGGGTAATGTTGGTGTTGTTGTAGAATGTTATGTAGGCAAAACAGGTAGCTAATGAAGGAACATTTTATCTGTGGTGTTTCTTAGATTGGATTCTTATTGGGGTCTAAGCCCAGACTCCTGTTGTATGTCTTGCTGCACTGCAGGCAATCCATTGTACAGCACTGAACCCGATTTATACGTTCCCACACAAGGTTAGGGAAAGAGTATGCGTAGAGAATGTGTAATGTAACATCTTCAAACAGTTTTTTTCATAAAAGACGGGAATCTCTTTGGATTTGTGATATAGATGGACCCGATGACTGCGAAGACTGGCATGTTCCTACTGTTTGACGTTTTCACAGCTAGATTAGAATGCATGTGTTTTCATTAGAATGCATGTCACTCATATACATCTTTCCTCCTTGCATAAGAAGAAGACAAGGTGAAGGATGTGAAGACATCAGGCGGTGGGTTCTGTTCATATAAAAGTATATAAATGCTAGGATCTAGTATGAATAGATGTTGCTACTGAATTCAAAACGTGGTTGTAAAAGCTAACTACCATAGCAACATGGACGCGGTATACCGTGTCTGTTTACACAACTGCAAACAGACTCTTCTTTTATCTTCCAATAGAGCGATCAGATATTACAGTCCTTGTTTGACTAAGCCTCATCCTTTAGCTATGGCGTGTATGGGATGGGCTGCAGCGTCATATTGCACTGGCCAACAACACTAGATTCCATTAGGGGGATGTTCTATTGAGTGAACCAGTGGATTCTTGATATTCTAGTCCCATCCCTTCCTGACCCATCTTCCAAGTCACTCTCTCCTCACGTCCTGTGTGATTTGCCTCACACCGTACCCTGAACCTTAAGCAATACTTCATCCTTATTGTCAGTATGATGGCTATCTACATGTAATGCATGTATAATATTAAAGCAAAACGGACTGATTTACATGTATTTTAAGACCTGATTGAGCAGCGGTTACTTTCTTTTAAACAGGGGTTGGAGTCATGCTTGTGTTCACTGCCATGTCCTTCCCACTCTCTGCACTTAGGGTATGGTAAACGAGCATACAGTACATTATATATACTGTACCATATACTCTAACACTGTTGGTAATGCACAGCTCCAGTGTTTCCCCTATATTCATTTAGCAACGGTGGGCCACTCCCAAAAATGTGATGTCATTTTTTGGAGGGGGGGCATTTTTTAATACATTTTCGGGATGTTAAAAATAGTTTTCAGTGCAAATGTATGATGCTGTTGAATTTAAAAAAAAGGATTGGATGTTATCAAACCTAGCTACCATAGCAATGTCTACGCCGTGTATCTGTTTACACAAACTACAAACAGCATCTCATTTTATCTTCCAATAGAGCGATCAGACATTACAGTCCTTGTTTGACTAAGCCTCATCCTCTAGCTATGGGATATTTGGGATGGGCTGCAGCCTTTCATTGCCAGGCCAAAAACACTGGATTCCAGTAATGAACTGAGCTGAGGAAAAGTGGAAATTCGGTATTGACCATGTGAAATGCAGCCTATATCAAAGTGCGTCTGCCAAGACTTTTAATCAATAAACCTGAGGCAAATGGCTCAATTTAATGAATGACCTCAGGTCAACTAGAGTGATCAATCAATAGATTGTGATGCGGCATTGAGTTCCTCCATGCCATTTCAGTCCCTCCTCGACATAAATACGTAAAACACTAGAATTGTTTACTGCGTGCATAGTTAATTCTCCAAGTTTTATTGACGGTCACGTGTCAACGCAAGGTGCACAGATTGACTTATAGTTGTCATGAAACGCTTTGAACGCTGTTCGTGAATGACTTGTTCAAGTTTCAACTCATTCAAACGCTGTTTGCATAATTACAGTTAAATAAGACATTGTCGCTGAATAGTGTACATGGTGCAAAACCTTTATCTGATCCTGGCATACACCAAAATGCTTGTAAATGTGTCATTGTATTGTTATTGTAAATGTACGTAATGTTTTTTTTCTTCTTTTTTTTTCAGGCAAAGCTAAAGCCACACACTCTGTGAAGACGGCCCAGCCCACTAAACCATGTAAGTAAATGTTCAATCCCGAAGCAAGACATCTCCTTTCTTTCGATAAGCAGGTCACTTCCTGCCTTTTGTTTGTTTACCACGTGAATCCATGTAGGACTTAATGCATTCCGTCTCTTGCCTAAAAGTGGAGCAGCCACAAAGGGGTTTCAAGGGTTTGAATACATCTATCATGCTAAATAGCACCATCAAATGTGTTTGTTTTTTTAAATTATTCATTGTTTTATTGAGGAGCTCCTTGTCCATGGATCAACCTTGTAAATGTCATATTCTAATCACTGAATGCCCTCTTTTTCTCTATTATAGTGTTTTGTAAAGCGGCACATTTTTTATTGAATAGCATGCCATGCCACGCATAATGGTATAGCATTATAGTGATAGGTTAACTACATGCCAGCATCAGTTAACTTTCTCATGCTTATTAAACACAAAACACTAGTTGACAAGAAGAAATGGGATCTGTCAAACGCCATGACTTTAGACAAAGGCCCGGCAGAATTACTTTGGGTACTCGACAGCGCAGATCTGTTTTGAATAAGTGTTGCATGATTCTCTTTCACATCAATCATTATGTACATTTTCCCGGAACAAACAACACATGAAAAATAAAACCAGTCTCTCGTCACTTGATTAGAGAGGACGTTTATGCGTGGCAAAACTGCAATTACAGCCATGTCACTTTGTGTTACAGTTTGAAGAGAAAATGTTTGAGATTATAAGCAGAGTTTGAAGAACAGGTTAACTGGCATTTGTATCTTCTCATAGATAAAGCTGAGAAGACTAAAAAGACTGAGAAGGTTGAGAAGGCTGAGAAGACTAAGAAGACTGAGAAGGCTGAGAAGACTGAGAAGGCTGAGAAGACTAAGAAGGCTGAGAAGACTGAGAAGGCTGAGAAGACTAAAAAGACTGAGGAGACTGAGAAGACTAAAAAGGCTGAGAAGGCTGAGAATACTGAGGAGACTGAGAAGGCTGAGGAGACTGAGAAGGCTGAGAAGACTGAGAAGGCTGGGAATACTGAGAAGGCTGAGAAGATTGAGAAGGCTGAGAAGAAAGCTGTGAAAGAGGCTCAAGGTATGTTGGCTCAAAGTATCAAATGATACCTTTCCTCAAACAGTTCATACATTATTGATGTCTTTTGCTTATTTATGCTTGATTCTTTTTTCCTATGATTTCAGAAAAAGAAGTAAAGACCCCTGGTAAAGCAAGTGAGTAAATACCAATGCCTTGTGCCTGTGCTTGATTCAAATGAGAGATACGGATGTAGCATGGGGGTGCTCTGTCTAACCGAATTATTATTATTTTTACGTCTGATGCATTTACTATTTAGGATTATCTCAGTGTGTGGTCTCAGACTAGTAAAATCCAAATGTAATGCGTAAAACATTTACTGCTACGGTAGTCTGGAAGTGGGAATCATATACATGTGATTTTTTTTATGATTTCATATTTACACACCATTTATACAATTGATGTGATGTTGATCATATGCAAATATGATTTTTATTAGTTAGCTACTGTAGCAACAGTTTCCCTTGCGATTTCACATTATAATGATCATATGTTTACCATTTCTAGAGATTGGGGCAGAATCTTCTTTAGCTTCTACTCAGGACTAAGGTAGTAGCTATATCTTCCACTCCACTGGTCAACTCAAAGAGAACTGTTAATTGCTCTGTGGTGATTTATTGGGAGTAAATTAATCGTGTTGATGATGTGCTATTAAACACTGTTCACGGAGCCAGCATTTGGTTATTGAGAGAGATTATGTCTAGTGATAAATAGTAATAACACTTACTGGATTTTAAACCAAATGCATTAAAGACATTAGGGGGATGTTCTATTGAGTGAACCAGTGGATTCTTGATATTCTAGTCCCATCCCTCCCTGACCCATCTTCCAAGTCACTCTCTACTCACGTCCTGTGTGATTTGCCTCACACCGTACCCTGAACCTTAAGCAATACTACAAGTACTGTATGTATAATATTATAGCAAAACGGACTGATTAATATATATTTTAAGACCTGCAGCAGTTGCTTTCTTTTAAATAAGGGTTGTAGTCATGCTTGTGCTCCCTGCATGACCTCCCCTCTCTCTACACTTAGGTTATGGTAAACAAACATACAGTACAGGATATGTACCATGTATATTTCTTATATGTTTTATAAGGGCATACTGTATACGGTGGAAATATATATGCTTATATATGTATATAAGTGGCAGCTTCATTAAATAGTACCCACAAAACACCGGTCTCAACGTCAACAGTGAGGAGGCGACTCCGGGATGCTGGCGTTCTAGGCAGCGTTCCTCTGTCCAGTGTCTGTGTTCTTTTGCCCGTCTTAATCTTTTATTTTTATTGGCCAGTCTAAGATATGGCTTTTTCTTTGCAACTCTGCCTAGAAGGCCAGCATCCCGGAGTCGTCTCTTCACTGTTGACGTTGAGACTGGTGTTTTGCGGGTACTATTTAATGAAGCTGCCAATTGAGGACTTGTGAGGTGTCTTTTCCAGCTACAATAGTCATTTACAACATTAACAATGTCTACACTGTATTTCGGATCAATTTGATGTTATTGTAATGGACAAAAAATGTGACCCTAAACTTTTGAACGGTAGTGTATGTCTCATACAGTATATGTTGAAATATACAAGAATTGGCCCTTTTCATATATGTGACATATATTTCTTTATATTGACTATTTTCTACATTGTAGAATAATAGTGACAACATCAAAACTATGAAATAACACATATGGAATCATGTATTAACCAAAAAGGGTTAAACAAATCAAAATATAAATTATATTCGAGATTCTTCAAAGTAGCCACCCTTTGCCTTGGTGAGAGCTTTGCACACTCTTGGCATTCTCTCAACCAGCTTCATGAGGTAGTCATCTGGAATGCATTTCAATGAACAGGTGTGCCTTGTTAAAACTTAATTTGTGGAGAAGAAACACATGTAAGATAAAGAGAACATAGAACAGTTAGGGGTTGGGTTTGGGCTCGGGCTCATACATCAATGTGAAAAGATTCAGTTTAATAAGAAATCCTTGACCATTAATGTCCTATTTACAGCCGTCCTCCTTTCCTGAGGACGGCTCACCTCTCACAGTTCTGGGCGACTTTAACCTCCCCACGTCTACCTTTGACTCTTTCCTCTCTGCCTCCTTCTTTCCACTCCTCTCCTCTTTTGACCTCACCCTCTCACCTTCCCCCCCTACTCACAAGGCAGGCAATACGCTCGACCTCATCTTTACTAGATGCTGTTCTTCCACTAACCTCATTGCAACTCCCCTCCAAGTCTCCGACCACTGCCTTGTATCCTTTTCCCTCTCGCTCTCATCCAACACCTCCCACACTGCCCCTACTCGGATGGTATCGCGCCGTCCCAACCTTCGCTCTCTCTCCCCCGCTACTCTCTCCTCTTCCATCCTATCATCTCTTCCCTCCGCTCAAACCTTCTCCCTCCTATCTCCTGATTCTGCCTCCTCAACCCTCCTCTCCTCCCTCTCTGCATCCCTTGACTCTCTATGTCCCCTATCCTCCAGGCCGGCTCGGTCCTCCCCTCCCGCTCCGTGGCTCGATGACTCATTGCGAGCTCACAGAACAGGGCTCCGGGCAGCCGAGCGGAAATGGAGGAAAACTCGCCTCCCTGCGGACCTGGCATCCTTTCACTCCCTCCTCTCTACATTTTCCTCCTCTGTCTCTGCTGCTAAAGCCACTTTCTACCACGCTAAATTCCAAGCATCTGCCTCTAACCCTAGGAAGCTCTTTGCCACCTTCTCCTCCCTCCTGAATCCTCCGCCCCCCCTCCTCCCTCTCTGCAGATGACTTCGTCAACCATTTTGAAAAGAAGGTCGACGACATCCGATCCTCGTTTGCTAAGTCAAACGACACCGCTGGTTCTGCTCACACTGCCCTACCCTGTGCTCTGACCTCTTTCTCCCCTCTCTCTCCAGATGAAATCTCGCGTCTTGTGACGGCCGACCGCCCAACAACCTGCCCGCTTGACCCTATCCCCTCCTCTCTTCTCCAGACCATTTCCGGAGACCTTCTCCCTTACCTCACCTCGCTCATCAACTCATCCCTGACCGCTGGCTACGTCCCTTCCGTCTTCAAGAGAGCGAGAGTTGCACCCCTTCTGAAAAAACCTACACTCGATCCCTCCGATGTCAACAATTACAGACCAGTATCCCTTCTTTCTTTTCTCTCCAAAACTCTTGAACGTGCCGTCCTTGGCCAGCTCTCCCGCTATCTCTCTCTGAATGACCTTCTTGATCCAAATCAGTCAGGTTTCAAGACTAGTCATTCAACTGAGACTGCTCTCCTCTGTATCACGGAGGCGCTCCGCACTGCTAAAGCTAACTCTCTCTCCTCTGCTCTCATCCTTCTAGATCTATCGGCTGCCTTCGATACTGTGAACCATCAGATCCTCCTCTCCACCCTCTCCGAGTTGGGCATCTCCGGCGCGGCCCACGCTTGGATTGCGTCCTACCTGACAGGTCGCTCCTACCAGGTGGCGTGGCGAGAATCTGTCTCCTCACCACGCGCTCTCACCACTGGTGTCCCCCAGGGCTCTGTTCTTGGCCCTCTCCTATTCTCGCTATACACCAAGTCACTTGGCTCTGTCATAACCTCACATGGTCTCTCTTATCATTGCTATGCAGACGACACACAATTAATCTTCTCCTTTCCCCCTTCTGATGACCAGGTGGCGAATCGCATCTCTGCATGTCTGGCAGACATATCAGTGTGGATGACGGATCACCACCTCAAGCTGAACCTCGGCGGAGCTGCTCTTCCTCCCGGGGAAGGACTGCCCGTTCCATGATCTCGCCATCACGGTTGACAACTCCATTGTGTCCTCCTCCCAGAGCGCCAAGAACCTTGGCGTGATCCTGGACAACACCGTCGTTCTCAACCAACATCAAGGCGGTGGCCCGTTCCTGTAGGTTCATGCTCTACAACATCCGCAGAGTACGACCCTGCCTCACACAGGAAGCGGCGCAGGTCCTAATCCAGGCACTTGTCATCTCCCGTCTGGATTACTGCAACTCGCTGTTGGCTGGGCTCCCTGCCTGTGCCATTAAACCCCTTCAACTCATCCAGAACGCCGCAGCCCGTCTGGTGTTCAACCTTCCCAAGTTCTCTCACGTCACCCCGCTCCTCCGTTCTCTCCACTGGCTTCCAGTTGAAGCTCGCATCCGCTACAAGACCATGGTGCTTGCCTACGGAGCTGTGAGGGGAACGGCACCTCAGTACCTCCAGGCTCTGATCAGGCCCTACACCCAAACAAGGGCACTGCGTTCATCCACCTCTGGCCTGCTCGCCTCCCTACCACTGAGGAAGTACAGCTCCCGCTCAGCCCAGTCAAAACTGTTCGCTGCCCTGGCCCCCCAATGGTGGAACAAACTCCCTCACGACGCCAGGACAGCGGAGTCAATCACCACCTTCCGGAGACACCTGAAACCCCACCTCTTTAAGGAATACCTAGGATAGGATAAGTAATCCCTCTCACCCCACCCCCCCTAAGTTTTAGATGCACTATTGTTAAGTGACTGTCCCACTGGATGTCATAAGGTGAATGCACCAATTTGTAAGTCGCTCTGGATAAGAGCGTCTGCTAAATGACTTAAATGTAAATGTAAATGTACAATGATTGACTTGTAAATTCAATTAAGGGATAGTTCACTTGTTTTCACCTTATAGCCAGTCAGATGGTTCCTTACCCTGAAAGCAGTCTATGGGCCAGTAGGAACTGTAATCCATAATTCAAAGTTGTTTAAATAGTCACTATTAACTTGAGGGGATTTAGCCACAAACATGTAATTTAGTCAAATGTGTGTTTTTTTGTTAGCCAACTGACTATTTGGTGTAAAAAAAAGTGACCTATCATTTTAACATCTTCACTTATATAATAAATAGAAATTGACCCCAACCTGTTATGGGGTATTCATTTCTAAAGGGATACTGACAGATTATCGAGATTTAGGTCTTTTATTTTTACTTACCCAGAGATTAACTCATGAATACCAATATAATCTCTGCATGCAGTTTGGAGATGCTTGAAGTTAGCATGCCATGAGTGATGTCATAGTCTTTTAGAAATAGCATGACTATACCCGCACACTGTCAAACGCTCATTTGAAATGGATGAACAAAAAAACTGCTCGGCAGTTATTGCAGTACTTTTTTCACTTTTTTCTCCCAGTCTTCTCCCCTTTCAGCTTTGCCACCTAGAATGTTTTCAAATGAAATAAGTGTGTCATAAATAATTCTCCAAAGTCATAATAACACAGCCAGATATTCAAATGTGAGTTAGTTCTGAAGATAATGTTGTTGTTTTTTCACCTTTATTTAACCAGGTAGGCCAGTTGAGAACAAGCTCTCATTTACAACTGCGACCTGGCCAAGATAAAGCAAAACAGCGCGACACAAACAACAACACAGAGTTACTGTCACAATCGTTTGAAGCACACTCGGACCAATGTGCAGCGTGATCTGGGTTCCACATCTTTATTTCGTGAAACACACAAAAACAATAAAGAAATATGAAATGTGACGACAATGGAGTGCTAACATACAACTAACCGTAAACAATATCCCACAAAACACAGGTTGAAACAAGCTACCTAAATATGATCCCCAATTAGAGACAACGATTATCAGCTGCCTCTAATTGGGAATCACACAAAATCACCAACATAGAAAAACAAAACTAGAACCCCACATAGAAAATATAAACTTGACTAACCCCAAGTCACGCCCTGACCTACTCATCCATAGAAAATAAGGGCTCTATGGTCAGGACGTGACAGTTACACATGGAATAAACTAACGTACAGTCAATAACACAATAGAAAAGTCTAAATAGTCTATATATACAGAGTGTGCAAATAAAGTAAGATTAGGGAATGACTGGTTTATCTGTACAACACTACAGATAATACATACATAGACATACTGTACCACAGCCATTGTCGCATAGAATTGGAATGAGTAAAATGGACATTCCCAAACGGTTAGTTGTCACTTCTTCGAGTGTTGTTGAGGGGAGGGGGGACACAAACCACTGTGGTCCCCCGCCCCCTGCTGGTGGCAAAAGGCATGAACAATACCCAAATGAAATCATTGGAGGACTCAGGCCCAAATAAACGTGGATTTCAACGATATACAGTCATGGATTAAAACAACAACATCTAAACCATGTTTAATAAATACAATGTGATTCCATAACCTTGTGGGCAGCCACAACTATAGTGTACAAAAATTAACATTCATTCTTAGATAGGTTTTTGTGTGTTTTTAAAACGTATACATCAAAAATCATAAACCTATATAATAAACTACGCCATCCCAATCTAATCTCAAAATGATTTGGCAAGTATCATATACAGTAGATACAAGAAACAACAAAGTAATAATATGTTTGCTTAACACTAAATGCAATTAGAAAATAATTTATTCCTACATGTAAAAAACGAAAATGTTTCTGGAATAGATTTCAAAGCAATAAATGCATTTAACAAGGGGGGTGACTTATATATGTTATTAAAATATAAGATCATATATTTTAAAATGTATGTCACGTTTATATATGGGTTTTAAATATATGATGAAATATTTAAAAAATAACATGTCATGTTCTTTGATATGCAGTGCCAGTCAAAAGTTTGGAAACACCTACTCATTCAAGGGTTTTTCTTTCATTTTACTATGGTAACAGCTCTCCTTCCTGCTTCACGATGTTAATGCATTCATCTTATTAGTTAAGAGTATCCAAGGTTCCAGCATTTAGCCACATTTTCCTTATTTAGCAACCGGTGTTGCGCTTTGGATTTATGCTGTGGATTCTCTGTTTTTCTCCCTAAGGACCAAACAAAAAACCTGTGTCATATTTGATCAGATTAAAAACATTAAAAACATCTCTTTATAATGGGGAAATGATTCTACTTTCTTCATCCATCACAGTAGTTTTTAAGGTCATTTGTATCATTGAAATTCACAGTCCATTTTTCCCAGTGGTCTACTATAGACTTTCTGATCAGAATTCCCCAGGAGAGTGAGCCTTTCTCATGTCAGCACAGCCGCACACATTCCCTGCATCCCTGTAGTCTCCACAGGGCTGGATAAGTCCCATTGGGGTTGAAAGGGTCTGCTTTGAAATTCCCTTAATATTCTCTGTAATGGATATATTAAATCTACAGTAGGGGGAAGAGAGACCCATCACATTGTGTATTTATACAAGGAGAATATATACATTGGGTACCTTGATAGTCTTTGTCCTCTCACTCTCATACAAGTTCTATCTCTGATTCTCTGTGTTCTTATCCCACGTCAGAAGATTCTCAGACTGAGGAGAGTGCCCCGGACAAGAAGAAGACGTCGGGTAAGATGACTGATGGAGAAGGTTCTGTCCATCATAAAGGGAAACTCCACTCAAAAACGGTCTTTTGGTATTTGTTTCATTAGTCCACTGTTGATACAGTCCCAAAATGTCAGCAGTTTTCAAGATATTGGCCACAGCATCATGCTTCTTCTTCCTGTTAGCAAACACATGCAAAAATAACAAATCCTTAATTTATTCCTTATTTTTCCTCATTGTACCTTACAGGTCAAACATTCTTGCAGTGTGTTTTTATTGGTGGAAAGAGTGCCCACTACCCTTTGCTACCTTCCACCCCTGGTGTGACCCCTGTGTCGATGAGCCCAGCCATGCAGTCCATGATGATGCAGCAGGTGCAGCAGCAGAAAGCCAGAGCAGTGGGACAGTAGACGAGCTCCTCACCCCTATGCTGCTCCCTCATCTCAGTCTGCACTTAAACCTTAACCAGCAGGTGGCGCTGCTTGTATTTACTGCTGACCCACTGGCTTCTCATTGAAAACGGAGGACAATCACGAACTAAAGGGGAAGGATGGATGGACAGTACAGTATTATTTATTTTTCTATGACCGGTCGAGCTCCCGTGAGTTTCTAAGCCCCTAATTTCCTTTCCTTTAGTTGTGGCTTTGCTGCTTTTTCAACACTCTTAGAAAAACGGTTACAAAAGGGATCTTTAGCTGTCCCAATAGGAGAATCCTTTTTGGTTCCAGGTAAAACCATTTTTGGTTCCAAGTAGAACCATTTTGGGTTCCATGTAGGACCCTCTGTGGACAGTGTTCTACATGGAACCCAAAAGGGTTATACTTGGAACCAAAATGGTTCTACCTGGAACCAACAAGGGTTCTTCAAAGGGTTATTCTATGCGGACAGCCAAATAACCCTTTTAGGTTCTAGATTACACCATTTTTTTCGAAGAGTGTAGCGCTCAGTGTTGAATTCTTTGTGATCTATGTTTTTCTGTATTTCTCTGTATTCTGATGTATTTATTATGAACGGAGTGTAGGTTATGGATACATCACCTTCAGCAGCAAATGGAATTGATCATTTTTGTACATTTCAACCAAATGCAATGTACACATGCATATCATTTGTATTTTAGCTGAAGTTCAATGTCCTCTAATGTATATAATGTACATCTTGATGTTAAATCTTGTCGTTTACGTTTGTCGAATGGTTACTTCACACCATTATTTTTGTTACATCGCAACATTCATCAAGTTCATGATTTCAAAGTTAATGATTTTTGGGCCATACATCTATGGCACTCGGATATAAATGGAGTTAGGAGTTTCATTTCATGTTTTGATTCTATTTTGTTGAAGGAAACTCACTGAAAATGCTGTGCAATAACAAATGAATAATGTTACTCGCTTTGGCCGAACATGTCCATGTTTGTAGGTTTCTGTTGATGTGTGTCATGCCCTGCTAATATTGCACTCTGTGCCTGACCTGTGTCAGGAAATCCTAAACCATATTTTGAGACACTATTGTAGAAGTTGCGCATCAAATCCAGAGTACAAACGATACTGCAAATAAACAATGACCCACTGGGCAAAAACAGGTTGAATGAACGTTGTTTCCACGTAATTTCAACCCCCCCAAAAAAATAGATGTGAAGATTGTGGAATCGACGTGGGAAACTGATTCGATTAAGTCGTCAACGTAATTTCATATTCTTTTCACCCAACTTTTAACCTAAGCCTAATGACATGGTGCCATTTGTTGTTGATTTCAAGTTGAATTCGCGTTAGTTGACAATTCAACCAAATGTAAATCAAAACTAGACGTTGAACTGACGTCTGTGCCCAGTGGGGAAGATCTTCAGAAAATATATTGTTTTAATTGTGTGGCTTTGTGCATCATAGTTTGGTCAAGAAAGAGGATAGATATTTGTTTTTGCCTAAAAATGGCCCTAATATATATTTTAGATTCAGACATAATATCATTAGTTAATGAAAAAAAGTTCAAATGTAGTCCCCCTTACAAAGATGACCAGGAGTTTTCACCTACAGTAAACGTGTCCGCTCATTGTCAGACGTTATAAAATATGGTTCACGGGCATGCTAACACCTACTGTATACATCTGCCCAGATCTACATGCACACATGAACATGGCCCTATCACTCATCACTTACACTGTGATGTTGTTTTATGTATTGTATGTTTAATGTATTGCTTCCATGTAAATAACTGCATCAGCTTGTATTTTGCTGCTTGGCATGTCGGTAAAGGATTGTGGGATATTGAGTATGGTAGAATTACTCATGGGAGCTCCCGTTGTTAACCAGAAGAACCTCTCTCTCGCTCTCTCTCTTCTTCCTCTGAGGAGTCTGTGTAATGAGAATGCAACACTAGAGGAGGTCAAGTCAATGACTGTCCACACGTTTTTTTTTATGACCAACAATGATTATCGTGAGATGGCGTTATGATGTTATCCTGTGATATATAGGTGTGGGTGACTTCCTCATCCTATCATGGCGCTTGCTTCTATGTGCAGCAGCCAACTGCTGAAATACAGTGCCCTCCATAATTATTGGGACAGTGAAGCATTTGTTTCTTATTTTGGCTCTGTACTACAAAAGTTTGGATTTTAAATCAAACAATGACAATGAGATTAAAGTGCTGACTGAGAGCTTTAATTTGAGGGTATTTTCATCCATATCGGTTGAACCGTTTAGAAATTACAGCACTTTTTGTGCAAAAAGTATTGGGGAAGCAAAAGTATTGGAACAAAGTAGTACAAATGTAAGTATTTTGTCCTATATTCATAGCACGCAATGACTACATCAAACGTGTGACTACAAACTTGTTGGATGCATTTGCTGTTTGTTTTGGTTGTGGTTGTGGTTGTGGTTGTGGTTGTGCAGTCCCTTTTACTGTAAATAACAATAGAAAACACTTATACATCAATGTAAATGGTACCATATGATTACGGATACTTTTTTAATGAATCGTGATATTGTGAGTGAGTTACAGACAAAGAGTTACAAACACAAAAATATCATACCCCCAAGACATGCTAACCTCTCACCATTACCATAAGAGTGGAGGTTACAATTTGTGTGCGTCTGTAATTTTCTCACTCATCATTATTCAAGATTCATTCAGGATTATCCGTAATATGGCAGCATCCACACATCCACATATTCTCATTCATAATAAAAGTGACTCCAAAATGACACAATACATTATTTACCATTCATTTCTATTGGGTACGAAATCATCTGAAACACAACCAAAAATAAAAGCAAATGCATCCAGTAAATGTGTAGAGTTACAAACATGATGTAGTCACTGCGTGCTGTGAATATGGGACCAGATAATTAACTACTTGCAAGTACTTGCTTTACTGTCTCATAAAGGAGGGCACTGCATTTTCAAGTAGGTGTGCCCTTTTCTGATAATGGTGTTGCTGAGCTGAGTCCAGCATTTAACTGGGCTCAGCTCAGTACGAGACTTGATGTCAGGAGTCCATGTTTCAAGACCATGTGAAAGAAAATATTGGATCTGAGCTTAGATTTCCTCGCTACAACCGAAGGGACGATAAGTACAGTTGACGTTGGAAGTTTACATACACTTGGAAGTTGGAGTCATTAAAACTCGTTTTTCAACCACTCCAAAAATGTCTTGTTAACAAACTATAGTTTTGGCAAGTCGGTTAGGACATCTACGTTGTGCATGACACAAGTAGGTTTTCCAACAATTGTTTACAGACAGATTTCCAGTGGGTCAGAAGTTAACATACACTAAGATGACTGTGCTTTTAAACAGCTTGGAAAATTCCAGAAAATTATGTCATGGCTTTAGAAGCTTCTGATAGGCGAATTGACATCAGTTGAGTCAATTGTAGGTTTACCTGTGGATGTAATTTCAATGCCTACCTTCAAACTCAGTGGCTCTTTGCTTGACATCATGGGAAAATCAAAAGACCTCAGAAAAACAATTGTAGACCTCCACAAGTCTGGTTCATCCTTGGGAGCAATTTCCAAATGCCTGAAAGTACCACGTTCATCTGTACAAACAATAGTACACAAGTATAAACACCATGGGACCACACAGCCGTCATACCACTCAGAAAGGAGACGCGTTCTGTCTCCTAGAGATGAACATACTTTGGTGTGAAAAGTGCAAATCAATCCCAGAACAACAGCAAAGAACGTTGTGAAGATGCTGGAGGAAACAGGTACAAAAGTATCTATATCCACAGTAAAACGAGTCCTATATCGACATAACTTGAAAGGCTGCTCAGCATGGAAGAAGCCACTGTTCCAAAACTGCCGTAAAAAAGCCAGACTACGCTTTGCAACTGCACATGGGGACAAAGATCATACTTTTTGGAGAAATGTCCTCTGGTCTGATGAAACTAAAATAGAACTGTTTGGCCAAAATGACCATCGTTATGTTTGGAGGAAAAAGGGGGATGCTTGCAAGCCGAAGAACACCATCCCAACAGTGAAGCACTGGGGTGGCAGCATCATGTTGTGGGGTTGCTTTGCTACAGGAGGGATTGATGCACTTCACAAAATAGATGGCATCATGAGGATGGAATATTATGTGGATATATTGAAACAACATCTCAAGACATCAGTCTGGGGGTTAACACTTGATCGCAAATGGGCCTTCCAAATGGACAATGACCCCAAGCATACTTCCAAAGTTGTGGCAAAATGGCGTAAGGACAACAAAGTCAAGGTATTGGAGTGGCCATCACAAAGCCCTGGCCTCAATCCCATAGAAAATGTGTGGGCAGAACTGAAAAGGCCTGACTCAACCTGACTCAGTTCCACTAGCTCTCAGGAGGAATGGGAAAAATTCACCCAACTTATTGTGGGAAGCTTATGGAAGGCTACCCGAAACGTTTGACCCAAGTTAAACAATTTAAAGGCAATGCTACCAAATACTAATTGAGTGTATGTAAACTTCTGACCAACTGGGAATGTGATGAAAGAAACAAAAGGTGAAATAAATCATTCTTTCTACTATTATTCTGATATATTCTGATTCTTAAAATATGGTGGAGATTGTAACTGACCTAAAACAGGGAATTTTAACTCGGATTAAATGTCAGGAATTGTGAAAAACTGAGGTGAAATGCATTTGGCTAAACTTCCAACTTCAACTGTATAGACAATACATGGTGACTTGAGAGCCCATACTGTGAATCCCTGAGCGTAAAGGCTGAGCAATGACTTTGTTTTGACTGTAGCTGTCTCAGCCTGCTGTATGGTATCTATCTACTATCTATCCATACATTTTGCAGCGGTACAGTAAACTGTCTTTCTCCAAGGACACGTGCATCCACAGTCAGCAACAACAGCTCGACAAAGTGTTGAGAAGTAGGCCAGAGAATAAAAGAAACTTGGACTTTGAAGTTCCAGAGCTCCACTTCCTGTTCCACCAGAGGAAATGCTGCTGTGTGCTGTGTGTTGTTTTCTGTGGATCTGACTAATGGCTGGGGGCAGAGTTCCCCCCCCCCCACCATGAGATACACTCATCAACGATAAACATCAACAACAACAGCAGTGAGTAATATTTTTTCATAATTATAACTATGTCTTACCTTTCTATTCTTGTTTTTTTTTGTCAGTGAAACTTGTTTACTGGTGGTGGAAAGTACTTGTTGGTTAACTGCTCTTCATTATGAGCTTGGTCATATCATCATACCTTTCCCAGTCACTAGGTATAACAAAGCAACGGCAAAGACAACCATACCGTACGAGGTTTTAATACCTTACGTTTACTTGATTTACACCAGTGCTGCTGGCACATTTCAGTGAATTTATTCACTTGTGGAATGTCTTGACAGAGTACAGACCTCAGATATACATGATCCATAAGCACTGAGTATGTGCCGATTATGTGAGCTGTAACAATGTCATTTCAAAAACATTATTCAGAATTGAAATATGTTTTGGGTTGTTTTGTTCTTTAAGACGATTCAGTTTTGTTAATTGCCTGTATTATGCATGACTGTTATTTGAACAAAGACAACACTTTTTGCAGTTGTTGTCCCTTGTTTTCAGCAACACTCTGGTGAACTACTGTAGGACTTGAAATATTAGCTATTAACAGACCTGTCAGACATCAGTTGAGATACATGTAATGGGTGGATATAGATTGCACTGCTATGAGATGTGAACGCTCTGTTGCTTTCCTGACATGCACGGAGGAAAACAAACTCTCCACCTTATGTAACAGCAACAATATTAGATATGTTCCCAAATACTCATTTCAATGTAGATACATGTTCTTGCCAAATATACACAAGGGACATTTTTTATTTGGGGCTATTCCTTTTTTATAGCCCTTTACCCTGGGTTACCTTGTCAATGCTCTATTCCTACTTTGTGAGACTCTTGCTCAACTTTCTCCCTGCTCTGCTGTAGGTCTGTCCTGCAATGAATCACAACAGGATGTCACTGATATGTTTAATGATACTGTTCTTATGTTGTAGTTTTCGTTTTTGAACAGTTTTAATGAAGTCCAAACTCTTATTTAAACAACAGCACATTGTTTATTTTAAATCCCCCCAAAAATATATTTTCAAAAGTATGTTGTACATGGAGCATAAACCAACTGGTAACACAGTACTTATAAAGCTTTGCAGTATTTATATGAATTCTTCTTTTTTGTTTCTTTGTTTTGTTTTCAGAACAATGTTCTCTTGGTGCTTTTTTTGTCAACCTTGTTAAGTTTTTAGTACACAGTACTTTAAGCAACACGTGGCTCTGGACAATGCAATGTAAGCATTACGAATTGAGTAAACAAACATGTTAACATTTAAAGGTCTTTGTGTTTTATTTTGGTATGGGCTAACTTCATATTATACATATATATGTCTTTAATATCTTCTAGTCATGGAAGGGATAGTTCGGGATTTTGGCAATGAGGCCCCTTTTATCTACTTCCCCAGAGTCAGATGAACTGATGGATAGTTTTTTTGTGTATCTGTGTTCAGTTTGAAGGAAGCTGCTAACTAGCGTTAGCACTGTTACTAACTAGCGTTAGCACAGTTTCTAACTAGCGTTAGCACAGTTACTAACTAGCGTTAGCACTGTTACTAACTAGCGTTAGCACAGTTTCTAACTAGCGTTAGCACTGTTACTAACTAGCGTTAGCACTGTTACTAACTAGCGTTAGCACAGTTTCTAACTAGCGTTTAGCAAATCTTCCGTAATCTGCCCTTAAACTGTTGTATTCTGCACAGCACATTGTCATGCCACCCAACCACAAAGTTATCTGAACCTTGGGCACAACAGTGACTATAAAGACAGTTGTTTAGGCCCAATCCTATTATGTCCATCTTCCCCTGTGTAACAGCAGTCCTTATAGACAGGGAATAAAACAGCAATGATAATACTGTTTCTGCAACAGAGGGATAATCCTATCTGACATTTTTATTGCTTTTTATTTTACCCCAGTTATGAAGCAGGCAACCTTATGTGCTGCTGTACATTGCTTCCATCAATTGCCGCTGTGTTTTTATGACACTTTACCAGCTAGAGAGCCTTTAAGACTCCCAGGACGGTGTATATTCCATTCCCAGGCCTGAGAGGGGAACTACAAATAACACAGAGTACTTGAGGTGTGTTTGCCTAAATATCATGCAGTGCAGAGAAGTGCTGTTCTTAACATTGAGTCAGTTCCACAGATACTGTATGAGTGGAGGCTACTGTATGCCAAAGGACCTTAGTGGCACTGTATAATTTGATTATTGGGTCCGTCCTTTCTATTTTCTCTCAAGGCTCCTCCCAAACTGACCCAACAAGAGGAGTCAGTCAGCCCAGCCCACGCCTGGGCCATTCATAAATTTGAATGGAATCGAATCAGCTCAGGACAGGGCAGAGAACAAAAATAGAATCCAGTGAGTCAATCTCTCTCTTACATTGGTTTCCAGCTAAAACCATGTTATTTTAATGCATGTTTTCTGTTCCCTAAAAGCAGGGCACTATTTACTGTAAATGCTTAATTCTCCATGGTTCTTCAGCTGCAAAATAAATCAAATCCAAGCAGAGGAAAGATGTTGGTCCTGAGGTCCCTATGTTCCCTGAGCAACAGTAACAGGGTACCACAAAGAGAGAGAGCCACGCTAGGCCTCATCATCAGCAGATGAGCCAGGAGATCTGGGTCAGCCAGAGCACTAAATTAGTACAATGTGCCTCATGCTCGGCAATGCCATCTCTTGCAATAAATAATACAAGGGACTTTCCAAAAAAAACAACCGCTTGTTGTTTTAGGTTTAGAGCTACCGTGGAGTTTTGGGTGAAAACAGTGAAATCAAGGATGCTGTGGGGGTTGTTAGAATTCCTGATATAACCACTGTGCAGACAGATACATTAAAGAGAATATTGCTCCTTGCCACATAGTCAGAGCGAGTGAGTCTCATGTGTGTGATGGTGAGTAAGAGACCTGAGGTAAAGAGGTGTGATTCATCTCTGCCTATTTGGCCACAGCATCCTCCACAAAACAACTCCCTCCAGCATCAACAGCCTAAACACGAAGGCGGCAGGCAGGCAGCTCACAGAGGCCACCCCAGGCCAGGATTAGACCTCCAATCTCCATAAGAGACTGTCTGGGAGTGAACCAGGGCAAGGTAAGGCAATATGGAAGCTGTTGGTTCTACCTCTGGCTCCTCACGCTCTCAGCAGAGTGACACAGCTATAGAACAAAGAGTGTTACATTGACACATTGAAGTCAATGGGGAAGACCAGTAGACTCAGTCAAGGTGGAGAAAGCCATGTGAAATCATAAATCACACCACGTCTGTTGTCTCAGTCAGTATGGGCCTCCTCTGACTGGGTGAACCAACTAGCCAAACAGACTGCACCGTGATGGTCTTGTCGGAGGGAATAACGATGGCTTTCTCAATGAATAATTCATAAAGCTGATGGGTTTGCTGCTGTGTGTGTTCAGTAAGGGATTGAGGTGTGTTCTCTTCTTCACACACACTGCAGTAAACCCAGGGTGGCTCAGTATGGCTCAACCTCAGGAGGCTGAAAAATTAGTCTTGTCACCCAACACCCTGACAAACTTTTACAGATACACAATCGAGAGCATCCTGTCGGGCTGTATCACCGCCTGGTACAGAAACTGCACCGCCCGCATCAGCAGGTCTCTCCAGAGGGTGGTGCGGTCTGCCCAACGCATCACCGGGGGCAAACTACCTGCCGTCCAGGACACCTACAGCACCCGATATCACAGGAAGGCTGAAGAAGAAAAATAATCATCCAGGACATTAACCACTCGAGCCACAGCCTGTTCACCCCACTATCATCCAGATGGCATGGTCAGTACAGGTGCATCAAAGCTGGGACTGAGAGACTGAAAAACGGCTTCTATCTTAAGGCCATCAGACTGTTAAATAGCCATCACTAGCCAGCTTCCACAACCCTGAACCTTAGAGGGTGCTGCCCTATATACATAGACTTGGAGTCACTGGCCACTTTAATCATGTTTAAATAATGTTCACATACTGCTTTACTCATCTCATATGTTTATAAATTATTATATTCTACTGTATTTTAGTCAATGCCACTCCGACATTGCTCAATATAATATTTATATGTTTCTTAATTCCATCATTTTACTTTTAGATTTGTTTGTATTGTTGTGAATCGTTGTTAGATACCACCGCATTGTTAGATACTACTGCACTGTTAGATACCACCGCACTGTTAGATACTACAGCACTGTTAGATACCACCGCACTGTTAGATACTACTGCACTGTTAGATACCACCGCATTGTTAGATACTACTGCACTGTTAGATACCACCGCACTGTTAGATACTACTGCACTGTTAGATACCACCGCACTGTTAGATACTACAGCACTGTTAGATACCACCGCACTGTTAGATACTACTGCACTGTTAGATACCACCGCATTGTTAGATACTACAGCACTGTTAGATACTACAGCACTGTTAGATACTACTGCACTGTTAGATACCACCGCACTGTTAGATACTACAGCACTGTTAGATACCACCGCACTGTTAGATACTACTGCACTGTTAGATACCACCGCATTGTTAGATACTACAGCACTGTTAGATACTACAGCACTGTTAGATACTACTGCACTGTTAGATACCACCGCACTGTTAGATACTACAGCACTGTTAGATACCACCGCACTGTTAGATACTACTGCACTGTTAGATACCACCGCATTGTTAGATACTACTGCACTGTTAGATACCACCGCACTGTTAGATACTACTGCACTGTTAGATACCACCGCACTGTTAGATACTACAGCACTGTTAGATACCACCGCACTGTTAGATACTACTGCACTGTTAGATACCACCGCATTGTTAGATACTACAGCACTGTTAGATACTACAGCACTGTTAGATACTACTGCACTGTTAGATACCACCGCATTGTTAGATACTACAGCACTGTTAGATACCACCGCATTGTTAGATACTACAGCACTGTTAGATACTACAGCACTGTTAGATACTACTGCACTGTTAGATACCACCGCACTGTTAGATACTACAGCACTGTTAGATACCACCGCACTGTTAGATACTACTGCACTGTTAGATACCACCGCATTGTTAGATACTACTGCACTGTTAGATACCACCGCACTGTTAGATACTACTGCATTGTTAGATACTACAGCACTGTTAGATGACACCGCACTGTTAGATACTACTGCACTGTTAGATACTACTGCACTGTTAGATACTAATATAATAATAATAATAATAATAATATAATAATATAATACTACAGCACTGTTAGATACTACTGCACTGTTAGATACTACAGCACTGTTAGATACCACCGCACTGTTAGATACTACTGCACTGTTAGATACCACCGCATTGTTAGATACTACTGCACTGTTAGATACCACCGCACTGTTAGATACTACTGCACTGTTAGATACCACCGCACTGTTAGATACTACAGCACTGTTAGATACCACCGCACTGTTAGATACTACTGCACTGTTAGATACCACCGCATTGTTAGATACTACAGCACTGTTAGATACTACAGCACTGTTAGATACTACTGCACTGTTAGATACCACCGCATTGTTAGATACTACAGCACTGTTAGATACCACCGCATTGTTAGATACTACAGCACTGTTAGATACTACAGCACTGTTAGATACTACTGCACTGTTAGATACCACCGCACTGTTAGATACTACAGCACTGTTAGATACCACCGCACTGTTAGATACTACTGCACTGTTAGATACCACCGCATTGTTAGATACTACTGCACTGTTAGATACCACCGCACTGTTAGATACTACTGCACTGTTAGATACCACCGCACTGTTAGATACTACAGCACTGTTAGATACCACCGCACTGTTAGATACTACTGCACTGTTAGATACCACCGCATTGTTAGATACTACAGCACTGTTAGATACTACAGCACTGTTAGATACTACTGCACTGTTAGATACCACCGCATTGTTAGATACTACAGCACTGTTAGATGACACCGCACTGTTAGATACTACTGCACTGTTAGATACTACTGCACTGTTAGATACCACTGCACTGTTAGATACTACTGCACTATTAGATACTACAGCACTGTTAGATATCACCGCACTGTTAGATACTACCGCACTGTTAGATACTACTGCACTGTTAGATACTACTGCACTGTTAGATACCACCGCACTGTTAGATACTACTGCACTGTTAGATACTACTGCACTGTTAGATACCACCGCACTGTTATATACCACCGCACTGTTAGATACTACCGCACTGTTAGATACCACCACACTGTTAGATACCACCGCATTGTTAGATACTACAGCACTGTTAGATACGACTGCACTGTTAGATACTACAGCACTGTTAGATACCACCGCACTGTTAGATACTACTGCACTGTTAGATACTACTGCACTGTTAGATACTACTGCACTATTAGATACTACTGCACTGTTAGATACCACCGCATTGTTAGATACTACTGCACTGTTAGATACCACCGCACTGTTAGATACTACTGCACTGTTAGATACTACTGCACTGTTAAATACCACTGCACTGTTAGATACTACTGCACTGTTAGATACTACTGCACTGTTAGATACTACAGCACTGTTAGATACTACTGCACTGTTAGATACTACTGCACTGTTAGATACTACTGCACTGTTAGATACTACTGCACTGTTGGAGCTAGGAACACAAGTGTTTCGCTACACTCGCAATAACCTCTACTAAATATGTGTATCTGACCAATACAATTGATTTGATTTATAGGCAAGGTTGGAGAAATCCTTCTGCTGCGACAATTCCTCATGTTAGCTCTCTACACACACACCAGCCGCTTGCATTTTGCTGAAACACGGCCTGGAGGTATTCTGGGGTAATTTTCCACCCGACCAATTACCCTGATCCCACAGCTTTTGATATCTTTCAGAGCTTTTCATGTATTCATCGGCAAATTTGCCAATACACGTGTTTAGTGGAGGTGCTCTCATTTGAATGCGACTTGCTCACTGAATGCTTTGAAGGTCTCTCAATTACCTGCTGTTATCCTAATGTATCCCGTTCAGTGGTCTGCAACTCATACTTCAACAGCAGAGGTCCGTCTAACAAAAGTGCCCATAAATACAAGGTCAGTTTATCCTTCAGCATAATGTTGGTCTTGACACGGTTTGGCTCACACTCTTATGCCTTACTGCCAAGCTGGAATTGGTGTGAGTCAGGAGTATGGCTTTCCATTATAGGATATTCATTCGGCATAAACGTAGTATGCAGTATACAGGAGTGCAAAACGGGTAAATAAGAGAGCAGAGTGATACCAACCTGTGTGTCCATATTTATTGGTTGCTCATGTTTGATTAATTTACATTATTTAATTCAGCAAGTTATTTTCAAGGACTTTTAAACATTAAACACTCTTCCCAACACGTCTGCTTTGAATAATCTGTGATTTGACGAGACCTCTAATTTGAGTTTCTCTCTTATCTGTCCCTACATGCACACTACCGTTCAAAAGTTTGGGGTCACTTAGAAATGTCCTTGTTTTTGAAAGAAAAACACTTTTTTTCTGCACAGTAAAATAACATCAAATGAATCCAAAATACATTGTAGACATTGTTCATGTTGTAAATTACTATTGTAGCTGGAAACGGCAGATTTTGGGGGAATATCTACATAGGCGTACAGAGGCCCATTATCAGCAACCATCACTCCTGTGTTCCAATGGCATGTTGTGTTAGCTAAACCAAGTTCCTCTGTCCAGTGTCTGTGTTCTTTTACCCATCTTAAACTTTTATTTTTATTGGCCAGTCTGGCTTTTTCTTTGCAACTCTGCCTAGAAGGCCAGCATACAGGAGTTGCCTTTTCACTGTTGACGTTGAGACTTGTGTTTTGGGGGTACTATTTAATGAAGTTGCCAGTTGAGGACTTGTGAGGCGTCTGTTTCTCAAACTAGACACTCTAATGTACTTGTTCTCTTGCTCAGTTGTGCACTGGGGCCTCCCACTCCTCTTTCTATTCTGGGTATATCCAGTTTGCTCTGTTCTGTGAAGGGAGTAATACACAGTGTTGTACGAGACATTCAGTTTCTTGGTAATTTCTTGCATGGAATAGCCTTCATTTCTCCGGACAAGAATAGACTGATGAGTTTCAGAAGAAAGTGCTTCTTTATTCAGCACAACAGTTTTCAGCTGTGCTAACATCATTGCAAAATGTTTTGCTAATGATCAATTAGCCCTTTAAAATGATAAACTTGGATTAGCTAACACAACATGCCATTGGAACACAGGAGTGATGGTTGCTGATAATAGGCCTCTGTACGCCTATGTATATATTCCATAACAAATCTGCCATTTCCAGCTACAACAGTCATTTACAACATTAACAATGCCTACACTGTATTTTGGATCAATTTGAAGTCATTTTAATTTAAAAAAAGGACATTTCTAAGTGACCCCAAACCTTTGAACGGTAGTGTACAGTATATACAATCAAATTGACATGGAAACATGAAACCAAAGGATTAACTCGAAGCAATAACATGCATTCATTTCATGAACAATTATTAACTGTCATAAGAAGTCGTTACTGTACCTTGAAGCCATGGATGAAGTAAAGCATTACACAATAAAGACGTTGTTTTGTCAAAGGGGGGCTTTGGTTGAAATGGCAAGTCTGCATACATGAAAACAGTCTTATATTACAGATGCTTGACATATTCAATTCTCAAACGTGTGTTCCAGCCTCAAAAAAGCTGCTGCTGTTGTTGCATCATCATCCTGTAATGTAGGATGATCTGCATAGTGCACAGGCCAAACGAGTCATGGATGCCTTCAAATACTGACGAACATCACACAAAAACATGAAATACTTTAAACCTGGGACAAACACACAGACAGCAGCATACGATCAATGAGGCTTCGGACAACAATACCATTGTTCAGCTATCGGGATATTGCAACGCCTCTCACACATCGCTACCTGACGGTCACTACTGACAGACTGGGTGACACTGACAAGTTGTTACGGCGCCCTCCCTTAACCAAAGAAACCAAAGAGGTTCCTGGGTCTGCAGCAGCTGAGAGCATAAGATCCTCGGTTATCGAGCTGGAGATGATATTGCCAGGACCGTGTGATCACTGGGTATTAGGACTGTCGATCTGTCTGGCCTAGTTCTGGGCAGCCAGGCAGACACGCCAGAGTGAATCCATGTTAGTGGCATAGCAGGAAGGCAGCACTGTGTCAGGGCTCAGAGGCTCCAGAGCTGAACACTGCCTCGAGGTTCACCGTCATGCAGGGAGAAATAAAGGAGCTAGCAACGGAAGATCACACAGTGGCATAAACTGACTGTACCCCTGCAGACATCACAAAAGCTTGATATCATATGTATACATTATACTGTATCTTAACTTCCAGCATCCTAAAATAAGATATGAGGTATTCTAATAATAATAATATCTATATATTTTAAATAGTGTATCTAAAATTGATTTTCAAGTAGGTGTGTGCAGTAGTGGGCAACATCTCCTATGGAAACAGATCGTTTCAAGATCATCCTTGAACAGGAACACATTTTTGGAATCACATGACACAGTGACAACACTGTTACCTCTTCTGAGCTGAACCAATAGCTGATACTAAATAATTTCAAAATATGAGACATTTGTCATGTTTTCATGGTTACTGGCAGTTAACCCACTGATCTCCGGCAGGCCGTCATTGTAAATAAGAATATGTTCTTAACTGACTTGCCTAGTTAAATAAAGGTTAAATGTAAAAAATAAAATAAAAAACAAACATTATTAGAACAAATCCCGAGCTGCACAAAAAACAAACATTATTAGAACAAATCCCGAGCTGCACTTGCCGGTTTGCACTTGCCGGTTTGGAAATGTTAAATACTGTACCAAAAGCCCCCAGCTTACAATCCCCTTTAATCGTGATTTCCCATCAACCTCCTATGGTACCACTTTTATCACAAAATATTTCACGAGAAGCACATACAGAATATTAACAGCAGTCTTTGCATGTTTTCCTGACACAATGACTCCCCCATCCTCCTAGTGTTTAGATCGGAAGTGTATTTATTTACAGTTTTGAATTGGCACTTGACAATAACATTTGGACCTCCGCCATTAGCTTCTCTTCCCTTTTTGTTTTTAGAAATATCTCTCAAAATGCCGGCGTTGCTCGTCTTTATGATGCCAGAAGAGGTTCTCCTCATGCTCCGATCTCTTCCCTCGCATCGTTACGTCTCTGTGTTCTTTTTTTGTTGTTGGAGGGAGCATGGGGATTGTCTCCCCTCCGTCTGTCTTTCTGTCTGAGGGCGATGTTTCCTGGTCTGCTTGTGTTGTCGCGCCATACTTTAGTCCAGCGAGAGCAACGGCTGCATGTTCTCCTCCTCGCTCTTCACTTTTTCTGGCCGTTTAAGCACTCCGGGCTCCACCACTGACTGGGACCTGTGGATATGAATAAAAGATGACTGGCATCAGAGAGGCCTGTGTTCATTGAAGCACTATCACTGAGGACTTCTCACCTAGTATAAGGGAGTGGGATGAAAAGGTGCGCTTGCACCAGAGAACCCTTGCATCCTGCAGAGCAGGTAGCACACAAAGGAATCATACAAGGTCATAGACGATTGGTTTCATAAATGCATACCAAAATCCCCCCAGCATGAATTGTTTAAGGAGGCCTCGGGTCACGTGCAATACCCCAAAAACTCAAAAACGTACACACACGTGCAAACGAAGCATTACAAATTAGCTTTCCCTGGAAATGTTGTTGTCTTGTATAGTACATGAGCCCGAAAAGGTCATTTGATCACAAAATGTCACCCTGGGACACTGCTCTAACCTATTTCTGATGTATTTCTCCGATAGAAACCTAAGCTGCTTTTGGGGGAACAGGAGCGATCATTCGTCATGCAGACGTCTGGTACACGTCGGTCTCCTGTGTCTGCCGTGACGGATAAACATTCATATGACTGATGAGGATTACTAAGAAAACAACCAGAGCTTCAACAACCAATTACCTGTGGCAACAACAAAAAAACACCCACAAACAAAATAAAAGAGATGATTGTACAGTATTTACACAGGGGCTCAAATGGCCTTTGGAATAGTAACTAGTAGGATCCTGTCAGCCTCAGTGAGCTTAACATTTACAAGTTCATAAAGCTACTGCTGCTACCAGGGACCTATGCAATCACTGCAGCAGTGAACAGTGACGTAAAACAGATCTGCCTCGGAGTCAGTCCACCACTCACACAGACACATCACAGTCATAAAGCTCAGTATGGCTGTGTCATTATGGGGTGGCCATGATACAGCGGCTCATCATTCAGAGCATATGGTTCTCCAACAGTGACTCATAACCAATTTTGCCATTTTTTCAAATCAATTAATGGATAAGGCAAATGTTGGCTTGACCTTTGTGGAGCGTATAAATCGCAGCGTAAAGTGGGGAGCTGAAAGCACCTAACTAAAATAAGTCACTTCAGATCATATGGCTGCAGGTGATTTACACCATTACGTTCGCCATAAATCAGGCCCCTGGCCAAGATGCTATGATACACCAATCAAATGCTTCTGTCACAGATACATGCCAGATCAGGGTAAAAGAGGGCTTAGATAACAATGGGAATAAAGACATTATTAAATGCTTTTATGTCCTTCATGAATCAATGTAAATCCCATACAGTACCTTATCTCTCATTGCTTCGACTGCTGCGTCAGTGTATTGTCTTGGTAAGCAGAAATGTCATTCACAGTACATTTCACTGATAAGAATCTGCTGAACCAAAAATTTTTTTTTTTACTAAGGATACTGTGCTGTGCATGGGGGAAGTACAAGTTCAGTCAGAGGGTTGTGTGGGGCAGCAGGATTGGAACGGAGCTGATTGCCGAAGGTAAAACTCCATCACTGCTGTTCATGCTCCAAAAGGTAGCTGGTGCACTCCATTGAGTGCAGATCAGAGCATCATATTCATCTATTTAGCCTAATGCTCATTTCATGAGCCAGTAAGTGGAGAGAGACAGCCCTGAAGAAACTCACCGAGACAAGGGACTGTCACTAAAGCAAACTAATGTCACCATGCCTAATTTATTATTTCTATAAAACGTACAAAACTATCCGCTATGGAGGATTTCAGAAACTAAACCACTCGCCTAAATTAAACACTGAGATCGATTTCTCTGAATAAGTTTCGCATTTTGAATAGTGAATACATATTATAATATCCAAGTATACCATTTCCTATGATTATGTCTAGGAGCTACCCCACTGAATAATATTGGTGAGAGGCCTTCAGTACACAACACACAAAACATCATATTTTTTTGTACTCTGTGCTCTGTGCTCCCGTGTTGTGCAATTTAATGAAGGATTACTCCTACTGTAGAGAATCAATCATGTGTTTTCCATGTATCTTATAGGTCTAGGAATCCCTAGTTACGTCCAATTTCTGCCCTATTTCTGTGGTTATTACATGAGCCATATACAGTTGAAGTCAGAGGTTTACATACACCTTAGGCAAATACATTTCAACTCAGTTTTTCACAATACCTGACATTTAATCCTAGTACAACATCTCTGTCTTAGGTCAGTTAGGATCACCACTTTATTTTAATAATGTGATATGTCAAAATAATAGTGGAGAGAATGATTTATTTCAGCTTTTATTTCTTTCATCACGTTCCCAGTGGGTCAGATGTTTACATACACTCAATTAGCATTTGGTAGCATTGCCTTTAAATTGCTTAACTTGGGTCAAACATTTCGGGTAGCCTTCCACAAGCTTCCCACAATAGGTTGGGTGAATTTTGGCCCATTCCTCCTGGCAGAGCTGGTGGAACTGAGTCAGGTTTGTGAGACTCCTTGCTCGCACACGCTTTTCAGTTCTGCCCACAAATTTTCTATAGGATTGAGGTCAGGGCTTTGTGATGGCCACTCCAATACCTTGACTTTGTTGTCCTTAAGCCATTTTGCCACAACTTTGGAAGTATGCTTGGGGTCTTTGTCCATTTGGAAGACCATTTGCGACCAAGCTTTAACCTCACTGATGTCTTGAGATGTTGCTTCAATATATCCACATAATTTGCCTTCCTCATGATGCCATTTATTTTGTGATGTGCACCAGTTCCTCCTGCAGCAAAGCATCCCCACAACATGATGCTGCCACCCTTGTGCTTAATGGTCGGGATGGTATTCTTCGGCTTGCAAGCCCACCCCTTTTTCATCCAAACATAACGATGGTCATTTTGGCCAAACAGTTCTATTTTTGTTTCATCAGACCAGAGGACATTTCTACAAAAAGTATGATCTTTGTCCCCATGTGCAGTTACAAAGCGTAGTCTGGCTTTTTTATGGCGGTTTTGGAGCAGTGGCTTCTTCCATGCTGAGCAGCCTTTCAAGTTATGTCGATATAGGACTCATTTTACTGTGGAAATAGATACTTGTGTACCTGTTTCCTCCAGCATCTTCACAGGGTCCTCTGCTGTTGTCCTGGGATTGATTTGCACTTTTCACACCAAAGTACGTTCATCTCTAGGAGACAGAACGTGTCTCCCTCCTGAGCAGTATGACGGCTGCGTGGTCCCACGGTGTTTATACTTGCTTACTATTGTTTGTACAGATGAACGTGGTATTTTCAAGCATTTGTAAATTGCTCCCAAGGATGAACCAGACTTGTGGAGGTCTACAATTGTTTTTCTGAGGTCTTGGCTGATTTCTTTTGATGTTCCCATGATGTCAAGCAAACAGGCATTGAGTTTGATGGTAGGCCTTGAAATACATCCACAGGTACACCTCCAATTGACTCAAATGATGTCAATTAGCCTATCAGAAGCTTCTAAAGCCATGATATCATTTTCTGGAATTTTCCAAGCTATTTAGAAGCACAGTCATCTTAGTGTATGTTAACTTCTGAGCCACGGGAACTGTGATACAGTGAATTATAAGTGAAATAATCTGTCTGTAAACAATTGTTGGACAAAATGTCCTAACCAACTTGCCAAAACTATAGTTTGTTAACAAGAAATTTGTGGAGTGGTTGAAAAACAATTTTTAATGACTCCAACCTAAGTGTATGTACACTTCCGACTTCAACTGTACTTTATGATATACCTGGAAGAAAATGCATCAGCTATGACATATCTGACAGAGTAACTTGTCCCTTTCTTAGAAGACACCTCTACTTTTATCTCGTATGAACACAACACACAATCTATCACATTGACACACATGAATAACATGAGTCTAGACGGACCTCTTCATGGTTTTAGGAGACAGGTCTTTCTCAAGGTCTTTGACAGACAGGGTGTAGGACTCGGGGCAGTACTCGGTCTCCTCATCATAGGCGTGGTCCAGAAGGGTGCGGGCCCAGGTGCCCATGTCGTAGGGGGGGCATCATCCCACCCAGTTCAGAGGGCAGGATCTCAGGGTGCATGAGCTGGTGAAGGCTGTTCAAGTTGTTCCCATGCATGAAGATCTGCAGAGGGATGGACAAAACAACAACACAATATTGACACCGATAGATAAATGAGCATATACAGTCTAACAGCATGCAAAAGTCTACAGTATGTTAGAGAGTATAGGTTCGCCATTGTGAAAAGCTGACCTGAACACTGTTTATATGAGCACAGCTCTTCAGAAGGCTACCATAAATGATGTTGAACACAATGAACATACATTCATTGGTTATACTGTACAGCAACACAGTTGACCCGGTGTTTGAAAAGATTTTTCATTATGTTCACTCAACAACAAACTCTCCTCCTACCCGTTTTCTCGTCTTGTCCTTCAGAAAGGGGCGTATGACGGTGTACAGGGCGTGGATGTACCACGGCTGGTTCACAAAATGGATTCCTCCAAACCTGGCAGGGAAGCTGTCCTGTGGGCAACAAAGAGCACAAATACACTCACTATTCTGCCTGCTGGTATGGTTACTAACTTAATCCTCTTTTGTTTTGTTAATTTTATTCTATTCAAATTACAGTATGTCAGAGGAGAGTATGTTTTAATGAGAGTGGAGTTGAACATTGTTGTGTAGAATGTAAATTGAACCTCATTAAGTGATTTTTCCATTCCCTTTTCCATCATCTTGATGGGTTTGCATGTTGGGTTTATGTTAATGTTGCTCATCGAAAATCACCCAGTCCGTTTATTTTACTAGCTACTGTATACTGAATTAACATTGAATTGTTCAGTGCTGTTGTCTTCTGGGCAATGTTGCATTGCCATGCAGGTTGGAGACTGGCAGCCAGGGAATTTCTCATAGGTTGGACACTATTCTCATAATGGTCTAATCTCTATGTCATAATTTGGACACAGGGAGTATGCTGAGATTGTATCCTGATATAACAGGGTTGGCTGGCGAGCACCAGAACTGGATCCCTGGGGAAACATTTATGTAAATGAGTAATCTGATGATTTATGGGATTGTCTGTGAGGTGGACACAGGAGGAACACCCAGAGTGCACCATGTAACCTAGTGACACAGCCTGGGGGAAACTCAATAGTCTCACATATCATTTAACGAGTTGGTAATGCCTCAGTTTCATATGTAAGTGTGGTTTCCATCTGTTCTGAAGACTTTACTGAGGTTTAAGACCGGTGTAATGGTGACCTGTATCATTCAAATTAGCTAATGATGGTGTCGCTAACTTACTGCAGCTCCCCCTCTTAAATCTGTCCGTTATCCATCGATATTCATCAGGCTCGACATTTAAGATCACAGACATGACTGTCATTATGGAGTTTTTCCCTCCCACGCTGTTAATTCTTCATTAACGCAAGCCGTGCTGTACCTTTCTACCGAGCAAGAACGTACACCTCCACTGACTAAGCATAGCAATCAACTCATATCACAATACAGATACAGGGGATACTAATTCTTTCTATCACACTTTCAGACAACAAGTTGAAGTGCCAGAGGGTGTTCTTGCCGTGGGAGATAGCTCTTGCCTCTTGGCTATGCAGATGGATTTTTAGAACGTTTGCAGATAAGCAGATGGCTGTTCTTTTTTTAAAACAGGACAGTAATGGCTTCATGTGCACATGTAGTCCTGGAAACCCGAACAGAAGGATCCTTACACCTTAATCCTTTTACACACAGTTACTGTGATCACAGGGACCAGGGTGTTAAGAGTCTATTGTTTGTTCAGGATACTCATCATCACCTTCAGTAGGGCTAGCATGTGTCTGAGAGAGAAAAGAGTCATGTACTTTGATGGCAAAGATGACAGAACTGAGCTTTAAGGCCGCTTTCCATCTCAGAAATGGACAGCCTCTGTCGCCATGGTGATGCTGAACAGCTGGGTTAGCGTCCCTTGGCCTGGCTGCAAGGACACTGGGCGGTCCAGAGTCTGGCACCAGCGGAGCCGCTCACAGTTTTCTGGCACAAGATCTGACACCAACGAACAGAGACAGCTGACAGTGGACAGGAAGAGGGCAGAGGTCCGAGTCGCCTCACCCGGCCAAATCTCCCAGGCTGCCACAGCATGTATGTTCCTGAGAGCAGCATCAGCCTGCCTAATATTTCTCCCTCCTGCTTTGTGATCCATCCGACAGCTTTGACTTGGATGCATTATACATGAAACACAAATCAGAATACATGATGGACGCTCTGTCTTCCTCCTCTGGTTGTTGGTAGTTGAAGTGGATTGATCTGTACCCTAGTGTGATGTCGAGAAAGTGAGGAAGGGGGAAGGGGTAAGAATAGAAACCACCTCTGCCCTCATGTATTTATTTATTCAAACTACAAGATACTTCTGGCTGCTGCTTAATTTGGGGAGGACAACCTCCAAAAATGTGAGAGCATGAAGCTCAACTGTGATCATCTGTTCATGTTCCATGCTGTTGGTCTCAGACGTTTGGATGTCATCTGCTTTTTTCAGCTGATCCGTTTCAAGTGACATTAGCCACCTAAGATGGATGTCCGCATACCTGGGAATCTTTTTTTTCACCTTTATTTAACCAGGTAGGCTAGTGGAGAACAAGTTCTCATCTGAAACTGCGACCTGGCCAAGATAAAGCAAAGCAGTTCGACACATACAACAACACAGTTACACATGGAATAAACAAACATACAGTCAAAAATACAGTAGACAAATCTATATACAGCATGTGCAAATGAGGTAGGAAAAGAAAGGTAAGGCAATAAATAGGTTGTGGTGGTGAAGTAATTACAATATAGCAATTAAACACTGGAATGGTAGGATGTACAGAAGACGAATGTGCAAGTAGAGATACTGGGGTGCAAAGGAGCAAGATAAATAAATAAATAAAGTATGGGGATGAGGTAGATTGGATGGGCTAATTACAGATGAGCTATGTACAGGTGCAGTGATCTGTGAGCTGCTCTGACAGCTGGTGCTTAACTTCTTTGGGACTGGGGGGCAGTATTGAGTAGCTTGGATGAATAAGGTGCCCAGAGTAAACTACCTGCTACTCAGGCCCAGTTGCTAATATATGCATATTATTAGTATATTATTAGTATATTTGGATATAAGTTGAAGTTTCTAAAACTGTACACTGGATTGTGTACTAAACGTGCAAACATAAAGGAGGTATTTGGACATAAATAATAGAATTTATCGAACAAAACAAACATTTATTGTGGAACTGGGATTCCTGGGAGTGCATTCTGATGAAGATCATCAAATGTAAGTGAATATTTATAATGCAATTTCTGACCTCTGTTGACTCCACAACATGGCGGTATCTGTTTGGCTTGTTTTGATGTCTGAGAGCTGTACTGAGATTATTGCATGGTGTGCTTTTTCCGTAAAGTTTTTTTGAAATCTGACTCAGCGGTTGCATTAAGGAGAAGTGGATCTAAAATTCCATGCTAACAGTTGTATCTTTTATCGATGATTAATATGAGTATTTCTGTCAATTGATGTGGCTCTCTGCATAATCACCGGATGTTTTGGAACTACTGAACATAACGAGCCAATGTAAACTGTGATTTTTGGATATAAATATGAACTTTAACAAACAAAACATACATGTATTGTGTAACATGAAGTCCTATGAGTGTCATCTGATGAAGATCATCAAAGGTTAGTGATTAATTTTATCTCTATTTCTGTTTTTTGTGACTCCTCTCTTTGGCTGGAAAAATGGCTGTGTTTTTCTGTGATTAGGTACTGACCTAACATAATCGTTTGGTGTGCTTTCGTCATAAAGCCTTTTTAAAATCGGACACTGTGGGTGGATTTACAACAGGTTTATCTTTACAATGGTGTAAAGTACTTGTATGTTTGAGGAATTTTTATTATGGGATTTCTGTTGTTTTGAATTTGGCGCCCTGTAATTTCACTGGCTGTTGGCGAGGCATATCCCAGAGAGGTTAAAGCTAGTGAGGGAGGTAAGAGTCTCCAGCTTCAGAGATTTTTGCAGTTCGTTCCAGTCATTGGCAGCAGAGAACTGGAAAGGGAGGCGGCCAAAGGAGGAATTGGCTTTGGGGGTGACCAGTGAGATATACCTGCTGGAGTGCGTGCTACGGGTGGGTGCTGCTATCGTGACCAGTGAGCTGAGATAAGGCGGGACTTTGCCTATCAGAGACTTGTAGATGACCTGGACCTGGCAACGAGTATGAAGTGATGGCCAGCCAACGAGAGCGTACAGGTCACAGTGGTGGGTAATATATGGGGCTTTGGTGACAAAATGGATGGCACTGTGATAAACTGCATCCAATTTGTTGAGTAGAGTGTTGGAGGCTACTTTATAGATGACATCGCCAAAGTCGAAGATCGGTAGGACGGTCAGTTTTACAAGTGTATGTCTGGCTGTATGAGTGAAGGATGCTTTGTTGCGAAATAGGAAGTTGATTCTAGATTTAAATTTGGATTGGAGATGCTTAATGTGAGTCTGGAAGGAAAGTTTACTGTCTTGCCAGACACCTAGGTATTTGTAATTGTCCACATATTCTAGGTCAGAACCTTCCAGAGTAGTGATGCTGGACGGGCAGGCAGGTGCGGGCAGTGATCGGTTGAAGAGCATGCACTTAGTTCTTCTTGCATTTAAGAGCAGTTGGAGGCCACGGAATAAGAGTTGTATGGCATTGAAACTCGTCTGGAGGTTAGTTAACACAGTGTCCAGGGAAGGGCCAGAGGTATACAGAATGGTGTAGTCTGCGTAGAGGTGAATCAGAGAATCACCAGCAGCAAGAGCGACATCATTGATGTATACAGAGAAGAGAGTCGGCCCGAGACTTTAACCCTGTGGCACCCCATAGAGACTGCAAGAGGTCCGGACAACAGGCCCTCCGATTAGCCAACGTGAACTCTATCAGAGAAGTAGTTGGTGAACCAGGCGAGGCAATCATTTGAAAAACCAAGGCTGTTGAGTCTGCCAATAAGAATGTGGTGATTGACAGAGTCGAAAGCCTTGGCCAGGTCGATGAATACGGCTGCTGTCATGCCCTGACCATAGAAAGCCCTCGGTTCTCTATGGTGTTTAGGTCAGAGCATGACAAGGGGGATGTTCTAGTCATTGATTTTCTATGTGGCTGGGTTGTGTGGTTCCCAATTCGAGGCAGCTGGTAATCGTTGCCTCTAATTGGGGATTATATTTAGGAAGCCCTTTCTCCCACCTGCTTTGTGGGATATTGTTTTGTGTAGGTGCATGTAGCACTATGTTACTTCACGGGCGTTGGTTGTTTATTGTTTTGTTTAAAGTTTCACTAAATAAAATATGTGGAAGACTAATCATGCGGCACCTTGGTCTGTCTCTCATAACAACTGTGACAGCTGCACAGCAATGTCTCTTATCGATGGCGGTTATGATATCGTTTAGGACCTTGAGTGTGGCTGAGCTGCACCCATGACCAGCTCTGAAACCAGATTGCATAGTGGAAAAGGTACTGTGGGATTCGAAGTGGTCGGTAATGTGTTTGTTGACATGGCTTTCGAAGACCTTAGAAAGGTAGGGTAGGATAGATATAGGTCTGTAGCAATCTAATTGGCATAATAAAAAAAACGTCCCCTAAACATTCATCAGTTTAAGCTAGAGATATCTGCATTGGATGCATCTCAATACACCACATTTGCCGACGTCGCACTTCCGCATCTGCGGTGAAAGGTGACAGAGCTAGAGAGGTGTTTGTCAGACTATGAGACATCCCGAAAATCGGTCTTCTCACAAGATTGTCTGTAGCATCCTAACAGTTTGGCCTACAAAACTATTATGGCCCCTCGAAGAAAGATGAGACTCCCCCAAACACCATGGTATTCTCCATTTTGCTCTATGACCACCACAAGCTTCTGGAGAATTAGCTGAAGTCGGTACATGCAATCTGCCAACTTCTGTCTGTAGCGTCCAAACAGTTTGGGCTACATACTAATATGACCCCTCTGTGGAAAGGTGAGACTCTCACAAACATGTACAGTACCAGTCAAAAGTTTGGACACACCTACTCATTCAAGGGTTTTTCTTTATTTTTACTATTTTCTACATTGTAGAATAATAGTGAAGACATCAAAACTATGAAATAACACATATGGAATCAAGTAGTAACCAAAAGAGTGTTAAACAAATCAAAATAAATAAAACAAAATATATATTATACTTGAGATTCTTCAAAGTAGACACCCTTTGCCTTGATGACAGCTTTGCATACTCTTGGCATTCTCTCAACCAGCTTCATAAAGTAGTCACCAGGAATTAATTTCAATTAACAGGTGTGCCTTTTTAAAAGTTTCAATTGAGGAATTTCTTTTCTTCCTTAATGAGCCAATCAGTTGTGTTGTGAAAAGGTATACGGAAAATGTCAAGAACTCTGAAAGTTTCTTCAAAAACCATCAAGGGCAATGATGAAACTGGCTTTCATGAGGACTACCACAGAAAAAGAAAACCCAGAGTTACCTCTGCTGCAGAGGATAAGTTCTTTACCAGCCCCAGAAATTGTTTTCTTTACCAGCCCCATGAAAACATACACGAATTGGGTTGCAAAATGAATAGGAAATATAGTCAAGACGTTGACAAGGTGTAACGGTTTTCATATGGTGAATGAGAGTCGGACCAAACTGCAGCGTGTCGATTGCAATTCATGTTTATTGAAACAAACGTAAACACGAACACTACAAAACAAATAAACGAAATGAAAACCGAAACAGCCTAAACTGGTGTCAACTAACACAGCACAAGGACATCAAGACACTAAGGACAGGAACAATCACCCACAAAATACAAAGTGAAACTCAGGCTACCTAAATACGGTTCCCAATCCGAGACAACGAGAATCACCTGACTCTGATTGAGAATCGCCTCAGGCAGCCAAGCCTAACTAGACACACCCCTAATCATTCACAATCCCAATCATACAAAAACCCCAATACGAAATACAACAACAAAACCCCATGTCACACCCTGGCCTGACCAAATATATAATGAAAACACAAAATACAATGACCAAGGCGTGACAGAACTCCCCCCCTAAGGTGCGGACTCCCGGACGCACCTCAAAACCATAGGGAGGGTCCGGGTGGGCGTCTGTCCATGGTGGCGGCTCCGGCTCGGGACGTGGACCCCACTTCATTAATGTCCTAGTTCCTCCCCTTCGCGTCCTGGGATAATCCACCCTCTCCGCTGACCATGGCCTAATAGTCCTCACCCAGATCCCCACTGGACTGAGGGGCAGCTCGTGACTGAGGGGCAGCTCGGGACAGAGGGGCAGCTCGGGACAGAGGGGCAGCTCGGGACAGAGGGGCAGCTCGGGACAGAGGTGCAGCTCGGGACTGAGGGGCAGCTCGGGACTGAGGGGCAGCCCGGGACTGAGATGAAGCCCAGTACTGAGATGAAGCCCAGTACTGAGATGAAGCTCAGGCAGGTAGTAGGCTCCGGTAGATCCTGGCTGGCTGGCGGAACTGGAAGATTCTGGTTGACTAGCAGATCTGGAAGAGACTGGTTGACTGGCAGATCTGGAAGAGACTAGTTGACTGGCAGATCTGGAAGAGACTGGTTGACTGGCAGATCTGGAAGAGACTGGTTGACTGGCAGATCTGGAAAAGACTGGTTGACTGGCAGATCTGGAAGAGACTGGTTGTCTGGCAGATCTAGAAGATCAAGGCTGACTGGCGGATCTAGCTGCTCTATGCAGACTGACAGCTCTTTGCAGACTGACAGCTCTTTGCAGACTGACATCTCTGGCTGCTTCATGCAGACTGACAGCTCTGGCTGCTTTGAACAGACTGACAGCTTTGACTGCTCCATGCAGGCTGACAGCTCTGGCTGCTTCATACAGACTGACAGCTCTGACTGCTCCATGCAGGCTGGCAGAACCTTGCAGACTGGCAGCTCCTTGCAGACTGGCAGCTCTGGCTGCTTCATGCAGACTGACAGCTCTGGCTGCTTCATGCAGACTGACAGCTCTGGCTGCTTCATGCAGACTGACAGCTCTGGCTGCTTCATGCAGGCTGACAGCACCCTGCAGACTGGCAGATCCTGGCTGACTGGCACTTCTGGCGGATCCTGGCAGACTGGTGGATCCTGGCTGACTGGTGGATCTAACTGATCCTGACAGACTGGCGGCGCTGGGCAGACTGGCGGCGCTGGGCAGACTGGCGGTGCTGGGCAGACTGGCAGCGCTGGGCAGACTGGTGACGCTGGGCAGACTGGCGACGCTGGGCAGACTGGCGGCGCTGGGCAGACTGGGAGCACTGGCGGCGCTGGGCAGACTGGGAGCACTGGCGGCGCTGGGCAGACTGGGAGCACTGGCAGCGCTGGGCAGACTGGCGGCACTGGCGGCGCTGGGCAGACTGGTGGCGCTGGGCAGACTGGCGGTGCTGGGCAGACTGGCGACGCTGGGCAGACTGGCAACGCTGGGCAGACTGGAGACACTGGCTCTGGCTGCCCTGAACAGGCGAGGCGCACTGGAGGCCTAGTGCGTGGTGCTGGAACTGGTGCTACAGGATCGAGGACACGCACAGGAAGCCTGTTGCGGGGAGCTGCCACCGGAGGACTGGAGTGTGGAGGTGGCACAGGATGGGCTTGACCGTGAAGGCGTACTGGAGATCTTGAGAGCAGTGTTGGCACAGGACGTGCAAGGCTAGGGATGTGCACAGGAGGCCTGGTGCGTGAGGCTGGCACCAACTTCACCAGCCGACTAACACGCACCTCAGGTTGAGTATAGAGCGCTAACTCAGGTGCTATCAAATCCCCGACACGATCCGTCGGACGAATATCATATCTATAGCACCAAGCTAGCAACTCCCTCATTACTCTCCACTCCACTTTCCCCATTAACTCCTTCACAGTCTCTGCTTCGCTCACCTCTAACACCGGCTCTGGTTCTGGTCTCCTCCTTGGCTACTCACGATAAACAAGGAGAGTTGGCTCAGGTCTATCTCCTGACTCAGCCATACTCTCCCTGAGCCCCCCCCCCCAATACATTTTTTGGGGTGACTTTCGGGTTTCGCTCTGCGCCGCCGTGTTTTCCTTTTCGACTCCATTCGCCTATAGCCCTCTTCGCATTGCTGCAGCGAATCCCAGGCGGGCTCCTGCACTCTCTCTGGGTCGGCCGCCCACCTGTCGATTTCTTCCCATGTCGTATACTCCAAGCCTCTGCTATCCATAACGTCCTCCCTTCGCTGTTCAAGCTGTCGCTGTCGCTGCCTGTTAACACGCTGCTCGGTCCGTGAGTGGTGGGTGATTTTGTAACGGTTTTCATATGGTGAAGGAGAGTCGGACCAAACTGCAGCGTGTCGATTGCGATTCATGTTTATTGAAACAAACGTAAACACGACTAAACACGAACACTACAAAACAAATAAACTAAATGAAAACCGAAACAGCCTAAACTGGTGTCAACTAACACAGCACAAGGACATCAAGACACTAAGGACAGGAACAATCACCCACAAAATACAAAGTGAAACTCAGGCAACCTAAATACGGTTCCCAATCCGAGACAACGAGAATCACCTGACTCTGATTGAGAATCGCCTCAGGCAGCCAAGCCTAACTAGACACACCCCTAATCATTCACAATCCCAATAATACAAAAACCCTAATACGAAATACAACAACAAAACCCCATGTCACACCCTGGCCTGACCAAATATATAACGAAAATACAAAATACAATGCCTAACGCGTGACACAAGGTTAGAAATAATTACTTTTAATTGAAATAATAATTGTGTCTTTGCTTTCTTCAAATAATCCTCCATTTGCAGCAATTACAGCCTTGTAGACCTTTGGCATTCTAGTTGTCAATTTGTTACGGTAATCTGAAGAGATTTCACCCCATGCTTCCTGAAGCACCTCCCACAAGCTGGATTGACTTGATGGGCACTTCTTACGTACCATACGGTCAAGCTGCTCCCAAAACAGCTCAATAGCGTTGAGATCTAGTGACTGTGCTGGCCACTCCATTATAGACAGCATACCAGCTGACTGCTTCTTCCCTAAATAGTTCTTGCATAGTTTGGAGCTGTGCTTTGGGTCATTGTCCTGTTGTAGGAGGTAATTGGCTCCAATTAAGCGCCGTCCACAGGGTATGGCATAGCGTTGCAAAATGGATTGATAGCCTTCCTTCTTCAAGATCCCTTTTACCCTGTACAAATCTCCCACTTCACCACCACCAAAGCAACCCCAGACCATCACATCGCCTTCACCATGCTTGACAGATGGCATCAAGCACTCACTCCTCCAGCATCTTTTCATTTTTTCTGTGTCTCACGATTGTTCTTCTTTGTGATTCGAACATGTCGAACTTAGATTTGTCTGTCCATTACACTTATTTCCAATCTTCCTATGTCCACTGTCTGTGTTATTTTGCCCATCTTAATCTTTTCTTTATATTGGCCAGTCTGAGATATGGCCTTTTCTTTGCAACTCTGCCAAGAAGGCCAGCATCCCGGATTCGCCTCTTCATTGTTGACGTTGAGACTGTTTTTTTGCGGGTACTATTTATTGAAGCTGCCAGTTGAGGACTTGTGAGGCGTCTGTTTCTCAAACTAGACACTCTAATGTACGTGTCTTCTTGCTCAGTTGAGCAACTCCTCTTTCTATCCTGGTTAGAGCCCGTTTGCGCTGTTCTGTGAAGGGAGTAGTATACAGCGTTGTACAAGATCTTTAGTTTCTAGACAATTTCTTGCATGGAATAGCCTTCATTTCTCAGAACAAGCATAGACTGACGAGTTTCAGAAGAAAGGTCTTTGTTTCGGAACATTTTGAGCCTGTAATTGAACCCACAAATGCTGATGCTCCAGATACTCAACTATTCTAAAGAAGGCAAGTTTTATTGCTTTTGTTTTATTGCACAGTTTTCAGCTGTGCTAATATAATTGCAAAAGGGCTTTCTAATGATCATTTAGCCTTTTAAAACTTGGATTAGCTAACACAACATGCTATTGGAACACAGGAGTGATGGTTGCTGATAATGGGCCTCTGTACGCCTATGTAGATATTACATTTTTAAAAATCAATAGTCATTTACAACTTTAACCATATCTACACTGTATTTCTGATCAATTTGGTGTTATTTTAATGGACAGAAACAAGAACATTTCTATGTGACACTTCTTTGGTTGCTACATGATTCCATATGTGTTATTTCATATCTGTTGTTCCATGTAGTGAATCTGTTATTCAATGCGATTGTATGGGCTAATTGCGGTAAGGTCAAAAATATATTTTGGATCAAATACATTTAAAAAAATGTAATTAAATTATACTTCAAGGGGTATTAAAATTCTTAATCAAATAGCTAAATGATCCTTGGTATGACTTTCTTAAAACAATTCATTATTGCATAGTAGAAACATCTTCCCCTGGCTCAGACAGGGCTTAGACTCCTATAGGTTAAAACTTGAATCTGATGAGCTAAAAAGGCAGATGACATCCAAACATCATCTGAGGCCAGCAGCGAGGAACATGAACATATTGATATTGGCGTACATGGGCCATTTTGCATTGCTCCAAAGCTCTTTTATCACAAGATCATTTCAATTGATTTATTAGCTTATTAGCTTATGTTTGGACATATTCGTTAACAGACACATGTCATTGCTTTGATCTCTTGGTGGCTGTGATGTCACAGCTTAGCCTCCTGATGTCCTTTTGTTGGATATCTCGAAGTTTCCTGATGTTACATCGCAGATTTTCCCAAAGCAACTAAAGCTAGAGACTAGAGCTGAGGTTCAAGGGGAGTCCATCTAACCAGGCGTCGATTGTTGATGGGACATTCCCTTGCATTGCAAAGAGCCATTTATGGCAATAGAAGCCTATAAAGCCAAGCTGTCAAACTCATCAGTGAACACTGACGAACACATACTGGCAATATCCCAGAATGAGGAGCTTACAAACTGTGTTGTTCCACAAGGAGTCAACGGTATACACTGGTGACATGTTATTTGTCTACCAAAACATGCTGATAATCCGATTACAACAGTGACTATCATTTGATCTTGGCAGAGCCCCACCTGTTTTGAGCCCCCCCAAAAAACAAGATTTACATGCTAAAAACGCCACTGATAGCCTATAATATGTAAGTAAATATTATTTGATTCTTCAATCTGGGCTTCTTCCACTACTGTCGATGTTGAACATTATGGCATGCGGCTCTCATGTCTCCCCGTTCTTTTTTTAGAAGCTGATGAGCCCATCTTTTCCTGGCTTGACGAGCTCTCTAAATTCTGCTCTGCTCCTGTCAGGAGTCATTGATAAAGGATGAGTGAACTCATCCTGCGGTGAAAATGAAAAAATAATACATACATATAGCAGAGCCCTTTTTAAAAAGGAAACGTAGCCTGGAGTGAAGATGCTACTTTGTTATCTCTTCACTGGAATCAGACCTCTTCGTGTGCACTAGTTTAAAAGCAGATTACAGTAAGCAGCAGCATTATCCTCGGGGAAGGCTTTTGATTGAGAGCCACATTAAGTACATTTAAAATGACAACACCATTGCACATTCTCTGTTTTCTTTGAAGAGATACACCCTGGAATTAACACATTCAGCCGGGGTAATTAGAGAGGAGAAAGGAGAGACAGAAGAGAGACACAGTCACAAACGATAGGTCACGTCAATAACAGGAGACACTTTATCTTCACAAGCCAGATACGGCCTGCTTTACTTAGCAGTTCGAGTGAGGGGTGAAGCTCCACTCATTGGCTCGTCCGATCCTGTTGCAGACCAGACCAGCACAGTTCTGCTGCAGGAGAAACAACAACACAACTCCAGAGTGAATCGGAATCTGAGGCAAGCAGACTAACAATTCGTTTTCCTCTGCCTTGGTCCCAGGTATGTCTGCTGCTGTTTCCTCAGCCAGCCGAGAGTCTCCTGGATGGGGCTGTGGGATAGGAGCCAGTGGAGCTGAACATACAGATGGGAGATTCACAGTCAGACAGCCAGATGGAGGGAGTACTTTGTTTGGACTTGTTACAAGTGTGTAATGCACTGTTGATCACAGCATTGAATAATCGCTGACCTCTCATGAGGAAAGGTTCTCTTCTTCTGAATCACACTAAATGTGTTAACGGAGCAAATCTGTGAATATTCTACAGACTTCTTGCCCTCGATAAAAGTACAGAGTTGACTGAGGGAGGGTAAAATCCATTTTTCACAGATTTTGGGGACACTTTGACTGTGGGGATAAACGCATTGGAAAAGGCTCTAGTTCATGACTGGATTCATACGACATAAATACAATAGAGCGAGATCCCCACGTTATCGACAAGCTTGTCGAGCGGTTTACTGCTTTCAACTCATCCATCCTGTGGGTGGGCCTAATAAAACATGCAATTGACGGGATACAGTACATCAGAGCTCAATGAGGTATTCATAGAATGGCATTCGGGATCCGGTCAGTGTCCTTCTTTCTGCTGGCCTTTTCACCACTTCAGTAGAAAAGGACGGACACTTTGTGTTTAACCCCTTCAAAGCTCAGTGGGTATTTTATCGATCTGTAATGACATTACTTCCCATGGATGAATCAAACCTTCATAGTTCCCATCCAAACAATACAGAAACACTGAGTTGGCTAAAGGATACTGACCAATAAGAAAACGTGTCTTCTTTCTTTTTCTCTGTGGATTGTAAAAGAAGCCTTTGTCTAGGAAAAGGTTTTTCTCCCTGCGGTACTACCTACACGTAATGTGCACAGTAGCTGCAGTATGTAGAAGAGAGACTCTGACTGGTACAGCTAATAGATATGCAGTCCGAGGGATATGGATGCTAGATAACAAGGGGAAAAGGCAGATACAGAGATAACATGTTTTTATAAATCGAACAAGTCTCAAGGGCATTCAAAGATCAGGCAAAGCCCAAGTTAAATCCCAGCAACAACAAACCAAAAAAATCGAATAAACTGTGTGGTCAAAATAGTCCATCAAATTATCCAGCACTTTCATTCTCAAGCATAAAGCTATAAAACCTATTTATACTACATCACTTCACAAAAGTACTTTGCTAATCCCAAGCCTCAGACAGAACAGCATATAATGTCGGGCCTCAATGCACAAAACAGCCTTGTCTGCTGCTACTGAAACAAGTCTATTAGCCATATGCAGAAAAAAACACATTTGTGAAATTCATCTTTCCAGGTATTAGAAAGAAATGTCAGTGCGATATGAATACTTTATAGAGTGTTAATAAACTGAGCTCTGAAGAAAGCTCCAAGCATGAACCTCTCGCAGTTCCAATTATTTCACTGACAATGTCCTACTATCATTATTAAAAGTAATGAGAATTTGGCCACATTAAATCTTGTTGCACAAGAGCTTTTGAAAAATGTGTTGCCCTCATGTATAATTAAAACGGATGGATTGAGCCTGGCTAAATGGTTATAAGCTGTCACCTTTTAAGATGTGAATTAGCACCATTGCACCATGTTACATAATTATGGAGAAACAGGCCAAATCGACAGAGGGACTGACTACAGCCCTACATCTGCAGAATTAGGTTAAAGGCTCAGTGCACTCAAAAACTTGATTTCCTTGTGTGTTGTATATATTTGCACACTATGCGGTTTGAATAATACTGTGAAATTGTGAAAATTATGATGTCATTTTAGTGTAAGAGCTGTTTGAAAAGAATGCCTGAAATAACAGCCTGTTTTGGTGGGATGGAGTTTTGGCCTAACGTGACATCACCAGGTGGTAAATTAGTTAATTGACCAACCAGAAAGACAGTTCCAAACCTCTCTGCCAATAACACCTAGTTTTTCATTTTCCCCTCCACACTCCCAGACAGAAATTGCTATTTGCTAAAAAGCTTTTTTCCCCCTTCTTTTTAACCATTTTAATTGAACTCAATCACACTAAGTTACTTAATTGTTAGCCAGATATGATTTGATATTGAGATATATAAAAATAAAAAAACAGCTGCATTGAACCTTTAATGTAAACAGGTTGAAAAATAGATGATCCCCCACTCTGTCTAAAACCCACAGAAACAATGTACACATCATCACCCACACCGAGGGAGAATGGCAGAAGTGGTTTTCTCTCATCTAGCAGCACAACCCATCTAGAGAGTACATAGCATGGCGGATGGATATGTTGCCACGGAAACTCAGTGTGGGGTGAGATGGGGAGGACTGGTCTGTTGTGATTGGCTGCTGAACACAAGTTATTTCTCTAGACTGATAGGGACAAAAGGCATCGGTAAGACAGAGAGAGAGGGAGCAAAAAGAAACATCAGAGGCTCTGAGATAACAAAGTATAGCTTGGGGAAACCAAGGCCAGCATGATGTGTTCTACTCATTCCAAGCATTTTCTTTTCTTGGAATTGATTTGCCAAGAATATCCGCGCTCTGAACAAGTATTCATTTCTTTCGCCTCTTTTGCCAATACACAATGAAATCTCCACTGGAGTTTGTGCTCTCTGTATTAGCCATTCCAACAACAATAGATGTGAATGTCAGTTCGGGAATAAGGAACTCAATTACCACACAGTTGAAATATCCTTATGAGCTATCTTCAGATTTTCTTTGAATTTCTATTTTTCTGTTCAGCCTCAGAATATTCCAAAGTCTCTGTAAAAAAAAACTGCCAGCAGAGTGTTGTTATTGTTGCCCGTAGTAATGGTCAACAGTTTTCATTGTTGTCAGTAGTATTGAAATTCTTCATGGTATTCTGAATACACCACGCAAGTGCAATAACAAATGTACTGGCAGGAAATGATACACCACCTGAACCAAGATCCCGAAGATCACACATGTACGCACACAGGCATGCAAATGCAAACACATAGCAACACACACACACACACACACACACACACACACACACACACACACACACACACACACACACACACACACACACACACACACACACACACACACACACACACACACACACACACACACACACACACACACACACACACACACACACACACACACACACACACTGGTGGGCAGCGAACGAACAGTGAGCTGCACCTGGTACAAGTACCAATGATATGTAAGATGGATAGATCATCAGCTACTACATGTCCTTCACAACATAATATGAAAAAACAACATCTTGACATGTCTTTTTATTTTCAAAAATCAATAACCATACAGGCAACAAGTGTTAACCTCAGCTGAGGGTGAAACCCTTATGTTGAAAGTGCTTCTGCCCTTAATGACAGGCATAGTGACACATGAGGTGTGCTGGCACACACATGAGACCCTTAATGTCATTACAAAACCCACCAGGGGGCCGCAACACCCAGAGATAGTCGCAGTGCTCAGTGTCAAGTGGGCTCACAGATAGGATGTCACCACTATTGATTACAATAGGAGAAGCTTTTCTCTCTGGCGTTAGCATTATGAGGAGAGGGGTCACATGGTGTCTGAGGTGGAAAATCCATAGTGGTATACCATACCATGTAATAATATCCTATATACCTTATGAAGTACCTACTATTGTAGAGCTGATGAACATATATGAATTACTGTAGATAAAGTAAAAACTCGATCGAATGGAAACAGATTCAGTTGGGGCTTTTCAGTCTCCGACTCAGACTGGGAGGAAAATGTGGCTGATTCCATTAGTTATACAATGTTTCTGTGTGTTTTCTTTTGTTTCCCATTCAAGTGTGTTCCCGTATGATTTGGTAGCGGGCACATTGGGAGACTGAGATACTAATAGCAGTGATCAATTATTCACAGTCTATTCTGTGTCTGGAGAAGCAATGAAATGTGCAACGGCCTCGTCATGGTCCTCTGTTGATATTCAGTCAGCAAACCTCTCTGATGGTAACTTCCTATGCTCTACATGGTACATTATACACAGCTACACGGCTAGCCTATCTAAACGTGTCATACACTGGAATTTGAATAATGGGTTACAAGAGGAATTGGCTGACATTCACAAGGACAATCAGAAAAAATGTCTGTATGCATGTTGTTATTAGGCTATAGGCTTAGGCTACACATCATATTTATATTTTAGTTGGCCAGCTACCAAAGGATGCACTTGGCCAGAGATATTGTATTTTTCATCTTCCATTAGAAGTGATTGAACAGGGTCAAAGGAATGCTGTTCAAATGTGAGTCTCTATCACAGGCCTACACTGCCGGCAATCAAAATATGAATATCATTATTTACTTCTTATGCAAGTCTTTGATTGTAATGTCGTTTCTGAGAGTACAGAAGAGTGATTATCGAGTGAAAGTGCTTTTACATTTGAACAGTTTGTCACATAACCAAGAGATTGATAAGATAGTTGATCCGAAACAGTTTCTCACGATGATTCCGAGACGTTTTCCACCTTCTCCAGTAGGTACGCAGGACCATGTGTGGTAAGCGGGTTGAAATAGAGCCTGTCTCTAATGCTCAACGCATATAAACTAGCAGCAGTAGTGCTATACTTCTGTAAGAACAACAGAGATCTGCACTTAAAAAATGCAGCACCTGACAAGTGTCTGGTGTATTCAAAATCCCAAGAGGACAAGATCCCTGTGGCAGGCTTGACTAAGATGATTAAATGTAGCAAACCCCATGTGAATTAGGAGTGATCTGGGTAATCTCAGTAAAGGGAGACAAGTGTCAAAAGTAGCTAAGAACTTCATCTGAGTGATGCGGAAACCAGCAATGAGAAAGGTTAGAGAAATGTTGAGACTTACCTGTAGACCTTCTATGGCCAGTCTCAGCATACTCGGTGTTAGTTTGGAGGCTTGCTTGAATGTGAAGTTGCTCCAGTCGATGATCAGGACAAATCCATTCACCTGTAACTCTGGATCTTCTATCATGGACTCCAGCGACAACAGGATAGCTCGAAGTATGTCCACAAATGTATACCTATAGATGTGAGAAAAAGCATTAGGGTACTTTGCTAAGTAGCCTAGATTACAAAAATAAGACAAAGTAGTGATTAAGTGATTATTGTGTAATTATTACGTAATAACAAATGTACCAAATAATCTTTGTTCTGTAATTCCAGTTAAAATGAAATGGAACCTGCATACCCTTGTTTGGCATTATATACAGAAAGTATATATAAACCATTTTCATTCAGGAGAGTAATACAAAGACTCAGATTGGAGAGACAATTTGACTTGTGTGAGTGCTGTTATTGATTAAGTTAATGGCCATTCCTGATGGCATTCTTGATGGCATTTTGCTTGTTCATCACATCCTGCTATTGCATGAGGTCTGAAAAGGCTGTTTTAAATGACTCATGTAATTGTCATTGTGACTATGGAGATCACATGAGTTGGCCCCTAAAGTCAAATCTCTGCAATATAGTAATTTGACTGTATCTGATTTAGTCCTTAAATTCAACATTCACTAGTGGGGTGATGATATCATTTCTACTGGCCTGTGCAGCCTAAACTTTTCTAATTTCCTGGCCTACATCCATGATACTGACAGGGATTGCCTTTGGGTTCATAGTTCAGTTTGTGGGGATTATGTTTCGGGTTATGTTCATAAGACTAGGCTCTAACAAATCCAATTACACAGATTCGTGAAAAATAAATAGAGGGTCGACAGCAAGCAAACTGTCAAGTGGTGTTAGAGTAGTTCTGAAAAGACAGCTCCCTAATATCAGACGGACATTACCTGCTCTGGTCCCAGTTAGCAGCGAAGAGAATCAGTATTTTCCTGCCATATCTGTCCAAGTTGGTCAACACCCCCGGAAATCCGTCTTTGAGAGCTTGCTTGATGCCCGGATCGGTTGCTTTGAGGTTCTTGAACATATCCAGATTTTGCTGACGATACTCAAAATACTGGGCCAAGAGGCGGAACGCCTCGAAATGGTTAAATTTCCGAGCTCTGAGAAAGCGTAGGATGAAAGCATCGTCTGTCCTAAGAAAGCCAATGTCTGGGCGCGTGATAATCATGTCCCTCACCTCCTGAATGTCCTGATGTGCAGTGTCGGGGTTCTCCTTTAACTCCACCTTGGCTTTCTCCAGTGTTTCTGGGGACAAGCCGGATTGTAAGTGAGTCATCGTTCTTGCTTCAACGTCCACGGCCAATTTTGAATGGTAGGTAGAAATGTTACCGTAGATAGAGCCAAAAAGTCGTCAACAATGAATGCGTCACGTACAGGTCTATTGGACCTTCTCAACCAGGACCCTAAAATCAAAGCCTGACTTCAGATATCGTCCTGCGTCCCTGAGTATGATGGAAGGTGCTAGCAACATTGACTGTGTTCACTTTTTGGACAGCTCCATTTGGTTTCCACCTGTACGGTACATTTGACTTCTGTTTCCAAGTTTATTTTCATACATCGACATTTGTAGCTCTCAATTCAGTCACAATACTGGCTGTGGCTGACTTCCCAAATAGGTCTAAATATGTTGCTGGCTATGTTGAAAGCCTAAGCACACAATTGTAAGACAGCCATTATCGTCCATCCCCACCCAAAATGCCAATAATACAATTACCATAAAAGCGTTACACTATCCAAGCGGGCAGGCAATGCGGCACCCTGCAGCAACTCTTGTCATAACTCTCCTTACCGAAAGCATTTCAATTCAAAATCAGAGAGATGCTGTCACCGACTGCTAGAAATTACAGTCGAAGAATCAAGGCGACATATTCCGTCGACATCCTCACTCCATCCAGCCTGCAGTCTATTTCCATTCTGTGTGTTTGGTACCAAAATTGTTTGGATGTGGGACAAACTTCATGTCCTGTTGTTCTGAGCGCCGTGCTGCTCCGGTTCTGTGGTGGAGGCTTTACGTCAAGTGCTACTGTTGCCGTTTTGTTGCTGTTGAAAGTGACTAAAACCATCGCTCCGGTGATACAGTCAGTCTGACCGTCATCACATGGTGGAGGGGGGAGAATCACCCACTCTCCTCTCTCTATTCATCGCACCCAACCAAACACCTGCTCACTGGCTGCTACCAGACCGCATATGGGCTCCTCACTCTGATATTACATCCGAATTTATGCTGATTTCTACTCTATCCTCGTCTTAATCTGTCTCTCATAATTTTGTATGGCGTGCATTATTCATTTTATTTCAGGCTGTTCTGGTGCTGTCGCTTATGAAATACATTTTTGAAACGACCGCCAACCTATGCAGTCCCATCATGTTGATGCCATTTAGCATTTGCATTGGGGGACCAATTCTGCATGAGGCTATACATTTTCATATGGCTATGGCCTACAATTAGAACGGAAAAATAAGTGTCCTTATCACGTATTGGTTAATTGTCTTTCTCTTTACATGTTCCCTAAACTAACGCGAATTCAACGTGAAATCAACGAAAAGTCGGGTGAAATAAAATACAAAACTATTACATTGATTACTTTTCCCCGGGTTGTTTCATTATTGTTACACTTCGCATCAAAATGCATACAATGTTGCTACAAATAGACGACACAATTGGTTTGATAGATATATTTTACTGATTGCAGCAACATCCCGACATGGCCTTTGTTTCAATAAGGCAAATTCATTGTCTTGTGGTGTCCGCTGAACTGAATACACCAACCCGTCCGGTCCAACATTTTATTCGTTTGTTGCTCTCTCCCCCTGGACAAAAAAAAATTGATCACAAGATGTGCTACACGGTTGCCCACATTCTGCCAAGCTCTGAGAGCGAAAATCAACGGTGAACACTGATGAGGAAGACTTTGACATGCGCACAGGTGCACACACACACACACACACACACACACACACACACACACACACACACACACACACACACACACACACACACACACACACACACACACACACACACACACACACACACACACACACACACACACACACACACACACACACACACACACACACACACACACACACACACACACACACACAGGGACCCCGTGGCTTAGTTGACAGAGGTCCAGTCGATGTGATTGTTTTAGCTAACATCCGCGTCATGGCTACTGATTTGAGCCCTTACAATGATGCGTAAAACCTCCCACTGGGCACAGACGTCATTTCAACGTCTATTCCACTTTCAACGAGATTTCCAGTGAGCTCCGTGTGTAGATCTGTAGGCTATTCTAATTGCCAACCTGGAGAATAATCATAGGTCCTGCATGTTGTTTGAACAAATGTTCTCCAATTCACTAAAACTGGGACCAGTTATGCATTGCACCTTGTGTATTTTCTTCAGATTCAGTCACACATTCTTCAAAGCTTGTGTGAGGTTTATTAATTGGTTATTTCGTTTAGTGAATCACAGTGTTAGTTAGCAATCAGGTATGCGGGACCGTCACTCAGTTGCTCCCAAGCTCGAGCCGCCACTGGTGAGTCAGTGGCGGGAGATAAGGCGCAGCGCTTGGATCATAATGTCATGTAGCGTAAGGGGCCAGAGAGAGCAGGGGGCTGACTGGCAGCTGAGCATCGTGAAAGGAAGGAAAAACAGACTCCCGCGGGAGGTGGAAATGGGCAGCCGATAATTACATTCTGTTCTGACGGGTGTGTGGAGGAAATCAAATGAATGGACGGACCTGCATAGGAAATTACCTTTGTTGCGAAGGTGCAGCTGTCATTTTGAGGAGCTCGCTCACGCTCTGTGAAAATGTCATTTGATCTTTCGATGGTTGATGCCTTGATTAAAAAATGGGTAGCCTAATATGACCTTAAACTCAGTTTGCAGTATTTGTATTGATGCATATGGTATTTAGAATGACATTAGGCTATGCTTGAAGAAAATTACCCCCATCTCCCCCAAAATATATATTTGTCTTGAGGAGTTCTCAGTTAAAACAAGTTAGATATTTACAAAATTCTTAATAGGGAAAAAGACACATGTTACAGAGCGTGATCGCAAAGGTGTCATTAAATTAGTCACCACAGCGACCGAACTCCTATGCTGCCCGTGGCCGTTTCAGCACCATGTGAGTGGACAGCGCCTTGTTGACTCAGCATTAGCGCTGCCGGGTACTTTGAAACTACTGGTTTCACTGGTATAAATGAGGGCGATGTAAGATAACTCACACATTATTTTAGATGTTTACGTTGGGGTGTAGACGAAAAGATCAAAACATCTCAAATATATAGTAGTGAGACGAAACAGGCTACTTACTAAACAGCACAGCACCATTAGGCCTGAAAACGGTAAGATTTTGACAATAGACGCTCTTTGGCATGCTGTGAACTCTCCATACCTAAATGTACGTGTGAGTGAAGCAAATCCACCCCTGCATGGCAAGATGCCATGTTTTGCAAACTAGCCTATTTTGTGAACTACATGATTTAAACAAATAAATAGTGTAAGGCTATTCACCTCGAACATCAAATGGTGGCGTGATTCAATTGCATATCTGCATGCAAAGACAGTGCTCTCAGATTGAGTTGTGATTTTTCTACAGTCCAGCTAATGAATTCATCATAGGCCCGGGGCTTCAGCCTCTGACCTTGGCTGGTCCACAAGCGTGTTTGTGTGAAAACCACTGGTCTGGTGCTGCTTCAATATTAGACCGGGTGAGCGCCCACCAAGGCAATGCCCAGGAGCTTATCTCAATAGCCAGATGTTGGAGGGGAGGGGAAACTATCTCTGATCAAGTCATGGGAGCACGTAGCCTGTTATGCCTTCAACTGAAAATGGAGCAAATTATCAGAAGTGCCGTTTAAAGAATTTCGATAATTGTCATGAATTATTTTAATTAAATCATGTTTTTATTCTTAGCCTTCCAGTTCCCTGTTCCAGCAAGTTCAGAGAAATGGGTAAGTGGGTTCAACATGGCTGGCTCCCAGTGCTGAGTGGTGTCAGTGCTGCCAGACCGGATGTGCTCGCTCGTCCAGACAGACAGTGATTCAGATGGCACTTAATGGACTCGTGTTGTTGGTTTATCGGAGGCTTGCCCAGGGGCGTCGCTAATATGGTCGTTGCGTGTGCACTAATGTTCAGATGGAGCAATATGCTTGAACTGCTGTATAAATCATGATAAATTACACGCCATATGGCGAGCCGGCGCGTGGTTTAGGACTGACCCAATCTCACTATTTTACATCTGGTCAAACGCAGCCTTCGTGGTGTTATCAGTGGCGACAGACAGGTTCAATTAATAATCCGGTAATTGAGGGATTTTGTCATAACTGGGCTCAGGTCCAGGAGACCAATAATGTTATGTTCACTGATTATGTTACAACATATAGGCCCAAAAATCTGTTTGTACACCATGGTTATCTCTGTGGAACATTATGATTATATTTTTTATGTCAGTATATCTACATTTATCTCGTAATGTACATATACTATTGTATACTATTGTTAGGAAGGTGCTCTTTCAATGAAACACACACACACACACACACACACACACACACACACACACACACACACACACACACACACACACACACACACACACACACACACACACACACACACACACACACACACACACACACACACACACACACACACACACACACACACACACACACACACACACACACTAGATTGGAGAGGCTGGAGCAGAGGGCTGCCACAGTGCAGAGCCCAATGAGCAGATCAGAGGGGTTAAATTCCTTGCTGGAGGGAACATCGCCATTAGGTATGATATGAGGAATGACATTCAATTCCATCAAGCTATACACATACCATCCTGACATGTTTATTGTTCTTATCATTCATTTAAAATGTCAGTCTGGTCACATCACACGTTTCCAATGGCAAATTGTGTAGTTAAGTAAAAAGCACACCACCACCATATAAACAGATTACCCATGCACTCCACAATCAGTGCAACATTTTGGCAGGATTTTCTTCAGAAGGATGCAATGCACATACAATGCCAGAGGATGGCACTGTTGTAGCAGTTAATCTTCCAGTCTACCAGCCTTTGCCATAGGTGCATAACCTATTGCATTTTAGGTCAGAAGCTATGAATAGTTTGCATTGTTTGAATGATAATATGATAACACTGAAGATGATGATAATGAAGGTTTTAATAGCCAGTTTAAAACTAAACCTAGCCTGTGGGTTAATTGTCGCAAACTACATGAATCTTAGTTTTGTTGGCCTGTATTGGTAATATGTGCAGTCAATACAGTGGTCAAATGACTGTAAGGTCATAGTCACATCATATTGATTGTCTGTGTCAAAACTGAGGTGTCAGCAGACATCCATTTTCCACATGAGCAGAATGCATGGGCCAGGTCTGATTGTGTTAAAGTATGCCCTGGTAACCTTCACACATCACTTCCTCTCCAATAAACAGCACAATCCCATATTCAAGATTTAGCTCATCATGCTATAGCAATGAAGATGGCAATATACTGTATCATGTATCCAACAGTGTAAAGTAAGTGTGGGGTAAAAAAAGTATCTTGGGAATTGAAAGTCAACCTGATAATATTGAGGTTATCAGAATAGTATTTCTACCAGTGGAGGCTCCCCAGATGAGGAAGTGGAGGACCATCCTCCTCAGTTAATTTCCTAAAAATGAAAAATGTTAAAACATTTAAGAACGTATAATTATTAGATACAATTATACTAAATATAATCACATCACCAAATAATTGATTAAAACATACTCTTTTGCAAAGAAGGTCTACAGTAGCCTTAACAGCACTCTGTAGGGTAGCACCATGATGTAGCTGGAGGACAACTAGCTTTCATCCCCCTCTAGATTAATTGACTCCAATACAAAACCTATGAGGCTCATGGTTCTCACATCCTTCCATGGACTTACACAGTAATTATGACAATGCCAGAGGACGTTCTCCAACCTATTAGAGCTCTTGCAGCATGAACTGACATGTTGTCCACCCAATAAAATGATCAGAGAATTAATCTAGTACTGAAAGCAAATGCAGCTAGCTAGTTTATCCTACTGAAACACCCTGCTCAAACAGAGGGATGCTATGTTAGCTAGCTGGCTATGACTATCCAACACAACCCTGGAACTCTTCCAAGTCAAGGTAAGCTTTTGGTTCACTTAGTTTAATGCCACTGGGGCCCGCCGGTGTAACTGCTTACTGACTGTACACTGTAATGTTACTACATCACCGTAACATTACTGCATAATGCATTAGTTCTATTAGCTATGCTGACTATGACGTTACTTTACTAGCTAATATGGTGACAATGATGTAGGGTGTGTGCAGCGGTTTGGCTTGGACAGGTTTTTTCGCCTGGTCACATACAGCTGAAGTCCACAAGCAAAGGGAAGAGGTGAAAGGAGGAGAGTGCATAACGTACTGTAGATGCGAGAAGGAATACAACGTGGCTGCTATGAAACTGTGAAATGTGTTTACGCGTGATCAGGGGTGTATTCATTCCGCCGATTCTGTTGAAAAGTGTTTCTTAAACAGAAGAAAATGGAACAAAATGGGGATAAACATACCATCATTTGTCCAATAGAAACTCTCGTTTGAACTGGTGGACTAATGATTTTACCCAATATCAGCTAGATGCAGGCAAGAGTGTGCAAGGCGGTATTGAATGTCCCAGTCTGTCCATGTGTCATTGTCTGTCACATCAAATTTGTCTCTCAACCTGTGTGCACCTACGTTGTAAACTTTCATTCCTTGGCTAGGTTGCAGCAACCTCATGATGGGTATAGGGAAAATTTGAGTATCGTATATTACCCTAAACCTATCACTGTTACATTTATCTGGGTGAATGGAATATGAATGACAGTTATCCAATATGCTGTAATAGAAATAAGACCAAGCAAAAAAATCATCCTCCCTCATCTGAAACGGAACTGACAGCCACTGATTTCTACTGTGAATTATTTCAAGGACTATTTGTACACTGTTTCTCAGAGCAATGGTTCATATCCATATCGAACTAGCCTGGTTAATGCATGTAACAAAGGTGAACATCAAGAATTCAAAAGGCAGTTAGCAGGGCCTAAATGCAATGAGCAAACCTGCCTTTAGAAATTAATCAGCACTGTGCCCGACAGTGCACTAAGCTGCGGGAAGGGGCATCTGTTGGCCTATGTGTGTTTCCAAATGGCACCCTATTCCCTACATAGTGCACTACTGTGTGTCCTGGTTAAAAGTAGTGCACATATTAGGAAATAGGCTACCATTTGGGATACATTCATAGTATCATGGGTCAGTACCGTTGTCATCATGTGGAATAAAAGGGGCCATGACCCCCAGGCTCCACTATGATCAAAGACCTTGGCCAACCTGTTCCATCCTGGGCAAACCCATTGACCCTGAACTAATCTGCCTACTGAGGCCCAGCATAAACCAAGAATAAACCCCAAGGGAGAAAACGTGCAGCAAAGACACAATTGGCTTCGGGCTGTCTTTAGGAAATCATTATTGACTGTCCTTCAATCAATCAGAAATGTCTTTCTGTTCACATATTTAGACGAAGCCACAGGGCGGTAGATGGAACATGATCCTAAGATTTTAGTCTGTTATTTATGAACGGAAACATTGGATGCCAGACGGATGCAAATCCCAAGAAGACAATATTCCTTCATCAAGGATTTGGTCATTTCTACTATGGTTTGTAGGTTATTATTCATTAATATCAATCATGTTGTTCACAGCTACTGTCCATAGTCTCACAAAATGTTTGGGGAAAATTCTAAGTGTGATGATCACATCGTGTCAGTTCTTCACTTTTGTCTAAATCCGTTGAAGCAATAACAATGCACAAATTGGTTCAATAACTATCCACACTCTCTGTCAAGCAAAAATACTGTCAGTTGGATTCTTTCCAAATTACGACTTAATTCACATTATTTTCGTTTAGTATATTTCTGCTGACCACTGTCTCTTGCACGCATACAGTACACTTCCCACTTCCACAATCAGAGCTCTGTGTCTGCAGACAATACGTTAACCCTAGTGTAACATGAGAATCTCCAGCCCCAGCACAGTGGGGTACATTTTAATTGGCAGTAGTCACCATAATGGTGATTTTCCCTGTATTTCTGGCCCACTTCTAAACACTCCCTCATTCACTACTACAAGCCACTTTGTAAAATATGTCCCTGCAGAAATGGGTCTTTTGTTCTCTCTACACTTTGTTGTGTATTCCTAGAGAGAAGTTCTCATGGAAGGCCCGATGGAGTTCCATTCTTTTCCCAGAGTGCCTTTCTTCCTCTCAAATGGGAAAAGAGGGAGTTTTTACTGTGCTTGCCATAGACATCATCTGACTGTGAGGTAATAGCCTAGCTGCATACCCATTGGCTGATGGGGATCAGGCTATGCTCGGCCCACAAAGGACAGGGTACAATCAGATCTGAACCCCGACTTCATAAAGGTGGCCATTCATGCTGGCTGACAAATTGCCACTGAAGCATGAGACGAAAGGACCACCCCCCTCCTTTCCCCCTTCAAGACACCCTCTCCTACCACCATATTGGGGAAACAGGCTGAATTGCACAATCACCAAGCCTCCCTCAATGGCTGTCTGTGCTAAGTTTGGCTTTGAAAAGCTGTGCCACTCACTCTCTTTATATTCTGTATGAGAAGGAGTAGGGTGTGAGAGCTAGCACCACACGAGGCTAGCTCTATGACTAGAACATTGTGTTTGTATACAAGGGAATCTGGCCATGCCAAAAAGTGATATTAAACTTCATACCGGGTTTTTGATTTACTAAGTGCTTTGATGAAGTAGCAATGGCTATCTTTCATTTCACCACATATAAACAATGCAAAACACTCGCCGTTCCTGTGAATCTACAACGCTGAATATTTGAATTGAAATGTCTAATCTCCTGTAATGTAAAAAAAAAGGACCGTATGCCCATGCGTCTCTTCGTTTCACTTCTCTGTGAGTTAAGTTACAAAGGGATTCATCAAAGTCCCTACTTGATGAAGGAAAAACAGCGTTGAGCCTTGTTGTAAAGCCAACAATATTAGTCTCAATAACATTCTGGGGGGGGGGAACAAAACACAAAGCTGGGAGTGAGACAGAGTGAACTGGCCAGTCAGCAGAAGTTACAGTAAGCAATATTTACAGACCAAGGACATTTCCCCCAGGAGGATTACAGGGCTAGGTTAGGGAGATAGGTTACTAGAAGTAACAGACCAGACGACTCCTCTCCTTGTTGACGCAGATTCAGCACCAAGGCCTTGCATTGAGGAAGAAGAACCTAAAGATGACCCACAATTGAGAGGTGTGACTGAAAAGTATCTCTCCCGGATCATCTACACTTTATATAATACAATACGGCTCATGACTCATAGGGTTGAAGGGTTCGTATAGGTCTTGCCCAGCCCTGCAGCCATACGAGCGATAATAGGATCCTATAGGCCTTCTGCACAGTTAAATGGAAGTAGCTGTATTTTAGCTGAGTCTGCAATGTACCCTGCCTGACATCATCCAAAATGTTGCATCATTCATTGTCTACAAGCACAAATTACTTGTTGCATGAATAGACCCACTGGTATTTTGGCTATTCTGTGCTGTAAATGACATCCTTTTAGGTTTTAGTTGCTGCATCAAAAGTCCTTTTAAAAGTAGGTAAGGCCCCAATGTCAGATATTCTGACATTGAAATCAAGTGACAGAGAGGAGGATGTGAGGACAGGTATCACTGATACGCACTACTCTTCACCAAAATGGCTGACGACTTGTCTCTTCATTAGACTGAAGGTGTGAAATATAGACCTGGGGTATGAGACTCGTTCACACAACATCTCCACATAATTATCATGCACACTACAACCATGCACCACAACTGTTACTAGACAGTTTTATATATATAAATACAGTACCAGTCAAAAGATAACACACCTACTCATTCAAGGGTTTTTCTTTATTTGTACTATTTTCTACATTGTAGAATAATAGTGAAGACATCAAAACTATGAAACAACACATATGGAATAATGTAGTAACCAAAAAAGTGTTAAACAAATTCAAATATATTTTATATATGAGATTCTTCAAAGTAGCCACCCTTTGCCTTGACAGCTTTGCACACTCTTGGCATTCTCTCAACCAGCTTCATGAGGTAGTCACCTGGAATGCATTTAAATGAACATATGTGCCTTTTAAAAGTTAATTTGGGGAATTTATTTCCTTCTTAATGCGTTTGAGCCAATCAGTTGTGTTGTGACAAGGTAGGGTTGGTAAAGAGAAGATAGCCCTAAATGGTGAAAGACCAAGTCCATATTAGTGCAAGAACAGCTCAAATAAGCAAAGAGAAATGACAGTCCATCATTAATTTAAGACATGAAGATCAGTCAATGCCGAAAATTTCATGAACTTTCAAAGTTTATTCAAGTGCAGTCGCAAAAACCATCAAGCACCACGATGAAACTGGCTCTCATGAGGACAGCCACAGGAATGGAAGACCCAGAGTTACCTCTGCTGCAGAGGATAAGTTCATGAGAGTTACAAGCTTCATAAATTGTCAAGTAACTGCACCACAGACTGCAGCTCAAATAAATGCTTCACAGAGTTCAAGTAACAGACACATCTCAACATCAACTGCTCAGAGGAAACTGTGTGAATCAGGCCTTCATGGTCGAATTGCTCCAAAGAAACCACTACTAAAAGACACCAATAATAAGAAGAGACTTGCTTGGGCCAAGAAACACGAGAAGTGGACATTAGAGCGGTGGAAATCTGTCCTTTGGTCTGATGTGTCCAAATTTGAGATTTTTGGTTCCAACCGCCATGTTTAGAATTCAAGGCACACTTAACCAGCATGGCTACCACAGCATTCTGCATCGATATGCCATCCCATCTGTTTTGCGCTTAGTGGAACTATCATTTGTTTTTCAACAGGACAATGACCCAAAACACACCTCCAGGCTGTGTAAGGCCCATTTGACAAAGAAGGAGAGTGATGGAGTGCTGCATCAGATGACCTGGCCTCCACAATCACCCGACCTCAACCCAATTGAGATGGTTTGAGATGAGTTGGACCGCAGAGTGAAGGAAAAGCAGCCAACCTCATGAAGCTGGTTGAGAGAATGCCACTTGAATGAGTATGTGTGTCCAAACTTTTGACTGGTATTGTGTGTGTATATATATATATATATATACACACACATGTATATATAATTCATATGTCATTTAGCAGATGCTTTTATCTAAAGTGACTTACAGTCATGCTTGCATACATTTTACGTAGGGGTTGTCCCAGGAGTCAAACCCACTACCCTAGCATTACAAGTGTCATGCTCTACCATCTGAGCTAAAGGACCCTTTTTAATGTCTGAACAACGTTCATTACTGGCTACTACCCCTCTTTTCCTCAACAACGCAACCCTGTAGTGTCTTAGAGACACAGCCAAGACAAACGGGACAACAAAACAATGCACAGCTGCCTCTAACACATAACACCATGGCCATAGACGGAGAGACTGTGTGGGCACGGTGAAGTCATTTAAGACATCAAAGAGGATGTTTGGCTGTTAAAAACGTTTTAAACAGAGGCTTTGGACATGACTCGGATAATCCAAGTAACTGAACAGATGCTCTAAGTTTAGGGATAGTAAGACTAGGTATCACTCCCTTATTAACTAATACCGTGTCCTTGCTCTCCATGTTGAATAAAAGCCTCCCTGATCAAAGTAAGACATTGTCATCTCTACTTTTGCTGTGCCGTGTGTGTGTGTGTGTGTTCTCTGCTCTGCCGCCATCCCTTGAATTTAACAGTCCTATTCCACAGATTCCAGTTCCCCAGGGGCCTGCCCAGTTACAGAATCTTGACAGTAATCCACAGATTGAGTGCTTTGCGGCATCAGCCCAGCCAGCAGGAACAAAAGCGCTGTGAGGAGCGGCGACTGATCACAGTCTGCTTGGCCATAATGAGGCCCGGTGTTTAGCGTAGACGTGACCTACTGGGGTCCCTCACATTGACCTCATAACTACAGCTCTTAAGGTTTTCAGGAAGCATAGAGGGCCTAAGCATACGTGACAGCATTGGCCGTGCCGTATTGCCCTCTTAATTGGCTACAGTTCAGTACAGATAAAAGGAATTCAACAAAATCCTATTCAGACAGTGAAACATGGACATGTCGAGCTTGTGTTCTGAGTTTTTACATCTTTAAAACATAGATCACTGATATCACAAAGACATATAGCAATACTCTCCATTGCATAAGTAAGGCAGGCTGTTGAGTTCTTAGTATTGCCCTAGTTCACTCTGTGAGGCGATACAAAAGGGCAAAGGGGGTATATAATGGCATTAAGTCCACTACGGCTTAAGAGCTTGGCCTTCTGTCATTATTGTCTGTGTGGATTATTGGTTTGAAATGTAGAGGCTTGGTGTCTCTCTGAGAAAATGTGCCTTGCTTCTCATAAGATGCCTAGAATAATGCTGATATTTAGGAAAGTGTCTTTAATGTGCTTTGCCACATCCCTCTCTCACCTCAGTTCCACCCTACCCAAAACATATTTCAGAGGGTCTACAGTGCCTTCCGAAATAATTCACAACCCTTGACTTTTTCCACGTATTGTTGGGTTACAGCCTGAATTGAAAAATAACTACATTGAGATTTATTTTGTTGTCACTGGCCTACACACAATACGCCATAATGTCAAAGTGGAATTCTGTTTATTTTTCAACCCCTTTATTATGGCAATCCTAAATAAGTTCAGGAGTAAAAATTGACTTAACAAGTCACATAATAACATATATAGACTCACTCTGTGTACAACATGTTTAACATGATTTTTGAATGACTACCTAATCTCTGTATGTACCCCACACATACAATTATCTGTAAGGTCCCTCAGTCAAGCAGTGAATTACAAACACAGATTCAACCACAAAGACCAGGGAGGTTTTCCAATGCCTCACAAAGAAGAGAACCAATAGATAGATGGGTAAAAATAAAAAGCAGACATTGAATATCATGGAGCATGGTGAAGTTATTAATTACACTTTGGATGGTGTATCAATACACCCAGTCACTAAAAAAGATACAGGCGTCCTTCCTAACTCAGTTGTTGGAGAGGAAGGAACCGCTCAGGGATTTCACCATGAGCCCAATGGTGACTTTAAAACAGTTACAGAGTTGAATGGCTGTGATAGGAGAAAACTGAGGATGGATCAACAGCATTGTAGTTACTCCACAATACTAACCGAATTGATAGAGTGGGTATGCTTGTCATCAGCAAGGATTAGGGAGTTTGTTAGGGGAAACAATTTATGGAATAGAGCTAAGCACAGGCAAAATCCTAGAGGATTTTGCTTTCCAACAGACACTGGGAGACAAATTCACCTTTCAGCAGGACAACAACCTAAAACACAAGGCCAAACATAAACTGAAGTTGATTACCAAGTCGACATGAAATATTTCTGAGTGGCCTAGTTACAGTTTTGACTTAAATCGGCTTGAAAAACGTTTGTCAAGACTTGAAAATGGCTGTTTAGCAATTATCAACAACCAACTTGACAGAGCTTGAATTTTTTTTTAAAGAATAATGGGCAAATGTTGCACAATCCAGGTGTGGAAAGCTTTTAAGAGACTTACCCCAAAAGACTCACAGCTGTAATTGCTGCCAAACGTGTTACTGACATGTATTGACATAGGGGGTTGAATACCTACGTAATCAAGATAGGTTTAAAAAACAAAAAAAATGTTTTTGTTTTTTACAAATGTTAGAATTTTTCTTCCACTTTGACATTGGAGTATTTTGTGTAGTTCATTGACACATTTATTTTTTTAAATCAATTTTAATCCCACATTGTAACGACAAAATGTTGAAAAGATCAAGTGGGGTGAATACTTTCTGAAGGCCATGTATAAGAAGTGGTGTGGAGGAGGTCAATCCAGGCATTCACTTCTACTGCCCACTGCAGGAGGATCACAGTCTCCTGCTAGATTTATACTGTTGTTTAAAGCCTGGCCTGAACCCAGGACAACTCAGGGAGGCTTGCGGGTAGTGAAGACTGAAGAGCAAGAGACCCATTCTAGTCTCAAACAGAGTCACATCGACAGGGCAAATATTGACCCATCTCTCTCTCGCTCGCTCCATCAGTGGCTGGTCCTTTGAGGGGAACCAGCCCATCTGACTGGCAGCCCAGTGATTCACGCTTATTAGTGCATCACAGAGTCATTAGTGAGGCCTGCCAGAGTTCTGCTGCAGTTACCCCGGAGTCGTCTTTATCACCATGCCAACCACTAACCTAATTTCCACAGTCCCTTCCACCAGGCATTGTGACTCTCCCAGACTCTCTCAGCCCCTGAATGCTAATGTTAAACCCAGTTGAGGGCATATGAGTGAAAAGATTTCGTCCCCAAATCCAAAAGGCAAGGGCAGATAGTCCTTCTGGACTGTGGGGAGAGGGTGGAGAGAAGTGGGGAACAAGGGGAGAGGAGGAGAGGGTTGAATAGGGTTGGGGCTGTCTGATCCCCCCTCCCCTGCAGAGCAGTTTGGTCTAGTGTGGCATTTGCTAGCTTTTCATTTTCTCCAGCGAGGTCATGAGTTAACCTCTCTCACAGTACAGCTATAGAGGGGACTGGGGAGCAGGTGAAGAGGATAACTGTAGCATGACAGCTGGGAAAACAATCTCCAAACTAGGGCCACTTTGATCCAGAGAGTTTGATCTCTGCACATGAGAAACTGATGGTGTCTCAGAGAAAAAAATATCACAATTTACAAAATGCTGAGAAAATTGTCGTGCCATCTTTAATTTTTGGGAAATAAAACAAGTGCATTGAAAAAAATGAATGCCCTCCCCTTTTGTGCAACAGTACCACTTAGAGGCCATTTGCTTTATACTGCAAGCAAAGCAATTCACAGTTTACAGTTTATTCAATAACTGCCAGACATTTTAAAAGCAATAACCATACAGTGTACTTAGCAGTTAGCGATCGATTTCTCTTTGATTTCAACATGTCCAAAAAAAGTTGGACACAATATTTGGCCTTTTGCGATTATATAATCATCAACATTCTCATCTGGTATCGTGTCCTTATTTCGACCTCAGAGATGCTTAAATTGTCACCATTAAGTTGAAAGTATTACATTATACATTTATATTTCATGGTCATGTGAAAACATATTGGGGTGGTAAGGGAGCCTAGTGGTTAGAGCTGTTGGACTAGTAACTGGAAGAGTGCAAGTTCAAACCCCTGTGCTGACAAGGTACAAATCTGTTGTTCTTCCCCTGGACAGGCAGTGAACCCACTGACCCAAGGCTGTCATTGAAAATAAGAATTTGTTCTTAACTGACTTGCCTAGTTAAATAATGGTAAAAAAAATATGAAATATCTGTACAGCATTATTAAAATCCTTGGGTTTTTACATTACAGTAGTTCACAATAAAAATATCCCTGTTTTAGTGTCCCTTTTCAATATCTTTGATATAGGAGGTATAGTCCAAGGACTGCACCGCAAAGACCTGAGTCAGCTTGCAGGCCCCATCACACACAATGGTATCATCATAGCTCACCATAAAATGGCAAAAATACTTCTGAAACGTTTCACTTTGCCCCAACTCAAAACTCAGGGCAAGTTGAAACAAGCTGTGTGGTTGAATATCCTTTCATCCAAGTGGTTCAGGGATTACGTATTCAAGTTTCCAGTCAGATCTTTTTTCTTGGTTTGCTTCGATGAGATTCAAGTAGTACTGCCAAATATCCTTCAGAGAGAGAAAAATACTATTTCAAAACCATGAAAAGCCATGTAAAAAAACCTTGCTCTGAGAGAGTACCTTGATTATAATTAGATTTGTTATGAATGACAGCAACATTAATCATGAAGGAACAGCATTGCTGTGGGTCTAGGGCAGGGATCATCAACTAGATTCAGCTGCGGGCCAATTTTTTCTTGAGCGGATGGTAGGGGGGCTGGAACATAATTACAAATCATTTGTAGGCAGCAAATTGACAGCAAGAAGCCCAAACCAATATAATATTTGACTAAAACATAATGATTTTCCACCTTGCTTGCATTTATGTAGATCAAGTGTTTCTCTCTCTATTATGTGTGAAAATACTAGGGAATAGACTTCCAACATGTATAATCATTTGGAGCTGATTTCCAGGGCTTTTTTACAGTCTTTTATGTCCAACAATGAAAATCCCCTCGCTCCCTCCCCCCAAAATGACCGACAGTTGGGAAACCCTGGTCTAGGGATTTGTTAAGCTGTTGAGACCGAATGCGCCCCATTTGAAAAAGTGTTGTCAAGATGTTTCTGATTTGTTCTTATTTTACACATTGCTTTTCTTAACAGATTACCCCAGGAAGTAGAGCTACAACGAGTCTAACAGTGATTTTCAAAGGCTGGGCCCTCCCCACTGTTGACTGTGGCGGTTACATGTCAGAGCTCCCGTCTTTGGGGCATGCTGAAATCACATGTAAGCTAGTCTGAGCTCTATGCTGTATGAGCGAGAATCACATTGGGATTGTTTTGTTGAAACTGTACATTAGTAAACCAAGCCAAGGACAGATCAGTGCTGACCTTATGAAAATAATAGGAGGGAAAGTAACAAAGCAGAACTGAAATCAGCCTCTGCATGGTAATCATGAAATAAGTTCAGCTTAACTACATCACCTTGAGAGGGTTAATGTTAGACATGAGGAGGATAATACGCCATGAATGGATATTTCCAAATGAAAGTAGATTGTCCCAAACCCCTGGATAATGGTGGTTCACAAGTTAACTGAGTTCCCTACTTACCAGCAGCCCGTAGTCCTATGGGTCATAATGCTACATGTGGAAGGCTCTATTGTTGGAGTACAGCTCTTCTGCCTTTTTGATTGGAGTAACAGCCGGTGTGACAAACAGGGAACTAACCGGCTCCCCTTCAAAGCAAACACATTATAATTTGGGTAAATAAATACATGGCTAAAGGCATTCATTCCTTAGTTCCCCCTCCATTGCATTAAGCTAGCTAATTATACAAACAAGCATTTTTGTGGCTGTGGGGATTCTAGCCAACACTGACAGTCAGGATAACACTGAACCCACAGGAGGTGAATGGGTCACATTGGTGGATGTCGATTGTCTGAGTAATTTGAGGTGGAGTTGAACACGATCTAAACGCGTCATTATAGTTGGAAAGGTACAAAAGGTCACTTAGCATATGATGCCTCGTTCACACAATGATACTGTATGTAGGAAGTAGAGTTCAGAATTTGATGACAGATACAAATAATGTCCAAACCTCATCCTGACCCAGGCACTTACCAGACAAAAAATGTACTTTTACAAAAGAGTCTATGATTAAGTTAACAGCATATGATCTATTGAATACTATCGAATGCTATCAATACTACAAGTTAATCAATACTAGTTACTCCTTGATGACAGTCACTTCTCCAACGCAGAGCCTTGACGCTATCCAGTGACTCACCTTGCTGATCCTGCAAGAACATTATGCTGTCTCTGTGAGTGTGGCCAAAGAAATGCCCTGAGATGATCTCCCTGTAGTTGCAAATTATCTTCACAAGTCTCTCACTGTAGAGTTCTCTGACGGCCTTGGTGTTCCTGGCATAGGGCAAGTAACCCACTGGAACATGAGCAATGACAACCTACAGAGGGATGACAGGAGAAATAGCATGCTTAGGCATGATAGGACTGGTTTGGAGTCAAACCTTGCTTTAAAAAAACACGTGTCAGTCTTCCATGTTATATCCTGTATAAGCAGTCTTCTGGTGCTTAGAATCCATGCAGGACAGAAGCCCTCCACACCTTCATACTCGTCGCCAAACATACTGCCTACAGGTTATCTACAAGCCTCTGCTAGGTAAAGCCCCGCCTTATCTCAGCTCACTGGTCACCATAGCAGCACCCATTCGTAGCACGCGCTCCAGCAGGTATATCTCACTGGTCACCCCCAAAGCCAATTCCTCATTTGGTCGTCTTTCCTTCCAGTTCTCTGCTGCCCATGACTGGAACGAATTGCAAAAATCTCTGAAGCTGGAGACTCACATCTCCCTCACTAGCTTTAAGCACCAGCTGTCAGGGCAGTTTACAGATCACTGCACCTGTACATAGCCCATCTGTAAACAGCCCATCTATCCACCTACCTCATCCCCATACTGGTATTTATTTATTTATTTTGCTCCTTGGCACCCCAGTATCTCTACCTGCACATTAATTTCCTTAACTTACCTCATTTGCACTCACTGTATATAGACTTTTTGTTTTCTTTTGTTCTACTGTATAATTGACTGTATGTTTTGTTTATTCCATGTGTAACTCTGTGTTGTTGTATGTGTCGAATTGCTACGCTTTATCTTGGACAGGTTTGTAAATCAAAGATCATAAATGAGAACTTGTTCTCAACTAGCCTACCTGGTTAAATAAAGGTTCAATTTAAAAAATAAAACATTTTTAAAAACCTGGCTAGATATTTTATTTTCTTTAACCTTTATTTAACCAGGAAGGGCTCATTGAGAGTAAAATCTCTTTTTCAAGAGCGCCCTGGCCAAGATAGGCAGCACCAAGTCATTACAAAAAAATTACAGACAGACAACATGAAAAACTACAAGTAATCTAGTAAAAACCATTGAATTCACAAGAGTATAAAACAGCAAATTAAATACATTTGCAGGTCAGGGAATCAGCCTCAAAATCCTTCATCAGTGATTTAAAAACACCAATCGGGACAAGTTCTTCCAGTTTAAAAGTATTTTGTAAGGTGTTCCAAGACGATGGCGCAGAGTACATAAAAGCCCTTTTTACCAAATCCAGTTTGGATATATATTCCTTCTACTAAGTAATGTAGCTATTGTGCCTTCAGAAGGTATTCGCGACCCTTGAGTGTTTCCACATTTTGTTGTGTTACAAAGTAGGATTCAAATTGATTTGTCATTCTTCGGTCAACAATCTACAGTACTCAAAATGCTCTAATGTCAAAGCGGAAGATAAATTCTAACATTTGTAAAAAATAAAAAAAGTAATGAAAAATAAAACACATATATCTTGATTAGATAAGCATTCAACCCCCTGAGTCTGGCTAGAACATGGGAGAACTCATTTTAGGCCTGCTGATCAGGCCTCCTGGTACTTTTTTGCATTGTTTTTAATGTCCATAAACATTATATATTGATAACCAACTGTAGCTCAGTTGGTAGAGCATGGCGCTTGTAAACGCCAGGGTAGTGGGTTCGATCAACCGGGACCACCCATACGTAGAATGTATGCACACATGACTGTAAGTCGCTTTGGATAAAAGATATCATTCAAATAACCCTGCATATATATAAAATATATATAAAATAAAAGATATCATTCAAATAACTTATTAGAGAGAGCCCAGGGCAGAATTAATGAAATAAAACAAAGATCTGCTAATGTGTTACCCATAAATCCCTTTAATCCAGGAGTAGTCTTTTTTCACATTTGAATCTAGGTGCAGTGGCAGGGCCTTTCACCAAAGCATCTTAATTATGCTTACCAAGCATTATACATGCCAATAAAATGTCAGGCTTAACCGATTAACTGAAGATTTGTGAAATGAACTAGCTTAGCACCATACACATGCAGTACAAGTCCTTTCGTGTTATGTCTGATTAAAATGTTCAGGCCTTAGCATAGCATTTAGTGCATTTTTAGTAGCCTTTGCTATGCATGGCTCTTTATTCATATGCACACCTATCTGATGCGGAGTTGTCCCCACTGGTTGAACGTTGGCATAATGACTTTATAGCACTTGGTTTTAATATCAGCAGAAGTTATTGTATGGATGATTTATGGCCTATTAGGCTGCTGTGGAAATTACTTATTACATTTTGGTTCGAGACAAAGCCTAGAGCTGTTTCAAAACCATACACTATACAGACATTGTTCATGCTTCAGTGAGCAAATCACTGATTGGTTGCTTATTTTACAACAATTCCATCAGTAACAATATCATTGTTAGTTATCCAATGACAGGAAGGAGGAAGCAATATGCTTTTGTTAGTTGTTTAACCTCTCAAAAGGTGCACTGGCTACTTCTCCATTAGCGTTGTATATGAAACAGGAAAACAAATCCACATTAACACCACATGTTGTTTTCCATACCATATAAAGCTACAAACCTTGTCCAGATCATAAACTCTGGCTGTGGAGCAACTTGTTTCATGTGCTGGAAGCTGACAGGATGAGCTGGTAGAGTCACACTTTAAGTTTCCAAAAAGACCAGGGTTTGAGGCTGGGACACCTTTAGAGGAGAACACACGTTGGTGTATTCATCAGTCACATGGTAGGGGGGGTCAAAATGCAGGTCAGAGATGTGCCAGAATCTCCCTGAAATTGAAATATTATTGGGCATGTTATATCAATCTATTTTATTACATGTAGGGGATTATGTAATTCATGCTAGTCAGGATTTATTAATTATAGGTAACACAACTCAGTGGCCAGTTTATTAGGTAAACCCATCAAGTACCGGGTCGGACCCCCCATTGACTCCAGAACATCCTGAATTATTTGGGGCCTGGATTCTACAAGGCATGGCATTCAAACATTGCTTAATTGGTATCAAGGGACCTAACTTGTGCCAGAAACATTCCCCACACCATTACACCACCGCCACCAGCTTGTACCGTTGACACCAGGCAGGATGGGGACATGCGACTCCTGCTGCTTAAGCCAAATACACAAAATTCTAAATCACACTATCAGTGTCATACCATGTACAATACATGGATAGATCTAGGCAAATGGGGACTGTCTAATTTTGTTATGATGATTTACAATATTGCGGACAGGCAGAGATGTAGAGAATGAAGTTGGGTTAGTCCTAAATCATTATCTTCAACATTGTTACCTTCCATTACAGAACTTTGCTTGTGTGTGGATTGAGGCCTATACATTCAAATCATTGGTTTCTCCATCGTATTGACATTTCCTTATTTATATTGTGGATGGGGTTTCTGTGGACCAAATGAAAGTCTACAAAACTATAAGCAAAACAGCATTTGTATTGGATACATGAAATTGTGATGACACTGATTAATTAATCTTACACACTGTCTATTAGATTTTTAAAAATCCCTTGTTTTACCAGCTAAATTGACTGAGAACACATTCTCATTTACAGCAACAACCTGGGGAATAGTTACAGGGGATGAATGAGACAATTGTCAGCTGGGGATGATTAGGTGACCGTGATGGTATGAGGGCCAGATTGGGAATTTAACCAGTACACCTGGGTTAACAACCCTACTCTTACAATAAGTGCCATGGGATCATTAGTAACCACAGAGAGTCAGGACACCCGTTTAAGTCCCATCTGAAAGACAGCACCCTACACACGGCAATGTCCCCAATCACTGCACTGGGGCATTGGGAAATTAATTATTTTTAGACCCGAGGAAAGGGTGCCTCCTACTGGCCCTCCAAAACCCCTTACAGCAGCATCTGGTCTCCCACCCAGGGACTGATCAGGGCAAAAACCTACTTAGCTTCAGAAGCAAGGTGAACAAGGTGATTAGCTCACTAAAGAACTCTAAACCCAAAGATGTGTTTGGGATGGACTCTACCTTTCTTAAAAACTACAAAGAGTCACTCATTGGCCCCATTACTAAGGTCACCAACACATCTATTGGTCTCGGTGTGTTTCCAAGGGTATGGAAGTTGGCCATAATAATGGCCATCTTTAAATCAGGCGACCCTGCTGACGTGAGTAACTACAGGCCCATTAGTATACTACCTGTGGTGTCAAAGGTTGTTGAAAAGTGTGTAGCAGAACAACTGATTGCCCACCTCAACAACAGCCCCTTCACATTACACTCCATGCAGTTTGGCTTCAGAGCGAAACACTCCACAGAAACGGCCAACTGCTTTCTTCTGGAAAATGTGAAGTCCAAGATGGACAAAGGGGGTGCTGTTGGGGCTGTGTTTCTGGACCTAAGGAAGGCTTTTGATACTGTTAACCATGAGATTCTCATCACAAAATTGTCCAAGTTCAACTTTTCCCCTGATGCCTTGAGATGGATGAAATCATACCTTGAAGGCAGAACTCAGTGTGTCAGAGTGAGCAATGAGCTGTCGCCCACTCGTAGCTATGATGTGGGCGTGCCCCAAGGGTCAATACTGGGGCCCCTCCTGTTCAGCCTGTACATTAATGATCTGCCTTCTGTCTGTACTGGGTCTGCAGTTCAAATGTATGCAGATGATACAGTGATATATGTGCATGCAAAGAGCAAACAACAAGCTGCACAAGAACTCACTACTCTAATGGTCCAGGTTACAAAGTGGCTCAGTGACTCGTGTTTGCATCTCAATGTGAAAAAACCTGTTTGCATGTTCTTCACAAAGAGGGCAACAGATGCTACTGAGCCAGATGTCTATGTGTCAGGGGAGAAGCTCCAGGTGGTATCCGATTTTAAGTACCTTGGCATCATACTTGATTCCAACCTCTCTTTTAAAAAGCATGTGAAAAAGGTAATTCAAATAACTAAATTCAATCTAGCTCATTTCCGATTTATACGAAATTGTTTGACTACAGAGGTAGCAAAACTGTACTTCAAATCTATGATACACCCCCACTTAACATACTGCTTGACTAGTTGGGCCCAAGCTTGCTGTACAACATTAAAACCTATTCAGTCTGTCTACAAACAGTCTCTCAAAGTGCTTGATAGGAAGCCCAATAGCCATCATCATTGTCACATCCTTAGAAAGCATGAGCTCCTGAGTTGGGAAAATCTTGTGCAATACACTGATGCATGTCTTGTATTCAAGATCCTTAATGGCCTGGCTCCCCCTCCACTCAATATTTTTGTTAAACAGAAAACCCAGACATATGGCAGCAGATCCACAAGGTCTGCCATGAGAGGTGACTGTATAGTTCCCCTAAGGAAAAACACCTTTAGTAAATCTGCATTCTCTGTGAGAGCTTCCCATGTCTGGAATACACTGCCATCAGACACACATAACTGCACCACATATCACACTTTCACAAAATGCTTGAAGACATGGCTAAAGGTCAATCAGATTTGTGAACATGGTCCCTAGCTTTGTGTTGCCGCTTTCCATGTTGTCTGTTGTCTGTAGCTTGTGAGGTGTGGAAACACTTTGTTGCTTTTATGAATTTTGTCTTGCTTTTTGTCTGTATGCTACGTCTTGCTTGTCCTATGTTGCTATGTCTTGCTTGTTCTATGTTGCTATTGTCTATATTGTAATTGTTTTTAATAACCTGCCCAGGGACTGCGGTTGAAAATTAGCCGGCTGGCTAAAACCGGCACTTTTACTGAAACGTTGATTCATGTGCACTGTCCCTGTAAAAATAAAAAATAAACTCAAACTCAAACTCAAGCCCACAGTGGGATGCAGAGTGGTATACTGCTGGAATGTATATTCATACTTTTTAGAAATTACCATAATTCTACACATTTGAATACTTGTACTTCCAATTTTGATCATCATGATTTAGCGACTGTAAATAAAATGTGTTGATCTACCGGGATTTGTTTTTTAAACGTTTTGTTCTGTCTGCTTGGATTCAAGAGATTAGTAGCCTATGGTTGCCTTAATCTTTCACAGGCTGTTATGTTCTTTTGTTAAAGTATTTGCAATTTTGATGGTATAATATAGTTTGCCCCCAGTAAGAAGTGAAATGAGAGCACCCGAGCTCTCTCTCTAGAGTATGTGTGGGGTTGAACACAATCTCACACTTGGGAGCGCCTCAGTGGGCTGCCCGGAGTAGCAAGGTGGGTTATTAACCCTAGGTTCTGGAGGCTGATAAATATAAACTCAGCAAAAAAAGAAACGTCCTGTCATGTTTGTCATTTATTATCATGTCTTGTCCCTGTGCTCCCCATTCTGTTCGTTTCCCTCTACTGGTCTTGTTAGGTTCTTTCCCTCTTTCTATCCCTCTCTCTCCCCCTCCCTCTCTCACTCTCTCGCTCTCTCTTCTCTCTGTCGTTCCGTTCCTGCTCCCAGCTGTTCCTATTCCCCTAATCATCATTTAGTCTTCCAGAGACACCTGTTCCCGATCTTTTCCCCTGATTAGAGTCCCTATTTCTTCCTTTGTGTTCCGTTCCTGTCCATGATAATAAATGACAAACGGTTCCTTGTTTAGAATTGTTTTCACCGTGCTGTGATTGTGTTATCGCCCTGTCCTGTACAAACAGTGTTTTTGCCTTCATCAGATGCTGCGTGTGAGCAGGTGTCTCTGTCAATATTTTTGCTACGGCCTCCACAAGGTCGCCTACTGTATAGTTCCCCTAAGGAAAAACACCTTTAGTAAACCTGCAGTCTGTGAGCTTCCCATGCTTCTCCTGTTATTCACAAAATGCTTGAAGACATGGCTAAGGTCCCTCTACAGACTAGAGGATTTCTGTTGTAAAAATAAAAATAAACTCAAACTCAAACTGTCCCTGGGATAAAAAGTTTCCCTGTTTGGACATTTCCTGTTAAGGATTCAGGATTTGTCGTTTTCTGTTTGGACTTGAATAAACTCTGTTTCTGTTAAGTCGCTTTTGGGTCCTCTTTCACCTGCATGACACGTCCTCTCACTGTCAACTTCGTTTATTAAAGGCAAACTTAACATGTATAAATATTTGTACACTTTAAAAAATGACCCACAGGCTTAGTAAATATTGCAAAAGAAAATCAATGATTTTTACTTAAAATAATAGGTTTCTGGTTTTACTTACATTTCTGAATATAGTACTTAATTTACCCCGAAACCAACCACTCCACTCTCTGGACTCTTTTGATCACTCGACTAAGGATGCCTCTCCTTAATGTCAATATGTCTTGTCCATTGCTGTTCTGGTTAGTGTTTATTGGCTTATTTCACTGTAGAGCCTCTAGTCCTGCTCACTATACATTATCCAATTTATTAGTTCCACCACCCACGCATGCAATGACATCTCCTGGTTTCAATGATGTTTCTAGAGACAATATCTCTCTCTTCATCACTCAATACCTAGGTTTACCTCCACTGTATTCACATCCTACCATACCTTTGTCTGTACATTATACCTTGATGCTATTTTATCGCCCCCAGAAACCTCCTTTTACTCTCTGTTCCAGACGTTATAGACGACCAATTCTTATTGCTTTTAGCCGTACCCTTATTCTTCTCCTCCTATGTTCCTCTGGCGATGTAGAGGTGAATCCAGGCCCTGCAATGCCTAGCTCCACTCCTATTCCCCAGGCGCTCTCTTTTGATGACTTCTGTAATCGTAATAGCCTTGGTTTCATGCATGTTAACATTAGAAGCCTCCTCCCTAAGTTTGTTTTATTCACTGCTTTAGCACACTCTGCCAACCCGGATGTTCTAGCTGTGTCTGAATCCTGGCTTAGGAAGACCACCAAAAATTCTGACATTTTAATTCCAAATTACAACATTTTCAGACAAGATAGAACGGCCAAAGGGGGCGGTGTTGCAATCTACTGCAAAGATAGCCTGCAGAGTTCTGTCCTACTATCCAGGTCTGTACCCAAACAATTTGAACTTCTACTTCTAAAAATCCACCTCTCTAAAAACAAGTCTCTCACCGTTGCCGCCTGCTATAGACCACCCTCTGCCCCCAGCTGTGCTCTGGACACCATATGTGAACTGATTGCCCCCCATCTATCTTCAGAGCTCGTGCTGCTAGGCGACCTAAACTGGAACATGCTTAACACCCCAGCCATCCTACAATCTAAACTTGATGCCCTCAATCCCACTCAAATTATCAATGAACCTACCAGGTACCCCCCCAAAGCCTTAAACACGGGCACCCTCATAGATATCATCCTAACCAACTTCCCCTCTAAATACACCTCTGCTGTCTTCAACCAAGATCTCAGCGATCACTGCCTCATTGCCTGCATCCGTAATGGGTCAGCGGTCAAACGACCTCCACTCATCACTGTAAAACGCTCCCTGAAACACTTCAGCGAGCAGGCCTTTCTAATCGACCTGGCCGGAGTATCCTGGAAGGATATTGATCTCATCCCGTCAGTAGAGGATGCCTGGATATTTTTTTTAAATGCCTTCCTAACCATCTTAAATAAACATGCCCCATTCAAGAAATTTAGAACCAGGAACAGATATAGCCCTTGGTTCTCCCCAGACCTGACTGCCCTTAACCAACACAAAAACATCCTATGGCGTTCTGCATTAGCATCGAACAGCCCCGTGATATGCAGCTATTCAGGGAAGCTAGAAACCGTTATACACAGGCAGTTAGAAAAGCCAAGGCTAGCTTTTTCAAGCAGAAATTTGCTTCCTGCAACACTAACTCAAAAAAGTTCTGGGACACTGTAAAGTCCATGGAGAATAAGAACACCTCCTCCCAGCTGCCCACTGCACTGAAGATAGGAAACACTGTCACCACTGATAAATCCACCATAATTGGGAATTTCAATAAGCATTTTTCTACGGCTGGCCATGCTATCCACCTGGCTACTCCTACCCCGGTCAACAGCACTGCACCCCCAACAGCAACTCGCCCAAGCCTTCCCCATTTCTCCTTCTCCCAAATCCATTCTGCTGATGTTCTGAAAGAGCTGAAAAATCTGGACCCCTACAAATCAGCCGGGCTAGACAATCTGGACCCTTTCTTTCTCAAATTATCTGCCGAAATTGTTGCCACCCCTATTACTAGCCTGTTCAACCTCTCTTTCGTGTCATCTGAGATTCCCAAAGATTGGAAAGCAGCTGCGGTCATCCCCCTCTTCAAAGGGGGGGACACTCTTGACCCAAACTGCTACAGACCTATATCTATCCTACCATGCCTTTCTAAGGTCTTCGAAAGCCAAGTCAACAAACAGATTACCGACCATTTCGAATCTAACCATACCTTCTCTGCTATGCAATCTGGTTTCAGAGCTGGTCATGGGTGCACCTCAGCCACGCTCAAGGTCCTAAACGATATCTTAACCGCCATCGATAAGAAACATTACTGTGCAGCCGTATTCATTGATCTGGCCAAGGCTTTCGATTCTGTCAACCACCACATCCTCATCGGCAGACTCGACAGCCTTGGTTTCTCAAATGATTGCCTCGCCTGGTTCACCAACTACTTCTCTGATAGAGTTCAGTGTGTCAAATCGGAGGGTCTGCTGTCCGGACCTCTGGCAGTCTCTATGGGGGTGCCACAGGGTTCAATTCTTGGACCGACTCTCTTCTCTGTATACATCAATGAGGTCGCTCTTGCTGCTGGTGAGTCCCTGATCCACCTCTACGCAGACGACACCATTCTGTATACTTCCGGCCCTTCTTTGGACACTGTGTTAACAACCCTCCAGGCAAGCTTCAATGCCATACAACTCTCCTTCCGTGGCCTCCAATTGCTCTTAAATACAAGTAAAACTAAATCCATGCTCTTCAACCGATCGCTACCTGCACCTACCCGCCTGTCCAACATCACTACTCTGGATGGCTCTGACTTAGAATACGTGGACAACTACAAATACTTAGGTGTCTGGTTAGACTGTAAACTCTCCTTCCAGACCCATATCAAACATCTCCAATCCAAAGTTAAATCTAGAATTGGCTTCCTATTTCGCAACAAAGCATCCTTCACTCATGCTGCCAAACATACCCTTGTAAAACTGACCATCCTACCAATCCTCGACTTTGGCGATGTCATTTACAAAATAGCCTCCAATACCCTACTCAACAAATTGGATGCAGTCTATCACAGTGCAATCCGTTTTGTCACCAAAGCCCCATATACTACCCACCATTGCGACCTGTACGCTCTCGTTGGCTGGCCCTCGCTTCATACTCGTCGCCAAACCCACTGGCTCCATGTCATCTACAAGACCCTGCTAGGTAAAGTCCCCCCTTATCTCAGCTCGCTGGTCACCATAGCATCTCCCACCTGTAGCACACGCTCCAGCAGGTATATCTCTCTGGTCACCCCCAAAACCAATTCTTTCTTTGGCCGCCTCTCCTTCCAGTTCTCTGCTGCCAGTGACTGGAACGAACTGCAAAAATCTCTGAAACTGGAAACACTTATCTCCCTCACTAGCTTTAAGCACCAACTGTCAGAGTATCTTACAGATTACTGCACCTGTACATAGCCCACCTATAATTTAGCCCAAACAACTACCTCTTTCCCAACTGTATTTTATTTATTTATTTATTTTGCTCCTTTGCACCCCATTATTTTTATGTCTACTTTGCACATTCTTCCATTGCAAAACTACCATTCCAGTGTTTTACTTGCTATATTGTATTTACTTTGCCACCATGGCCTTTTTTGCCTTTACCTCCCTTCTCACCTCATTTGCTCACATTGTATATAGACTTGTTTATACTGTATTATTGACTGTATGTTTGTTTTACTCCATGTGTAACTCTGTGTCGTTGTATCTGTCGAACTGCTTTGCTTTATCTTGGCCAGGTCGCAATTGTAAATGAGAACTTGTTCTCAACTTGCCTACCTGGTTAAATAAAGGTGAAATAAAATAAAATAAAATATGTGTTGTAAAAGACTGGCATTTGCAAATAAAAATCCAAGGTAATATGCTCCTGAATTTGAACGAATATTTCTAAGTAACAACCATCAACTTAAAAATATGATATTCAAAATATCATTATTATGTTGGACTAACTAACATGCTAGATCAAGTTCTGAACTTATATTGTGCTTGGACCAGCTCAATGGACCTCCTCTTGATCTTTCTCCTCTGGAAAGGCCATGCAGCAGGTAAGGACCAAATTATAACTTGGAATGTAGTTTGGATCTCTCTACACATATTTTCGACCAAATGTCGAAAATATTTGTGAAAAACTTTAACTAATATTCTTCAAATACGAAAAGCTTCTAGCTGGCTATATTGGCAGGGTACGTTATATATTTGCAAGTTGATAAGCTAGCTAGTTAACGGCCGTGATGTCTGTATAGTTAGCTAGTGGTGGTCATGCTACTAGCTAGATAACGGCCGTGATGTCTGTATAGTTAGCTAGTGGTGGTCATGCTACTAGCTAGTTAACGGCTGTGATGTCTGTATAGTTAGCTAGTGGTGGTCATGCTACTAGCTAGTTAACGGCCGTAATGTCTGCATAGTTAGCTAGTGGTGGTCATGCTACTAGCTAGTTAACGGCCGTGATGTCTGCATAGTTAGCTAGTGGTGGTCATGCTACTAGCTAGTTAACGGCCGTGATGTCTGCATAGTTAGCTAGTGGTGGTCATGCTACTAGCTAGTTAACGGCCGTGATGTCTGTATAGTTAGCTAGTGGTGGTCATGCTACTAGCTAGATAACGGCCGTGATGTCTGTATAGTTAGCTAGTGGTGGTCATGCTACTAGCTAGTTAACGGCCGTGATGTCTGTATAGTTAGCTAGTGGTGGGCATGCTACTAGCTAGTAAGTTAGCAGGGCATTTACTCGCCTCGGCGCTGTTTCTAACCTTTGTCATTGTTGTGTACGTTATATATTGACCGAAATCGCTATGTAACATATTAGCTACCTAGCGTACCAAAAAGTGCATCGTTAGCAAACATTACAGTAGAACTGAACACATGGTTCCCCTGCAATGTAATATTTGCCTGCTAGTCAAGTTAGCCAGGCAGAGACAGGAACGAACCATACGTAGCTAGCTAACTACACTATCTAGCTACACCTGTCCTTGCGGAAACCGTGTTGTTCATATTTTCACAACATGGTCAAGGCAGCACTGCAAACGTTGACCATGTGCAGTAGTTATCTAGCTAAATGAAATAACTGGGCTGGCTAGTAAGATGGATAACAAGCAGCTCTTCCAAGTCAGCTAGGATTGCGATGTTTTTGCTAGCTATCTAAAGCTGAAGTCATTCGAGTTTTATTTTCCTGACATTGTCATAGATTTTAATACAACTCCTCTTCTTTAGAGTATAGGTATTCAGACGTTCCTGGATACTGGACAGACCATCTTTTCCAGAATACATTGACAAGGTATGTAAATATTGTAATGAAACAGCAGGAAGCATGTCTCGAATCCTCAACCGGGCCCGCTATCGACTGTGCCGCAAAAGCATGCTAGTGCGGCCGGGTCGATTTCCGCGCTTATAAACCCAGGTTCGTTACAATATATTTGTGTTGTCATTGTAGCTCATATATGGGCTTGTAAGGGCTCTGATTTCCGCAATGCCGAGAACTCCGACGGAATCCAGAAATCTAAACAGAATACACGGTACCCCTCGGACAGGATACACAGGATATTTTTATTACAGTAACCCAACATTAGTGTGAAGAATAGGTATTAGATATATACTGTATTTGTTTATCACCCAAATGGATTGAACACATTAGGCAACAAAAAGTTAACATGGAATTCCGGAAAATAAAACGTTATTTGGGAAACAAAAATAATTTTATAGGGCCCTATTAGTGTTTTACACAATGCGATGTCACCCATGCAGGTATTGACAATGTGTGTCTTCCTTATTTTAAAAGGAGATAGCATATGGGATGTATAAGTAATAATGTTTTAATCTTATGTATACACAAAAAAAAACATTTTATTTTATTTTAATTCCGTAGGAATCCGGCGGCACATGCAATGTAAGATCTGCAGTTTTGCTGCATTCAAGTACAAATACGTGACAACCACAACATTGTGAGTGTTAAAATGGCAAAGACCTTCTCATATCGAAGACAAAATGTTGTTCCGGCCGGTCCTTTCTGTGAAGGACTTCAATGAAAGATGGCCAACCCTGTTTGAACCCACTCAGGTACAAAATACAGCCGAAGGAATATAGTCAATGTAGGTATAATTTTTATTTATTTAAATATTTTGTTGTCTTGACCTACTATTATAATCTACAATTCAATATGCATTAAAGATTAGTCTGAACATTCTCACTCTACACAAGCTTTGGGAGGGGTTTCCCAATAGCATTCTGGCTCTAGGATAATCTTTTGTACTTATCAGTTCAAAAGATGTTTTCTCTCTCTCAGATTAAGGAAGAGTTCAGAAGAATTACAACTGTTTCTCTTGAGTCCACCTTTATGCAGAAGCTGGACGAATATACACCAACATGTTTTGACTTGTTTAAGTCAAAACGAGGTGCTATAAAGGTGGTTTGTAACAGTATAGACTTTACGCCCGTCCCCTCGCCCCGACCTGGGCGCCTACCAGGGACGCTCTGCACACGTCAACAGTCACCCTCGAAGCATCATTACCCATCGCTCCCACAAAAGCCTGTCAAAATAATATGTGCATATGGAGTCAGGTTTAAGGGAGAATTTGGCATATATTTTGCAACAAATGTGCAATGTATGTTTTGAAACCCTATGTTTTGATTAATCTAAAACAGTTTGAATGAGGTTGTATTTGAGCTAAGGTTCATATTGTGCTTTGTGTAAAGTCTATTTAGACAAATCGTTAATTTATGTTTCTGTTAAAGTGTTGCTTTGTTGTTAAGGGGCACACAGACCACCAGAAAATCTTTGCCAATCTGTACATGATGTGCGGTCAAAGTGCTAATCCCAAACTATCACATACAATTTTATGCAGTTGTGAAGATCTATAATTATTTGTAGTCAGGTGCAAGCTATCTGGATGTAACTTTACCTAAGGAGGCAAGGTGTAATTATACCCAGAATGCTTACAGATGACAAAATATGAATGCCTAAGGAGTAAGGTTTAAAGGGCAATTTGAGATTGAAGTTTGAAGAAATTATAAAATGATAACATTTTTTTTATTAAAATAAAGATGTGGAAGTTTGAAGTTGAACACTGTTGTTTATGTTTGCATATTCCCTTGTATAGAAATAATCATTTGTAGTAAATTATCCCAAGTATATTGAAGTAACTATTTGCATCAGCTTTTTAAGTATAGTTGTGAATACAGTTGAAGTCAGAAGTTTACTTACATCTTAGCCAAATACATTTAAACTCAGTTTTTCACAATTCCTGACATTTAATCCTAGTAAAAATGGTGATACAGTGAATTATACGTGAAATAATCTGTCTGTAAACAATTGTTGGACAAATTACTTGTGTCATGCACAAAGTAGATGTCCTAACCGACTTGCCAAAACTGTAGTTTGTTAACAAGACATTTGTGGAGTGGTTGAAACACTAAGGTTGGAGTCATTAAAACTTGTTTATGTAAACGTCCTACTTCAACTGTACATATTTGAGTAGTAGGAACCCAATTAAAATACATTTTACTAGCCTGAGTACCATAAGTAACTCAGCAAAAAACATTTGTAGATAAAACAGAATATAAATTACTATACTGAGTAAATTCAGCAAATGAAACGTACAATATTAGCTCTGTAACGGATTACATTAAGTATATCAAACTTATAACATTAGTTCTGGGATTTAAGCAGGTCAAACAAACAAAAACTGTTCTGAACCTGATAAAATGAAGTTGAATGAAAGGAATTTTTGAGATCCAGTTGTTTGCACTTCACATATTTGAGTTCGTAATACACTAAAAGTAAAGTATATTATACTTTAAAGATCCTCCTTGTTGGATTTACTTAAAAAGCTGATGCAAATAGTTACCTACATTTTTTAAAGTAAAAGGGTCAAAATATTTTGTACAGTGTGTGAATATAAGATTCAACAACTGAGATAAAAACTGAAATTCCACAGACGTGTGACTAACAGAAATGGAATAATGTGTCCCTGAACAAAGGGGGGTTCAAAAGTAACAGTCACTATGTGGTATGGCCACCAGCTGCATTAAGTACTGCAGGGCATCTTCTCCTCATGGTCTGCACCAGATTTGCCAGTTCTTGCTGTGAGATGTTATCCCACTCTTCCACCAAGGCACCTGCAATTTCCCGGACATTTCTGGGGGGGAATGGCCCTAGCCCTCACCCTGAGATCCAGGCTGAGATCCAGGCTCTTCGCTGGCCATGACAGAACACTGACATTCCTGTCTTGCAGGAAATCACGCACAGAACAAGCAGTATGGCTGGTGGCATTGTCATGCTGGAGGGTCATGTCAGGATGAGCCTACAGGAAGGGTACCACGTGAGGGAGGAGGATGTCTTCCCTGTGACGCACAGTGTTGAGATTGCCTGCAATGACAACAAGCTCAGTCCGATGATGCTGTGACACACCGCCCCAGACCATGACGGACCCTCCACCTCCAAATCGATCCCTCCCCAGAGTACAGGCCTCGGTGTAATGCTCATTCCTTCAACGATAAACGTGAATCCGACCATCACCCCTGGTGAGACAAAACCGTGACTCGTCAGTGAAGAGCACTTTTTGCCAGTCCTGTCTGGTCCAGCGCCGGTGGGTTTGTGTCCATAGTTTACGTTGTTGCCAGTGATGTCTGGTGTAACTCTGGCAGTTGTTGTTGCCATCCTGTACCTGTCACGCAGCTGTGATGTTCAGATGTACCGATCCTGTGCAGGTGTTGTTACACGTGGTCTGCCACTGTGAGGATGATCAGCTGTCTGTCCTGTCTCCCTGTAGCGCTGTCTTAGGCGTCTCACAGTACAGACATTGGAATTTATTGCCCTGGCCACATCTGCAGTCCTCATGTTTTCTTGCAGAATGCCTCCTCTGCACATTCACGGAGATGAGCAGGGACATATTTCTTTTGGTGTTTTTCAGAGTCAGTAAAAAGGCCTCTTTAGTGTCCTAAGTTTTCATAACTGTGACTTTAATTGCCTACCATCTGTAAGCTGGTAGTGTCTTAACGACCGTTCCACAGGTGAATGTTCATTAATTGTTTATGGATCATTGAACAAGCATGGGAAACAGTGTTTAAACCCTTTACAATGAAGATCTGTGAAGTTATTTGGATTTTTAAGAATTATCTTTGAATGAAAGGGTCCTGAAAAAGAGACGTTTCTTGTTTTGCTGAGTTTATTTATGTTTTGAGAAGGCAACCACATTTTGAAAACGCATTTACTGTTTTTCAAAAGGTCACAGGGTTGTGAGCATTGACAAAATTGTAAAATAATTAATTGTTTAAAAGGCTGTACATGATTCAGAAAAACTGTACAAACAAAGTAGAATATAAAGGCAAACATCAGCATGCGCTTTCATTTTACATGCAAAAATGGTTGACAGCTCAACAATCAGGTTAAAATATTAATTGGTGCAATCAATAATAATAAACAATCTACCTATGCTTGGCAGGTAAATGCTATTTACAGGTGCAAGAGGCGCCGCGTAAATCAGCAGCCCATCCAGAAGGGACACGACGCCCATACTCTCACATGAAGCTCATAAAATGTGAGCGAAAATGCGTCCGTTTAAGTTATCTCATCAAACACCAACAGGAAGTATGGCGGTCATGTGACTCCTTTAACCGCTCCCTGGTTGTGAAAACTTTGCGGTCACGGGAGCACTTTAGTTTAGTTTAGATTTCAGAGAGAGTCGAGAGAGCAGTTCTACTAACATTATATTTGACTTTGGCTCAGGCATACACACGCCAAAGCCCTTTTTGCAACATTGTTTCAACATGGACTTCCAAGGGATGTGAGCTTGATTTCTGCTGATACATTGTATCGAATGGTCATAAAATGAATACATTGGGACAGACACGACATGGGATCTTACCTACGAGAACAACATCTTGCAATGCAGGAAGATCCTACATATTAAGGCTACGCACTGTTTCAATCTCAATGCAAGTTTGGAACACCATTATAATGGATTGATTAGGTCATATTTTGTTACATAACAGTTAATAACACTACATGTGTGAACTAATATATAACCTATTATTGTTTTGTAGGACTACAGATAGGTAGCCTACAAAAGCCTCAAAATGACAAATAGTGGTTTGAGGGTTTTACTCTCTGTGAGATATATACCAAACCAGCCTACACACGTGATAATTTGACAGTCTCCCAGAAAGACTTGCTCAATCCATGAGTGAGTGAATATGTTGACTGAGTGAATATGCTGAGTTTGAGGAGATTGATACCCATTGACTGCACAAACAGTCATTTAAATAACAGAGTAAAAAATATATACTTTTTGAGTTAATTTTTTTATTTCAGCATGTTTCACACATGTTTACAAAGGATGATCTATCATGAAAGAAATGTATATAAAAATGTCTTTAAAAAAAAGATTTCCAGCCCATGTCATAAAACATTTGGAAGGATGAAGTGCAACGGTCAGCATACAGTAAAACAAAAGAAGTAAACATTGGCTGTCTCCCAGTAAAATGGACTCAAATGATTTAAATAGTTATGTCTCCCAGCTCATGCCTTCTCATAGGTACGCACTGCCACAATGTCTTCAAATGTGAGAGTCTGTGGATCAGATAAAATAACAAATAAATCACTGTGAAATGAGCAAATCAAACATGAAATAGTGTAAATAAACATGCATCATTATTAAAAGTAAGATATTGTTTTTATTTTATGGCGATACAAATAAGACTCCAGTTTCTATTAGCTAAATACATCCCACCAGGTCACACCAGAAATGACCATTTAATATGATAATTGTATAATATGATAAATGCATAATATGGACAATTAGAGGTAAGCCTGCAAACTTGCATTAAAAAAAATAGATATATAACTGCAGTCATCATGCTGAACTGATGAGGACAATGAACATTTTCTATACTAATTTTCACATCTCTACATTGACAACTATACTACTATACTTCAGAATAAAGACTTTCAAGCATAGAAATACCCTCTCCACCAGTAGTATTACTAGTGGGCTTGCTGCCCCACCGCCTTGTTTCAGCATCCATATTACCCAGGAATTCACATTTCATAATTAACTCAGTAAGGCTCTTACCATGACCAATTTTCCATCCTTGATTTCTCTCACAAACTTGGTCTCCTTGCCGTCCCACTTCTGAACGTGCGCAAGCTTATCGCCATCCAAGTTCACAGTGGACTACAAACAGACGGGCAAAATAGGTCAGAATATTGCTCTCACCAACTAGTTTCATATAACCACAATGTTATTGTAACTTCTATCAAGCAAGGGATACAACATCCAAAACATAATTCAGATCATATTACAAATTTGGACTGGGCACAGTAAACAGGCTTCTCAAACCCAGTGAAAATTATGAGCGGTTCCAACTGCCCAAAGCCTATAGCTGAGTAGTGTCCAGTGCATATATCCCCAATTTTGACCATAAATCCCACATTGTAGCACTTACTTTACAGTTTCTGTCATCGGCAGTCGCTTCGTCAAACTCCTCCCCCAGGTTGAATGATATTTCAGTGTTCTTGAAAGTACTCTGGGTTTTTACGACCACTTTGTCCCCCTCTTTTGAGATGATAACCGTTGGTTTGGTCACATTTCCGACCTGCCTTGTTGCAAAACCAACACCTGCGAAATTAAGGAAAAAATGTAATAAGAGGTGTGATCATGCGAACGACCATACATCATGTAATGTATCAAATATAGGTCATAAATAAACGTATTATTAGGTTATACTTTTAAAGTTATAAAAACTCACCAAGTGCTTTCATGTACTCATCGAAGTTTTCACTGTCGACCAGTTTCCAGGTGGCACAGAAGGCATCAACCATGATGAAGAGTTAGAGGACCGTGCAATAAGAGAACTGAGGTAAAGTTAATACTGATGAGTCTGTGAGCGTTTTCCCGTACACCTACGTTATTTGTTTGGGGCTTATTAATATGCATCCTATAAGGGGCGGAGAGTTACTTCCCATTGGCTTAGGAGATACTCTCTATCTTCTGATTGGCGTTGAGCGCTTCTAAAGCTATATTTCGCTTTTTACTTTACAAAGATTTGACTCAGCGTACTCATTACAATTACAACTATTATTTATCAACTGCTCGTGCATCGATTGCAGTTGCAGATACGTCTTGTGACTTACTAGAGGAATGTTCTGCACAACACTAAATACTCTCATTGTCCTCTGCAAGACAGACTGTAAAAGGAATATGTCATATCTAGGTGTGTGAAAATACTCAACCGGAATCAGAGCTTGTTTGATAATTCTTTGTCGTTAATGGATTAATCCGCTCAAACAGTCGCATGGGCATTCTGCATTGAGGACAGCCATTATGCTCTCTGTGTGCATTCGACTAGGTCATATGTTTCAGGCAGAGAAAGCTATTCATTTTCAGTATCATATATCTGAAGGAAAGTAAAAATGGAACATTCGTGTATTTCATTATTGAGTAGGCTATGGTTACAGTAATTATTTCATAGCATGACATCGGGTTCTGACTATACTGATGAAAGTGTTTTCATGTGCATGTATGAATACTATTAGGAGACAATCGTATTTTTTACTTGGCCTCTTAAAGATGTTCAGTGCTTTGTTTCCAAGCGCTTTGACATTTGATACAGAGTGAGTTATGGGTAGCCTAATTCATAGCATGGAGATTGGTTGCTACAGTAACATGTGTAACAGTATAATTTTAAACCGTCCCCTCGTCCCCCCATACCCGGGCGCGAACCAGGGACCTTCTGCACACATCAACAACAGTCACCCTCGAAGCGTCGTTACCCATCGCTCCACAAAAGCCACGGCCCTTGCAGAGCAAGGGGAAACACTACTTCAAGGTCTCAGAGCAAGGACGTAACCGATTGAAACGCTATTTAGCGCACACCGCTAACTAAGCTAGCCGTTTCACATCCGTTACACATGCATAATCCATATTTGAACAAATATTTATCCTTCATTTAATTGTTTCGATATCTATATTCAGTTAACAATTTGCTGTATATTTAATGTCAATAAAGGTCGTATAAAGAGAATGTACTGTGTATTTGCCAGTTTATTCCGAACGATCCATTAATGTCGGAGTGAAAGACATGTTTGGTGCCCTCCTCTGGCCAGATACAGTATAAGACACAAATAAATAAAAAAAAAAATTTTTTCAATGGTGACAAACACAACAATATTCTGGTTTCATGGCTAAGAAAAGCTCTACTGACATACTGTATCATTGCAGCTGACTAAGGAAAAGTAGGATAGACAATGTAATCACCATTTTACTGCCAATTACAAATATTGTAATTGGCAGCAACATTGGTATCAATTTCACTGTAATGAGATGCCTCCCCTGTACAAAGACAACAAAAAAAACATGTATTTTTTAATTATAGCATCTGAAGAATATTCACAACATTGCCGTACGTAGAGGATAATGTTTATTAGCTGCAGTGGACATTGAAATGCATCTTTACAAGGAAGCAAATATAAATTACAGACCGAAAATACATATATTTTTTTACTTCTAATAACTCAGTTGATAATAATGTTGATTTTAACAGTAAAAAACACACAGTAGAGGTTTGTACTGTAGCACACTAATAAATCACAATTATAAGGTATAAATTGTACTTACATCACCAAATGGAATGTTTATACTTTTGTTGTGCAAAGAGACATTCCTGCAACTACATGTTAACATTCTGAGAAAATGCTTTCATTGGAACACCTCTGTATGCAATGTATGTACAAGTCCCTCTCACTCAAATATGAAATGACGTTTTTTCAGAGTCATGCCCAACTGTCAGCCACTTCACCAGTTCACTGCATATGCTAAAATGAACAAGACATAAATGCAGGCTCATTCACCGTACATGTAATGAATTATGGGTAATCTTGAATGAATACCCCCTTAAAGCTACAAAGAAACAACCACGTCATTCCTAGCGACAGAGCTCTCCCTTCCCTTCATCATCCAACAGCTCTTTAAGTTTTCATCATAGGTGCCCTGATGTTGCATAGCACGGTGCATGGCGATTACAGTTGTCTGGTCAATGGGGTTTGTTTGAGGAGAAGTGGTCCATGTTAGAGACAGTCTCTCTCTTGTTCTCCATCTTCTCTCGTAGTCAGTTAGCCAGAGACCAAGGCCCAATTACGTCCCCTCTGCCTTCTCCTCACCCTCTGTAGGACTCTTCGGTGGGTTTCCAGAGGACGAGCCCTCTCCTCCTTCATCATCTGAAAAACACACAGCATTCATTATTTTCGTCAGAAAGATATCATTGAAAATGCCTAAAGGTCCATGTAGTGGAAAATGGCTGCATTCCAATTATAATCCAAGCTGTGTACTCTCCCCTCTTTTGTGTTGCTTTGTAAGATATGGGTGATATGTTGCATTCGCAAGATAAAAGGAATATGAGATTACCAACCTCAGCACATAACGTATAGCTAGCTAGCTGACACCTTGAATATCAACAGAGACTAATCATAGCATAGACCCTCAACTCAACCGCTTTGTTCATATCCAGCATTTTAAAACTGTTTCGAACACTGACAAAGTGCAATACGCCACGCCACATAGAGATGAGAATCTTCTGAGGAAATGGGCCAATACCGACTGCTTCCAGCCAGACACTTACAGTATTTAATTCTACCGATCAAACACTACTCTGCTTTGATCCTCATAGGACAAGGCCTAGGGGATTTATACTGCAAATTGCAGGCAACTATGTTCTATCTGGTTCATGCCCTCTATAACATGAGGACCTATGGAACCCGACATTGCACTGTAGCCACTAAGTGAAAAGAAGCAGCGCTGAGTAATACAGTTATATACTGTATCTACAGAGGCCTCCAACTAACAATTACTTCCCCACCCCTATGAACCAATGCATTGATTGGCTTCCCCTCACTGATAGATAGCCCTTTCCAAATGACCCTCACAGCCATTGAGCTATTAGTAAAAAGAGAGAGATGGCTGTTCCCTTCTTTAGTTTCCATTTAAACGGTTGAAGCTGTGGTACATTTTCCATACTGTTAACTTCCAGATGCCCTTTCCACTAAACCCGGCTTGATTAATGGAAAGCTGGATATCCAGACAGACACTTGCTAATGGTGATGGGTACTGGGCTGGTCGGTCCTAACAAAAGCACTCAACCATCTATTAATGACAGAGTGCTTTGTTCTCTGTTCAGTGATGCTCTGCCATGCTTTTCCCTTATATTTAGGTTTGGATTGTATCATTTATGGAAAGGTGCAATACTACATCTAAAGTAAACAGGTAAAATTGTTAATCTAAATGTTGAGATGAAAACAGAGTGAAAGCATGCAGGCCTATGTATATTATTGTAAATATTGCTGAAAGTAATATTGCTGAAAGTATGCAGTCAAGTACTGTATGTAATTTAAAAAATACATTTCACTACCCACCTACAACTGAAAGCTCTGCTAGTTTGTCTGATAGGTCAGCAGGCCCCGCCTCAACGATATCAGGTACAGCGTTCCTCCGGCCAGTCCTCCCCGTGGCTGCAAAGTCGGTGACAACAGGCTCCACATCAGTCATCGCTGGGCCCTGTCCTCATAGCATAGTCTGGTGGGAAAGGAACACAACACCATAGTGTATTTTATGTCTAAACATATTGTGACTGGTTGATAAACACTGCGTTATAAATCATTGCACAAGCTCTCAGTCACACATCCCAGTACAACAGAATATCTGTAGTGCATATTACAGAGGTAATCACTCACAGGAGGCTGGTGGCACCTTAATTGGGGAGGGCGGACTCGTGGTAACGGCTGGAGCGGAATAGGTGGAATGGTATCAAATACATCAAACGGATGGTTTCCATGTGTTTGATGCCATTCCATTGACTCAGTTCCAGCCATTATTATGAGTCGTCCTCCCCTCAGCAGCTTCCACTGTAATCAATGTATTGGGCACGCTGCACTTTTAACAATAAGCAGTAACAGGCCTAACATTTTCTGGAAAAAAATGATGTTCAGAATGAATCAGTCTGTATTTCTTCGTCTGGTAAAGTGTCATGCTTTTAACTCCAACTATCTGGTAAGGTATTGTACAGTGTAGTAAAGCTCTACAGACAGAAACCTGATATGAGCAATATTACAGATCATAGTGCTTTCACTAAGAGCACTGCTTCAATACCCTGCTCTAATGCCAGTTGGTCCTTTAGCTCTAGTCTAAATATCCAGGACCTTTGTTAACTTGACCTAAAGGCCATTGATTGGTATTACTACAGGGACATATACATTTGATCAATATTGTGATCAATACTTAACTATGTGTTACGCAACCTTTCCTGCAGCTCCATTTCCCCTTTGAATAAACAACCCTACGTTTTACATTATGAGACCAAATGTTGTAAGACGAAATAATATGCAATGCAGTGTACAATTTGACCAGCAGAGGGCGCATTTCACATCAATACAGTATTGTAGGTCTAATAATAATCTGCTGTGCATGTTAAACAGGGAATAAACCATTCCCTCTTGTTTTGTTTTGTTAACGCTAAGTAAAGATACTCAGACATTGGATTACAGTCTCTCCTGGACTATTCACTATTTTATATTTTTAACACCAGCGATCACATTTAGACAGCCTATACATTTCCAAAGGCAATATGTCCTACCTCCAAGAACACAGCACACACACAGATAGTGCCTAAAAAACCCATCTAGCCATCCTTCAACAGATGGTGCATCGCCTCCAGTGGGTGTAGATCAAGGCCGTAGGTGATAAGCACCCACTGGATGTCACAAGATTTAGAATTTAATCAAAACCCCCTAAATCAACACAGGCTATTCTTGGATTAGCTTTGTCGCTATTTTAAATAGGGCTCCAGTTTAACACCTGGGGCACCGGTGAGGCAGGTCAGACAGAAGCAGGGAGACGTTAGCCAGAGTCAGGGCCCAGCAGGGAGACGTTAGTCAGAATCAGGGCCCAGCAGGGAGATGTTAATCAGAATCAAGGCCCAGCAGGGAGACATTAGTCAGAATCAGGGCCCAGCAGGGAGACATTAGTCAGAATCAGGGCCCAGCAGGGAGACATTAGTCAGAATCAGGGCCCAGCAGGGAGATGTTAATCAGAATCAAGGCCAAGCAGGGAGACATTAGTCAGAATCAGGGCCCAGCAGGGAGACGTTAGTCAGAATCAGGGCCCAGCAGGGAGACATTAGTCAGAATCAGGGCCCAGCAGGGAGATGTTAATCAGAATCAAGGCCCAGCAGGGAGACATTAGTCAGAATCAGGGCCCAGCAGGGAGATGTTAATCAGAATCAAGGCCAAGCAGGGAGACATTAGTCAGAATCAGGGCCCAGCAGGGAGACATTAGTCAGAATCAGGCCCAGCAGGGAGACATTAGTCAGAATCAGGGCCCAGCAGGGAGACATTAGTCAGAATCAGGGCCCAGCAGGGAGACATTAGTCAGAATCAGGGCCCAGCAGGGAGATGTTAATCAGAATCAGGGCTCAGCAGGGAGACATTAGTCAGAATCAGGGCCCAGCAGGGAGATGTTAATCAGAATCAAGGCCCAGCAGGGAGACATTAGTCAGAATCAGGGCCCAGCAGGGAGACATTAGTCAGAATCAGGGCCCAGCAGGGAGACATTAGTCAGAGTCAGGGCCCAGCAGGGAGACATTAGTCAGAATCAGGGCCCAGCAGGGAGATGTTAATCAGAATCAAGGCCCAGCAGGGAGACATTAGTCAGAATCAGGGCCCAGCAGGGAGATGTTAATCAGAATCAAGGCCAAACAGGGAGACATTAGTCAGAATCAGGGCCCAGCAGGGAGATGTTAATCAGAGTCTGGTCCAAGCAGAGAGATGTTAATCAGAGTCTGGTCCAAGCAGAGAGATGTTAATCAGAGTCTGGTCCAAGCAGAGAGATGTTAATCAGAGTCTGGTCCAAGCAGAGAGATGTTAATCAGAGTCTGGTCCAAGCAGAGAGATGTTAATCAGAGTCTGGTCCAAGCAGAGAGATGTTAATCAGAGTCTGGTCCAAGCAGAGAGATGTTAATCAGAGTCTGGTCCAAGCAGAGAGATGTTAATCAGAGTCTGGTCCAAGCAGAGAGATGTTAATCAGAGTCTGGTCCAAGCAGAGAGATGTTAATCAGAGTCTGGTCCAAGCAGAGAGATGTTAATCAGAGTCTGGTCCAAGCAGAGAGATGTTAATCAGAGTCTGGTCCAAGCAGAGAGATGTTAATCAGAGTCTGGTCCAAGCAGATGTTAATCAGAGTCAGGGCCACGCAGAGAGATGTTAATCAGAGTCTGGTCCACGCAGAGAGATGTTAATCAGAGTCTGGTCCAAGCAGAGAGATGTTAATCAGAGTCTGGTCCAAGCAGAGAGATGTTAATCAGAGTCTGGTCCAAGCAGAGAGATGTTAATCAGAGTCTGGTCCAAGCAGAGAGATGTTAATCAGAGTCTGGTCCAAGCAGAGAGATGTTAATCAGAGTCTGGTCCAAGCAGAGAGATGTTAATTAGAGTCTGGTCCAAGCAGAGAGATGTTAATCAGAGTCTGGTCCAAGCAGAGAGATGTTAATCAGAGTCTGGTCCAAACAGAGAGATGTTAATCAGAGTCTGGTCCAAGCAGAGAGATGTTAATCAGAGTCAGGGCCACGCAGAGAGATGTTAATCAGAGTCTGGTCCAAGCAGAGAGATGTTAATCAGAGTCTGGTCCAAGCAGAGAGATGTTAATCAGAGTCTGGTCCAAGCAGAGAGATGTTAATCAGAGTCTGGTCCAAGCAGAGAGATGTTAATCAGAGTCAGGGCCACGCAGAGAGATGTTAATCAGAGTCTGGTCCACGCAGAGAGATGTTAATCAGAGTCTGGTCCAAGCAGAGAGATGTTAATCAGAGTCTGGTCCAAGCAGAGAGATGTTAATCAGAGTCTGGTCCAAGCAGAGAGATGTTAATCAGAGTCTGGTCCAAGCAGAGAGATGTTAATCAGAGTCTGGTCCAAGCAGAGAGATGTTAATCAGAGTCTGTTCCAAGCAGAGAGATGTTAATCAGAGTCAGGGCCACGCAAGGCCATTTGGACTAGAAATGTAATTGTTTTGACTTGGGGCGGTGAGTGACTAACGGTGTTTTGCAGTGGTGTAAATTACTTAAGTACAATCACTTTAACATACTACTTAAGTATTTTTTGGGGTACTGTACTTTACTATTTATATTTTTGACAACTTTTACTTCACTACATTCCTAAAGAAAATATTGTTACATTTTGGATGCTTAGCAGGACAGGAAAATGATCCAATTCACACATTTATCAAGAGAACATCCCTGGTCATCCCTAATGCCTTTGATCTGGCAGACTCACTAAACACACATGCTTTGTTTATAAATTATGTCTGAATGTTAGGATGTGACCCTGGCTATTCGTAAATAAATAGAAAAACAAGAAAATTGTGCCCTCTGATTTGCTTAAAATATATAAGGATTTTGAAATGATTTATACTTTTACTTTTGATACCAAAGTCTATTTAAAACCAAATACTTTTACTCAAGTAGTATTTTACTGGGTGACTTTTCTATTAAAGTGTTTTTACTTTTACTTAAGTATGACAATTGGGTACTTTTTTTCACCACCGGTGTTATGTATGGCCAGCTTCATGTGGCCAGCTTCATCTGTGGCCAGCTTTAGAAGACAGAATGCTGGTTAAGCAGCATGGCCCATATAAAGGCCCTGTGTGCGCTGAGAGTGAGACCCTCGGAGGGAGTGATCCTGCATGTTTAAAGGCCCACTGCTAAACACATGCATCCATAACTGTCTGAGCCTACAGAGAGACTGCTGTATTTGGACTTGGGTCCCATCCAATAGAGGGCTCTGGGAAGCAGTGGAACCAACAGTGCCCTCACAGAGTGGGAGCAGCAGGAACTGGTGTTGGCATTCTCCTCAGTGCAGCCATTCAATCATCCACGTCCACTGGAATAAAAGGAGCTGGCTGCGTTGCCAGCAGGCCCCTGTGCCAAGCAGCCAACGAGAGCCCAGTGCCAGGAGACAGGAGGGAGGCAGCAGCTTGTGTATGTTTGACTGAGAACATCACTGCCCACTGTTGTTAGAAACACAAGCTTGTCTCCGTATGGTTGAGCTCACTCACACACTGCAGCAAGGAGGGCGTCGTAAAGCATCCTATGCATATGTGGGATGAACGGTGTCGGTGTGTAAAGGCCTATTGTTGTCAGAATCAGAAAGGATAGAATCTGACTACAGGCTAGACCACTAAAGACTGACTATAAGAGCCTTGCCAATCAGCAAACATGTTTCCCTTGAAAGGTCTCCCGAGTGGCGGAGTGGTCTAAGGCACTGCTTTGCAGTGCTAGCTGTACCACTAGAGATTCTGGGTTCGAGTCCAGGCTCTGTCGCAGAAGGCCGTGACAGGGAGACCCATGGGGCGGCCCACTTAACCCGGAAGCAAGCCGCACCAATGTGTCGGCGGAAACACTGCACCTGGCAATCGTGTCAGCGTGCACGGCACCCGGCCGCCTCAGGAGTCGTTAGTGCGTGATGGGACAAGGACATCCCTGCCAGCCAAACCCTCCCCTAACCCGGATGGCGCTGGTTGGGTTGTGTTTCGGAGGATGCAAGGCTCTCGACCTTCGCCTCTCCTGAGTCTGTAAGGGAGTTGCAGTGATGAGGCAAGACTGTAACTACCAATTGGGGAGAAAATGGGTTAAAAAAAAATGTTTCCCTTGAATGTAAGCAAGGAAGTCAAATATCTTGAAGCCTGGTAGAACCAAGCCTGATTGCTGCATTCACCATTCTGATTCACAAGTGTAATAGAATGATAAACACAACTGGTTCTACTTCAACACATGCATTATCTAATAACAAACCCTTCCAAAACAAAGACTGCCAATCCAGTCTTGATCCTTAACAGTATTGGAGTAGCACAACATCTTATCTCCTTCTAATTATTTACAACTTTCCAGCTACAGTACAGTATGACAACAATAATTTGTTAATGGAGAGAAATCTCCTCATTCCTGAATGCGTTTCCTTTCATGTCTATTTATGATAATGCTTGATGATTACCCAGCTAGGACATTTGGTTCCTTGGAAGTTGTGGGAATGTAGGTTTTGGTTTCCCATTGGTTCTGGGAACGAAGCCATACGTTTTTTGATTGGAACGTTTTTTTTAAACGTTCTGAAAACGGAAGTGAACATTTCGTCTGTTCTGGGAATGTTCATTTTTAGGTTGCAGGGAGGTTCTGAGAATGTTTTACTATGGTTCCCTAAAAATTCCTGGGAGGTTTTATTTATGTTCCGAGAACGGAAATGATAGGTTATCTGTTCTGCAATTAAATTGGGGATTGGATTGAAGGGACAAATATAGAAAAATATACTAACCGAGCACAGCACAGATGACTGACATCTCTCCATCAGATGAAGACATGAAACCCAGATAACAGTTCCAAAATGCAAACATAAATCTGGAATATCTCCAAAACATTTGCAATTATTATTGTCAACAACAGAGGAGGTAGAGCCGTCTTTCATTTCAGGCACGTCAAAGCTAAATATAGAAGGTAACACTACTTGTGAAGTACACACATATGTCCATAAATATGCAAAAATAGGTCTAAACGGCTGACCTAGGAGTGGACCCTGGGAGATGAGTGATTCATGTTAAAAACTCAGATTATGTTCCAACTCATCAAAAATATCAAATCAGTTGTAAATGGACTTAATATTTGAAAATGGACACTCATTTGAAAAACAAGCCCATTTTATTGACTTAATGAGCCATCCCTTTAAAACATAGAATTGGTTATAGGGACAACAGGACTATACAGATACTTATATATGCAGCAAGCACTCAGGCATACGATGAACAATGTATGACGTGTGACCACTCCACGTTACGTTTTATGAAGCATGAAAAGAAACACACCGTGTAAAAAAAACTGTGGGAACATAACGATCAGGTCAAAAACGTATTGGACATGTAACCCTCAGGTCGTTTGGGTTCTATTTACGTTCCAACAAACAAGATAAGCAAAACATGTTTGAGTTCAGTGAATCTTCGCTGCTCTACGGAGTGGGGATAAGATGTGCACAGCCACTGTGCCGCAATGCCATTCCATTCACATGGCATTTCCCAGGAGACACTGTACAGACTAAAACTAACTCGGCACAAAGTCGTAAACACACTTAACTCGGCTCTGCTGCTCTACTACTGAGAATGTTTCACTGCAGAACTCTTTGTGGAAAATATCTGGTTCAGCCACCGACTGTCTTTCTGATTACTTTAGGGGGAAAAAAATTGGCGTTGACTGATCAGATCAAATGATGCCATAAAGAGCCGATGTTTATTAACAGTGAGAATCGCAGAATGGTGAACTAAACAACGGTGAACTAAATGACTGTGGGTGATATTAGATTGCTTCTTGTGTAAATATGTTCTGCCTGAAATTTGAATGGAAACCTGTCCTTAGTTGTAAATGGAAGCTTCTTATGTCATGTGGCCTGTCCTCACAACCTGTCAAAGCGTCGTTATTTTAGTGGCTTGAATTGTCTCACCAAACTAATGGCTGAACTTTAAACCGTCTCCCTCTGTCCACCAGTGCTGTTTGGACCAATGTGATGAGAGTGATGACCTAGAGCAGCTTGGCTGAGTGTGGTAAGGGTAACGGCCATTGGAAGTTCCTACTCCTGTGTCAGGACAGGAAACAACACGTGGAGCCCCATTTCATTTACTTAGTGACGGCTTGAAAGATAACCATCACTCTGGGCTAGGCTGACCACCACTCATCACTAGCGCTGCACACCCTGCCAGCCACAAGGTTTCTTGATCCTCCTCATATTAAATGGAGAATATAGCACACTTTCAATAGCCCCACCGCCTCTTAATCTACCTGGAAATAAGCTTTCGATTGAGGTAAGAGGATTAATAGGTGAGGGAAAGTGGAGCAGTTACAACAGCTCAGATGTGACACAGGGTGCAGAGTCAACATGCCAATTAGCTCATAAGGGAACGAAAAGAACTTCAGTGCAAGTTTCTATTTCAACCAACTGTTTCCAGAGCCTTCTATAGTATTTCATCTCTAGGTGATAAATACAACCAGCTGTCATAAAGGCCATTGTTGTGATAAGGTTAGCCGACAGTACCCGTATGTCCGATTGCCAGGAGGCTTACATGGACAGATATATGTGATCCTCTGTGGCTCAGTTGGTAGAGCAAGGTGCTTGCAATAGTAGGATATTGAGTTCAATTCCCAGGACCACCCATACTTAAAATGTATGCACATGACTGACAAAGCATCTTTGAATAAAAGCATCTGCTAAATGGCATATACAGTAATAGGTGGATGAACTGCATGCAGAATGAAAAACACCTGAGGCTCCACCATGGCAGGACCTTTGTCCCTGGGTTCCCCCTCTTCTTTCCACTCCACTGAGAGAAGAGAGAGCTCCCAACGTCTGATAATGAGCCGTGTTCAGTGGGAAACTTAAGGGAATGAAGTCACGGTGAATAAACAGTTGGCTGTTCATTATTCAGGTGGGTCAGGGACTCTCCTTGCTGTAGCCCCAAACAAACAAAAGAGTCCTGCTCACAGAGCATAGTGAACAGACTGCCTCTCCACTCCCACTGTTTACTCCCACTGTTACCCGGTCATATAGCAGCGCAAAGCATAACATGACATCATTGTCTAATTGTCCACTGAGGTATTATTGAAAACAAAGATTTTCCACAGATAGAAGATACTCTACAAGGAAGAGAAATGTGACATTGTCCTATTTATATCTGAGAGATGTCCATCCAAGAGTGTTGTATCCTGCCCCTATGGGCTCTTTACCCAACCCAGTGGTAGCTCTGTTGATCCCGCTGTGAATGACAGCGTGGAAGGCCGGCCCGTCCTCGGTCTGTCCCTCTCAGCAGGCTCACAGGCTTTTCCCAGCAACCCTCTGTCCAAAAGGGCAGCATGTGACCGAGCGAGCGGTCAGATAACACGGCCAACACAGAGAGACTCAAGCAAGGCAATGGGGATGACTGCCAAACATAACCTAGAAATACTGTGACAACATTTGATTAAGGCACAGCAGATCAGAAATATTTTTAAAAAACAAGCGCGCACATAACAGCCATTAGGCTAAGGAAGAAAATGAGTCATCTCTTTGAATGTTGTAGGAGCTGATGTAACTGATAGGAAACCACATTTACATTGCGAAAACATGCAATTAAATGAATCACGGGCATCACGGCTACAGTACAGTGTGTCTCTGCACAATGTTATTTCAGCATTACTATAAAGCCTTGACAGCAGATGCCCACTTGATCATGTTACACTGCTCATTGGACCTCTTCTACCCAGAAATAAATCCTAGTTGGGGAGCCCACAATATCTCCTCTCAACTACTAATATTTGTCATTTTTCTATGGAAAGATGTCATTTGAAACAAAGCCTACAGAAGTTGCCTCCATGTTTTGCAGCATAGAGAGGTTAATTAAGTAAATGTCTCGCATAGCAGCCGGGAAGAGAAGAGGGCCCTCCGCCTCCATATAGGGCTATATTTGGACAGGCGATCTCCTGATGGGATTTAGAGGACACAGCTCCCAGGGCTGCACATTCTCTGTCACTCATATGTAAGAGCACCAAACTGACAAGTGACTTTAATGCACTGAAAAGCTTATCTTTTTCAAATCACTGAGTAGGGCTCCTCCAGGGTATTTCCAATCGAGAGATTCATAAGCCTGATTGAGCATCTCTTCAGTTCATACCATCTGCAAATTCTTGTTGCCATTTCTCAAAAATATCCTACGTTATTGTAGCTAGTGTCACATCTGGTCAGACAGAGTCATTCTTAAAGCCACTGATGAGCTCATAAAACGTCTTTATAAACACCCCCAGTGCTCAAAGAATACATATTACAAGCAATGGAGAGAGAAAAAACCCAAAACATACTTAGCAGGCGAGTTGAAGATGCTGTGCAGGTAAGCCGGATGAGAGGTTTTAATCTTTCCCTATTTATAGCCAAGTGAGTTGGCCTGAGCAGCAGCAGCGAGGAGAGATGGAGACGAGGCAGAGCAGAGAGGCAATGTGATTCATCTTCTACTGACCACTGTAGAGGCGGGACCACGGTAGTTCTCCCATTCCAGACGGAGGGAGAAAGGCCGTCCCTGGCGGATGCCTGTCCTGTTGGCCACCTGCCTCCTCAAACAAACATGAAACATTCTCCCGATAGGCTTCATATGGGCTGTTTCCCAAATGGCACACTATCCACTGTATAGTGCACTCTGTTTGACCAGGTCAGCATAATAGGTTTTGGGTTGGCATTTGGGACACAAATATGATCAAATCCCTCCAAGATTTACTAAAATCCTTTGAAATGGATAAGTCAATTGGATATCTTACATGCTTTGAAGTGTAGAAAGCCAGTACCTGATCTTGAAATAAGCCACAACAGAGCTTTGGAAAACAGCTGCCCGTGGCTGAGTTGGCAATTTGCAGAACACAACACATTGAGGTCTTATTGAAGTTAAGCATTTGAGGAACAAAATGCATTTTTCAATTAATATTTCTGTAAAAGTCCTAACTAAGTCATAATAGCTAAGAAAATCACCCAGATGCCTAAAATAGTCCCACAAAAAATACAATACCGAAACAAACATTTGTGGTTTTCAGCCAATCAGCATTCAGAGATCAAACGACCCCGTTTATCATCACAATTAATGCATATCTTAGATGCTGGTTTCAAAGCTTGATGCTGTGACCCGTTGTGTTGCCAGGGGCATCTTCGAGACTCACTGTCAAGTCATGGCCCTCTCCCCAAGGAAGCAGCCTGTGACTTTGAAAAGGCTTCCTCCCTTTGCACTTTGTTGAAAAATCACCTTGAGAAGATTTATGAGGAGTTTAATGTCGGGGAGAACAAGAGTCAGGGAGCGGAAATACTGAAAGCCGATTCATTACACACACCTGCCAGAAGAGGCAGGCACCCCAACACTGTAACTCCTCTCTCTGGTCGGTCTGATGGCCTCACCATTATGTGCCCGAGTGACAGTGACCGTATCAAATAAAAACAGCTCTCTGTGCTCAATTGAATACAATTGAATAATTGATGATATAAGAGGATTTGAATAAAATATTCATATTTTGTACTGTGTATATGCACACACATGCACTGGAAATCTCTACAAATAGATCTTTATGGTGACTCATCTATTTGGCTACATGTGAAATAACACATTTTCAATAGGCCCAAAGACCCTCCTATATAATCAGTCAATCAATTCATTCAGAAAGTATTTACACCCCTTTACCTTTTCCCACATTTGTTGTGTTACAGCCTGAACGTAAAATGTATTAAATTGCAATTATTTTATCACTGGCGTATACATAATACCACATAATGTCAAAGTGGAATAATGTTTTTAGACATTTTTACAAATGTATTAACAATGAAAAGCTGAAATGTCTTGAGTCAATAAGTATTCAACTCCTTTATTAGGGCAAGCCTAAATAAGTTCAGGAGTAAAGTCACATAATCACATAATAAGTTTCATGGACTCACCCTGTGTGCAATAATAGTGTTTAACATAATATTTTAATGACTGTTTCATCTCTGTACCCCACACATACAATTATCAGCAAGGTCCCTCAGTCAAGCAGTGAATTTCAGATACAGATTCAACCACAAAGACCAGGGAGGTTTTCCAATGCCTCACAAGGAAGAGAACCAATAGATAGATGGGTAAAAATAAAAAGCAGACATTGAATATCATGGAGCATGGTGAAGTTATTAATTACACTTTGGATGGTGTATCAATACACCCAGTCACTACAAAGATACAGGCGTCCTTCCTAACTCAGTTGCCGGAGAGGAAGGAGACCGCTCAGGGATTTCACCATGATGACATTAAAACAGTTACAGAGTTTAAAGGCTGTGACGGGATCAACAACATTGTATTTACTCCACAACACTCACCTAATTGACCTAAGCGAAAAGAAGGAACCCTAACAGAATAAAAAATATTCCAAAACATGCATCCTGTTTGTAACAAAGCACTAAAGTAATCGTGAAATACATTTGGCAAAATAATTAAGTTCTTGTCCTAAATACAAAGTGTTATGTTTGTGGCAAATCTAATGCAACACATTACTGAGTATCACTCTCCATATTTTCAAGCATAGCAGTGGCTGCATCATGTTATGGGTATGCTTGTAATCATTTAGGACTGGAGAGTTTTTCAGGATTAAAAATAAAATGTAATGGAGTTAAGCACAGGCAAAATCCTAGAGGAAAACCATGTTCAATCTGCATTCCACCAGACCATGGGAGATGAATTCACCTTTCAGCAGGACAATAACCTAAAACACAAGGCCATATCTATACTGGTGTGGCTCAGAAAGACAGTGAATGTTCCTTAATGGCCGAGTTACAGTTTTGACTTAAATCTGCTTGAAATCCTGTGGCAAGACCTGAAAATTGTTGTCTAGCAATGACCAACAACCAATTTGACAGAGCTTGAAGAATGTTGAAAAGAAAACTGAGAAAATGTTGCACAATCCAGGTGTGGAAAGCTCTTAGAGACTTACCCAGAAAGACTCACAACTGTAATCGCTGCCAGAGGTGATTCTAACATGTATTGATTCAGGGGGTTGAATACATATGTTAGTGTTTTATTTTTCATACATTTTTCATCTACTTTGACATTTGAGTATTTTGTGTAGATTGTTGACAAAAGAAAGACAATTAAATTTTAATACCACTTTGTAACAGCAAAATGTGGGTGTGATTAAATGTGGGTGTCAAGGGGTGTGTCAAGGGGTGTGATTACTTTCTGAAGGCAGTGTATCTGTACAATTTCCACATCAATTTATCTTAAAACAATCCAGATTAACAAGGTTTATTACACATGAAAGGAAAAACAATCATCCAAGACTCTTGGATAACATGGTGCCTCTTGGGCAATTCAAAAGACTGATTGAGGACCTTTTACCTGAATAATGTGTTTTTCTATGATTGTGTTTTGCTTTTCTAGTATTGATATGAATATTGATATGTACTGCTGTATATACAGGGCTAATCAGTAAAATAAACCTTGGTCTCAGGATAACTCCCTGTCAAAATGGTTGCGGATAGTTCACCCAAATGACACATTGGTTTCCTTACCCTGTACGCAGTCTATGGACAAGGTATGAAAGCAATCCATTCTTTGGTTTAGATTCCCTAGCACGGTTTCCACATGCTAACGTTTTAGCATTTTTGGCACAAATTCCATTCAAGTCACGGGACTGATATTAGAATTTTTCACACATCATGTCCAAATAATTCAAAAGTATCTCAAATGGATTGTGAAGCTCAACAAAGTCACCTAGCTGCATTGAACATGATGCGACGAAAAATGCTAATATCAGTCCCATGACTTGAATGGGATTTGTGCTACAAATGCTAAAATGTTAGCATGTGGAAAAAGTTCCAGGGAAACTAAACCAAAGTATGGATTGCTGTCATAACTTGTCCATAGACTGCTTACAGGTTAAGGAAACTAATATGTAATTTAGTAATTTATTTGCAAACTATTGCTTGTAAATAAAATAAATAAAAACTTTAATCATCAATGGCTTTAATAAATAATGAATTTCCTCACATTCGAGATAATTCCTGCCAGAGGTTAATAAAACACTTTGTGAATGAAACCCTTGTCTTTATATCGGCCCATATATCATGCGTGACTTCATGAGCAGACAGGTGGTTTGTCTAGCAGTAAATGAGAGTACCATTTCATCAAATCACATAGGGCAGTCTACAATAAACAACCGGCTTGCTGAAGACCTTACCAGGCAGTTGTGCGGTCTGCTGGGGCCAAACAATCACAGCTAGGTGGTCTATTTCAGATTTGTTATTCCTCGTACAGTATCTCGTTCGACCGCAGCTTCATCAACAGAGTGCAACGCAGGATATAAAGCAGGGTGACGAGTACAGCCTAGATTGCTTGTGGTTTATCTTTAGCCTCTGTGATGACTCAGCTCAAATCCAGTGATTTAAGATTACACAATCCTGGTTGTTTTATTGCCCCAAGTCTCTAGACTTTACACAAGGCTGGATAAAGACAAGGATTAGGCTTCACAGCTGTGTGACTGTGGGGCTCTTCATCTACTGTGTGCACTCTGTGAAATATAACGTGTATGGTTATAATTTATGCAGATGGACACTACTGGTGAAAAGTTTGAGAACACTTAGTCATTCATGGGTTTTTATTTATTTGTACTATTTTCTACATTGTAGAATAATAGTGAATAATACATCAAAACTATGAAATAACACATATGGAATCATGTAGTAACCAAATTAGTGTTAAAAAAATCTAAATATATTTTTTATTTGAGATTCTTCAAATAGCCACAATTTTCCTTGATGACAGCTTTGCACACTCTTGGCAGTCTCTCAACCAGCATTTCAATAAACAGGTGTGCCATCTTAAAAGGTAATTTGTGGAATTTCTGTCCTTCTTAATGTGTTTGAGCCAATCAGTTGTGTTGTGACAACGTAGATAGCCCTATTTGGTCAAATATTATGTCCATATTATGGCAAGAACAGCTCAAATAAGCAAAGAGAAACAACAGTCCATCATTACTTTAAGACATGAAGGTCAGTCAATACGGAAAATGTCAAGAACTTTGAAAGTTTCTTCAAGTGCAGTTGCAAAAACTATCAAGTGCTATGATGAAACTGTCTCTCATGAGGACCACAACAGGAATGGAAGACCCAGAGTTACCTCTGCAGCAGAGGATAAGTTCATTAGATTCAAGTAACAGACACATCTCAACATCAACTCTTCAGAGGAGACTGTGTGAATCAGGCCTTCATGTTAGAAGTGCTGCAAAGAAACAACTAGTAAAAGACACCAATAATAAGAAGATACTTGCTTGGGCCTAGAAACACGATCAATGGACATTAGACCGGTGGACATCTGTTCTTGGTCTGATGAGTCCAAATTTGAGATTATTGGTGAACGGATGATCTCCGCATGTGTGGTTCTCAGCATGGAGGAGGAGCTGTTATTGTGTGGGGGTGCTTTGCTGGTGACACAGTCCATGATTTATTTAGAATTCAAGACACACTTAACCAGAATGGCTACCACAGCATTCTGCAGCGATACGCCATCCAATCTGGTTTGGGCTTAGTGGGACTATCATTTGTTTTTCAACATCCAAATTGAGATGGTTTGGGATGAGTCGGACCGCAGAGTGAAGGAAAGTAGCCAACAAGTGCTCAGCAGATGTGGGAACTCCTTCAAGACTGTTGAAAAAGCATTCCAGGTGATGCTGGTTGAGAGAATGCCAAGCGTGTGCAAAGCTATCAAGGCAAAGGGTGGCTATTTGAAGAATCTCAAATATAAAATATATTTTGACTTGTTTAACACGTTTTTGGCTACTACATGATTCCATATGTTATTTCATAGTTTTGATATCTTCGCTCTTATTCTACAATGTAAAAATAAGATAGTACAAATAAAGAAAACCCCTTGAATGAGTAGGTGTTCTAAAAACTTTTGACCGGTAGTGTACAATGTGGTTTATTTGTGTTTTAAAGTAGATCTATGTCTGTGGTATGAATTACCATCTGTGGCCCTGGGAACAAGGAACCCAACCTGTGTTGTGATCTTAAAATGACTTCTGCTGGTACGCACCAGTGCACTGTGTAGACTAGAATAACATAATTGCACATGCTCCCAGTGAGAGCTAAGTACTCTCATGGGGTTGCTGCATGTGTGTCATGTAAGACTGGCACTGCAACATAAAGTAAGCTCCACTGTCCACTTTTCAGTGACTGGCAGCTGGTGACCCAAAGGGACCAAGACAGAGAAGGATGGACAAAGACAAACCAAGACGGTAGGAACCTCGGAGGAATACCACTGTTCACTGTGGGTCAATGGGCCAATAAGCACATTTGGATCGAAATCCAGTGTGGCAACAACAGGGAAGTGGAGATTTCATCCCCAAAATGTTTATTTACAGCCTGCCAGGTGGCGCATTGGTCTAAGGCTAGCTGTGCCACCAGAGACTCTGGGTTCGAGCCCAGGGTCTGTCGCAGCCGGCCACGACCGGGAGGTCCATGGGGAGACGCACAATTGGTCTAGCGTCGTCCAGGTTAGGGAGGGTTTGGCCGGGTAGGGATGTCCTTGTCTCATTGCACACTAGCGACTCCTGTGGCAGGCTGTGCACGCTAACCACGTACCAGGTGCATGGTGTTTCCTCTGACACATTGGTGTGGCTGGCTTCTGGGTTGGATGTGCGCTGTGTTAAGAAGCAGTGTGGTTTGGTTGGGTTGTGTTTCGGAGGACGCATGGCTTTCAACCTTCGTCTCTCCTGAGCCCGTACGGGAGTTGTAGCGATGAGACAAGATAGTAACTACTAACAATTGGATACCATGAAATTTGGGAGAAAAAGGGGGTAAAATTCAAATAAATATATATATTTATTTTTTTACTCCAAAAACATGATCAACTTAACACTCCACTACAGTACACAACATAAGACTAATGTAGTATGGATAAAGCATTAGCAGTACATCCAAAACTAGTTTCCTCGTATTCAATATTTCACAAAAAGGACGTGTGTGTGTGTGCAGCAGCCTCTGGAGGCTGTTCTGACACTGGCAGAGCAGTCCAGAATGACAATGTTAGACTCCCACAATGGGCCAGATTTGTGATCATTTTATTGAGTCAATAGTGAGAGGAGCGAGAGCATGCTTGGCTAAGTGCTAAAACTGATGCGGTTTCACAAGAGCCAATAGAGAGAAATATTAACGGCTTCTTTTTGTAAGCACTAACTCTGCCATGGTTCGTTGGACAAAGCCTATGGGAAAGTTAATTTAGTTATTGTCGTTTTTTTGGATAAATACAGAAAACAGAGAATGTGGTGAACACAGGTTTAGGAGATTTGATACGTTTTGTTCTATGAGATCATCTTCATCAGCTAAAGTCACGTTCTGTGCATTTTGAAGCATTTATGTGATTTCAAAAAAACACATACATGCTTCCTAATTCATAAAGGTCATGTTAACTGACTGGTATTACAATCATAGAACAAAAATGTATAAAATCTCCTGAACCTGTCTAGCGTCGTATTTTCAACCTTTATCCCACAACCATATTATTTCCTCATTCATTTTCTCCATAGGAATGGCTGAACGAACCAGAGGTAACTCAGTTCCGTTTTTTAGGACTACAAGTTGACGAGGTCTATTAATTACCGTAGGGCAGACTAAGCTGAGAGGGAGCGAGGCAGAGGAGAGGAATGATGGGAAAGAGGAGCCCTCCTGGGGCATTGCTAGTGAAATACCAGCACTGAAACTGTCAAAGGCAGAAACAGATGCCTTGATGACACTCACTGAAGCAGAAAAAAAAAACTTCAAACAGCATGAGCCACAACAAAACCGCTTTCCTGTAGCAGGCAGACTGTAGTTAAAGATGGCCAAATTGAAATTCCACCTATTGTCAGCGTTTACCTGACTAAGCCTTAATCCTTTCAGACGCCATCTTTAAAAAACAGTTGGTCCCTGGGGATTTAAGGTAGAGGTGTCTTCGATCAAACTCCTGATGAGTCTCTAATCAGGTTACAGCTTACCCTCCTTGTTTGATACAATAAAAAGCACAGTTTCTGTCATGTTTGTCATTTATTATCATGTCTTGTCCCTGTGCTTCCCATGCTATTCGTTTCCCTCTGCTGGTCTTATTTGGTTCTTTCCCTCCTTCTAGCCCTCTCTCTCCCCCTCCCTCTCTCACTCTCTCGCTCTCTCTTCTCTCTATCGTTCCGTTCCTGCTCCCAGCTGTTCCTATTCCCCTAATCATCATTTAGTCTTCCCACACCTGTTCCCGATCCTTTCCCCTGATTAGAGTCCCTATTTATTCATTTGTGTTCCGTTCCTGTCCCGTCGGTTCCTTGTATTGTATTCACCATGCTGTGATTGCGTTTCGCCCTGTCCTGTCGTGTTTTTGCCGTGATTGTGTATCGCCCTGTCCTGTCGTGTTTTTTGCCTTCATCAGATGCTGCGTGTGAGCAGGTGTCTCTGTCGAACGGCCTGCGCCTACCCAAGCGACCTGCAGTCTGTGGCCGCTTCTCCAGTTGTTTCCCCTCTACAAGTCTAGAGGATTTCTGTTATTCCGTTTTGGACTTAAATAAACTCTGTTTCTGTTAAGTCGCTTTTGGGTCCTCTTTCACCTGCATGACAGAAGGAACCGACCAAGGAATGGACCCAGCGACTACAGACGCTCGTTACACTGCCGTCGAGATCCAAGGAGCCATGCTCGGCAGACACGAGCAGGAATTGTCTGCTGCTCGCCATGCCGTGGAGAACCTGGCCGCTCAGGTTTCCGACCTCTCTGGACAGTTCCAGAGTCTACGTCTCGTGCCACCTGTTACTTCCTGGCCTGCCGAGCCTCCAGAACCTAGGGTTAATAACCCACCTTGCTACTCCGGGCAGCCCACTGAGTGCCGCTCCTTTCTCACGCAGTGTGAGATTGTGTTCTCTCTCAACCCAACACATACTCTAGAGAGGACTTACGTCATTTCACTCCTTACTGGCCGGGCTCGAGAATGGGGCACAGCTATCTGGGAGGCAAGGGCTGATTGCTCTAACAAATTCCAGAACTTTAAAGAGGAGATGATTCGGGTTTTTGACCGTTCAGTTTTTGGTAGGGAGGCTTCTAGGGCCCTGGCTTCCTTATGCCAAGGTGAACGGTCCATAACGGATTATTCTATTGAGTTTCGCACTCTTGCTGCCTCTAGTGAAGCCGGCGCTGCTCGCTCGTTTTCTGGAGGGACTCCACGCAGTGGTTAAGGATGAGATTCTCTCCCGGGAGGTTCCATCAGATGTGGATTCTTTGATTGCTCTCGCCATCCGCATAGAACGACGGGTAGATCTTGTCACCGGGCTCGTGGAAGAGAGCTCGCATCAACGGTGTTTCCCTGCTCCGCATCGCAACCATCTCCCTCCTCTGGCTTTGAGACTGAGCCCATGCAGCTGGGAGGGAGCGAATAAGGAGAGGGAACGGAGGATCACCAACCGCCTGTGCCTCTATTGCGGAGTTGCTGGACATTTTGTTAATTCATGTCCAGTAAGAGGCCAAGCCCATCAGTAAGCGGAGGGCTACTGGTGAGCGCTACTACTCAGGTCCCTTCATCTAGATCTTGTACTACTTTGTCGGTCCATCTACGCTGGACCGGTTCGGGTGCTACATGCAGTGCTTTGATTGACTCTGGGGCTGAGGGTTGTTTCATGACGAAGCATGGGTTCGGAAACATAACATTCCTTTCAGACCGTTAGACAGGCCTACGCCCATGTTTGCCTTAGATGGTAGTCATCTTCCCAGTATCAAATTTGAGACACTACCTTTAACTCTCACAGTATCTGGTAACCACAGTGAGACTATTTCTTTTTTGATTTTCCGTTGTTTACACCTGTTGTTTTGGGTCATCCCTGGCTAGTATGTCATAATCCTTCTATTAATTGGTCTAGTAATTCTATCCTATCCTGGAACGTTTCTTGTCATGTGAAGTGTTTAATGTCTGCCATCCCTCCCGTTTCTTCTGTCCCTACTTCTCAGGAGGAGCCTGGCGATTTGACAGGAGTGCCGGAGGAATATCATGACGGTCTTCAGTCGGTCCCGAGCCAACTCCCTTCCTCCTCACCGGTCGTATGATTGTAGTATTGATCTCCTTCCGGGGACCACTCCTCCTCGAGGTAGACTATACTCTCTGTCGGCTCCCGAACGTAAGGCTCTCGAGGATTATTTGTCTGTGTCTCTTGACGCCGGTACCATAGTGCCTTCTTCTTCTCCGGCCGGGGCGGGGTTCTTTTTGTTAAAAGAAGGACGGTACTCTGCGCCCTGCGTGGATTATCGAGGGCTGAATGACATAACGGTTAAGAATCGTTATCCGCTTCCCCTAGTGTCATCAGCCTTCGAGATTCTGCAGGGAGCCAGGTGCTTTACTAAGTTGGACCTTCGTAACGCTTACCATCTCGTGCGCATCAGAGAGGGGGACGAAAACGGCGTTTAACACTCCGTTAGGGCATTTTGAGTACCGGGTTCTGCCGTTCGGTCTCGCCAATGCGCCAGCTGTTTTTCAGGCATTAGTTAATGATGTTCTGAGAGACATGCTGAACATTTTTGTTTTTGTCTATCTTGACGATATCCTGATTTTTTCTCCGTCACTCGAGATTCATGTTCAGCACGTTCGACGTGTTCTACAGCGCCTTTTAGAGAATTGTCTCTACGTAAAGGCTGAGAAGTGCTCTTTTCATGTCTCCTCCGTTACTTTTCTCGGTTCCGTTATTTCCGCTGAAGGCATTCAGATGGATTCCGCTAAGGTCCAAGCTGTCAGTGATTGGCCCGTTCCAAGGTCACGTGTCGAGTTGCAGCGCTTTTAGGTTTCGCTAATTTCTATCGGCGTTTCATTCGTAATTTCGGTCAAGTTGCTGCCCCTCTCACAGCTCTTACTTCTGTCAAGACGTGTTTTAAGTGGTCCGGTTCCGCCCAGGGAGCTTTTGATCTTCTAAAGAACGTTTTACGTCCGCTCCTATCCTCGTTACTCCTGACGTCACTAGACAGCTCATTGTCGAGGTTGACGCTTCAGAGGTAGGCGTGGGAGCCATCCAGGCATAAGGTTCACGCTTATTTTTCTCATCGCCTGTCGCCATCTGAGCGCAACTATGATGTGGGTAACCGTGAACTGCTCGCCATCCGCTTAGCCCTAGGCGAATGGCGACAGTGGTTGGAGGGGGCACCGTTCCTTTTGTCGTTTGGACAGACCATAAGAACCTTGAGTACATCCGTTCTGCCAAACGACTTAATGCCCGTCAAACTGTTTCGAGTTTGTGATTTCTTACCGTCCGGGTAGCAAGAACACCAAGCCTGATGCCTTATCCCGTCTGTTTAGTTCTTCTGTGGCTTCTACTGATCTCGAGGGATTCTTCCTTATGGGCGTGTTGTCGGGTTGACAGTCTGGGGAATTGAAGGACAGGTTAAGCAAGCACTCACGCACACTGCGTCGCCGCGCTTGTCCTAGTAACCTCCTTTTCGTTCCTGTTTCCACTCGTCTGGCTGTTCTTCAGTGGGCTCACTCTGCCAAGTTAGCTGGTCATCCCGGTGTTCGAGGCAATTCGCCAGCGCTTTTGGTGGCCGACTCAGGAGCGTGACACGCGCCGTTTCGTGGCTGCGTGTTCAGACTGCGCGCAGAAGAAGTCTGGTAATTTTTTTCTGCTTCTGCTCCTGGTCTTGCTGGGTCTCAGTCTGTTCCCTGCCATCGCATCTCTCCTGTTCTTGTCCCTGCCCTTGCTGTGTCTCAGTCTGTCCCTAGTTCTCATTTTTTTTTAGAGTAGTACCCTAGTTTCCCTTTTTATCGGTTACGGTCCTGAGGAGAGGAGTTGGGTTCTTTCTCGGGACGTGCTGGACCGTTTGATCTATGATTTCCTCCGTTGCCGCCAGTGTTCCTCCTCGAGAGCGCCAGGAGGCGCTCGGTGAGTGGGGGTACTGTCATGTTTGTCATTTATTATCATGTCTTGTCCCTGTGCTTCCCATGCTATTCGTTTCCCTCTGCTGGTCTTATTTGGTTCTTTCCCTCCTTCTAGCCCTCTCTCTCCCCTCCCTCTCTCACTCTCTCGCTCTCTCTTCTCTCTATCGTTCCGTTCCTGCTCCCAGCTGTTCCTATTCCCCTAATCATCATTTAGTCTTCCCACACCTGTTCCCGATCCTTTCCCCTGATTAGAGTCCCTATTTATTCCTTTGTGTTCCGTTCCTGTCCCGTCGGTTCCTTGTATTGTATTCACCATGCTGTGATTGCGTTTCGCCCTGTCCTGTCGTGTTTTTGCCGTGATTGTGTATCGCCCTGTCCTGTCGTGTTTTTGCCTTCATCAGATGCTGCGTGTGAGCAGGTGTCTCTGTCGACTACGGCCTGCGCCTACCGAAGCGACCTGCAGTCTGTGGCCGCTTCTCCAGTTGTTTCCCCTCTACAAGTCTAGAGGATTTCTGTTATTCCGTTTTGGACTTAAATAAACTCTGTTTCTGTTAAGTCGCTTTTGGGTCCTCTTTCACCTGCATGACAGTTTCTCTCTGCATTTGTTTTATCAGACATTCCTGAGAAAAACGTTTGATGTGTAGATATGACACAACGTGATAACAGGGAAATAAGTGGTACCAAACTGCCCTTTTCATTCCCATCATGTGGGCAATTACACACACTAGTAGGCAGACAACATTACTAATTCTCTGTCATCAACTCAGCCAATGAACAGGATTATACAAATGGGAGGCACCTAAACTCATTACCTGAATACATGCTTTTAAAGTACAGTCAATACTGACCAATTTGGAATGATCTACTGTGACATAAGATCCTTAGTGACAGGCAGATGATGGTCACTGGTCCACAAGAATGATGAATAGTTATATTTGCATATCTAACACCGGACAACCTCCAGGTAGCAGGAATATGTCCCGAGCTGGCAGCTACCAGCTCGGGACATACAAACCCCACCTCTAAGGTGAAAAGGGTAACAGCGTTCTTCCCATTTCTCTTTACCTTTCCAGAGAGTCATAACAATGGTATAGCGTTGCGAGGTGAAGGAGCGCTGAGTCTATTTGACAAAGTGCTGACCAAAGGAAGCGGAGGGGGGGTGTAAACGCCACGTCCCCATGCAACTTCAGCTGTCCCTCTGGATATGCGTTAAACAGCATTTCACTTCTACTTTTAGTATCCTCTTTAGAAAACACAGCAGTCCGTTGACAACAACAGCCTGGTCCAAGCTGAGTGGCACTGTTTGGGCGGTAATCTGACACCTACACTACGGTCATTCTAAACTTATACAATAATTATGGTGGAGAAAGTCAGACAGATTGTGCGATGGGGTCTGGAAATGACATGTTACACAGGATTCTAAAGACTAGAGCAGGCAGTCAACAGATTTAAGACTGGAATTTGTCTGCAATCTCTTCCCTCCCAGTGTCATAATCAACACATTTCCCCAGGCTGGCTCATTATTCTGCCAGTCATGTCGTCTCTCAGGGCAGGTGTTGACTGGTGGATGTGTGGATGGTGGGAGTGAAAGGAATAGCATGGTGCTTACCCTCTACTCAGCAGGAGCTAGGGGGTCGAACACTGGAATGGAATGCATGCTGTAATCAGGAATAAACCCAGTGCTTGGAGATCACCATAAATACAACATCCTACTGCATGATGCACGTAGAGCAAACACTGTTTCAAACCATAGGTTTGAGTTGTCATCGGAAAGGTTTTAGCTGAGTGTCACCTTCCTCAAACAGCTTATTCAAAAGATGAGAGCCATATAAATGTGACCATGCTTTATTTGATCAGTGGGAATAATATAATATAATATATCATGTAAAATAAATGAGGAAACACTGTTTGATAGAATCAGTATTGTTCCTCGTGATTGCACTGCTAAGCTATTTGAAACATGTATGGCATTAAATCAAATCAGCTAGGTGTTCAGACAGAGGGACAAACAATTGAATTCGAGATAGGTGAGCTTTGTCTCAAGTATTGAATAGCCTTCAAAGGCTAATGTCATTTGGAATGAGAGGAGGATTTGTCCTTAAAATACAACGACCTTATGAACAATTGATAGTAACCCTGATTATCAATCAATCCAAGTAGCATGATATTCGTCGATATTCTCCTGCTTGACAAACAACATGATTGTTCAATAACAATGGAATGAATGTAGCCTACAACGGATAGATCGATTGACAAAAAGGTTGCTCCAACATCTGCACATTGTATTCTATAGTGTGTTTGACATTGCATATACGGCATTGTCATGTGTGGAATTTACATGACTGAAATCCTCTGGCTGCAGATTTCAACCGCAAGTAATGCCAACAATAACCAGCTGAATTAAGAACCGTATAACTTGCGCATAAATTAGGCTTCAGCAGCCTGTAGGTTACTTGTCGGCATTGGGCAACAACCTGACGACGAGTAACCTTCCAAAACACGACATATTGTGACACTTACTTACCCAATGTGTAGAACAAATGGTTGTTACAATAATGTGCTTTAAATGCGCTCCCCCGAAATATATATTTCACAATCGACAACCCATGGATAGGACGCGTTGCGCACAGTCCATCCTCATCGTGATTTCCTCTACTCTCTTTATTCTAGTGAGAGGAACTATATCCCCGACACGGTGACATCACACAGACATACTTCGCACGGGAACGCGCAGAGGCCAGTGCGGGTTTAACTTGAGCACGTTTGTTTCGTCCTCTATCACAGTATCTTTGAAGTCTATTATAATGTAATTACGACCCTATATCACCAGTTTGATGGACATTCAGATTGACATATGCTCTGATAAGGAACTGATAATGTAGTATTGGCATTTGCATTGCATAAGTTTGAATTGAACTGTCATGCAATGAAAAACAAAGCCTTTGGCCTACAATGTCATTATAGCAATTCCAGTCATTGCCTATTTCTGATGGATAAAGACAGTTTACCAAATGAATGCTTGAATTCCTTACTTGTCTAGTGGTTCATTTATTTGTATAATAAATATGCATCATTGAACACATGTATGCCTCCACATTATTGCTCTGTTTCCAGAAATAAAATGAGCAATGAGGTTTTCTGTACATTGTGAAATGTGACATTAAATTCCAGAGTAGACAGGCAGCCACAGAGAAAAATTAGTTTTCCAAGATATAATTGTGCGTATCTGCATGGAAGGACAGTGAACACACTTTTTCAGCTGGAGAATACACAGACCAACTGAACGGTTACAATGCCAAACACAGCACAGTTGTGTGTAATGAACTGCATGTATCGAGCGCAGTTCCATTTCAAGAGTTTCAAATCGTCTGGGTCTCTTGTGATGTTGAGATTTGTTGTACTTCTTTGTGAATTGCATTCATTTCCCCCAGAGGGATATGCGATAGTAAGTATCTTGGAAAGGTAAAACAAACTAACTCTAATATAAGTATGCGTACTGCATATCTGCAAATGTGATTTCACTTATCACTGCATTCAAACAACTATCATATACTGAGAATGTATGAAATCCCTTTGGTGAATTAGGCTGCTTCCTATCAATGCCATTTGTTTTATGTACTGTCTGAACAAGCAGTAGCTGTTGCAAAAGAATAGCCACTGCTTTGACTTAGATTAAATGTGATTTAAAACCATCTGTCACTGTTCTTACTGTATAGAGTAGGCCTATGTCAGGCTTTCATGCAAACTAAACAGGTTAAGAATGTATAATTAGATAAGGGAGGAAATATATCTTCTAAATCTAACTAAAGCAATTCAAATGGCAACATGATCAGACTGTGCTCCCCTTCCATAGCCAAAATTAGGGCAAGGTACCTGTCTTATAAACTGATGCCCATGTGAAATCCATGGAACCCATGAAACCCATGAAACCCACAAGCCAAGGCTCGTGTAAGACTACTTACATACTTACTAATTTACATGTGAAACCCAAGATACTCATGAATGACTTCCTAATACTCCATAGCCAGAATATGTGATTATCCAAATTAGCCTAATCTGATATGTTGAAAGTGACAAAGCTACCAAAGCTATCTGACTGTGAATTTGAACAGTAGCCCTTTGTACTGTTGCTCACTGCAAAAAGCCATGAATGACTCATTTACATACTTATTTTCCACACATGATCTTTTTTCCCTATCTTAATGTCTCCCACTGCTGAGGCCATTAGTGAATGATTCAGAGCAGCGTTTTGTGCTCGGGGGGAATGCAATTGGGATGCATTTTTCTTCTCAAATTGAAGTGATGGCGATGGAATCCACGAGAGAGATTTAAATGAGTCCATTTGACCCCCTTGATTGATAAATGTATTTATTTCCATTAACATGATTCCAGAATTAACTCTGCTTGTCCCTTTGAAAACAGCCCAGGGTCTATTAATAGAGGTTTCCTAGAGATGACCTTGTTGTGACAAGGTGTCTGACCTCACTCCTCGCCAGAGCTGTCTGCTGTCTCCAACAGCTGGGCATTTTGGGTAGAGAAAAGCTCTAATGTCTGTCTTGTAGAATGTGTCATGCTTTATAACCCCTTCTAATCTGTTGGGTTCATGCTAAATCATTGCTACTATGGGTTTTTATTGGTTGGGTGGGTTGTAGTAGCTACAAGTATAAGGTGAGACACATGGTTGAGCAGTAAATTTGGCATCTACTGTTCAAGAAGTGAATGACTTCACTTGAATAGGAAATTTACTGAATACAAATATAAACGCAACATGCAACAATTTCAACAATTTCACTGAGTTACAGTTCATATAAGGAAATCAGTCAATTGAAATGAATTCATTAGGCCCTAATTTATGGAGTTTACATGACTGGGCAGGGGATTAGCCATGGGTGAGCCTGGCAGGGCATAGGCCCACCCACTGGGGAGCTAGGCCGAACCAATTAGAATAAGTTTTTCCCCACTAAAGGGCTTTATTACAGACAGAAATACTCCTGTTTCATCAGCTGTCTGGGTGGCTGGTCTCAGATGTCCCTGCAGGTGATGAAGCCAGATGTGGAGGTCCTGGGCTGGCATGGTTACACGTGGTTTGTAGTTGCCAAATTCTCTAAAGCAACGTTGGAGACGGCTTATGGTAGAGAAATCAACAATCAATTCTCTGGCAGCAGCTCTGATTCCTGCAGCCATCTATGGCATTGTGTTGTGTTATAAAACATTTGAGAGTGGCCTTTTATTTTCCCAGCACAAGGTGCACCTGTGTAATGATAATTCCGTTTAATCACCTTCTTGATATGTAACACCTGTGAGGTGGATAGATTATCTTGGTAAAGGAGAAATTCTCACTAACAGGGTTGTAAACAAATTTGTGAGATTTTAGAGAAATAAGCTTTTTTTATGGGTATGGAACATTGCTGGGATCTTTTATTTCAGCTCATGAAACATGGGACCAACACTTTACATGTTACATTCATATTTTTGCTCAGTATAGAACTATCAACTGACACGGAACAGGTTGAGCCATCCAGCAAAGAGGGAGCTGAATTTGAGATACTTCCTTTGTCTGGAGTGAAATTGAATGGAATGTATGCCAATGAATTTGAATATTTCCACCCCTGGATACTGTTGCCTTCCTTCACTGTGTTACAATGTTCATTCAACAACAATGAGGGCATTGTTTTTAGAACAAACAAAGAGAATCAAAGCAACAAATGTGCAAATTTTCTGAGTATGCTGCATTTATTCACACTTGTGCATGATCGCATCTCTGATCACACACACCGGAAATGAGTCATAGATGGGGGTGTTTCCCATGTTAAAGAAACGGGAAAGTCAGTGAGTTCATAAACAGATGATGATCGGGTAAGAAAAATGACAAACACAAGATGTACAGTATGTCAGGAGAAGTGCAGTATTCTACTAAGGAGATGTATACCTGGAATGCGGAGGAGGAATGGAGGGAAAAAGAGAGGCAGAGGAGGTCAAAGAGAGAGAGAGGGAGGAAAAGGGTGAGCTTGAATTGGTTTAAAATGGTGGGGAAAGGGAAATGGTTTGTTAAAGCAGAATGGTAGAACGTGTAAGCAGAGTGAGCTGTACACTGGATCGAAGACTTGAGGAAAAATGGGTTGAAGGAGGGCGAAGCATCAGAGGGGGTAGGTGTGGTGAAGTTCTCGGAGCCAGAGGCTTGCACCAAGGGTCAGGATAAAGATGAGACGTGAAGGTAGGAGTGACATTTTTGGAAAAACTGTACCCTTGCTTTTTGGCTGATCCATTTGTGGTTTCAGGGTGGGTGAAAAAGGAGCTGGGTGCTGTGGAATCGGTGAAGGTTGTTGATAATGGTTTGTGTTTCTGCTGGTCAGAGGAAGCAGGCCATCCGCAGTTAAACGAATGGGGACAAGAGACGTGAATTGTTTATTTATTTTTTTGCTCTCAAGATAAGGGCGCCATTGAAAGGAGTGATTACTGGGGTAGCGGTAAACATGAAGTTGACTAACTGAAGGGGAAGATTCCAGGTGCTTGTGATTCTTGTCGTTTGGTGCGGTGCAGACAGGGTGGCGTGAAACAGAAGAGTCGCTGTCTGTTCTTTTGAGTTTTGATGTTGAGTCTTTGCCTGACAAAGTGATGGTAGAATATATAAGTTACCCTGTGTGTCAAACACATTACGCGGTTACAGGTGTCAAGCTTATGGGCATGTGGCAGCAGTGTGTAGGAGGGAGGTTCCTAGGTGTGAGACATGTGGAGGGCATGAGACAAAGGAATGTGTAGCATTAGGGAAAGTAGTGGTATGTGTTAATTGTAGGGATGCCCATGGGGCTGCGGATCAGACATGTCTGGAGGAAAGAGGCAGGTTGAGGTTTCAAAGTTTAGAGTAGTGCAGAAGTTGTCATATGCTGAGGCATAAAAGAAAGAAGAGGAAGATGGGTCAAGGGGGAGGGATTCTGAGAGGAGTGGTGCGAGTAGTAGATCTGTACCAGTACAGAGGGATAAGCCAACAAGTAATATATGCTTCAGTAAGATTGGATTTTTAGCATTTATAACAATGTTTATCAATTGTACTGCAGGGATGGAACATAAGTTGCAGAAAAATGAGGTTATGGTGGCAGCTGCAGAGAGGTATTTGGATGTACGAGACCTGACGTCAGAAGAGTTACAGGGTGTGTTGAGTGGTGGTGTCCCGTCCTTTCAGGTTGTTGGCCTGAGGTAGGACTAGATAGATGCAAATAGTGGAGTTTTTAGTGAGCGTAGGATTAGATGGTAGGGTATTTGTTGATTTTTTATTTATATACAGCACCAGTCAAAAAATGGGACACACCTACTCATTCTAGGGTTTTTCTTTATTTTTACTATTTTCTACAATGTATAATAATACCGAAGACATAAAAACTATGAAATAACACATTTGGAATTATGTAGTAACCAAAAAAGTGTTAAACAAATCCAAATAGATTTTATATTTGAGATTCTTCAAAGTAGCCATCCTTTGTCTTGATAACAGCTTTGCACACAATTGGCATTCACTCAACCAGCTTCATTTCAATGAACAGGTGTTCCATGTTAAAATAGAAGGTAGGGCTATTTGGTAAAAGACCAAAGACCATATTATGGCAAGAACAGCTGAAATAAGCAAAGAGAAATGACAGTCCATCATTACTTTAAGACATGAAGGGCTTAATGTCAAGAACTTTCAAAGTTTCTTCAAGTGCAGTTGCAAAAACCATCAAGAACTGTGATGTAACTGGCTCTCATGAGGACCGCCACAGGAAAGGAAGACCAAGTGAAACCTCTGCTAGAGAGGATAAATTCATTAGAGTTACCCACCTCAAAAATTGCAGCCCAAATAAATGCTTCACAGAGTTCAAGTAACAGACACATCTCAACATCAACTGTTCAGATGAAACTGTGTGAATCAGGCCATCATGGTCAAATTGCTGCAGGCCACTACTAAAGGGCAAGAAGAGACTTGCTTGGGACCAGAAACACGAGCAATTAGACCAGTAGATATCTGTCCTTTGGTCTGATGAGTTCAAATGTAAGATTTTTGGTTCCAACCTCCATGTCTTTTGTATGACGCAGAATAGGTGAACGGATGGTCTCCGCATGTGTGGTTCCCACCATGAAGCATGGAGGAGGAAGTGTGATGGTGTGGGGGTGCATTGCTGGTGACATTGTCTGTGATTTATTTGGAATTCAAGGCACATTTAACCAGCATGGCTACCACAGCATTCTGCAGCTAAACACAATCCCATCTACTTTGCGCTTAGCGGGACTATCATTTGCTTTTCAACAGGACAATGACCCAACACACCTCCAGGCTGTGTAAGGGTTTTTGACCAAGAAGGAGAGGGATGGAGTGCTGCATCAGATGACCTGGCCTCCACAATCACCCGACCTCAACCCAATTGATATGGTTTGGGATGAGTTGGACCACTGAGTAAAGGAAAAGTAGCCAACAAGTGCTCAGCATATGTGGGAACTCCTTCAAGCATGTTGGAAAATGATTCCAGGTGAAGCTGGATGAGAGAATGCCAAGTGTGTGCAAAGCTGTCATCAAGGCAAAGGGTGGCTACTTTGAATCATCTAAAATTAAATATATATTTATTTTATTAACACTTTTTTGTTTACTAAATGATACCATGGGTTTACTACATGACACCATGTGGCGGCAGATAGCCTCGTGGTTAGAGTGTTGGACGAGTAACCGAAAGGTTGCAAGATTGAATCCCTGAGCTGACAAGGAAAAATCTGTCGTTATGCTACTGAACAAGGCAATTAACCCACTATTCCTAGGCTTTCATTGAAAATAATCATTTGTTCTTTAACTGACTTGCCTAGTTAAATAAAGGTAAAATAAAAATACCATATGTTTTATTTCATCGTTTTTATGTCTTCACTATTATTCTACAATGCTGAAAATAGTCCAATAAGAAAAACCCTTGAATGAGTAGGTGTGTCCAAATTTTTGACCGGTACTGTATATTTATTTGTTTTTAAGCAAAGTGTAAGGGAGTTATACTCCAGTCTAGTAGGTGGCGGTAATGCATCATTTATTGGATGCCAACCGCGGTTAAACCTCATTGAAGAAGAAGAGATCGTAAACAGACGAGAAGCATCCATATTTTTTCACGGAGAAGTCGTATTTCAGCAAAACACCATGGGGGCCGTTCTTGGACTGTGCTCCATGGCGAGTTGGGTAAGTATTTTCTTAATTAAAATTAAAGTCGACAATCATATCCATTTATAAAAAACAAAAGGGCCGAATCAACCATTTCTTCCGAGATAGCTTTGCTAGCTCAGTTGCTAACCTTCTGTAGCAAATGCGCAACAACGAAGGCAAGCCAGGGTGGTTCCTCCCTGTTCAGTTGTTGGGATTTGCGCATTGCCTTTTTAATGAAATACATTGGCCTGTGATAATATTTCCAACACTTGAACACAAATGATTGACAAAGTATTATTTTATTTGGCAAACAACCGTCATAACTATGTGGGGTTTGACATTTCGAACCCGACTATGTTTTATTCAAATTAACGATTGCTCTCTCTACCGTATACGTTTTACATTTTCGATATTACACAGCAATGTAGCCTTACGTGAAAGCTAACTAGATAGTTAGCCACTTTGTCATTGATAGCTAAGCTAACGTTAGCTACCGGTACTTGGAAATATTGCAACACCGTCGCAGTCAAAGCAGAGTCAAATGTCAGATAACAGCTACAGCTATGACGTCTCCACGTAACGTTAGCCTAGTAGTGACTTGCGAAATGTGCGTCCTGAATATACACTAAGTTCATGTAGAGACAATAACAGGCATAGGTTTTTTTTTTTTCCTATTTGGTTATACTAATACTATTCCTGAAACCGTTTAAGCTGAAAGAGTTACGTTAGCTGTTTGGACGTTCTCTTCCACATTGGTATCCACTTGATTAGGTTTGACACCAGCCATGGCCAGTTCTCTATTCTTGGCAGGGATTTGGTTTCCATAATAGTGAGCAACTTGTCAAAAACAACTGTGTTGGTGTTATGTTAACCCTAGGTGGATTGATTAACTTTGATCAATGAATGAATAACCTGTTGACTCAGTACCATTATTATATTTGTTCAACCATTTAGTGGTAGCTAGGTAGATGAATGATTGTGTCACCATCAGTTCAATGCTTATTATTAGCTAATTGATTAATAATGTTGTCTTCACTGTAGATCCCCTGCCTGTGTGGCACTGCTCCCTGCCTGCTGTGCAGATGCTGCCCCAGTGGGAATAACTCCACTGTCACCCGACTTATCTATGCCTTCTTCCTCCTTCTGGGTGTGGGCATCGCATGCATCATGCTAATGCCAGGGATGGAAGAGCAACTCAAGAAGGTACCAAACTATGTTATGTGTTTGATGTACAACATGTACACTCGAACCGATGCTCCTGGCACCTACTACCATACCCCGTTCAAAGGCACGTAAATCTTGTCTCGAGGCTTAAAACTCCTTCTTTAATCTGTCTCCTCCCCTTCATGTACACTGATTTGAAGTGGATTTAACAAGTGACCTCAATAAGGCATCATAGCTTTAACCTGGATTCACCTGGTCAGTGTGTCATGGAAAGAGCATGTGTTCATAATGTTTTATGTGCTCAGTGACCTCTAATTCTATACATTTTTCTATTTGCCTGACTAATTACCTGTGCATCTTGGCTCTTGCAGATTCCAGGATTCTGTGATGGGGGAATGGGTACATCAATCCCAGGTGTGGAGGGTCATGTCAACTGTGATGTCTTGGTCGGCTACAAGGCTGTGTACCGTGTCTGCTTCGGCATGTCCATGTTCTTCCTGCTCTTCTCCCTCCTTATGGTCAAAGTCAAGAGTAGCCAGGATCCTAGAGCTGCAGTACACAATGGGTAAAAATGACACAGCGAGTCTTATTTATAATTATTTATAATTAGAATAGGTAATGATGATATCAGTAAGCTTATATACTGCAAGGCATGAATATAATTCATAAATAAGGGTATCTGTTTATAAGGAAGTTAAAACAAAAGGTCACACAGTTCAAATACTTATGCTATCGTTTAGGTTTTGGTTCTTCAAGTTTGCTGCTGCGACTGCCATTACCATCGGTGCATTCTTCATTCCAGAGGGTGCCTTCACAACTGGTAACGCTCCTTTTCATTCAAATATATTTTTGTCTCATTGAAATATTAGCATGTCCTGCAGCTCTTTGAAAGTAGTTCACACATTGCCCTTCTCTCCCATAGTTTGGTTCTACATAGGAATGGCTGGAGCTTTTTGCTTCATCCTGATCCAGCTGGTCCTGCTGATTGACTTTGCCCACTCCTGGAATGAGTCCTGGGTGGAGAAAATGGAGGAGGGCAACTCTCGCTGCTGGTATGCAGGTATGGGACGTGAGCTTCTCTTTGAGAATACCTTGTGGAAATGGTGACGGGTTGAGTTAAAGCAGTCTTCAGCGTCTACTCTCCTCCTCTCCAGAAATAACCATCAATTGTCATTCCTCCCTTGCAGCTCTGCTGTCTGCTACAACCATCAACTACATCCTGTCCCTTGTGTCTCTGGTCATGTTCTACGTCTACTACACCCACACTGACGGCTGCACTGAAAACAAGGCCTTCATCACTGTCAACATGCTGCTGTGTGTGGGAGCCTCAGTCATGTCCATCCTGCCACAGATTCAGGTAAGGAAGTACATTGGACCAACATGTCACCTACACTCCATGTTGTATCCCTAAAACCTTCATCATGTTATATAATAAACATGTCATTATGTGTTCTCACCCCTTTTCTCAACAGGAGTCCCAGCCAAGGTCCGGGTTGCTGCAGTCTTCCATTGTGACTTTGTACACCATGTATCTCACCTGGTCTGCCATGACCAATGAGCCAGGTGAGGATTTTAATGAGCCAATGTCTCCCTTTTCAATACACCAATCGGTGGCTAGCTCTTCATCAAGACAACTTGAGTGAATGTATTGGTCTTTGCCATCCACAGACAGGAAATGCAACCCAAGCTTGCTGGGTATCATTGGCCTCAACAACACCACCCCAGCTGGCAAGGACCATCCTGTTGTTCAGTGGTGGGATGCCCAGGGCATTGTGGGGCTGGTCCTGTTCCTGATGTGTGTTCTATACTCAAGGTAGAAAACAGGTCAAACTCTAACTGTCTGCAGTTTCCTATAAGAAGGAACTGCTAATGTTATTTTATCACCAGGTAGCCTAGTGGTTAGAGCGTTGGACTAGTAACCGAAAGGTTGCAAGATCGAATCCCCAAGCTGACAAGGTAAAAATGTTGTTCTGCCCCTGAACAAGGCAGTTAACACACTGTTTCTAGGCCGTCATTGAAAATAAGAATTGGTTCTTAACTGACTTGCCTAGTTAAATAAAGGTAAAATAAATGTACATTTTTTTACCAGCTTCGTGTAGTTGCCATTGACCCTAACAATAACAAGTTATCCATTCATTCCTCTAGCATCCGAAACTCCTCCAACACCCAAGTGAACAAACTGACTCTGACCAGTGACGAGTCTGCACTGATCGAGGATGGCCCCCACCCTGAGAACTTTGACGTGGATGACGGCGAGAACCGGGCCTTGGACAACGAGAAGGACGGAGTCACCTACAGCTACTCCTTCTTCCACTTCATGCTCTTCCTGGCCTCCCTCTACATCATGATGACCCTCACCAACTGGTACAGGTGTGTATCTCTCTCTCCCTGGTTGATCTGCTTTTATACATGAGAATTAGGCAATGAGTCTGCTTAAGTATTGAATATTGTGAACACACAGGTCATACACAGGTCACTCATTTTAAAAGGTATCTTTTTGATTTCCCCAGCCCTGACTCCAGCTATGAGACAATGACCAGCAAGTGGCCCTCTGTGTGGGTGAAGATCTCCTCCAGCTGGATCTGCATTGCCCTGTATGTGTGGACCCTGGCTGCCCCACTGGTCCTGGTCAATCGAGACTTCGACTGATGAGCTAAAGAATTAGACAGGGGCGCAATCATTTGCTCAAAATTGTATAAGGTGAACAAGCTCTGTGTGTGTATTCCCCGTGGATAACCCACCCACCCTTTTTGTTTTTAACAAACGGCATGCATGCAAGTATTGAGTACATGTGTTATCCACTGTTTTTATCCTATTGCACAATTTAAAGAATGAGGATTACTTTTGCAGAGTTGGGGTTGTAAAGGTTGCTGGGGCTTGGGGAGATGGTCAGTGGACATGTGTTCAGTTAAAGAAGGGAGGACTCTTCCTCAACTGTAATCGGTTCTGGATAGGACATTCGGAAAGAACTGTTCATTTGTTACAAAATGGGTAAGACTGCTTTGTTTATGCTACACTTTCCTTCAAGTTAGGCATATGTAGAGGAAGTGCAGGGTTCCAGATATTAGCTAACATTGTTATCCTAGGTTCATTTCCATCAGTAAGCATGATTAATCATTTGCATGATATTATAGGCTAATCTACCATCATGTAAATCTTAATGTTGCTGTGGTTTCCTTTTCAGAATATCCGCCCCAATTGCTAACCTGCAGCTTTACCTTTTGGGCACCTTGCACATCTTGTAATAAGAACCTCAGTTTTATGTACCTTGTGTTACTTATGATTTGCACTAGTTATCTTTTAAAGGTAAAATACTGATGTTCAAACAGTGGATAAGTTATTTTGTAGATGCTTTAGCATAATTTAAGGTATTAAGTGTTTTTAGCAGACAAGATACATGTCAACTCCCATTTCTCCTGAATAGTTTGCCTTTCGATATGTATTAAAGTGCATTGTAACCCAAGGCAAACCATGCGTTTTCTTGAATTTTGCCACTTCATACCACATTCAGAATGAAAACACTTTATTTGAATATCATTGTGAAGCTTAACAGTGAATCTCGCAAAATCACAGTCTTATAACACGACACCTTATGATACACACCAGACTGCAGTATTTGAAATGCTGAGCACTGTAGTTCTAGGACAAGGAAATGCGCAGGCACTTGTTTTTTTCATTTAAAGATTGATGTGATCATTGACCTATCAATACAGGAATCAATAATACAGTGAAACAAAATTGCAGCCTTTTCTTTAATCAGGGTTTACCTTCAACTGCTAGTGGAGAAACCATATCAACAGCTACATTATGGAATGTCTTCTGACCTAAATGTACCAAATGATACGAGGAAATAAATACAGTAAATCATTGAGTTTTTCTGCTCCTTGGTTAAATATCCAGCTGTGTCGAGTCAGTGGCACTCCCTTCTGGGTTGAGTTCACACAGGTAGAAAAGCGTGGCCTCTGCCTCAGTCAGGGGCTCTAGGCGGATCAGGGAGCTCCGTGGAGGCTCCTCATCTGGCTCCAGAAGGTCTGTGGGTACCTCAGTGCTGGGCTGCAGCAGGCTGTCTCCCAGCTCTGTGGCTATGCTGCTGTCTGGCTCTGGGGCCAAAGGGGTGCAGCCATCCAGGAAGGCCAGCAGAGGGCAGGACGTGTACTGGACCAGCTGCTTGTCTGCAGAGATGCCAGACTTGCCTCCTTTGGATAGCAGCCCTGCATTTCCTTTGGAACCACCACTCTCCTAAAGATGACATAATTGAGTGAAATTAATTCCCTAACAAAATAATTCATACAGGAAGGCTTGATGTTGAGTAAAGAGGGGAAGCAGGTAGTAGCCCAACTATAGACTTGTGTATTGCCTGTTTGACAGGACTCACTTAAGCTGTGCAGATGCTGTAATCTTGCAAGTTCACAGGGCAATTTGAACTGAACAACTGAAGAGGAATCAGAACTGAGTAAAAATAACATTTTGTATGAAAAGCATACCTCTAAAATATCTGGATCAATGCTGAACTGCTTCCCGTACAACATAGCCTGAAAGTCTTCCAAACTGCAGTCAATGCTGTCCAAGTAGTCCATCAGCTCAACCCTGTTAAAACATATGGATGCTTCTTATTAACTGTAAGCTGAAACATATTCCATAGGCCTATATATCCTTAGTATTGCAAAAATGCTACCCAGTAATATGGGACATATTGTGAGAGCCTTTTAAAGTTCTTCAGGAACTACGGACCACGAAGATAAAGCAAGTCAAGTCCACTTACTTGCCGAGGAGGTTGATATTTTGAGAAATAGCTCCACTCTCATTAAGGATTGAGTCCATCATCTTCATGGGATCCTCCAGGCTCAGACCTGATGGTTTGTTGAGTTGCAAGACGCTGCTGGTTGGAAGGCTATCATATGTGCTTATGGTGGTCTCTTCTGGTTCAAATACCAAAGAGTTGGTCTGGCCTGGATTGTCAGCGCCATCTGTCGGTGACACAGTATTGCTTTCGAAGACCTCAACAATTTCTACATCCCCCCTAAGAATGAATGAAGGAGAGGAGAACAGGCATGAGGATAGATGGCACAGACAGAAATATACATGAAACAAAAATGTAGATGTTGACTTACGATTGATCCATTATTGAGGGGCCCTCTGTGATCTCTGCATCGTCGTCAGTTACGTCACAGATGACAACATCATCAGTAAGATCAGCGTTCTTCAAACCACTGACAGAGGGCTGGGAGAGGGCTCAGAATATACATTTTTAGAATGCTTTTCATTGAAATAACATTAAAAACTCATATTGGATAATTCCCCCCTGACAATGTCAAGTTTCATTGACTCACAATTGAAGCAATTTTCCTTGGCAATGATCCTGCCAAGAAAAATATCTAGTGTATTTGCTAGTATCATTACTGTGATGTCAATGGATGGACATCCCCGTGTATACCTTACATAAGGAGGTAAATCCCTTCAGACCTCTACACATACTTTGTTGTGCTCCAGAGGTTGTTCATCGTAGATTTCATGGATGTATTTAGGCTTCTTTCCATTGTTGTTCAGTAGAATAGGTCTGAAATGGAGATTGAGAAGTAAAATGTATTAAAAATGTTTTGTAATCGATGTCATTCGGTGGAAGAATTGTTATACTATGAAGGCGTTTTAAACCGGTTCTTTTGCGAATGTGACAATTTTAAACCAATGAACAATAATAATAATATAATAATCCAGGTTCTTACTGCATACATTCTACGAATGTGACAATGAATTGTATCAACTGCAATGAACAAAGACCACAACAAGCAAAGTTAGATTAAACATGTATAGCCTTAAGGCCAATTATGCATTCAATGGTTAAGCTGTTTTATTGTAAGACAATTGTTTCCAATTCAACTTCCACTGAATAGGTGAAGTAATTTGGGGTGAAGAACATTTTACTGTACCTTCTTAATGATTTGCTGCTGTTGGGAGTGCTTCTGTCTCAGGTCTGATATTTCCCTCCATAGACCTTCATTATCTCTGTAAACAGAAACTCAAGCATCAGCATAGTACCATCTCCAAACCAACACATCACTACTACTTTTATACCCCCATATAATTGCCAGGGCATAGTAGTTTGCATACCTTTTCAATGTGTTGAGTCGGGAATCAATGCTTTCTTGTTTTCCATGAACATTCTGAACACTGGCCAAAATATTGGACAGGTCTTCCTGTTTGATCTTAGTATCCTCTGGTCTTGCATTAGAAACCTGAAAAGAAATATGCCCATTACTCAATGTCTACCATATTCAGTTTGACCACTTACTGATATAGGTCATTTATGTGTTTACCATTATTTGTTTGTTTCCTCATGATGGTCTCACCTTTCTTTTGATGTTTTCCAGCAAGTCATCCTGCCCATGTTTAAAGTAAGGATGCTGGAATTCAACTGGTCCATCACGCTCTTGCTTCACTATGCCTGTGTCAATGTGCATCACTTTGCGAAATCCATCTGCAGAGAGACCACCCATTAGACAGCTGCACAGGGGGCATTCCACTGGAACAGCTGTTTATAGAATAGCTGACTTACACATATTTAGCTGTCTGACAAAGCTAGCCATGTTGTTGTGTTTGAAGAACTTGGGAAGGATCTCCTTGGCAAATCGCTGTTCGTTCATGACGAGGAAACTGTTCCCCTCCTAGAAAACAAAGCATTATTATAGTTATGAGACTGCAATGTCAACAACTACTTCCACTAAAGGGAATGTATTTGTGTTACATTTCAGGAACTAAACAGTGCATGGACTTTCTTGCCTGACGGAATGCTTATTGATGTGCTCTTATTAGGACACTAGCCAACATTCAAACAGATATTTCAAATAGCACTCGCTAGCTATAACGTCAGCTTCTGGGGGAGGGTTGTGGCGGAGGCTACTATGCAAGCTTTAGCAGTACGGACAACAATAGCAAATTCGTCTTTGACATCAGTAGCTAAACAAAATTATGCTTCTTGAAGCCTACCAGTGACACATGCATTTAAGACTAGTAAGAAATCGGTATATGCGGCAACAGATGATAAATCGCTAGCTGGCTAAATCGTTCGTTTCACACCCTGCAGCGCTAGTGCTTACTCGCTAGCTAGCTCTGGTACGCTTAGCGGGGCAATTTCATTTACCTGACTCCAACAAATAAATTCATTCGTATCAGAATCCTCCACAAGAGTCCAAAGCTTGGTGAGGAAAGCTGGAACATTTGAGTTTTGTTTCATTTTGCAAACTGAAGGTGGAAAGATGCCTTTTTGGGATGAAAAAAGCAAGTCGCTGAGAAGAAAATAACGTCGTAAACATGCACACAACTTCCTGTTTGAAGAGCAGAAGCTGATTGGTTGAATCTTGATTTACGTGACTTTTATCACGTGTAACGTAGAAGCATGGCTCAATTAGCAATCTGCAAATTATTGCTGAAATGTGTTAGCTATTTATTTTTCTGTGAAATGCTTTCAGGTAACTGGAAATGTTTTCACATATATATTGATAGCTCTCGAGTCAGCTGGCATGGGAGGATGCTCATAACTAGGTAACGTACGTACCTAGGTTTGTTTACGTTCGATTGATGAGTCATTCTATTTATTGCCACTAGGTGTCAGCCTTAGATTATGTAAATTCCAGCCTAATGTGAATAATGGCACCGTAGTCCTTAGGATAACATTGTCACCCCTCAAATTTAGTCACTACAGGTAGCATGTAACATTTTTAGGATAGTTTTCTACTTCAGATATTTCTCAAATTTCTGCTCCTATGTGTTAGTTTTCATCTTACATTTTGGTTTAATTGACCTATTTACTGCATAAGGGTCGAACACAGATACAAGTTTAACAATTATCAAAGTACTGACGTGAATGAAGATTACATTTTCAATTGATCTGAATCATTCATTACATTTCTGGAATATCTTTAATATTTGCAATGTTCAGGACAAATATCATGAAAAGAATGGAAATATTTTTTTTTTTAGCTTTTATAGCCATCTCAGTGGAAAAAGCCACAAAGGATAGTTTAGGGGTTAAGTAAAACTGTTTCCCTCCACAGGTTGAGAGGACCACTGTTGACTACCTACCTGCTAGAGTGCAGCTAGAGAACAGCAGAAACAATGTGTGGGGGTTGGTTGGCCGTAACTCCCTGCTTTGTGAAACAGATAAGTAAGGATGTAATTTATTCCCAATAGAGGGCATTTCCCATTTGACATTAAAAGTACACTATTGTGATCTAGGTAACTTTTCATTCGATTGGTATTTTTTGCATTCTTCAGAGGGATTCATGCAAATGTTTAAGAATCACCAAACGCTGCACAATATTTAATGATATTATACTGTATTTATCAAACACACATACCTACACTTAATTTCTTTTGCTTAACAACATACACTAAGTAGGCTAACATACTACACAGAGAGGGGCACGTTTCGCAAAAAGATCTATGTTGCCAACAGTGCATGCTACTGAGACATCATAACAAAATTAGGTTGACAAGTGCACAGCTAATTGGGACAGACAGTAATATTACATCAAAAGACGTCATGAAGTCCTTTTAAATGGCACTAATTAGGACATTCTTTGATTCTGAGACAGCGAGATTATCGGAAAGGCAAAAATCACAGCACATTAAAGTAAGACAGGTGACATTCTGCCTTTCATTGTATAGTACAGGGAAGTAAGCTCAGTGCCATATTTATAATTGTTCTGGATAGAAGTAAAATACTGCTTGAGCCTTGAACATTAATATATATAAACAGTATGGTGGTGCTGTAATGTAAGTTGCTTATTATTATATTTGACAATAGCCATGCCACAGTTGAAAAACGTCAAAATGCTGGAGAGTAGGGTTAGCAACAGCAAATAAAGTATGTATTGCTAAATCTGAAGGGGACTTACAGTATGTCTCACTTGGTGGCAGCATTGTTAAAGGGCTAATTCAGAAGATTAATTTGGTTTGACTTTGTGTTTGGTGAATGTCATGAAAGTCTTTGACATACTGGCCAATCAGAAGTGACACCCTTCTTATCTGACCCTTCCTATCTGACTTGTAAAGTGTTAATGCCATAGGAAAATATATAATTTGCTGTGAACTGATCCATGTAGGGCTGCTTACAGTGTTCCAAAAATAGTTGGCTAATGTAGGGCACTGCGTTCATCCACCTCTGGCCTGCTCGCCTCCCTACCACTGAGGAAGTACAGCTCCCGCTCAGCCCAGTCAAAACTGTTCGCTGCCCTGGCCCCCCAATGGTGGAACAAACTCCCTCACGACGCCAGGACAGCGGAGTCAATCACCACCTTCCGGAGACACCTGAAACCCCACCTCTTTAAGGAATACCTAGGATAGGTTAAGTAATCCCTCTCACCCCACCCCCCCCTAAGTTTTAGATGCACTATTGTTAAGTGACTGTCCCACTGGATGTCATAAGGTGAATGCACCAATTTGTAAGTCGCTCTGGATAAGAGCGTCTGCTAAATGACTTAAATGTAATGTAAATGCCTACATTAATATTTTTTACAGCAACTTTTATTCAGGCCTGTGTTAATATGAAGAGTTTCATTCCAAAATGCTATATATCAATTTTCAGAAATGTTGGTAAATTAGCTTTTATTGTTTAAAGACATTTTGAAAGAGATTGGTGAGGTTTTTTTCAAGATACAGTATAATCATGGCATGGGGTTGTTCAATGACAGAAATGTATTTGTTTAAAATCTATAACTTGATGGTTTCATTTCAGAAAGACAAATAATCATGTTTTTTTGCAAAATTTTATATATTCACCTCATTCTCAGAGAAATAAGTAGTACTGCTAGGTTTTACACAGTCAAATGTAACAAATAACTACATATTTAATAAAGACATTTACAAATGCTACATTTGTGACATCGACATTTATTTTATAAAAAATACAAATCCATAAATTAATTTGAAATGTACATTTGACATTTTAGTCATTCATCAAATTCTCTTATCGAGAGTGATTTACAGTAAGTGCATTCAACTTGAGAAGATGGCTAGGTGAGACAACCACATATCACAGTCAAATATACAGGAATACGAACATTCCATTCCAACTAAACAATGGATGTATAGCATTTTTGTTTAAAAAAATCACAAACATCTAAAATCTATTAAGAAAAAGTCTGAGAACAGTAAACACGTGAACAATTTGTAGAAGTAGCGTTTTGGAAAGAACATCTTCATCTGTAACCTTATGGAGGACAAAAGAACTGTTAAGGTTAAAGTTTTACCAAAGCATTCCTTAATCATGCCCATTCTTTGGACCAGGCTCAGGGTGTTCAGGTAGTGGTTGTGAAGCTGCATACTCACTCTCCCTTTTTTTGCAGCAGCAGCAGAGTTGGAACAAAAACTTTGGAATGAATTTACATTTTCCATTGGATGTAGAACTTGGGCCCGCGTTTTATAGTTGTTGCTCTCATTATTCGATTAATCTTGAAGTCTTAACAGAAAAGAACCAAAGAAAAATATATTAGTGCTGATCCCAGCAGATTTATTTTTTACTTAATGAATAAATACATTTGGAGTTTGCCATGCAGGTATTAGACTTCCTTCAGACTGCCAAACGAGTGGTTTACATCTTTGATTCAGTGTTACCGAGCGGGAATGCCTCTGTATATTAGTTAATACTGCATTTCCAAATTCCACCACACAAATTGAATGATCTCACCAAATAAATAGTTATTTTTAAGACCTATGTATTAAAGAGCAAAAATAAAACACACCTTCTCAGTTGGATGTTGGAGACAAACATTAAAATGTTTTTCTTTACTTTGAGGAAGTTCTTTGTAAAAAGTGTATTACATCCATTTATTTAATTTTAGTTGAGTGAGACTTGGAAATGAAGTGGCTACTTACAAGCCAAAACCCATAAAAGGCATGCGTGCACATTTCACGTTAGTGTTAAGTCCTGGGTCAAAAATAAATGGCTTACAGCATGGAGGGGACATTTAGGTCAATAGGGGCTGGGATGTGGAACATCCTAGGCACTTAATTTAATGAATTTGTTTTAATTAACTTTGTTCTCAGATTGATGACATACCATATCGGCCTAGTAAAATTGTTGACAGAATTGAGATACCTGGCCATTACTTACCCATCAGCCTGTGTAGATCTCCCTCATTTTCTTTAGGGAACAATGATGTCTTTATACTTTATTTTTATATAACTAGGCAAGTCAGTTAAGAACAAACTCTTATTTACAATGATGGCCTAGGAACAGTGGGTTAACTGCCTTGTTCAGGGGCATAATGACAAGTTTTTACCTTGTCAGCTTGGGGATTCAAACTAGCAACCATTCGGTTACTGGTCCAATGCTCTAACCACTAGGCTACCTGCTGAAATCTAAAATCTTTTGCTTTGTCCAAATGTTCTTATTTCGTATTTTCGCTCCATCCTCCACCAGCTGATGCCAGTGACATTCACTAGATCACTAGGCTCTTTAAAAAAAGTTGAAACAGGGACATTTGATTGGTTGAATTCGAAAATCTCAACAATCATGGGACTATTTTGAAGGGGAAGAAAACATTACATTTCGGAAAAGGCTGTTTGAAACATAAACTGACATAACTTGTCATAACATGGTCATAACACTGCCATGGCCGATATATTTACACCTGTTGTGACATCTATTGCATTACTTTATGGCTGGTTATGACACCTACATAAGAGTGTCAAAACCCACATTTCTTCAAATGTGTTTTTTCCCTGCCAAGAAGTTTCCTTTCATTTGAAAGTTTGTTTCTTAAGTCCTTTGTTGTTGTGGTAGCAATTCATTCTGTTTACATATTTGAAATAACTTGAAGAAAATACACTTTATGACACTGTCATGAAGCATTATGACCATCCTGTGTCACTTTACTTGGACTAAGAAAATGCACTTTATGATACTGTCAAGAAGCATTATGACCATCATAATCATATTAGCCAGGTAGGCCTATCACGTACATGCCCCTATGCCATTCATCAATCAAAAAGTGAGTGACTTGTCCTGCTCCTGAAATCTGCTCCTACATTCCTCCCTGTCATCATCAACAGAGCGTTGGGGTAGGGGCATGTCTGACATCAATTTATGCGCAATTACAATGATAATTTAATACGGTCTATTTTAGAATCTGATATTTTTAGATTTTTCTATAACATAAACATACTGTTGACATGTAGACTATGGTGTAACGGAATGTTTTGCCTTGTGTGGTAGGTTTTGACACGCTTATGTAGGTGTCATAACCAGCCATAAAATAATACAACAGATGTCACAACAGTTCTAAATATATGTGTCATGACAGTGTTATGACCAAATGATGACATGTTATAACACAAGGTCAGCTGTTATGACATATTATGACATGGTTATGTCCAAGTCATAAAGTGTTATGACACTGGGTGTCAAGTAAAGTGTTACCAGACAGGTATTCTCCAGTGAATTTGATAGCTAGTACTGACGTTAATTACAGTAAAGTTAAACTAGTGCCGGCTAGCTATTAAGATGAACAGTTAAACTTCCAGCAGCCTTTACTAGTCCCATTTGCTCATTTGACGTACGTTTTGTTTCATCATACAAACAATTCTAGGTTGTGCTTGTCTTTTACTTGTGGATGGAAGAACAAACTGCCTGTTGTGTCCTCCCAACCGGTTCGTAACCAACCTGGGTGAAAGTGATGCTCAGGAACTTTTGTATAATTTCATCCAGTAGTTTTGAAAGTGGTGCTCACATGCAAAAACGTGCCCCCCCCCCCCCCGCTTTTTGTGTACTATGTCATCCATTTGTGTACTACGTTTTTTTTATATACAGTACCATTCAAAGGTTTGGACACACCTACTTATTCCAAGGTTTTTCTTTATTTTTACTATTTTATACATTGTAGGATAATAGTGAAGACATCAAAACTATGAAAAAACACAAATTGAATCATGTAGTAATCAAAAAAGTGTTAAACAAATCAAAATAGATTTTAGATTTTAGATTCTTCAAAGTAGCCACCCTTTTCCTTGATGATATCTTTGCACACTCTTGGCATTCTCTCAACCAGCTTCAACTGGAATTATTTTCCAACAGTCTTGAAGGAGTTCCCACATATGCTGAGCACTTGTTGGATGCTTTTCCTTCACTCTGTGGACCAACTCATCCCAAACCATCTCAATTGGGTTGAGGTCGGGTGATTGTGGAGGCCAGGTCATCTGATGCAGCACTCCTGTCGATGACAATAGGGGCTTGATCCCCTCCCCTGTTTCCTGTATTCCACGATCAGCTTCTTGATTTTGATGACGTTGAGGGAGAGGCAGTTTTTTGTTTACCCCTGCACAACGTCTGTTTGAGTCTTTAACGGATGGAAACTACAAGTGTAATGGCACTTATAAATGTAGATTCTTCAAACACCCCCAAACAGGGAAACAGATCCCAATCAAATGTGTTATCACGTGCTGGAAGTGAACCACTCGATTTCGTCCCTACGTTATATCGGCATCAAACACGTCACCTTCCCTAGGAGAGGGGGTGACCTTGACAATATATTGTTAAAATGAGAGGCTACCTGTATCTTTAATTTAAAGACCCTTGCTCCCTTTGGTCTCAACGTAGACTTTGATCTGAAGCCTATGTAGCCAAATTGTATCTATGATCGTATGCTATCCTTTCATGTTTTTAAATGTTCTATTTATATCTGTAAATTAACAAATGATATCAAGCCACCCCTGGCCATGATTACAGACACCTGTGTGTATCCTTTGACACTATATAAACTAGTGACCTGCAGTGTTGGTCATTATACCCTGATGAAAACAGCTTCTCTGTTGAAACATTTGTTATTAGGTAATTCAATTATTGCATCTGAGTGTGCGGCTCTCCTTTTCATTTTCAAGAGGCTGTTTTCCTAGCACCACTCTGCCAGGGCTCTAACCTCCTCCCTGAAGGCTGTCTCATCGCTCTCATTGATCAGGCCCACCCCCTTTGTGTCATCTGAAAACTTTATGATGGTGTTGGAGTTATGAGTGGCCACACAGTCATGGGTGTACAGGGAGTACAGGAGGGGGCTGAGCATGCACCCCTGGGGGGCTTCCGTGTTGAAGGTTAGTGTGGCAGAGGTGTTGTTGCCTACTCTATCCACCTGGGGTCTGCCTATCAGGAAGTCGAAAAATGTATGCTCTCACTCCTAAGTCGCTCTGAATAAGAGCTTCTGCTAAATGACTAAAATGTCAAATATAAATGTAAGTCCAGGATCCAGTTGCAGAGGGAGGCGTTCATACCCAGGGCCTTGAGCTTAGTGTCGAACTTAGAGGGGATCATGGTGTTGTACCCTGAGCTTTAGTCAATGAACAGCATTCTCACATAGGTGTTCCTTTTGTCTAGGTGGGATAGGGCAGTTTGTAGAGCAATGGCGCTTGCGTCATTCATGGATCTGTTGGGACGGTATGAAAATTGGAGTGGGTCCAGGGTGTCAGGTCAGCTGATGTGGTCCTTGACCAGCCTCTCGAAGCACTTTATGATGACAGAAGTGAGTGCTACAGGGTGATAGTAATTTAGGCAAGTTACATTATTTTGCTTGTGTACATGGACAATGGTGGACATCTTGAAGCATGTGGGGATCCTAGACTGGGACAAGGAGAGGTCGAATATGTCCGTGAACACACAAGTAGCTAATAGGCCTATGACTGTCAAATGTGATTGTGTATGTAGTAGTATTTATGTATTTGACCGCTGCTGATTTAGTAGCAAGGGCTTTATAGCTACATAAAATGTATTGACATTTGTTTGTATGTGTCTATACAAGACAGGGCCACTATTCCTTCCTTGGAAGGCCTGTCCGCTCCAAGACCTATCCATCAACATGTACTACTCCATTGTGTCCCAGACTGCAAAGAACCACGGTGTGACCTTGGACAACACCCTGTCGTGTAGTTCAGAGCCGAACCAATGGTGCTACAATGCATAGACTACACTGATTCACAGGTAAGTTCTACCTGTATATTTGTATTCATTTATACATCTCAGGCTCTGCCTTCTCTTTGTTGGCATCATAAGTGGCATGTACCTGGCTCTCTGTGAGCCAGTCATATTGAGCACACTGAGGACACAATTGTTTACAGATGGTCTCACACATTGTATGACTCACAAATGTGATCTCTTCTAATTATTGTGGTTTGATAAAGGACAAAATATGAAAATGGTTATTTTATTATGTCAAACATGATTCTTTCTCACAATGTATTTGCTGCATGAATAAAGACAGACACAAATCCAGGTTTGCATCTGTTTTGTATTCAGGTTGTAGCCTGTTAATTCAGGGTTTTCTACTCTCCCACCATCTGTGTGAGGTGACATCATTTTATGTCCAACGATACCATACCTGTGACATCACTTTAGAATAATGATATCAAGCCTTTGTAGAAAACAACCAATCCCTCCATAAAATCATTAGCAGTAGAGCAGGGATAAAGACGGGATGGGGCACAGATGGCTTTGTTCTAACTAGACATCTACTGTATAGTTCATTACTTAACTAACACCTCCAAGTCCTATGTCTGACAATCCTGCTCAATCTTCAATTCGTTGCACTTTCTCACCTCATCTCTTCCCTGATTGACCTTTCGGTAATTAAATCAAACAATTGGGCCTGCATTTCGGCTGCTTTATCCCCGTGTGACACTTTTATTCTTGCATGCCAAGAGTAATAAAAGTAAATATATACTGTATATATATAGACAAAGTCTCCAGACTTTCAGAACCACCTGGTGCACATGTTTATGTGTACCGGTATTAACATTTTCTTGTACTTTATTACTCAGAAAACACTTATAGCTGTGTCACTAGGCCACGGTGACACAGAGCTCAGCCCATTAGGCATTTTCACCCAGGAGTGAACTACAGTATGAGGAGAGGAGACGGGTCACTGAAGGGTAACAGAGATTTGGCCTTTGGCCCAGTCAAGGCAATTAGGACACACCTTTTTTTTCTGATGGTTGAATATCTCGAAGAGTTGTTTTTAGAAAGGTGGACAGCAGTTTTTTTCTGTACATAAGATGTACATTCAGGTGAAGTAGATTTCCAGCAAGCTGTGATTTTCCAGGTGTTCCTCATTGTGTTGATAAGGGATAATACAGTGCATCTCATTTTTATACTAATGAGCAGTACATAGACTTGTATTCAGAGGAAATACTTTGACTGTGCCAGCTGCCAGATGCCTGCTGGGCTTCTGCATATTCAGCACTTTAGAGGGTATTCAAAAAAAGTGGAGGCACTAATGCTTCTTGAAGGCACTATCATCCCAACAGTTTGGGCAAAACCTTAATGGCTTTCCCTCTCACTCTTGGAGATAAACAGCACATGTCTGACAGTGATTTCAACGCACTGAAGCGTATTTCCAGCATAGAGAATTTCCACATACCTGTGGTGACGTGCACAAGTTCAGTTTGCGATGCTTGTTTTTCTGGCAGCTATTGAGGTCTGTGCAGGGCTATAAGACTCTTGGACTGACTCCAGTAGTCCTGTTGCGAAGAACAGAAGCAGTACTACCACGTCACTGGCAGCTGCTCAGTTTCTCTCTCTCTCTCTCTCTCTCTCTCTCTCTCTCTCTCTCTCTCTCTCTCTCTCTCTCTCTCTCTCTCTCTCTCTCTCTCTCTCTCTCTCTCCCCCTCTCCCCCTCTCTCTCTCTCTCTCTCTCTCTCTCCCCCTCTCCCCCTCTCTCTCTCTCTCTCTCTCTCTCTCCCCTCTCTCTCTCTCTCTCTCTCTCTCTCTCTCTCTCTCTCTCTCTCTCTCTCTCTCTCTCTCTCTCTCTCTCTCTCTCTCTCTCTCTCTCTCTCTCTCTCTCTCTCTCTCTCTCCTCTCTCTCTCTCTCCCCTCTCTCTCTCTCTCTCTCTCTCTCTCTCTCTCTCTCTCTCTCTCTCTCTCTCTCCTCTATCTATCCATCTATCTATCTATCTATCTATCTATCTATCTATCTATCTATCTATCTATCTATCTATCTATCTATCTATCTCTATCTCTATCTACATTACATTTACATTTAAGTCATTTAGCAGACGCTCTTATCCAGAGCGACTTACAAATTGGTGCATTCACCTTATGACATCCAGTGGAACAGTCACTTTACAATAGTGCATCTAAATCTTAAAGGGGGGTGAGAAGGATTACTTAACCTATCCTAGGTATTCCTTAAAGAGGTGGGGTTTCAGGTGTCTCCGGAAGGTGGTGATTGACTCCGCTGTCCTGGCGTCGTGAGGGAGTTTGTTCCACCATTGGGGGCCAGAGCAGCGAACAGTTTTGACTGGGCTGAGCGGGAACTGTACTTCCTCAGTGGTAGGGAGGCGAGCAGGCCAGAGGTGGATGAACGCAGTGCCCTTGTTTGGGTGTAGGGCCTGATCAGAGCCTGGAGGTACTGAGGTGCCGTTCCCCTCACAGCTCCATAGGCAAGCACCATGGTCTTGTAGCGGATGCGAGCTTCAACTGGAAGCCAGTGGAGAGAGCGGAGGAGCGGGGTGACGTGAGAGAACTTGGGAAGGTTGAACACCAGACGGGCTGTGGCGTTCTGGATGAGTTGTAGGGGTTTAATGGCACAGGCAGGGAGCCCAGCCAACAGCGAGTTGCAGTAATCCAGACGGGAGATGACAAGTGCCTGGATTAGGACCTGCGCCGCTTCCTGTGTGAGGCAGGGTCGTACTCTGCGGATGTTGTAGAGCATGAACCTACAGGAACGGGCCACCCCCTTGATGTTAGTTGAGAACGACAGGGTGTTGTCCAGGTTCACGCCAAGGTTCTTAGCGCTCTGGGAGGAGGACACAATGGAGTTGTCAACCGTGATGGCGAGATCATGGAACGGGCAGTCCTTCCCCGGGAGGAAGAGCAGCTCCGTCTTGCCGAGGTTCAGCTTGAGGTGGTGATCCGTCATCCACACTGATATGTCTGCCAGACATGCAGAGATGCGATTCGCCACCTGGTCATCAGAAGGGGGAAAGGAGAAGATTAATTGTGTGTCGTCTGCATAGCAATGATAGGAGAGACCATGTGAGGTTATGACAGAGCCAAGTGATTTGGTGTATAGCGAGAATAGGAGAGGGCCTAGAACAGAGCCCTGGGGGACACCAGTGGTGAGAGCGCGTGGTGAGGAGACAGAATCTCGCCACGCCACCTGGTAGGAGCGACCTGTCAGGTAGGACGCAATCCAAGCGTGGGCCGCGCCGGAGATGCCCAACTCGGAGAAGGATGAGAGCAGAGGAGAGAGAGTTAGCTTTAGCGGTTTAGCTTTAGCGGTGCGGAGCGCCTCCGTGATACAGAGAAGAGCAGTCTCAGTTGAATGACTAGTTTTGAAACCTGACTGATTTGGATCAAGAAGGTCATTCTGAGAGAGATAGCGGGAGAGCTGGCCAAGGACGGCACGTTCAAGAGTTTTGGAGAGAAAAGAAAGAAGGGATACTGGTCTGTAATTGTTGACATCGGAGGGATCGAGTGTAGGTTTTTTCAGAAGGGGTGCAACTCTCGCTCTCTTGAAGACGGAAGGGACGTAGCCAGCGGTCAGGGATGAGTTGATGAGCGAGATGAGGTAGGGGAGAAGGTCTCCGGAAATGGTCTGGAGAAGAGAGGAGGGGATAGGGTCAAGCGGGCAGGTTGTTGGGCGGCCGGCCGT